>NC_091455.1:170521947-171253197 GCF_027789765.1 Dendropsophus ebraccatus
GAACGCCAGTCTTAAATTAGGCCCCGCCCCTAATTACCCTACTGGTGTACACAGATAAATCTGGTGGGACCTGCTCCTGAGCAGGTGTTGATTTCCTGGCCTGTCCGTGTCCTCCACCCACCCATTAGGTATTGGCAGGCATACACCACGGAGTAGGTGAGAATCTGTACCTTCTCCATGATGTACACCACTGGCTCAATGACAATAAATGTTCCCCCATACCTATTCATAAGCTCAAAGTTAGCACTGGATGATGACACAAAATAGAAACACCACATAGCTGAACTTTCATTGATTTTTAGACAGGTGAGGTACGATATCATTGTTACATGGTCAGACACTATAGCCTTGTTTCAGACAGCATGGGAATCACAGCCTGAACATCTTAATCAGCAATGACAGTGTGGTGGCAGCAATTTATTAAGGAAGCTACAGGCGACAGATATCTCTATGTAATCCATGCCTACATCAGGCCTCTGTATCCCTGCTGGGACTTTTGCCTTATTGTCAGGCACTGTATCACATAGCTGATCAGGGACAGTGTTTTGTGAAGCATGGAGGAGGCATGAATTCAGGACAGGCACTATGTATTCATCACAGTGATGTGGTCGTCTGCACTCCTGCCAGCAATGTTAACATGGTGAATTGGGAGTAGAGACAGTACTGGAGCCTAGGCAACCATATGATGCCAGAAGCCAGTCCTTCATAGCTTAATGGAGTTGCAGTAGAGGCTCCTAACATTGCAGAGTTGCCAAGACTACACCGCCGCCTGCTCTCTCAAATACACATTTAGACTTTTGGCAGTAGACCAGCAAATGACTGGAGGTACACTTAAAAGATTTCAGAGAGCAGACATTGAGATGGAAAAACAGGGACTGACTGATATTGTTTTTCTGGTAAATGGCTATTGGAGCTGAGCCGATGGGGGGTAGGGGGTCATTACATTTGCACTGGCAAATAAAGGTGTAACATTGTCAAAATTAGATCTCAACCTTGAAAAGTACAATATATTAATATAATGTAAGAGGTGGTCCCACAAAGTACATGTAGAACATTTGTTATATATGATCGGGACAACCCCTGTCCATATTGCTGTATAGAACTTAGACACATGGGGTGGGGATCTCGTACTGCCCTCTCTTAGTAGGTCAGGGCAGAGAGCTGCTAAGGGGCCTATTCTACGGAGCGATATTCGGCCGATCATCCCTCCATGGAATAGAGACAACGATCAGCTGATAGTGTCATCGGCTGATCGTTTATTTAGGTTCAAACCTAAAATTATCGAGCACCCACCGAGCATCGCTGTGTGTAATAGCAATGCACGGCAGACGACCGATCTCACAAACAGCAGCAGCTTCGGTGTGGCCTGTCTTAGCTGACAGACCGCTCAGCCAATCACTGGCCAGAACCACTGCGGCTAGTGATTGGCTGAGCGGCCTGTCAGCTCAGACAGGCCGCACTGAAGCTGCTGCTGTGGGTGGGACCGAGAGGCAGAAAGAGCGCAGGAGAAGCCCTGCAACATGTGTAGGTAATGTATGGTGTTTAAACAAAAGCTGCAAGGACATTGGTAACTATTTCCCTGCAGCCCTCGCTAAACAATTATCGGACCGTGGAATAGGCCCAGTAAACGTGTGCCAATCTAGTAGATTGGCGCTCGTTTACATTATTGATCGGGTCCCCATCGGCCCGTGGAATAGGACCTTAAGAAGCAGCAGCTCTGGTAGACTCTGCCCTATAAGTGATTGCCATGCAAAATTATTAGATTAAGCCAATCCCACTGCCCACCCCTCCCATTTAATGGGTTATATATGATGAGACAAACCATTTGTTCTCCAGGGGAACATCGTTTAAATGGAATTTCATATTTTGAGGGTTATTCCAAATAAAACATTAATCCCCCATCCTTTGTGGGCAGAGGATTATGTGCACTTTATAGGGTCTTCACACAGAGGAGATCCTGCACTGTGCACAGCCTAAAAAAGCAGCAGCAGGATGGAAGACATGATAAAGCTGTAGTGAGCGATCTAATGTATATAAAACCATGGGGTGCGATTTGTGATTTACAGATTTGCTTCTAAGGGCCCTATTACATAGCCTGATGACTTAATGTAAGCGAGCAATGATCTGCTAAATCAGCACTCACTTACTAAGCCCATACACGACTGGTGCAACATTGGCAGTATATAAATATATATATATCGTTGTATGTATGAAGTTCATACATACCTGTCCACTCTCCCTTGTGCTTCTGCCCACTCCCCAGTATCTTCCCAGCAGCCGCCATGAGAACTGTAGTGGTGGCCTCTGGCGTGAAAGGCTGATCATCTAATCACCGGATACCGACTCTGAAGTTCCGCTGGCAGCTGCAGACTAAGGGTCCTATTCCACGGGCAGAGGAGGGCCCGATCAACGATGTAAACGAGCGGCGATCTACTAGATCGCCGCTCGTTTACTGGGCCTATTCCACGGCCCAATCGTTGATGTCCTTGCAGCCCTTGCAGCGTTATACATTACCTGTCAAGGCTTCTTCTCCGCGCTGTCTTAATCCCCTTTATCTTCAGAATGGCCGGTCAACTGACAGGCCACACTCAGCCAATCACAGGCCGCGGCGGTCCCGGCCTGTGATTGGCTGAGCGCTCCGTTTTAGGTTTAGGTCTTTAGATTTTAGGTCTTTAGATTTTAGGTCTGGCCCTAAATGAATGATCAGCCGACGACACGATCATCGGCTGATCGTTCTCTCTATTTCACCCAATGATAATCGTCCGAATCGGGCCAAATGGGGCCGATCCGGACGATTATGGTTACTGTGGAATAGGGCCCTAAGGGCAGAAGACAGGAAGATACTGGGGAGTCAGCAGAAGCATCGGGAACAATGAGAGGTACTGTATGTATGAAGTCAGTGGCTGATTATTTTAGATTGGGACCAAAAGACACAATCAGTCGATAATCGCTGTCATGAGCTGATCGTTGTCTTTACTACACAGAGCAATAATTTGCCGAATCGTCCTGATTTGGCAGATTATTGCTTGGTCTTGCTTTCTTTGCCTGCTCTGTGCATGTTTGTCCCTTTCATCTCCCATTTCCCCCCTTCATAAACTTGCATTACTTGTAATTTGATCCCTGTGCTAAGTACAGGATGTAAACAAGGCCAGTGCTTAGCTGATTTTACAGGGTGGAAAAAAGCGGGGAAGAGTAAGGGAATATGCTTGATTAATAGAAGAAAGCATTTTTGTCTGATAAGATATATTACAAAGTTTCTTGTATTTGCCTATACTGTTTTTTCATCATTCTGCACTAAGTACCCCATAATGGCATAAATCTGAATCAGAGTAATGGCAGAAGTATTCAGACCCTTTCACCTTTTAGTGCTAGATTTGGGGATTTTCTCCCATTCTACAGCCTTTTCAGAATTGATAGGGACTGTTAGTGGACATTCAATTTCAGGTATTTCCAGAAATGTTCCGTTGAGTCCAATTCATTGCTCTGGCTAGGCCACTCAGGGACATTTAGAGAGTTGTCCCTAAGCGACTCCTGTTGTGTCTTGGCTGTATGCTTGTCATAAGTTGACTCATCAGCCTAGTCTGAAGTCCAGAGTGCTCTGAATCTCTCTACTTTGCTTCATTCAGCTTTCCCACAACCCTGACCAGCCTTTCTCATTGTTGGGTATTGAGTACAGATTGATGCATAAAAACTAGAATTTTGTTTATTTTGGCACAAAGCTTCAACATAACAAAATGTTAAAAGGGCCATAAGGCTTTCCGAATGCATTGTACATCTCCTCTTCCGCAACCGGCTTCTTATAATTGGGTGGAGTCTTGCTTTAAATAAATTGCATTTAAATGCAAAGATGGATAAAATACCTTTTAGACTTGCTATAATTTACATATCTCCAACATATCCATATATTAATGGGAATAATATATTCCGCTTAAACCACAACCATCTGACAGCAACTCCCAAGACAACATCACCATTTCATATGTAGGACTAATTGTATACTGAAATGTGCAAAGAGGAAAGTGCTGATGTGATGGACAGGCCTAAGCCAAGGCAGCAGTCTGATAGACAGAGACAAGCCAACACATCAACGTGATGATCACAACCGAGCCAACCGAGCAGACTGCTGCCGAGATCTAGCAGACACAGCAGTGTTAATGACAGAAGCATAGGATGAAGACATCCAAGACATCACAAGTTCAGCAATTCTAATGACTGGGGCTTCTGTCTGATGGAGAGCACAGACAAAGCAACCATGTCGGTATTAAGGGAAATACAAAAAGTCCAGTTAGACTATTGAACTTCAATTGTGCGGGTGGAATAATGTTTACCTGACAGCGCTACAGACGAAATGTTACGATAGCTCATTTTTTAAAAAGTCCCTGTAGACCTGGAAGATGTACATTTTGTTGTGCATTAAACACATCTGCAACTGATTTATTGGATTACTGTCAGCTCAGAAATGTGACTCGCGTCTGAATTTCCAGAAGACTGAAGAAATATTTGATGCTAAAATAACATAAGGGAAGTTTGCGTAATGTGATATTAAACAATAAAAGCCAAATTACTTTTGTGGGTGACTTCATTGCTGTTTAGAGTCAAACTCTCCAAGTAAGTTGTGCCCAAATATTTGCTTGAGAGACCAATATTCAGCAGCTATACAGTAATCTGTAGGACCCTCTCATAGGAACACACAAACTCACAGGGGTCACAGCAGGCCACTATTTGGTAAAACTGTAGTATATGATGTATTGGTTTAAGAATGAATTATGTAGGTTTTATATATTATTGGAAACAAAAGATTTTATCAAACAAAGTGGAAAAACTAAATATATCTTGGTCATTGTGTATACAGAAAATTAATTATTGCTATTAAAATTTTTATAAAAAAACCTTTACCCTATATGAAATTCACGAAGACAGTCTCGGTTACCATTGTCTCTCTCTCAATTATGGCCAGTTTACACGGAGTAAAACTGGCGGAATTCCGCGGCAGAGAATCCCGCCAGCCTCTATGCCATACTGGCAGAATTCTGCGCGGAAGAATCGAGATGAATTGACACGCGAGCCTCCCATAGACTGCCAGTAAGACACAGAAGCTGGCGGAATTCTGCTAGTTTTACTCCGTGTAAACTAGCCCTTAGTATACTTTATGGGTACTCCGACATCAGGTAAAAAAAAAAAAAGAATAAAAAAAATAGACATGCTGTAGAAGGTCTTAGTTTAAAGATGAATGCAAATACGTCGGTTACAAATCATTTAGGTTTTCTTCCCTAAATGAGGACCCATAGTCTAGGAGCGTGACTTAACTAGAGAATCAGTGCAGGGCGCTATAGACTATAGACGTGCCACCAGCCATGGCAATCTCCCTACAGCCTAGTTTATAATTGCTTCTGTACAAAAGAACAGATGGGATGTCGTCTGCACTTTGGAACCAGGACTTATCAGAACACTGTGTACAGGCCTAACTGCATTTTGTATTTTGAATTATTATTAATGTACATATTTGTCAATAAACACCTTGGTAGTTGTCTGCCAACTTGATACTAGTATTTCTTGCGTTGGGCATCCTTTCATATTTTTGTTGTTGATACTTCAACCAGGAGAATATGGGATCTCTCCTACGTCCGGCAGCATTACCTCTTATGTAGTGCTAGTTTTGGATCACATCCGAAGTTTTTATTTCGGTTTTGGGTTCCCTGCATTGTTTTTGGATACTTGATCTTAATTAAGATTAGACATTAACCCCCTTCGGCCGCAGCTGTACTGTAAATTAATTGTAGGTTAACTCACGTTCCTTGGATGACAGGCACAGAAGCTGTGCCTGTGTCATCTGCAGCAGGTCACAGCTGTCTGTGACAGCCGGGGACCAGCCGCAACTGTCAGCACCTGAGCAGTGCTCTGGTGCTCACAGTAAAGCCTATAGATCCTACGGTCTGCACAACCTCAGTATCTATAGGGCTTCAGACAGAGAATTCTCCCTCTACAAAGGGAGAATTCTCTGTCTGGTAACCATTGGGGCTCTGCAATTACATTGCAGAGTCCCAATGGTAGCCATGGAAACCATGGAAGCCATGATCACATAAGCTGAAGTAAAAAAAAATGACCTGGGCATTGAGGCATCAATGACCCATAGTCGTGAAAGGGTTAACACCAGTTGATTTTGGCTGCACGTCTCCTTTTTACACAGAGGCATATGTGGTTGATAATGAAAAATTTTAAAGCTGCACAAAGGATGAAATCAGCCAACGAGCCGGTATTTTCCCACTCATTGGCTGATCACTGGCATTCTTATGGTATGATTACACTGATAGATTTATCTGACAGATCTTTGAAGCCAAAGCCAGGAACAGACTATAAACAGAGAACATGTCATAAAGTAATGACTGGGATCTATCCTTTTTTTAAAATCCATTCCTGGCTTTGGCTTAAAAAATTTGTCAGATAAATCTCTTTGTGTAAACGCACTATAACATGAGCTGCTTATCAGCCAAATGATGCTTGTTGACAATAGTCGGCCAGTGTGAAAAGGCCCTGAGAACAGATTTATCAAACAGCCTGAGCCACTGTGATAAATCTGGAACATTCTGTTTAATATAATTCTACACTAAGAATTTTATGAAATGTGGGCCAGTCATCACGACCAAGCTGCAGCTCCACCATATGGAGGACAATGATCACAGTCCAATATGGGACAACACTATTATAGCCAGGACAAGAGTCTGGTGCAAGCTCTAAGGTTTTAACTACCTCCCATATAAATACCAAGCAAAAGAAGATGAAGCAGCACTCCAGAATAACAATATATTCAAGTGTTTATTGCATCAATATGGATAAATGGCCACATAGTAACCTTTTGTACAAGGAGACATATTTATCTCCCCCACTCTATATGGTAATAGAATCTTTTGGGTGAGATGCAGTGCTGCTTCTGTTGGCTAAAAGCAGGTGATTATAATATAAAAAACAGATTAAAAAAAAAAGGCTTCAAGATGCTGGCGCTGTTATCTAATGAATGTGGCACATTGTTGTGTCTTCCTTTTATAAACAATAGAAAATATTAGCAAATAATAAAAATGCATAAAAGTATTAAACTCTGGAGTAAATGTTCTAATGTTTTGTAGTATAAAAGCATTACATGTTTATGTACTTACGAACACAACAGCCACTATGCACAATGTACATTTTCAAAGTGTCCCTGTCGTTATAACTTTCAAAATCTAAATCAACAGTAGATGTGATATAAAGCAAGTTTGCAATTTACATTCTTTTTTTTTTTTTTTTGTTATCGTGGAAAACATGGCACATCCTGTTTTCTGACTTTTTTTTTTCTAAAAAAAAACAACAAAAAAACAGGAAACAATCAGAAAACAGAAAGTCCTGTGTTTCCCAGGCCATCTGAGCGCTCACAGAGACTGGAGTCATGGGATTGATGGAAACACTAAGGGTCTGTTTACACAGAAAGATTATCTGACAGATTATCTGCCAAAGATTTGAAGCCAAAGCCAGGAATGGATTTGAAAAGAGGAGAAATCTCTGGCTTTCCTTTATGACTTGATCTCTGTTTATAGTCTGTTTCTGGCTTTGGTTTCAAATCTTTGGCAGATAATCTGTCAGATAATCTTTCTGTGTAAATGGACCCTTAGCCGGGACTCTCTGTACTGGCTGGAATTCCTGTGTTTTAGGCTGTTTTTTTCAAGTTTTTTTCCAAGTCAGAAAATCTGCCTTCATGAGACTGGACCTGGATTTCTGGTAAGTACAGCTTTGTTTTACAGTATGATAACAACAACAAAAAATAATGAATGTATATTGCAAACTTGCTTTATATCACATCTATTGTTGATTTAGACAGTGACCCTTTAAGGCCCAGCATACCCTTGAAGCTCCCGTGTTGAAGTATATAGACCAGGGTTGTCAAACTCATGGCTCTTTAGCTATTGCACAACTACAATTCCCATTATGCCTGAACAACCATGCTTTCTAGGCATGATGGGAACTGTAGTTTTTCAACAGCCGGGGGTTTGCCCCTGTGACATAGGTCACCAAGATGAGCAAATTTACAATAAAAACAAAGCAAATGACTTTATTAGCTTGGCTTATCTGCCTTCTTAGAAGTCTGTCATACACTCTGTGCCGGAGTTTCCCAGGACTGGAACCAGATTTTTCAGGCACCCGGGGAGACTTTAAAGGCAGCAGGCTGACAAGCCGACTGCCGAGCTAACAAAGCAATTCTCTTCGTTTTTACTGTAAATTCGCTCATCTCTACCCGTCACATCAGTACAGCAGTTCCAAAGGCTTTGGCTCCAGTGTCACTTTGAATATTGTACCGGGTTTATTTGTCATGTAGTGTCCTAGTACAGGGCATTATTTTGCCACGATTCATTTTGTATGACATGTTATCCTATGTAACAAATACTGTAAGTTATACTGTAGCAATATTCAGCAGGAAGTTTTATACTTGCTGTTTATTCAACTTGTTACTATAATGAAAGAATAATCATAAGTAGTTTCATGCAATTGATGAAAGCCCTGAGGTAAACATAGCTTTGGATCCTTCAGTCATGCTGTCACACACTCGCCTCTCGTCTCCTTTCCTGAAATATATGCTTCATATTCATTTCCGTCACATGAAAAATTGAACATGTTATGTACGCGATAAGTTTAGAAAATCTGTTTCTAAGAGCAATGATGAAAGCTTCAGGGTTTTTAAATAGAATTAGCAATGAGGTCTATGGATGATGCGAAAATCGAGATGAGTGTTCATTAGAGGAGATTTATTTGCCCATTAGACAATTGCAGTTTTCGGCAATGGTTGTATCATTTTCTGTACTGTACGTAATGATGTGAATCTAACACCAAAATCCTCTGCACCACTGTAAGATTTTACGCCTCTCAGCAGGAACGTTCTGCCAGCTTATAATGTCTGATAGATTTTTAAAATCCCAGTTACAAGTTTCCCTTGGTAGTATATTTAGGGTTCAGATTCTGTGATAACTCGTAAGAAGGTCTTATGGGGCTATGGACTTGATACTGGCTTGGGCATTATTTGCATGGACTATAATGAACCTTCCATGTTACAGAAATGCAGTGCATCATTAGAGGACATTAAAATTCATCCCATTAGGCGCCCAATGTTCTGAAACCACTGATAATCTAAAATCTCTCAACATAATTGTAATATTTTCATGGTATGTTGATGATCAGTTTAATGGGGGAAGATATTTGAACTGGAAGAATATGTGTGAAAAGTGGCTTGACCAAATAAAAAGTTAAGAATAGAGATGAGCGAACCAGGTTCGGGTTCGAGTCCGAGTCCATCCGAACCCGAACTTTAGGCATTTGATTCGCTGGGGCTGCTGAACTTAGATAAAGCTCTAAGGTTGTCTTAAAAAAATTGATACAGCCAATGACTATATCCATGTTTTCCACATAGCCTTAGGGCTTTATCCAACTTCAGCAGCCACCGCTAATCAAATGCCGAAAGTTCGGGTTGGGATGGACTCGAGCATGCTCGAGGTTCACTCATCTCTAGTTAAAAATGATGGACCATTGTCTGACTCTAATAACCGTGTCCTCTTTAATGTTATTAAAAATTTTGCGGTAATCGTCCTCAAACTTGGAGGTCATAACTGTGAGAGTAAAGGGTTTAGCACTCTTCACCTTGGAATTAGATCTACCAAACCAGACTGTGTAAAATCTGTTCCATGACATGTCCTGCTTTATAATGTGTCTCCTGAAGAAGGAACATCTGCTTTTGCATTTTGCAAAGAAATTGTGAGACGCAAGCATTAAACCAAGTTTTTTAGGTGCCATTTCATGGAATGGGATGACACAGGGTGGCTATGAACAGATTGAAAGGGAGGGAGTGGAGAGAAGTCAAAGAATAGTAGGACAAGAAAGGAAGATGATTTGTTCCTATGTCAAAGAACTCAGTCTCCTGCCCTCATTGCTGCTCTCCTAAACTACTTCTCAGCAGAGCTGATTTATGACCAAAACAAAAGTTAACTTTCTTCTGGCCATAAATAAGCTTAAAGGGGTTAAACAGCGCTGCAAAAACACGGCCACTTGTCCCCCTCTCTTTTCTCCAGATTGGGTGGGGTTTCAAAGTACTGGAGACTGTACTCCCTGAACTGGAGACAAAAGAGGGGGAAAAGTAGTGCTGGATAACCCCTTTAAAAGATCGTTCAGGTGAGAAGAGAGAGAAGCTGTAGTCAGTGATTTATTCCTCTAGTGAAAACATACAGGTTGCAGCATCAAAATGGAACATATATTTTAACACAGGACCATGAGGAAAATGTACTATTATACATACTAGCACTTAAAAAATATTGAAAGGTTTCCCTAGACTTCAGTCCTTTTTTTAACCATAAAATATAGACATAAAAAAATAGCACCACGTACAACTTGCATCTTCTTGTCAGTTTCGTATTAGGTTGTGAAAGAGGTTATGGACAAAAAAAATCATAGCCAAGGCCTAATTGATTAATCAAAGATGCTGTCAAAGCCATTAAGTATACGGACAGTATAAACCACATGTGATGGCCCAGTGATACTCTCATTAGCATCAATTGTCTTACCACCCTCCCTCTTCATCATACCAGCGTAATGCATTTTTTTCCCTTTACAATTCAGCTATTGCCAAATGAATACCCAAATAGCACAGCCATAAAGAACATATGTTTCTAAATTACACTGTTTCTTAGTGATCATCAATTACCAGACCGAGGCGGTTAAAAAAAAAAAAAAAAAAAAAGCTTTCAAATTAACGTCTTCTTGTGTTCTAGATAATAGATCCTTCCCTTGTTGTGCTATTGTGGAGGGAAGTTTGGAACTGTATCAGAAGATGTTTTTTTATCTTTCTCTATACATCACTCTTTATCCGGGAAGATTAACTTCCATGCAGCATCTGTGTCTGAATGCCTTTCATAATATCTGCAGCTGGGATTGTTGACTTCTGGATGATGCCATGAAAGGAACCGACGCATTTTAAATCCAGAGAAGACAAATCAAATTGCTAAAAATATGTAGTGAAAGTTTTTCTGTTGTCTTCTATTCATGTACACAGCATGGTAGCCAGAGAGGCTGTACACTTGTATGGATGAAAATGTAATTACATACAAAGCCCTTAAGGCTTCTAAAGCTGTGCGTTAAATCTCCTTAAAGTGGACAGAATGGAAGAGGAATCTTAAAACCACATTCCAGAAAGGTCTGTCTCTCATAGTAACCATGAGGGACAATAAAATGTCATATACCATGGTCATCAAAATAACTGACATCATTTAAAAAAATTATAAACGGTCAAGAAAAACGTTGTGGGCCTTATAGTGTTGTCTGGGATATATTTTTTGTATTTTGGCTTTTTTATGTAATTATTACTGTTTTCCCACTGTCTACAATAGAAAAAGCTGATATTTCTAGTTTTACTGCAATTTAAAGCTTTGCAGTATAGACTTGGACAGGATAAGTAGAGATACCTCCTCATTTGAGGTCAAACAATTTGATAAAATATGTATTCTACTGCTGGTGGTGTAGATAAGGCAGAGATGCAACCAATAAGGATCTTTATGCATCGTCCCCTTTGGTGGAGGGGCTTTATGCCATCACACCCTGTTAAAAAAATTTACATAAAATTACAAACATGTTTCTATAATTTCTAAAATAGCATGAAATGCATAATACATTACCATTCAATAGGGTTGTCTACCTTGGACACTCCAAAATTTTGAGGAAATGTCCTCTTAAAAGCAGAGAGCAGCCTTTATGACCCAATAACAATAAATTGCTCTCAGTGAGCACAATATAATGCGTTGTTTTTTACTCCAGCTTTTTCCCCAGAAGTTTGTGGGATTTTACCATTTGTTTTGTCGGACTTGATTGCATAGGAGAAACACAATGAAATCCTGTATTTCTTTTTTAAAAGGCATTTTTACATCAAATGTTGTCTGGACATTGATCATCTAGACCAGGTGTCTCAAACTCGCGGCCCTCCAGCTGTTGCAAAACTACAATTCCCATCATGCCTGGGACAGCCAAAGCTTGCTTTGGCTGTCCCAGGCATGATGGGAATTGTAGTTTTGCAACAGCTGGAGGGGCGCGAGTTTGAGACCCATGATCTAGACTAAACCGATGGCAATTAGGTTTAATTTTTTTTTTCACTTCCCACTGTGACAATGTACACAGTCAGAATTTATCTGTAAGAAAGCAGTATTTGAAATACCAATAAAAGACACACGGACAGATGGTTCAGTGGCACAATGGTGGCTGTCATGAAGCGGTGACATCTGAAGCCTAAAATCTATAACCGAGCAGAGTCGAAAATAATATGTTATCCAATCTCATAACATTTTTTTTCTCTGTACTACAATTATGTTAGTACCCAGGTTAATGGCTTTTCTTGCATGTAATAATTTATAAAGAAAGGAAGAGAATTCTGTATAGACAGTAATGTTCCTACCAAATTCATCTGGAATTTATGTACAAAACTCCTAATGGGGTTGTCAGATATGTTCCTAAAGTTTTTAAATTAGCTGCAGTGGATAGAGACTTCAAAAAGTGTGTCTTTCTCTAAAGAACCTGGGACACCTTTGTATTGCCCCATGTAATGCTTAGTATGGGCCATAGTAAGGCTGTCGGGGGAATTGAACACTTGCTGAGAGGTTTCCTGCAGAGGGTCATCCTCATGAGAAGTAACAATATTTTTTGGACATATATATTTTTATATACATTACAAATGGTATTTTTCACAAATTTTTTGGTGGAAATAAGCATCTATAATTGCCTCCATATACTCTACAGACTGTGCAGAAGAGGGGATCCTTTCCCCTGTATTTCTATAGCGCACCATCAGAAGCAGCAGCAGCAGCAGCATGGAGCATTATAGAGCAGTGTCCGTGTAATTCGAGTCCTGGGGTGACACTTACATAACACTTACTGACTGTTTCAGCAGTATCTGTGTGTCTGCCTCTGCAAAGAGGCGTAAAGATGAAAATATATACAGGAGAATGGCACCTTGTGTAGTACTATTGGGACAATGGGTTGATATCCCTTTAAATTGATGATCCCTATTTAACTCTCACCTTTGCTTCAGTACATTTATTCACCCACATAATTACGGTAGTGTTGAAACAGAGAAGGTTGATATGTGCCATGGAGTAACCAATCAGGATGACCTTTTTTGAGGCCCATTAATGCAGGTATACAGAATTAAGCAAATAAAGCGCACTCTTAGACACGGGGGGACATTTATGAAAGCTGCGTCACTCTTCTCCCTGGCGTGCGCCAGCCGTATCCCCCACTTGCCCGATGTGCAAACGGGGGGGGGGGGGGGGTCAGTATCAGGTTTCTTTACTATTACGCAATAAAGTCAATAACGCATTTCAGGGATTGCACCCCCTTCATCAGAATGTCTATGGGAAGCTTGAAACCCGTCAGGGAGCTCATGAATCTTGATGGATATTTGCAATTATAGATTATAGAAAGTGACTTTGAAACAGCCCTCGTTACAGCAGCAAATAAAAATGATAAAAAGACCACAATATGCAAACTGATTGGTTCTTCGTTTGTCAGTTTATCTTAAAAAGGCAACAGAGATAGACTTGATGTTAAGAGCCGAGACTTTTATGTAGATTGCCGGATGAAATAATGTTTTCTGTTGCGTACTTTGGAAGGATATAAGATGGGAAGAGAAAGAGAGAACCTATTTTGTTGTCAAGGATGAGGGCAAAATGTTTAAAATGTTTCAAAATTGCTCTTGGAACACATTTTATCACTCAGTAATATTAAACTCATACTGCCATTGCCTATGCCTTACTGAAAAGAAGTTCCAAATGGTTTTAATGATGACAAAACACCCGCATGCTGCCAGGCCTTCTCCTTATGCAATGTGGTGAAAAATGAGACAAAGCTAATCTATTATTTCATAATTAATAAAGGGGTATTCTGATCAGTCTTCCTTAGTGTTTGTATGTACTTACCTGATTATACATTCTCCCTGCTCTGCTGCTGATGGTTCCAAAACGACTGCAGCCTCAATGATTGGCTACAGCAGGTTCATTACATCACTTTCGGAGCAGGCAGGATGTGTAATCAGGGTAAGTAAGCAAAGGCGGACTGGATCTGGTGAGGTGAGTATGCTTCAGTTTATTTTTTTTATTTTACACAGTTTAGCTTTTAAATTAATTAAAATACCCCTTTAAGACAATTGTTTAAGGAACACCTTCTAACCACAATTATGCTTAAAGGGATTGTCAGAGCTAAATAAAAAAAAACAGCTTACTCAAGTTCTGAAATAATGAATTACACTGTACAGCTTCATTCTATGCTGTGTGATTCCAGTCCTTCTTGTTGTCTTTGTCACATTCCTGATAATGTGCTAAACAACCTGCAACTAGAGATGAGCGAATCACTCCTCTACAAAGCGAAGCACTTCGTTTGATCTGCGCTCCGCTAATCAAACAGCCAGCCTTTCAGAGCAGCTCCACTCCATGCCGCTCCACCTCGGGTGCCTGGAAAATACTGGATCCAATCCTGAAAAATAGGAGAAGTTTCCCAGGATTGGATCCAGCTTTTCCCGGCATCCTGAGAGGAGTGGTAGCGAGCGGACCAGTGCTGAAAGGCTGGCGGCTTGATGAGCAGAGCGCATATCAAATGAAGCACTTCGCTTTGTTTAGATGAGCAATTTGCTGATCTCTAACTGCAACCATCATGTTCTAATGCCAACTAATGATGTGGCCAGTGATTGATGCCCCAGGGATGTCATCAAGAGAGCAGGGAGAGCATGTTATCCAGGGTTACAGTCAGGAAGACTGGAGCGATCCCACTGGACATAGAATGTTTACAGCTGAATATTGCGTTCTGTTATAATGAGTTGCTTAGTTCACAGGGCCCCATATGCAGTTTAATGGGGGAAATAAAAAAAATAAAAGCTTCATTTTTACAGGGATTTCAGAATGTGTGAACACAGCCTTACTCCTATAGACAGGAACTGGTTTGTCTTTCGGTAAGCAGTGTATTAGAGCACAAAAGCTGCTTTTTAAGAAGAATTTCTCCCGATTCAATGTCTGGTTCTGCTAAGACAGGCCTGCAGCAGAGGAGAGGATAAGACATTCACACTGCCAGACAACTTAGTAGCCCACATGTGGATGCTCGCATGCTAACACAATGGGGAGCCATACAGATAAAAGCTTTTTAGAAACCGCATTGTTCCAATCATCATTATTGCCATTTGTGTTTATATTCAGCGTGCATTGTCAGGCATAAGGCCTGTTACTCACACATAATTGTGCCCTTACCAGCAGATTTGCTAGAAGGATTGTGACAGAACTGGAACAGCTATAGATACCAGCAGTTTTGTTGCTTCTATATACAAGTTCTATTAGTGTGCTCATATCTCCAATATCATTTATCCTTTTCTGCTTCTAATTTGCAGCAATGCATCTGTAAAGCAGAATTAAGGGCTCAAAATGAACATCCTGTGTTTCCAGCATGACACCCTCTATAAAATGTTACCACTTTTTTTATAACCACTCCATCTGCTATATATTAGAGCCCTGCAGCCAGTTGTTTATATGGAGGATGGTGCTTACCATGGCATTCTTTTGTGCACTCATGTATAGGAGGATGCAGACAGAAGAAGATTTGGGATATTAGGAGGTGGTCCCTATTGATTTGATCACTTTTGCGCATGTAGTATTTTTTTTTTTTTCCTTACTAACAGGGAACTTTTTGAAAACGGGTTATTTAAAGGATAACTCCGGTGTTCTAAAAAAAACAAAAAAAAACACGGATACACGCATTTTATACTCGCCATCCCTCCGGTAATCATTGACACTTAAATTTCCTGTCGGCCGCATCCCCGTCAGCTCCGGTCGGCATCTTTGGAACTCCCCCACTTCTGGTTTCCAGTGAAGTGAATGGGAGTGAAAAGGCTACTCATGCGCATGTGCACTGGAAGCCTTTTCATTGGCTAGATTACATCACATGGCTTTCAGCTTGCTCAGCCAATGAGAGCTGAGCAAGCTGGTAGCCATGTGATGTGCTCCAGCCAATGAAAAGGCTGCCGATACACATGCACACCAGTAGCCTTCTCTCTCCCATTCAGTTCTGCAGGAAGACGCTGAAGAGGAGGAAGACCAGGCCCTCTCCCCACTCTTATGACACCGAAACAAAATGGCACCAGGAGAAAAGGATGTGTTCGACAGTTATTAGCTATGTACGCTGTCTTCCACTTTTGGGGGGTCTTGGGGGGGAGGGGGTCAGAACCAGAGTTCTCCTTTAAGGCAAAATGTTTGACCTTAGGAATTAAACAGCTTAATCTGTCACCTTCTCTAGAGAGGGAGTTGTTCTTTGCATCTGCTTTCCTATTTAGTTCATAGAGGGGAGTCTGAAGCTGGGGACCACCCTCTACGATAACAACACAATCTAAAAGGTCATATGAGACAGAGGAGCTTGCAGTTTGAATCTATTGCAGAATTTCAAAATCATTAAAGAATATTTCATATATGTTATATACAATCTCTCTAATGTGACCTTTATGATTAACTTGGGTCACACAATTTTATAGATTTACTAATGAAATCCAAAACTGCCATTAAGGAGAACCTCAAACATGAGAATGACTTCGGACAGGAAACAAGTTGTTCCTAATTTCCGGGGCCGTTTCATGGAATTTGCCCTGGAAATTGTATTTTTCTGTGCTGAGTGAGTGAGACATTTCCTGGTATTGTTTAACTTGTGTTTTTTACCATTTGTATTGTTAAGAATTAATAATGACTTGTGTATTCATTATTGAGGTATATGGACTCGGTGTCCCTACCTACATTCCTTGGGCACACGGTGGATCTATGCAAATGAAAACAGGATTTTACTTTCAGTTCCTGTTTACATTTTAATAGGACCATCAGTTACCAGCCATTCTGAGTGATGAAGCCCCTGAAAAGGCTGGATTAAGGATTTTACATGACGTCCTAGGATAGAGACTTCCAACCTTTCTCCACCTTGTGAACTATATTCCGCTCTGAATGATGGTCAGAAGTCATATTCACTAGGAAACGGAAGGAACATTTAACAAAAAATAAGAATCAAAAAATGACAAAGATTTGACTACAAGCCCATGGAGCTATAGGCTCGTCATTCACATTCTATAGTTGGCTGCTTGTTCAGCTGACAGCTCTCCGTCCTGAAAATTCAATTGGCTGATCCCTCTCTCCCCCAGCATCGTCTGTCGGAAGATTTTGGCTGCACCTACAGTATACGAGTCATATGGCCCTAGTTACACCTTTGTACGCTAAACCTGATGATTTGGTTGGGATCGGCCATCTAACTTTCACCTAACATGATCTGTGAGAAAAGTATTGGGCATATTAAATATTAACTGCTTGATCCTTTTGTTGTTAGGAAGATAAGCCACTGCCAGGGCAGTCTGACAGCAACCTACCCCCTCACCATTATATAATATAATTTATGTGAACAAGTGCTCTTGTGTAGAGTGGATTGGTGGACTGCTTTTTCTGACAGATGTTTTCTTAACAGGGCTCAGTGTCATTTATTGAGCGAAATGCAGATGGTGATCCATATACAGTCCCTGACTTATAATCTTACATTTTTCATAATTTTTATTTTAGAACGACAGAACGGAAACTATTTAAGAGAATTCTAGCTTTTTAGTACGTACTTGATACCTTAGCACTTAGCTTACCCCTTTAAATAGTATGGGTCACAAAAATATGGCTAATAGTATGGTATATTATGAACTATTTCCAACTAGAATTTATAGTTCTTTTAAGGTATAATGTATTACCTGTAATTTATTTTGCTTCTTCAATTACATATGAATTGCGCTTTTGTGAACTCCGACAAGGTAAATAATTTGATGCACCAGAATGTTTTCCAAATGTTATAACTCAATGTTATTTGACATTTCAGCACTTGGAAAAAAAGCGAAACCCTCCATCTTCTTCCTCCCACTGCCAGATGACCCCTGCTGCCAAGCAAGATGATTAAAAAGCCTTTTTAAAAGTCAAATATCCCTGTCTGCACCCCATTTTAATGTAATTAAATTAGCATTACCAAAACAGCAGGCATGTTTGCTGATAGATGTCTGGGTGAAAGGAGTATGTGCTTATGTTTGAGCATAACTCATTATATGCTTATAGCGGTAACTAGAGCGGAACTACAAGAACACCTGTCAGTTCCATAGATCTTGCCCATATGCGGTAAATGCTTTCTGAGTTCATCACCCAGGGAAGACATACTTGGGCACAGGGAACCAAATCAATATTTTTCACTGCGTAACATGATTAAGCGCACTAAGCGATAAGGATGCAGATTACAGATATTAACGTCTTGATGTCACCAGGGAAAGTGGTGGGAGAAAAAAAACATAGATCTTAAGAGTGCGGTTGTCAATTGTGTTAGGGTAGAGATAAAACAGTTTTCTTAAGTAAATTCCTTTGCAGTTCCCCTGTCTCATCTCTCTTTTAGTTGCCCACACTTTGCATCATTTACATATGCTTCTTCTTGATGTATAGACACAGCTAAAGATGTTCCACTGGGGACGAACACTAAATTAATATTCACACTGATAGCTAAAAGAGTTTGCTGCCGGCTATATAAAGTGTAACACTTGCAATGCAGTTGCAAAACTGATACTGAAGAAGAGAAGACTATAGCGCCCCCCTCCCTGTTTCTCTCCATCTCTATCATGTAGGGAAGGGGGGGCTATTAATTCTAACATGCATTAGCCAGCACTGCAGAAAATGATTTATGGTAGAAATAAATTTTTCTAAGAGCAGCTGCTGACAGTCTCCATGTTATTTGTAAAGTTCTACATCTGTTTTTAATCATTTAAGATAATGAACAGTGCATATTATATAGTGCCAGTGGGTTATAAATGGCTAACATTAACTACGCCATAAACCCTTCCTAGTATAACGCGCTAATGGGCTGCTATTGTACTATAATATGATTACTGCCTATTATTTGGATAAGGTCGAATATCCCAATTGGACTGTGAGAATTGTAGCGTTGAAATAACAATTTTTATTGGTTGCCCCCTATCCACAAGCAGACCCCGCGGGACTATATGGGAGCTGAGTGATAACATTGGCCAATAATGGGGCTGAGTGGCATAAAATGTATGTTTTCGATTCTACGTGTCACCATTATTGCCTGATTGTACTGAAATATGATTTCATAAATAGGCCCACAAAAGAATATATGTCATGTCACCTTTCAACAAACTTTCCAGTATAAGTTGTCCTTTGCAGACTCCATTTCTAATTTTTAGTTGTCACTGAGCAAGTGGGTGGAGACAAGCTCTAAGATATTTCCCATGCACATCACACACAAAGGGGAATCTCACTTCCCTCTATCTCTAAACCACAACATAAGAAGCAGCAACAACATGGATGACATTATAGAGCAGCACCACTGAGCAGTGCAGCTGTGAAGTTGATGTGTTGAAAGGAGGAACAATGAGCAAATGTAAGGATGTAAACAACTTTAATAAGGGCTGAATTGGAATGGCTAGACAACTGGTTAAGCGCATTTAAAAAATTGCAAGTCTTGGGGCATGGTCCCAATATTACAACAAACACTGAGCTGGTGACAGAGCCGTGGGTGGCCAAGGCTCAGTGATGCTTGTGGACCACCAAGGCTAGCCTGTGTTCCAGTCCTACAGAACAGTTAGGGTCCTATTAGACAAAGCGATTTTTAACGATTAATGATAAACAATCGCAAACAAGAGCCTGAAATTGTTCACCATATTACACAGAACGATAGATGTTAGTTACGATTGTTGTTACAACGATTGTTGTTACAACGATTGTTGTTACAACGATTGTTGTTACAACGATTGTTGTTACAATCGTTTCCTCCATCTGATCCCAGCAAAAGAAGGAACAATGTGCAATTACACTGAAAGATTAGTGAGTGAATGTGGAATTACAGCGAATGGTTAGTGAACATTTAACAATGATTTTAGGGTCAGATCTAAATGACAGAAGAACGATTTTTCAATTGTTTCCTGCAATTACACAGGACGACTACCGTTTGAATTCGAAAGATATAACGATTTTCTGCACAATAATCGCCCCGTACAACAGGGCACGTATGTGTCTACTCAGCTGATTCTCTGGATTTGGACATTCCGCCTCTGTGTGTGTGAAAAGAAAAATGTTCCCGTTCACCGATGGTTAGCGAGAATATTAAACGTGTTGATTGCCCCTATTTTTTTACCTGTTTATTCATTTATAACATATCCTATTACCTTTTACAGAAGTAAGATATTTTTTCAATGTGGAAAACATATATTACCGGGTACATAAAGTTTTCAGGACTTAATCAGAAAGTTTTCACACCTTGCAGGTGCTACTGAGCTAGGGAATATGCTAAGTGGCATGTTCAAGGTAGGGCCACATGACTGCCCCAAGTTTCTATTCATAGCAGCACACATCCTACTCCATTATAATGTACAGAACATGAATAATGTTTTTTAAAAATGTTATGACATCTGCATTTTTCTGATAACTGAATTACTTATGTTAACTCGTAGCTAACCTGCCTGGAGCAGGCACTTTAGGCAGCCCGCACTGCAGCACTCGCTTTCTTTAAGGTGTTTGACAGGTAATTAGGAAGATTTCCAGAATTGCAGTAATCTCACTAGTTGTTGGCCTTAGGTAAGAATAAAAGAAAAGGTAACTTTGCAGTGTTATCCTTACTTACATTTCCAGCGCTCGTGGCAAGGTATCGGCTAATGAATTATTTAGTACAGATCGTTGGATCATCAACGGCAAGAGAAGAAATAAGGAGAGACATTTGGCAGTTGTGACTTCTGCAGGAAAATCTTCAGTTGCGGGATGAAAAACAGTCACAGATGTTGTCATTAACGCCGTGAAATCAAGGGAAACTACATGAAATATTCAAAACCGCCGGCTCCATTATTTGAAGTTGACATTAGTTATTTTAACCTTTCTGGAAGTAGAAGAGTAAGTTGATTTACTCCTCATATCTGTGATTCACTCCGCTAATGAAATGAGCTATGAGAAAGAAGTTGACTGTACAGCAGGTCAAGCATGAGGTTCCGCATCTTGCCTGTGGCATGTCTCTTGTACCTTTTTATGTTATCTTAAGTTTTTTTTGTTCTATCTCTAAAATGATACGGCAGAACGCATCTTAGTGATTATGTAACAGAACTTTCAGATGATCAGATGGTGTTGTAAACGCTCGCCTGTTCACTTTTGCTCCAGCTGTGAGCAGAGGTGACCGTAGACTGCACGACCCACATTTTCTTGAAGAGTTTGTTTAACACCCCCAGGTAGTGAAGTGTAATATTTGGATTGTTCTATTTGTGTTGATTATATTTATAATGTTTTATGTATGAAAGTGTGTGTTAGTATTATTCTGCATAAATAAGGGACTGTTCACGCTACAATCACTCTCCGTGCCTCTGCTCTCAAAGAATTGACAATTCTTTGAGTGGAGAGGCGTGGAGACTGAAGGAGCGCGAGCCCACCCATTCAAACAGATAGCAGGCAGGATTTGCCGCCGAGTCCACATGCAGGGGTTCCACACAGAATTTCGGCACTGATTCTGTAGTGTGAATGGGCCCTAATGCTCATTTATTTTATATTTAGAAAAGTCGTTTCTCTTTTTACTATAGTTTAAAACTTCTTTTAAAATCTTTTTCTTTTAAATGAACTAGTTTCATAAATGTTATATATATTTGTAATTTAATTCTATTTAAATAATTTCAAGTTTTCCCATACTTATTCGCTGATGTATGTCCTACAGGAAATGTTTTCATTTCCGTCTGTTACAATGTTCTCTGCTGCCACCCCTGTCCGGGACAGGAACTGTCCAGAGCAGGAGAACACCATGTCATACTGGAAAGAATACACCACTTCCTATAGGACATACAGCAGCTGATAAGACTAGAGATTTTTAAATAGAAGTAAATTACAAATCTATAGAACTTTTTTGCTGGAGTACCCCTTTTAATAAGTTTTGATATGTCGGGGTCAGGGTTTAAGTGTTCAGACCCTGACTAAACAGCAGAATAGCAGAAGACGATCGCACTGCCACACACTCCTCTCCCGCTTCATGTATGAGTCACAGACCCCATAGACTTACATTGGAAGGCCATCTAGGTCACATAACATGGGAAGTGAATATGCTATGAGCAGACTTCTCCTGGCCCGTTCTCCTGATTGGTCACTTTCTGGACACCGAACGTAGTGTGAAAGGGCCCTTACTTTCAAGATCAGCACAGTCCATAGATGGAATTACCAGTAATTTTAGGCTTACAATATAACATACTGTGACCATAACTAATCTATGCACAATTATACAGGAAAATATAGTGAAGAAAGAAAAGGTAACAAGAATATTAACCAAAGTCTTTGCTGTAAAAGGAGAATTTACAAAAAAAAAAAAATACAACAAAAACAGTGACAAGGCTCACTTGGTTAGTCATTTAGATATACAATATGAACAAGGAATAACCAAGGGATATGCAGGGATAAAGAGGAATGCTGTTGACACATAGCCATTCTATAGGGAGTCTAGGTAAATTCCACGCAAAGGTTCAAGGAATAAACAACATTAATCTGAGTCGGAGCCTGAACAATCCAGGGAATGTATACTTTATCAAAATGTTCTCATGTGTCAGCAAGGCTTGCTTCAATCTCCTCAAAATATTGTATTGTATTTACTAGTATTTACATGTGTTAAAGTAAAGCGATTTGGCGACCAATTTAGCCTTTATTTTTACCAATGTCAATGAAGTTGTAAGAGGAAAGTTTTTTATTTATTGGACATAAAGAGCTGAAGTACAGTCATCACACACACAAATCTAGGCAGTCATGATCAATGTTAGTGCAGTAAAAATCATACAATACACAATGTAATAAAGGACATCATGTGACAAACTTAAAGGGGTTATCCAGTGCTACAAAAACATGGCCACTTTCTTCCAGAGACAGCATGACTCTTGTCTCCAGTTCAGGTGCGGTTTGCAATTGGAGACAAACTGGAGACAAGAGAGGGGCTGTCTCTGGAAGAAAGTGGCCATTTTTGTGTAGCGCTGGATAACCCCTTTAATCATAAAACAACATAAATGAGGATGGGTCAATCCCTCCGATTATATAACCAGAACCAGTAGTGTTCTTAAATTATCAGCCGTATTTGGCCAAAATTGGCCGTTATGGCCAATAATCATCTTGCGTAATAGAAGGCAACGATTAGCCGACATGCACGATGATGGCTGATTGTTGTCCTTCAACATGTTGAAAAATCAACGATCAGGATATCAGCGATATGCTGCCAATGCTCTGTGTAATAGAAGCGTGGGCAGCAGACCGCCGCTATCTTCTGTGGGTGCCTGGACAATCCATCAATCACTTGGGCAGCATTCCGTGGCACCCCCCCCCCCCCCCCCGGCTCTTACCCACTTGCTACCAGCACGTGTAATAGCGCCAGCAGTGAGCGGGGTACGAGAAGCAAGCAAGCGCTCACCTAAAGGGTTGCACTTGCTTGCTCCTCTGAATTGCCCCGTGTAATAGGGGCTTTAGCGAGAGGTGCAAGTCTCGAGCATGCTCAGCTTTATACCTGTTTTCCAGGCGGCCTTAGGACTGTATCCAACTTCTTCAGCCACCAGTTATTAAATGCAGACTGTTTGGGTGAATCCGAGTGTGTGTGAGATTTGCTTATCTCTATTCCTTATGTATAAAGTCTACTTACTGTGTGTGACCCAGTTAACTTTGCTTTACCAAAACAATTCAAAAATGTTTTGTAACTTTTTGATGATATAGGTGTCATTTGTTTTGTTTTATATTCAGGATAACAACATTTTATTTAACACTATGGGCTTTAGTGTTTCCAGTTCGGTACATAGACATATGGATGGATCATTTGATTGATAGGTGTAGAGAATCGTGTCTAAATCAGCTGTGGAGTTGTTGCTTTGTCCTCAGAAAACATTTCGGCATGACATATCTCATATGTTTGTTCCAAATATGTCCTTCAATATTCACATTTGAAACACATGAGGGAAACTTTAGTAGGTCTTTAGTTATATTATAATAATGTCGACTCCATAACTGTTCTGTAGGATTTTTCCAGTAATGCACTTAAAATGCTGTACACTGCCAGGATTGCTAATATGGGGATTACACTCCATAAACCACTCAAACTTGTGTGATATAATTGTATCCCATGTAGGTTATATACACAGGTTTACTTTACCATTTATGGTCTGCCATAAAACATGTGCTCACATTGTAAATGTTATATTTATCCTGGTAATGGAAAAGCCAAGTGAATATATGTGATATTCACAAGTAGAATGTCATTGAACTTCTTCAAGTATGCATTATAAAGTACTGAGTCTAACTCTATCTATCCATCCATTCACAGGCAAACCATAGCATCACACCCACTAATAGACGAAGTAAATAATATAGAATAGTGTATAGTATACCACCCCTTGACAAGCGCCATAGTCAGACTAGAATGGGTGAGTGTAAGGGCCCTATTACACGGGACGATAATCGTGCGAAAAATCGTTATATTGTTTGAATTTAAACGATAGTCGTTCTGTGTAAAAATCGAAAAATCGTTCTTATGTCGTTGATCGTTGATTCCGTTCTGAACCTAAAATTGTTGTTAATCATTTGCTAATCGTTCGCTGTAATTCCACGTTCGCTAGCTCAAGTTCCGCATTTTTTTCACTAATCGTTCAGTGTAATTGCACATTGCCCATTGTTTTCCTGAGATCAGAAGAATTAAACGATCGCAATAACGATCGTTATAACGATCGTATCTAGCGACCATCGTTCTGTGTAATATGGTGAACGATTTCAGGTTAACGATAAACACTCGTTTGCGATCGTTTACTGTTATTCGTTAATCATTAAAAATCGCTTCGTAATAGGGCCCTAAAGCAAATGATTCAGAGGAGCAAACGAGCCCCGACCTGTCAGGTCAGCGCTCACTTGCTTCTCTTTCTCCGCTCACTGCTGGTGCTATTACACGTGCCGGGAGCTCTGCAGGGGGGCTGTCCGGGTGATGGCCAGATTGTCTGGGCAGCCCATAGAAGATAGTGGCAGTCTGCTGCAACAACTCCTGTTGCACGGAGCGACTGCAGCAGATCCCCTCTATCTTCATTGTTGACATTTCAAGGTGTTGAAAGAAAACAATCAGCTGACATTGTGCGCGTTGGCCAGGGGCGCCGCAATCATGAGGCGACCTGAGTCGTCTGCCTCAGGCGGCGCCACCAGCTGTCTTCATGGGGGCGGCATTCAGTGGCAGATTATAATATGAGCGGTTCGGGCGGCCGCCCACATTATAATCCGCCACTGATTGTACCATGTACCGGAGTCCCCCCGCGCCCGGACAGCATCTGTAATGAGATGCTGTGAGCGGGGGAGACTGTATTCATAAGCGCCGCGCTGTAATGAATCAGCCGCGCGGTGCTGTTACTACAGTGCGGCGCTTATGAATACAGTCTCCCCCGCTCACAGCATCTCATTACAGATGCTGTCCGGGCGCGGGGGGACTCCGGTAAATGCATTCCACGTCCGTGATCCGTCAGGATCACGGAACGTGGGAATGCAGCCTTAGTCCCCCGGCTGATGTGCGGCTGCCGGAGGTGTCCCGTCCTGTCTCCGGCAGCGCGCGCATCAGAGAGATCCCCGTGCGCCGGAAGTCACAGCCACAGGCGCACGGGGAGCTCTCTGATGCGCGCGCTGCCGGGGACAGGACGGGACACCCCAGGCAGCCGCACATCAGCCGGGACCAGACCAGAGAGGCTCGACGGGGGAACGGATGGCAGGTGAGTTGTGTGCTGTTTTTTGTTTTTGTTTTATCTGCTGTGCAGGGGGGGGGGGGAAAGGGGGACCATCTATAAGGTAGGGGGGGGAAGGGGGAAAGAGGGGGACGATCTATAAGGTAGGGGGGGAGGACCATCTATAAGGGAGGGGGAGAGGGAAGAGGGGGACCATCTATAGGGGGGGGAAGGGGACCATCTATAAGGGAGGGGGGAAAGAGGGGGACCATCTATAAGGGGGGGACCATCTATAAGGGAGGGGGGAAAGAGGGGGACCATCTATAAGGGAGGGGGACTGTCTATAAGGGGGGGGAGAGGGGGACCATCTATAAGGGGGGGGAAGAGGGGGACCATCTATAAGGGAGGGGCGGGAGGGGGACTGTCTATAAGGGGGGGGGGAGAGGGGGACCATCTATAAGGGGGGGGAAGAGGGGGACCATCTATAAGGGAGGGGGAAAGAGGGGGACCATCTATAAGGGGGCATCTATAAGGGAGGGGGGAGAGGGGGACCATGTATAAGGGGGGGAGGGGGACCATCTATAAGGGAGAGGGGACCATCTATAAGGGAGGGGGAGAGGGGACCATCTATAAGGGGGGGGGAAGAGGGGGACCATCTATAAGGGGGGGGAGAGGGGGACCATCTATAAGGGGGGGAGAGAGGGAAGAGGGGGACCATCTATAAGGGGGGGGGGAGAGGGGGACCATCTATAAGGGGGGGGAGAGAGGGAAGAGGGGGACCATCTATAAGGGGGGGGGAAGAGGGGGACCATCTATAAGGGAGGGGAAAGAGGGGGACCATCTATAAGGGAGGGGGGAGAGGGGGACCATCTATAAGGGAGGGGGGAAAGAGGGGGACGATCTATAAGGTAGGGGGGGAAGAGGGGGACTATCTATAAGGGGGGACCATCTATAAGGGAGGGGGAGAGGGAAGAGGGGGACCATCTATAGGGGGGGGGAAGGGGACCATCTATAAGGGAGGGGGGAAAGAGGGGGACCATCTATAAGGGGGGGCCATCTATAAGGGAGGGGGGAAAGAGGGGGACCATCTATAAGGGGGGGGACCATCTATAAGGGAGGGGCGGGAGGGGGACTGTCTATAAGGGGGGGGGAAGAGGGGGACCATCTATAAGGGGGGGGAAGAGGGGGACCATCTATAAGGGAGGGGGAAAGAGGGGGACCATCTATAAGGGGGCATCTATAAGGGAGGGGGGAGAGGGGGACCATCTATAAGGGGGGGGAGAGGGGGACCATCTATAAGGGGGGGGGAGAGAGGGAAGAGGGCGACCATCTATAAGGGGGGGAAGAGGGGGACCATCTATAAGGGAGGGGAAAGAGGGGGACCATCTATAAGGGAGGGGGGAGAGGGGGACCATCTATAAGGGAGGGGGGAGAGGGGGACCATCTATAAGGGAGGGGGGAGAGGGGGACCATCTATAAGGGAGGGGGGAGAGGGGGACCATCTATAAGGGGGGGGGAGAGGGGGACCATCTATAAGGGGGGGGGGGGACCATCTATAAGGGGGGGGAAGAGGGGGACCATCTATAAGGGGGGAAGAGGGGGACCATCTCCTATAGGATTAGCACCCTCCTCTCCTGACATCCTCTGTGCTGCTGGGACCTCTCCTATAGGATTAGCACCCTCATCTCCTGACATCCTCTGTGCTGCTGGGACCTCTCCTATAGGATTAGCCCCCTCCTCTCCTGACATCCTCTGTGCTGCTGGGACCTCTCCTATAGGATTAGCCCCCTCCTCTCCTGACATCCTCTGTGCTGCTGGGACCTCTCCTATAAAGTCAGCCCCCTCCTCTCCTGACATCCTCTGTTCAGAAAGGGACCAAACATTATGTTTATTGGGGACAGCAGTGGGGGGGGGGGGGGGCAGTAGTGGATTATAATGTGGGTGGATTGACGGGGGGGGGGGCGTCATTCTATAGTTCGCCTCGGGCAGCAGAGAGGCTAGAATCACCCCTGGCGTTGGCTGATCATTGCCTTCTATTACACTAAGCGATTATCGGCAGCAACAGCTGAATACAGCTGATAATCGCTTTGTGTATTAAGGCCCTAAGAGTCTAGGTGACTTCGATAAGGACCAAGCTGTGATTGCTATATGACTTAGTCAAGGTGTGTCCAAAAAGGCAGGTCATATGGGGTGTCTAATATGCAGCTTATGGTATCAGCCAAAAGTTAAAATACATCATGTAGAGGAAAATGGGATTCATCAGACTAGGCTTCCTCCTTCATGGTCCAGTTCCAAAAATCACTTGCTTACTGAAGATGGACAAGGAACAGCATGGGAGCTCCGATCATTCTTCAGCCATAGTTTGTGCTCTTGTGTTGGATGAGTCCAGCCATCTAGCCTGCCCTCCTGATGTGCATTAGTGGACCTTGGGTCCCCATGATCCAGTTGCCACAACTGCAAACCTAAAACGAGACCAGCTGTTTTAGAGATGCTCTTGCCCGATAGATTAGCCATCACAATCTGTCACTCAGATCTTCACGTTGCCCATTTTTCATGCTGAGAAATGACTGTTCTCTTGCTGCCTAATATATAGCACCTCCTGACAAGTGAGATTATAGCACTATATAATCAATGTTATTCACATCACTTGTCAGTGGTTTTAATGGTACTGCTGACTGGTGTACATCTATAAATATACAATGCTAGAGATTTGGCTGGCACATAACATACAGACATTTGCTTTACTTTCTTTGTGATTCATTGTGAAATCATAAGTAACATAAATTAGGTCCAATCAATAAATTTGATTTTAAGAGTTTAAAGCGTTACACTGCAAGAGATATATGGCTCCTTTATAAGTCTATAAATATAGTTTCTATGGGGGGGGGGGGGGCAGCAGCTGGGGAGTGAAGCATAATGCATTTCACTATAACTACTGATCAAAGTGGATTTCAAATCTGAGACCCCAAACGATCTTAAAGGGATATTTCTATCCTTATTCTCATTTCAATTCCCAACTAATATACAGTAGTTATACTTGTAGGACTATTCAAGTTAAATATTTTTGCAAATGCATTTATTCTCCTGATATGCTGCTCTGTCCATCTTTTACTGTAGACAGCTTGTTATCAAGGTTACAGACCACCTTTCTTCTCTAAAAGCAGTGGTCTAGTGTATATATAGATGCAGTATACGCGTAAGTAGAAAGGGCCGGGATCCATAGCAAATTTTTGATTGGTCCCCCTCCTCATCCCATCCCACTGTTGATAATGCCCCTGTTTGTTAGCCCTCTGCCCAGTAGATAGCATATGTGTCTCTCCTGGTATCCCCCTCCAGTAGATAGTGCCCCCCCATGGTAGACATTGCCCCTAGTGTCCCCCATGGTAGGCATATCCCCTGTTATCCCCTCTGTAGATAGTGTCCCCTAAATAGGCATCTCTCCTAGTATCCCACCTCCTCCAGTACATAGTGTCCCCCATGGTACGTATCCTTGCAGTAGATAGTGTCCCCCTAAATAGCCATCTTACCTAGTATCCTACCTCCCCCACTACATAGTGTCCCCCATGGTAGGCATCGCCTTTGGTAGTAAGATGACGGCTCAGGAGGCCCAGTGTATTGCAGGGATGGGCCCCCTGAGGCAACGGGCCCGGTAGCAGCCGCTATGGCTGCTACAGTGGTAGTTATGCCCCCATTGTAGCTATACATACAACAGCCAGACTACTGCTTTTAAAGTAGAGCGGTGGTTGGTAATCTAGACAATGAGCTATCAACATTGGGAAGGAAAGAGCAGCATATCAGGAGAAGGAGACAAGTTTGCTAAATTAATGTATTTGCTAAAATATTTAACATGACTATTCCTACAAGTATAAATATGTTAGGTGAGATGAGAGTACCCCTTTTACTGTTATGTCTGTATAAAATGTCCAAAGCTAAAGTTAATCTGTCAGCTGAAAGTCCCATTCCCAACACTGACACTAAGCTACCAGGAGAAACATAGTACCTTTCATATAGTTGACTGTGCTTCAGAAAAATGCTGTTATTCTGTGGTGCAAAGAGTCAAAGAGGCTTTCCCAAACCCTTGAGATGTTGAGGCCTGTAATGCAATCCCCCCCTCCCCCTTTACTGATATAGTAAAGATACCACATGTGTCCCAACAGCTGTCTGGTGGCTGCAGAAGGAATCAGTCACCAACTTCACTGCATTTGCCATTCATTTCCTGAAAAAGATTCACTATTCCATGGTTACTTTGTACAGTCTTCCAAATCGATTGCAAACCTCCAACTTAAATTTAGCAATCGTTGAATTTTCTGGTAAGGTTCCTTATCCAAGAAATTGTTGAAGCAAAGAAAACAAAAAAGCTAAAGGTCATTAGATGCACATCTTAAACAGAGCAATGAGCAATTCCCATAAAACAACAATGTTGCATAAGTGGGACATGAACCGCTGGTCACGCTTGGATATAGAATGAGAGGAGGGAATTCAGGGGAGAATATGCTTCTTTAAAGGAATGTTTATGGATGGATTGTACAATCCTCAGTGGGTTCAACAAGCTCTATTATTGGAAGTTAGAAGCAGTGTGTATTTCCATTTAGTGAGTCAATGTAGATCACATTGTCCTACTTTTTATATTGAGAAGTAACCTATCTTGTTTGCTTCAGTATATATTGTTTATTTATTGGCTGACTAGTAACACTTTGTAATGTTTTCTTTCCCGTTTTCAGGCATGAAGAAGTAACACTGCATATAAATTAATACTGAGTTCTCATTATAAACAGTGCAGAGTATCTACAGACCATCTACACCATGTAACATTCTTAAAGGGGTAGTGCGGTATAAAACCTTTTTTCACTAAATAACACACATTACAAAGTTATACAACATTGTAATGTGTGTTATTTAGGTGAATGGCCCCCTTCCCCATGTTTCCACCCCCTGACCGTTGACCCTGAAGTGTAATACTGTATACTCATGGAATCTCTGTCAACCCGCCATCTTGAAATGATCACGTTACTGTTCAGGAGGCCGGCCTGACTGCTCCAGCCCTCCCTCATCCCAGCCTCCCTCCAGCGCGTCATCAGCTGCTCAGCTGCGATTGGCTGAGCATAACTCGTCCCAAGATGGCAGCCGGGGTTGACAGTGATTCCGTGAGTATACAGTATCACACTTCCGGGTCAATGGTCGGAGGGTGGAAACATGGGGAAGGGGGCCATTCACATAAATAACACATATTACAATGTTGTATAACTTTTTAATGTGTTATTTAGTGAAAAAAGGTTTTATGCCGCATTACCCCTGTAATGTTGTGTGCTCCCCAACACTGTTTCATGCGATATAGTGAATTTTCTTCAACACCATAAAACCAGGCTAATGATAAATCCAGCTCACCTGTGCCCAGACTGCTAGAGGAGAACCGCTTCGCACTCAGTGTGGTTACAAAGGATTAGATGCAAATATCTTAAAAATGTCAAACTTAATATGTTTGGCCAGACACAAGAGCTAAGCATGTTTTTATGGATAAGGAAGGAGGAGTTCCAGTATTGTGAGCTGATACGTTTCGGCCATACAGATAGCCTTTTCTCATAGCATCATTAAAGGCTATGTGTAAGTCCAATAAACATCGGATATTTGAATTTTATGTGTATGGAGTGTTTAATATGATTTAAATAAAGGGTTATTATTTATCTCCTGATACTGGACCTACTCCTCCTTCATATTGTACATAAAGATGTGTAGTGAATTATTTGCTGTTATAAGACTCTCCCTTGTATGTGCCTATACACACTAAATAAATGCAATTTAAACCCCTAATTTCAGTGTTACTGGCTGACCATCTGTTGCAGGGGTGGGCAATTTATTTTCCCATGGGGCCACATGAGAATTTGGAATGGTTTTCGAGGGCCACACTAATATATGCTTAGTCCAACATCAGTTTACATTCATAATCATATACATCATGCCAAGAACAGGATGCAGGCGTGTATATATAGCAGTATATATACATGGTCAAGTACATAGCTGCTATATACTCCACCACGTGTATATACTTCTAGATACTACACTCTGTGTATATACTGCTATATACCTCATCATGTGTATATACTGCTGTTATACTCCATTATGTGTATATACTGCTATATTATAGCCATATGTACATTAGTGGTGTATATAGCAATGTATATACAAGGTCAGAGGATACCATGTGACATGAGGGAGAGCGGCAAAGGTACTGGCAGGACAGTGAGGTACAGTCACTCTGACAGGCCAGTCAGAGCTAGTTAGTGGGCCGGATGTGGCCCCTGGGCCGTACAATGCCCATATCTGATCTATTGTGTATGGAGGTCAGAGAGATTGGTGAGATAAGCCACTGTCAAGTGTATGGTAGAATCAGGATAAATAGCTCTCAGCTAACAGCTGTCTAATGCATACTGTATGTGTATGAACTTCTGAGAGTCTACTACAGTGGGCTACACACTAAAGCAGGGATGGGAAACCTTCGGCCCGCCAGCTGTTGCAAAACTACACTTCCCATCATGCCTGGATAGCTAAAGTTTCAGCAGTCCAGGCATGATGGGAATTGTAGTGTTGCAACAGCAGGAGAGCCAGCAATTCTGTCAATTACAATATCTGTACGTGATTTTATATTTACAACGTCCCTGTCTTTTAATACATAGGCCACTTACCAGGATCATCTGCTGTCCGAATTGCCTCTCTGCGTGACCTACCTGAAAAGTTACAAGATCTGTACCAGCAGGGCTTCACAGTGGTGGCAATACACCCATTTGTTCAGGCCATTGAAGGGAATGAGAGGATTCCTCAAGAGGAGATGTTCCGCGTAGTCCTCATAAAGAAAACAGAGAGGTAAGTAACTATTGTTTCTATCATACCTTGTGTTCATGCATTCATAGTATATTTTATATCTGTGGAGAAATTGGACTTAGGGGCAATATAGAGTATTGCTCAGAGTTCTCCTTTATATTAATCCGATGTCTGCCCAAGAAAACAGGGAAACAAAAACACACCTTCAGTCCAACCTGGGAACCTGTCAGCTTGAAACTACTGGTAGTCTGGCTCCTATCACTAATCTGTGATGACAGTGATTGGCTGCAGTGGACATGTGTCATTTGTTAGTAGTCATGATGCCTAGCCTGGAGTTATTGTATAACACACATGGTTAAGAATACATTCACATGTATGTAATCCACTGCAGATTTTGCCACCAAGTGACCTAAAAGGGTCTAGTAGAGATGAGTTGGTATTTGATTACCGGTGGCTGCAGAAGTTAAATGCAGCCCTTCAGCCATAGGGTATGTTCACACTGAGCAAATATGGCGGAATCCCGTCGTGTTCAGTGTCCAAAAGTGAGTGAATGGGAGGGTGCAGTGTCCCAAAACAGGTCCTCTTATCCTCACACTTTTATTATGACCAGTCCTGTTTTGGAAAGCTATGGTTCACTGCAAACTGTGTGCATTGTGTCACCCCTCTCAGTGTTCACGTCTGCTATTCCATGCATTTCTTGTATGCATATTCAGGTATCAGTGCCTAAGGGTATTATGTTGCCCCCCAGTGTTCAAGTATGGTACTTCTCATGTATATTTCACTGTATATGCCTAATGGTGTGATGATGCAATGGCTGGATGTCACGTGACTGCCCCTGCTTCCATGGTAACGCCAATGGCCATCTAGCTTTGGCTGAGGATACCATGTGACTTCTCTCTGCTTCAGTCTTGTCTTCCACCTTCAGGGGGACAAGGTCTGTGTGATCTCTCTCCCCTGTCAGGAGAGAGATACGTGTGCTCTGCTGCTCCAGTTCCACATGAAGTGTTCCTGGCTGTGTTCTATTCTCAAGTCCTCAAGAATCTCATCCTAACCACAAGATCTGGGTGCCGTTCTTCAGTCATTCCTCTCATCATCTTCTCTGATCATCAACAGCAAGTATTCATCTCAGTTCCATTCCACCCAGCATCTTATCCTCAGTATCACTACTACTCCCATCATTCAGCACGCTATCATCACAGCCTATTGCAGCATCACCCATTACTCTGCCTTATCCAAGTCTGCCTTATACCCGGTTGCATCCGAAGAGACTGTTGCTACTAGTAACCACCGTTACAATAAATATACAACTACCGTTGTTTCTGAACCTTGGCATTGGTGTAATTATTGGTGCCCTGACTAAGGACAATGAAGAACCGCATGCCCAGCCTCTGCATGGTCAGGAGCCCGGTTCTCAGCTGTGTTACCCTTGTGCCAAAACCGTGACAATCCTCTGCTCAGCAGCTGCTCCGGCTCCTGCCAGTAACTACACCTATCAGCGGAGAGGCCCCTAGGGGCTTGGGCATCGCAAGTGCACACGCGCGTCCGCTTCTTCCCCTCTCCACTCAAAGAAGTGACATGTCACTTCTTTGAGTGGAGAGCCGTGGCAGCGGAGAAGCACACACTCTCCCATAGATGGGTAGTGACACACTGAGCGCGGCGGAAAATTTCGCCGTGGAATTCTGCCTGATTTGCTCAGTGTGAACATACCCATAGGCTGCATCCATGTTTTCCAGGACTCCATAGAGCTGCATCCAACTACTGCAGCCACTGGTAATCAAATGCTGCACGCTCAGGTGGCATCTATACTCAACTGCAATCGCTTTCCTACAGCAAAGCTTCATTCCGGTTCTACAGCGCCATTCAAATCCCGATGGTGATGAGACCCTCTTCTTTCCCTAATGTTTTTAAAGATGAGAACATTCTTATAGAGATTTATTGAAGACTCTGACTTCCGGCCTCTTTAGGCTGCCACGTTAAGATGCCACTTTAGCTCCGATGGGATTTGAATGGCGCTGTGGGACTTGTATTAGGGTCCGCCATGGGAAAGCGATCATCGCGGATGAGTATAAGTGTGTGTGTGTATTGGGGGGCAGTTATAATCAAAGTATTTGGGGTAGTACTTCTTTAGGGCCATTTCACCCAAGGTAAGGCTATGTATCCACAGCGCAAGAGACCGGCGTATCTTTTTCCAAAAGGTACGGCCGTTGTTGCCGATATCAACAACGGACGTACTTTACAGAAAGATACGTTGTATGAACATAGCCTAAAAGCATCGGAATCCCGCCTGCCTCAGTGTCACACAGTCGGTCTATGGGAGGGCTTGTGCACCTCCTCTCTCAGCACCACTCCGCTCAAAGTCAATTCTTTGAGCAGAGAGGCGCGGAGAGCAGAGGTGTGCAAGCCCTCCCATAGCCTGAATTTCGCCACTTTTACTCTTTGTGAACTGGCCCTTAAAGTCAATGGGTACATGTAAAAGTACCCTAAAAGTACAATTCAGCACTGTTCCTTATAAGCCATGCTGGAAGAACTATTAAGGATCCCAACATGGGGGAGGTTTTGCAAATCCAGTTGATAGGTTCCCCCTTCCCTGTACTTGTGGTTATGATAAGTTGTGTGACCTTCTCAGCAGCAAATACTGTAAGCAATATAGAGAGAAAAACAATAAGAAGTGCACAATGTAAGCACCAGCTGCTTTAGGACAAACCTAATTGTTCTTAAAGACAACAGTTCTCCTTAATGTGGACATTCCGAGGTGCCGCAATAGTAACAGTGGGTGTTCTGGAGAGTAGTAGGAGCATTCAGTGCTGACACTGTCAGCATCAAACTGGGACATCCAGGGTCATTTGAAGACATTGTAGATGAGGAGATTAACATCCGACTTGTTTCCTGGTTGCTGAGCCAGTAATGAAGTAACAGGTTTTATAAGCCTGCTACATACTTAGCATTCACTGCTAATAACTGGTTACCAATGTGAATATTATGATAATGAGCATTAGACCGAGCTGCTAAGATATGAAATTCTACTTTGCCTTTCTTCCCATCCCCCTTAGTGACAAGTTAATTATATTAAAATTAACCTTTCACTGTAGTACATTGTAGTGTTGTATATTAGCATTCTACTTGTTGTGTATTAATCCATCTTCTTTACAGGAAGCTCCCAGGCATACTGCTTTTCTAAAGCATTAGAAATTAAAAAGGCCACTTTCACACAGCTGACGCATTTTAGCATCTGTACTACAGCCATAACACCTGAGACAGCCCTGGTTCAACTTGTAAACTGTATCTTAAAGACACTCTTTCAGCAGGTTTATGCTGCCCTATTTAAGGGTAGCATAAACTAGTGACAGAGAAGCTGAAAAGAATAATGTATCACTTACATTGTTCTGTGCAGCTGATTCAGAGATATCCTCCTGAATAACATGGACAATAAGAAGTCTTCTCCATTATGTGCATGTGCTCAGTAGTCCCAGATATTCATGAGCTCCAACAAACTCTGCCCACCAGCTGCTGATTGTCAGTTAACTATCCATGCTGTGTATAGGCAGTCAACTGTCACTCAGCAGCTGGAGGGCAGGGGGAGTGGTGTGTCACAAATCCTGTTCTCCTGCATATCAGGAGAACACCTAAACACAATGATGAAAGTAATTGGAATTCAACATTTATGTCACTTGCAAAATAAAGAGTCACAGTGCCTGCACTAAGAAACACTGAAAAAAGAAGTGGAGTTGTGGAGTGCACAGTGGGTGTAGCGTTGTGGATCTGGGGATCGTGGTGCTGCTCTCTATAGCAAAGATTTGTGATAAACCATACACATGTAGAAAAACAAGAGCGCACTCACCCCGTAAAATGTCTTCATCTTTATTGATTCATCATAGGTTAAAAACCATTTATGTCACTTGTTTTTGCTAACCTCATTTAAGGCAGCATTAACCTAGTGACAGATTCCCTTTAAGGGTCTATTCACACGTACAGACTCGCTGCGTAAAACTCGCACAGAACTCGCATCAAACTTGCATGAAAGTAGCTGCGTTTTTTTGTGGTGTTGAACTTGCCTGTGAAAATCAAAACTCGCATGTAAAAATCGCACCAAACACGCAGCGAGAATACACATACATTGACTTGATAGCAATCTGTATCGCTGTGGATTTATGTGCGAGAAACTCACAGCGATAAATACGCAGCGAGTCTGTACGTGTGAACAGACCCTAAGTGTGATTTTTGTAAGGCTTCTTGTTTGAGCCTTCCTTCAGATGTATACATCTATCACCAACTCAAGCCTCTGTTTGCAATAATTCAAAGTTGTGTATAGCACACCATACAAGTAATGAATAGAGATGAGCGAAGTGCCTCATCTGATTAACGATCCGCTCATCAAGCTCATCGGCCTTTCAGTGCTCCTCGGCTCCCTGCTGCTCCACCCCTGGTGCCGGGGAAAAGCTGGATCCAATCGTTTCCCAGGATTGGATCCAGCTTTTCCTGGGAAGAGTAGCAGGGAGCAGAGCAGCGCTGAAAGGCCGGCTGCTTGATGAGCAGATCGCTGATCAAACAAAGTGCTTCGTATCGTTTAGATGAGTGATTCGCTCATCTCTAGTAATGAACTTGGGCCTCACCAGTAGGTTTGTTAACTGCATGACAGATGCCTGGACGAGCAGCTTGTAGATTCCAAAACTTACAAGAAGGTTCAGCAGCACCAAATTATACTCAAAAACTCATTTGGCTGTATCCATATTTTCCAGACAGCCCTAGGGCTGTGTCCAACTTCTTTAGCTACCGGTAATTAAATACCGAGACTTCCGGTTTCTGACAGGCTGGAGCATGCGCGAGTTCCACTCATCTCTAGTAGTATTACATGCCACTGATTTCAATTTTGACTTGGATGAAGCAAAACAGCCATTGTTTGTTTTCTGCTGGATGTAAAATTTTTAGTATAGTTCTGTTATGTATTATCATATAAATTACAAATTGTTAATATTTCTTTATGAAATGAATTCTTGGCTATGATATCACAGAAGTTAGTTACCATTTGTTTGTTTTGTATTGATAGGCTGTAAAAATAGAAAACTAAGGTACAGTACATAGAACAGATTGTTGGGTTCATTGCATAGCGCCATTTACTAAGTTTCCTTTCATTATTACTAAGCCCTGTTCATACGTCACCCAACCACAACATGTGAACACTCTCAGGCTTTCAGACTTGACGAAAAAAGTATAATTTTTACAACATCTATGACTCAATAAGTCCTTTTGCCTTTCTTGTCTTCGTTCTGTACCTATTCGGCCTATAATCATTCTATAATGTTTTATGTATTTGTAAGTATAGGCCTTTTTGTGGTAATAATCATTCTATAATGTTTTATGTATTTATAAGTATAGGCCTTTTTGTGGTAAAATTCATGTAAATAAATAATGACACTACATTGGTGGTAAGTAGAACCCCTCATGAGATGCTATACTAGCACTGATTGGGTGTTCAGTGGCTCCTTTCCCAAGTTATAAGGCATACACTTTCAGCTGTTTTTCTGCCATCTAGTCTGTTTTTTTAAGTTTTTTAACTTTTTTTTTTTAGACTTTTATTAGACTAAAATGTAAAAAATAAATAAGCAAATGAATTTTTTTTAACCATACATGGCCAACATAAGGATCCTGCCTTTAATTTTGCAGCCATAAAATGTCTGTGAATATGCGTTAGTAGCTGTTTTTTTTATTGACTTTAATAAAAAAAAAAAAGACAGTTTTTAGGTCTGTTATATGACTCCAAAAAGGACAAGAATACTGTGTGTGTGAATAAATCCTAATACTGATAGTTATCTGTGCCAAAATGAGCCTGTGCAGGTGAGGATTCTTACTGTACACTATGGAGTGTTCAGTATCCTAAAGGCTTTTCTGTCATCTGTTGTACATGATAAGGTTTTTTTTTTTTTACTTTCAGCAGCTTTTTCTGACTTGAATTTGTAAGGACTTGCTTTATCCGCTTTTACTCTGTTACAGTCTTTGTCTATTTTTCTTTCATCTTGTTTTTTTTTTTACTCTCATTCTAAGTTGAAATTTTGGGGGCTTTGTAACCAAGTACCAGTTTTCCTTTGAGTTCTGGTCTCAAAGGGGGTAGGCTCTTGTCTTCCTGCCAAAGTTTTTATTAATGTAGGCCATTTAGTTTTTGTTGGCTATGGTTTTAAGGGGATTTATTTTCTATTATTCCTCTCTGTTCTGTATAGTCGTACAAGTAATTGAGATAGTCATAAACTTTTAACTTTGCTGATCCACACTTAAATATATACTTAGGCTGGAAAATATTTTTACATATCCTTCCACTCTTTTACTTGCGGTAATATGGTTAGGGGGGAAATTATGCAAATAGAAAAGAATGTGATCATTTGTCTGGGGATTAGGGGCAGTGTCTACCTAGTGCCCCCTTACATACACAGACTATCATTATCTACTCTGACCACAGCATATGGCTTACACACATATAGATATACTGTATATTGTTGTTCTCTGACTCATATTAGCCTTGTTTTAAATGCTTATGCAACCAGTTGTTACATATAATCAGCTGATCATGGAAGGTTTAGCTTTTGTAGTCTCAATCCTTTGTTGATGTACCTTGCTCGACATATGGGTATGATCTACTAGTCAAAAAGGGCTAGGCATTGGCAGGGATGTGGCCTGAAATGCTACGCCATGTACCAAAATAACGTACCAAAATGTTAGTGCCTTACCTATGCCTGAAGTAAGACAAACTATTAAGTGGTGTAAACTAAAACTTGACAGTGCAAACATATGGTCCCTTTACACGGAGCGATAATTCGCCCAATCGAATGTTTAACAATTTAGAAGTAACAATGTGTTTTTTTTTATAATGATCATCGTTTAGACGGAATGATAAATCGTTTAAAAAAAATCAATATTGTGGTCGTTTTAAGATCGCTTAAGCCCATCTCACACATAGGGTGAATCGTTGAAAGACTGCTTAGACGGATTTTCAGTGAACGAAAAACAACAATTTTAGAACATGTTAAAAGATCACGATGAACGATTTATTTCTCGTCGCTTGATCGTACGCAGTGTGTACACGAACCTATTATCGCTCAAATGCGATCGATAATCGCTCTGTGTAAAGGGACCATTAAACTAGGCAGATCTGCCAGTTTTATCAGCCTGGGCCACTGTGATAATTCCAGTGCTAACTGTTTATAGTCCGTTCTTGGCTTTTACTTCAATTATTTGTCAGATAAATCTTTCTGTGTAAACGCACCATAAATTTGAGGATTAGATAGTTTTAGTAAATATCCCCTAATGTGAAATCCCTTATAATGCAGCTGCAGTAGAAATCAGTAAAACTGCAGAAAGTCTCAATTTATCAAAATTTAGGCAAAATTTACTGATGGGCTATCTACCTGGCACTAAAGCTGATCCGCTGTTTGGTGCCGAATTACAGTGAACAGTATTTGTTGTCTTTAATTTTTTTTGTGGTTGTGATATATAGCTGCAGCTCAGCTCCTTTTAAGTGAATAGGAGCTGAGCTGCAGTTACAGGTCGCCACCACTACAGAATAAATGGAAACAAACACTGTTCATTGTGTATTGCGTAGTGTTGGAAGTCCACCAATCAGTTACTGATGATCAATCCTGTAGATGGCTCACTGGTATATTCTGCCCAGAATACCACTAGACTTAATATTACAATGGGTCTTATGAACGATTATCATGAGCTTTGTGCGCTCATCTGAGACCAGCTTTTTGCCAGAACATGTGATTTGTTTATAGTAAGGGCATTCCTGTGACATACACAACTTCATTTCCCCTATAAGATAGTTGCATACAGCATTGAAGTGTTAGGCTGTATTCACGTGTACACAAAGTCTGTCTGCAATTGCGGACAGACTATGGACCTGTACGTTTGAATGACCCCATTCACACGTCTGTATGTACTAATGAGTGGGTCTGTGCATTGTGAACAGCTACAGTTAGAGATGAGCAAATTTACAGTAATGACGAAGCAAACTGCTTTGTTTCTGTAATCCTCTTATCAGCCTGCCGCCTTTTTAACTCACTGCTGCTTTGTGCCGTTCCTCCCTGGGTTCCTGGAAAAGCTTCTCCCAGTTTCCCAGGAGTGGATCCAGCTTTTCCTAGCACCCAGGAAGGAGCGGTAGTCAGTCATAAGTCATAAGGCAGCAGGCTGAAGAGCGGATTGCAGAGATAATGAAGCAATTTGCTTTGTTATTGCTGTAAATTCACTCATCTCTACCTACAGATGCACATCCATAATGCTGTCTGTAGCTATGGGTTTGCAAGTACGCACATCATTACAGATGTGTGACTGTAGTCTTACGGAGAGGATCATGGTAATGTGTTTTATACAATCAAGGGTGACCAATTGTGAGCCCAAGGAACAATCATATATACCAGTGGTGGTGTGTGGTATCAGGGTATGTGCACACTGAGGAAATTTGATGAAAAATCTGTTGCGGAATTCGCCGCTCACGTCTGCAATACCATGTTTTGATTTTTTTCTTCTTAGGGTATGTGCTTAACGAGGAAATATGCTGGAAAATCCACAGTGGAATTCAACGATCGCGGACTGGGGCGGGCGAGCGCGTCTCCATATGTGTCATAGACTACATTCTATGCAAGGGCGGATTCTGTCATCCGTTCAAAGAATGAACACGAATTCCGCAACGGATTTTCCATCAAATTTCCTCAGTGTGCACATACCCTAAGAAGGGGGGAAAAAACACGATATGTCTTCACGTTAAATGCACATATTTATATGTAGAGACTAGGGATGGTCCGAACCCGCCGAGGTTTGGGTTCAGCTGGCTATGGCTATGGCTGTATCCCAGTTTTCCAGGTGTTCCTCCCGCTGGATCCGCCTGCTGCACGGAGCGGGCAGACAGCGGTAATCATTGAGGAGGGTTCAGGTTCGTACAAACCCCGTCCGAACCAGGTTCGGACCATCCCTAGTAGAGACAAGCGAATTTACAGTACAAACAAACTGAATCGCTTTGTTAGTCCGACAATCTGCTTATCAGCCGGCTGCCTTTGAAGTCTGTGCCACTCAGACCCGGGTGCCTGGAAAAGCTGGATCCAGTCCTGGGAGAAATTTCGGTAGAGTGGCACAGACTTCAAAGACATCCGGCTGATAAGCAGATTGCCGAGCTAACACAGCGATTTGTTTGGTTTGTACTATAAATTTGCTCATCACTAGTTATATGTATACATTTGCTTCTGTGTCAGATTTTCTTAGCCTGTAAATCCAGAAGGAACACACAGCAAAGTCACAATAGATGGGGTATTCTGGCATTGTTACATAAAAACAGAGCATCTTGTTAAAACTATAAAATAATAAAAATTAGCCATTGCAGTAGAGAAGCCAAGAAAAAGTACATATGAAAGCTTGGAATGTTTTTGGTTTTTTAGGCAACGCTAGAAATCCATGTGCACAGCCGCCAAGTAGCAGGATGGCTTCTGGCATGTCTAAATTCTGGGACATGTGGTTGGATGATGACATACACGCACATGCTAACTGAGGTCATATGTAATACAATGGAAGATGACTTTCCAACCACATGTGTTCCTTTAGTGTTTTATTTTATTTATTTTAAAAAAAAATTGGCCTTGCTGTTATTTTGATACCTTTTATTTTTTTTTTATACTTATTGCCAGGTTGCAGGGTGTAAAGTCAGTTCTAAGTGAAGGCCCATGATCCCTAAATAAAGACATCAACCATGCGAATATCCTATCAGCCCAATACAGGAAGATTGCGGTTTCCAGCTCAGCTGCATATGAAAGAAATTTCATACATTGAAGTATGCAGAGGAGAACGGATTCTAAATGAAAACCAAATGCTGTGCACCATGCTTATCCTGCATTAGAGGAGTGCAAGAATTCCAGCGTGCCCACATTACAATGACTGCAGAACTCGCACTATCACATCCAGCTGCTAATAGTTTATTTGCTTCACAGCCATAACTGCAAGCAGCTGAGCAGGAAATGACGCGTAAACTTAATTACAAGAAGCAGCATGTTGTTGCTAGTCGGAGCTTGCTTTAGGAATAAAATCTACTGTATCAAAGTCTGCAGTTCATGCTGTCATGGGTCGCCCCCAGAGGTATTATAGCAAAGCTGGTTCGTGTTTACACCAGCACTGGAACAACTATATAAAGAGTTTCCAAAATTATTCTGACAGCAAAGACCTGAAATGCATTCATATTTGTACAGACTGGGAACACAGTTCTTTGCCTTATTATTGTCTAAGGATCATGTTGTCAAGGGATCGGTTATTTGCAGCTGCTCAAAGTCTTGCATCCCCAGCAATTAGTGGATTTGCATCCGGCTTTTCTTTTTCCCTTTAGTGCCATCTACAGGGGAAATGCAATGTTATATTAGAGTAAGGCCCGATTCTGGAGAGTGTTCCACATTTGTGAACAGCACTAAGGTTTTTGTGGCAAGTAAAACTGCCACAAAAACGGGAGAATTTTTCCAGATTAAAAAACATGGGCCCTACTTGGTGAACCTGCCCCTTGGTCTCCAACTTCTGGGACTCTATACTAGTAATTCTCTCCTCCCTGCTTCAAAACGCCCTCCCTACAAGGCCATCAGCACTCCTACTAGGAGACAAATTTCCCTCCACCAATTTTAAACAACGTAAGACACTCCAACACGTCCTTATGGCGGCCAGAATCCACATAGCGGCCAAATGGAGATCCTAGAAGCACTACTTTGGTATAACCTGTCATTTTATTTGTATATTATGTATTCAGTGTACTTCATCCCCTGTGCTTGGGGCTATTTTACTTTGATGCTGTTTATTGTATGCATTGAAACCCCTTTAATAAAACCTTTGACACTAAAAACATAGACCCAAAAGTATCAAACTGTGTAAAATAGAAACCTACAACTGCTAATAAGAACCAATCTTGGGTCAGCTTGGTTACTGACCTAACCATAGTTAAATGTGTAAGGGTCAGCTCACCTCTATTAAATCTCTGGAGGCACAGTTCATTCAGGAGGGTGCACGGATCCAGCAATGGCAAGCCGTTGATTCACAGATAGAAGCAATGGAGATTATGGTTCCAGCACTCCAAAAATGATAAAAATCCAGAAAAAATTTTGAGGTATCCATGCTAAAAATAGTACAATTCATGTTATCTCCTGTGAGATAACGTGACTTGCACTATTTTTAACATAAATACTTAAAGGGGTACTCCAGCATGGGGGCAGTTTTTCGCTGGGACCGGGGAGGAGGTGGCCGAGGGAAAAGACGTCCACTCACCTTCCCGATACCAGCGGCGGGTCCCACATCGCGGCGCTCCGGTGCCCGGCCGCTTCTGGGTGTCTGACGCGGGCCCGAGACGTGACGTCTCGGGTCCGCTCAGCCACTGAGTGAAGGAGGCGGGATCCGTTTCAAGTCCGACCAGATCCCGCCTCCTTCACGTCTTGGGCCCACGTCAGACACCCGGAAGCAGCCGGTAACCGGGCACTGGAGTGCCGCGATGCGGGACCCGTTGCTGGAACCAGGGAGGTGATTGGACGTTTTTTCCCTCGGCCACCTCCTCCCGGGTCCCAGCGAAAAACTGCCCCCACGCTGGAGTACCCCTTTAATCCAATTTTTGGGATTTTATTCATTTTTAGAGTGCTGGAACCATAATCTACATTGCTTCTATTGGTTACTGTAGGCAGTTACACACAGTTTGTTAAATCTGGGCCATAGTATTTCGATCCATGTGTGGTCAGTAGTTTATCCTCATTTGGACTTATATTTAGCCCAATCCAAGAGTGCAACCAGCACAGAGAATAACTTTAACATACACCTTTCTCTGTGTTTAAAGGGGTTATCCAGCGTTACAAAAAAATGGCCACTTTCTTTCAGAGACAACCCCGCTCTTGTCTCCATCTTGGGCGGGGTTTTGCTGCTCAGTTTCATCGAAGTGAATGGAACTTAATTGCAAACCGCACCTGAACTGGAGACAAGAATCATGTTTTCTCTGAAAGAAAGGGGCCATGTTTTTGTAGCACTGGATAACCCCTTTAAGATCCACTTCTGAATGAAAAGTACAAAAAGAATCATTGTAATAATATATCTTATCAGAAAAAAAAATGCCTCTTTCTCCTGTTACCAGGCTGCTTTCTAACATAGAACAGAGCACCAATGCAGATGGGAACTTTCCCCTTTCTGGAATTGTATTACCTGCGGGTTTTCGCCATGGAACATCTTCAGCAAATACAATAAAGCTACCACAAGCATTTTGTTGATAAAAATATATATATGTATTTTCGGTATATTTTCCGCACTATATTGTGAAGCTGTGCCCACATTTGCTATTATCATTCTTTTGTTACGGTGATTGACAACTTAACCAACGAGGCTTCCTGGAAATTGAAATACTGGAACAATTGTTTACATCCTCAGAAAATATTATGGCTTCGTATCAAGGGAGAATTGACTGACTGGGGTTTTTAAGGCAATATTTTCTGTCTGGGAGATGAGCTTTGCTTTATGAACAGCTGATGCTAGTAATATGAGATGATTTGCTGTAAAGTAATAGCTTAGCATATGCTGGCCTTTGAGAAACCATAAGTAATTCATGTGTTTTATGTACCCTAAACCAGAGAAACTAGATGCAAACACAATATTGTGAAAGTAAATTATATGTACTGATTGGATCACGTAATGGAAGATGCAGTAATGTTGTGAGGAGCAGGAAAAAGGATAATGCACCAACAAAATGGATATGCTTGTTGTCTGGTTTAAGATGACTTGTCCTCAGCATAAGGGTCATCATAATCTCTGAATCCAAGTATTCACACACATGACCACTAATACACAGAGACCTTCTGTTCAGTATGATTTGTACCTAACACTAGACAGGATTCCTATGTATCTTTGCAGTCTATATTATCTAATGTAAACCTACTTGAATTACTTTTTTTTTTTATCTGTGCCTGCAACACTTTTTTTTTTCTTTTTCCCTTTTGGGTCCCTCTTATGTTTTTTTTTTTTTGTTTTTTTTTTACAATGTTTTTGCAATGCTGTTTTTGGTGAAATCATGGCAACATATTGCTATTTTAACACAACTGTGCAAATCCCAATTGGTGGGTAAATCCTAGTGGCATACAAGTAGTAATAGTTACACTTACTGGGAAACTTAAACCTCTACAGATTAAGGCTGGGTTCACACTACGTATATTTCAGTCAGTATTGTGGTCCTCATATTGCAACCAAAACCAGGAGTGGATTAAAAACACAGAAAGGATCTGTTCACACAATGGTGAAATTGAGTGGATGGCCGCCATATAACAGTAAATAACTGCCATTATTTCAATACAACAGCCGTTGTTTTAAGATAACAGCAAATATTTGCCAATAAATGGCGGCCATCCACTCAATTTCAACATTATGTGAACAGAGCCTTTCTGTGCTTTCAATCCACTCCTGGTTTTGGTTGCTATGAGGACCTGACATGAGGACCAAATACTGCCTGAAATATACTGTGTGTTAACCCAGCCTAACAGTTTCTTGATTTAAGCCTTGCCATGGTGAGGTTCCTTGCTAGTGAGTGGAGGACTGTGTGCTCCATCCACTAATTCTCCATGGATAAGGTCAGGCTCAAGATGGCTGACAACCCATGCCCAAATTTATTATGCCACTGTGGGTCTCAGTTCTGTACCCCAGGGGCGGATTAACTTTATCATAGGCCCCGGGCTGTTCACCAAGCCTGGGCCCCCCAACCCCACTGTAAATATGGCAGCACTATTGTGGTGTGTATAGTACAGGGTAGATAATGTCATGTTGTGCTTTGTGCAAAATTGTGGTAAAAAAGCAGCAATTTTTTTGAAAATCATAGCAGAACTGTAGCCAGGAAACAATACAACACTCAAAGTATCTGTCTCTTTGGGTGGCCATGGGCCCACAGGAGCTCAGGGCCCCGGGCTACCACCCGAAACGGACCTATTATAATCTGCTACTGCTGTACCCTGTCCGACTAGGCATCACTAGCTTGCACTAGCCTTGTGTGTCCATGTTCATGTGTCATGCTTCTTCAGGGATCTATGTAAACACTAACATGCTACCCATGTCAGGATAACAAAAAAAGCACATATAAGAGCGTTAAATTACAAAATTATAAAATGATTCAAAATGATACAATGATTTGGTCCAATAAGCTCTCCACAGATTGGCATGGAGAGAAGGAGCTCTTGGGGTAATGGACCATGGGGTAACCCAACCTCCTAGCATGAGTTGCGTCTCACCACACTAAAGCTGACTCTTAGCTTCCTGCTGATTTACTTTTAAAATTGATGTCAGCCGCAATTCACATTTCAAACACCTAACATGGTTAAACAGCTGTTAGGTCAAGAAGGCACATGGTACCTTTTATATATCTGTGTGTGCTTCTAGAACATAGAAAAATGCTAAACTTGTTTGGGGTTTTTATGATGCTGCACTATCCAGAAGTCATTGGGGTGGTCCCTAGTGGCTTCTGATAGGGTGGGAGGGTGGGTTTTGCTAACTTTAGCTTGATGATGCTAAAATGTTAGAGCCCTATTACCTGGAGCGATAATCTGCCAAATGAGGCCGATTTAGTAGTTTATCGCTCTGTGTAATAAAGACAGCGATCACCTGCCGAAAAGATCATTGGCTGACCATTGTTGTTTATTCCAACCTAAAAATCATTGTCCACCAGGCGTGCGTTGGTACGTATGGTACAATAGTGATGTGCGGCCGAAGGCTGATGACTGGGTAAAGAAAATTAGACTTTATACATACTGTAGTAGTACGGCCCTTAGCAAATGGAAGTTGCCTGTGTGTCCTTGCGTGGAACAATAAAGACTGGAAACTCCAGTCTTATTCACTGAAATTGTATGTTGAGATGGACTTCTCTTTGGCTTGGACCAACTCCAAGGTGGGCGGTAAATCCATTGTGAATAAGGTGAGATGGATAAGAAGATGAGGGAGCATTGCAGTGCCAGCTGTGCTTTTTATAAGTGTGTCGTATATATCTAGAAAAGCATAGGGCATGTGGGTGGTAGTGTGTGTATTTATCCCACAGAATGAGGAAATTAACAGCGCTGCGATTTAGATTTCTAACCGTTTATTTGAAAGGACCTGCTGATTTCTCTGTATTCATACCATCCACCTGCATCACTTCCAGCCCTGTCACCATGGAGAGTAAGATGGACTCTATGACAGAGCGCTGGATTGTGGCTTTTGAAGTGAATCTGAATATATTATTTTTATTAATCCTGTTTTGCAGGGGTTGGGGGGAGTCATAGAATCAAATCCCTTCTGCGTGTTATAATATAAAATCTTTCTCGATGTACTCTTTACTTCCCATGACACTGGCATTGTTAATGCGCTTGGTAATGCAATTAAGACTACCTAATCATTGTGTGTCGGTGGAGGCCATTTTTATTCTTCATTAGATAAGTAATCCCCCACAGGGAAGATTTAACACTAGATACATTATCTCTTGTTAAGTACAGTAAGTAAGTAATTGGTATAGTGCTCGCTAAGCATGCCGAGTGGTACGGCATAGAAATATCTTGAGATTGCATTTACTTCTGACAAAGCTGGATTTGTAATCGCATCAAATCACTGACAATTTATCATTTTCAGCAGCCTGGCCTCCAAACAATTATTTCATTGTTTGAGAAGTGGAAATAAAAAAAAAATCGAAGTGAAAGCGGTGATGTACTGTTTAATAATGCCTTTTAATTAACTCTAAATAAATTATTGAACGTAGCGTCACTTTCACACTACCCGCAATGTATGCAAAAAACCCTGAGCATTGTGACAGCGAGAACAATATACACCATACATATGGGAGCGCTGCCAAATGTGATCCTGCGAGAAGACACAGAGGTCACATGGTAAATGAGCATCATCACAAACTCCGCTCTCCATAAGAAATGGCCACTTAGTAGGGAATAACACTATACTAGGAAAAAATGAGAAATATATAGCTTGACAAGAAGTAGGTCAAAGTGCCGGTTTATCTCCAGGCAGTATGTGTACCTTTTATGTCATATTCATGCTTAGAGCATATCCAAAACAAAATGTTATTAGGCTTATGGATGTTAGGAAGTGCCTAACGGTTGTCAGAATATTTCCGCTACATCAGTAACACCGCAGTGAGAAAGGCTCACAAAAGGCTTACAATTCTATTTAGGAAAATCATCTTTTATTAAAGATGGCCAAATTATCCCTTGGAATAGAGCAAGTTTGGCTCCTCCAACCCCTGAAGATCCTTTGTTATTCATGGGATAAGCCACACCTATAAACTCATTTCCCCTGCAGTGTTAGGCTATGTTCACACTAAAGCACTAAGTCAGCACCTCGGGTTGTTAATGTTAGTCCCACACTGTATTGATAGATAGGAAAGCACGAAGAGTATCCCTCGGACTTCAAGGTTAGTATGCACATGGATTAGTAGAAAAACTTCCATACTACCATACATAGGACATCGGCAGTATATTCCTATGCCGGATTAAGTCCCTGTTTTTTGATACCATACAGCTTTATTCACAGCTGAAGATTACCAAGAGCCATGACTAAGGACCCCGGTCCGAAACGCGGCAGCATATTTTAAACAAATGAAATAAAAATTATGAAGTTTTAACCTAAGCTGAAGAGTGTGTGGAAGTTTTTCTACTAATCCATATGTTCACACTATGTATAACAATTGCTGTTATTGGGAGTGTCAATCAATGGCTGCTGTTTTACATGTTCCTGTGGCCGATACTGCCATATCGGCTGCAGGAACGTTGGTTAAATACATCAAATTAAGCATTGGTTCTCAGTCACACTACAGCCCAAGACAGCCACACACTGTGTGAACCGTCAATTATTTCTGGTCGTTGTTCAATACACTGCGTGAACAATGGCTGTTGTTTAAATCAGCATCAATGGACGTTCTTGCCATAAAAAATATGTGGTGTGAACATAGCCTTGGGCGGTCAGTATTTTTTCAACCAAAACCAGGAGTTTGCAAACACAAACATACTAACTTTGACTACAAATACTGATCAAAATACTGGCAGAAATACTGACTAAAATACTACAGTATGTGTGAGCATAGCCTAAGGCTGTATGCATACACAGGAGGAAACTAATCAATATTTTGGCAGATGGAAACAATTCTCACATTTTTAGTTCTACAATCAACAATCAAATTTTGCACAAAACTTTGGAAATGTCAACCAAGCATTTGCTCAAAAATTTGTGACCATTTTACACCAAAGCCTACACAAAAAAAAAAAAAAAAAATCAGTGAGCCTGTGTATTCAATGTAAAAAGACACCACTGGCCATTTCAGCCATATTTTTTTTAACCCTTTAGTTTGAAATACTTTTTAAGAGTTCTTTAGAAGTTATAGGGCAAAACAAGTTGACTGCCAGTATTCCCCCCCCCCAATCCAGAAAACAGGGATGCAAGAGAATGAATGGGGTGATTGAATTTCTGTTCTGAGCAGGGGTTCTTGTTATCACCTGATTAAAAACACAGAAGGGAATACCCCTTTAAATTTTTTATTTCTGAATGTAAATTACCAGCCATTTTTCCATCTATTTTAGTAGAACCCAATAATTCTGTGGTGGTTGTCATCTAATGCTCCCACCCAGAAGTGTGAAAGGGGGAGTTCTATCAAACAAATGCGGAATACATGTGAAAATAAAACGTAGCAGAACACAAGGTTTAGCTTTTGGATCATATTACTGTAGGAATGAAAAAAAAATCATATTTTATAATTCTCCTCTTCACCTTAGTCCCAAATTTGCCAGCCTGTTGAATACAATGGGGAAATCAAAAGAGAACTTGAAACCCAATATAATGATTAGCAAATCCATTTTTATAGCTAAAATAATACAAACCAAAATGTGAAACAATGGAGATCTAATAAAGCAAAACAATCCTAGTTTTGGTTTAACAGTTTTAACACTAATGTTTCTTGCTTAATTTGGGAAGGAAGGAGTTAAACATTGGGCTTCACTTTCATCCTGATGATATTCATTTACAGCCTGATTATTTTTCTTTACAAATTCAAATTCCGACATTGTTATCTACGATTTTCTCAACTGAAGAAGAAACTGTGATACTCACTTCACTAGATCTTACGCTGAACAATTTACAGAGGAACTTAGCATAATAATGTTCAGGAGCATCTTGAGCACAATAATAGAGTGGAGAAAAGGAAGGAAAGAAGGGCAAATATATATGTGCTTAGAAGTATTTCCTACAGTGAATTTAGAAGTAGATGGGAGGCCTTGGTGTGGACTTTTTATTGGGGCTTATGTATTGGGTACACTGGTGATCAACTGGTGTCAGATTTGTAAATTACTTCTATGTAAAAATCTTAAGGCTTCCAGTACTTATTATCTGCTGTATGTTGCACAGGTGGCAACAGGGAGTTCCAGGTAAGACTAGAAAAAAAATTTCACTTCCTGCAGGCCATGCAGTACTGTAAGGGTCCTATTACACGGAGCAATTTTTAACGATTAACGACTTACGATAAACAATTGCAAAAGAGATTGTACATAGTTAACCTGAAATCGTTCATCATATAACACAGAATGACGGTCGTTAGTTATGATCGTTACTACGATCGTTATTGTGACCATTACTATGATTGTTTATTCCATCTGATCCAAGCAAAACAATGAACAATGTGCCATTACACTGAACAATTAGTGAAAAAATGCAGAACTTGAGCAAACAAATGTGGAATTACAGCCAACGATTAGCGATCAACAATCAATAATCTTTCTATGTAATAGGGCCCTAAGCCTTGAAATTTTTAATTGGTCATCTATGTCATTTGTATATCTTTCTGACAGAAAGTGATTGAATTTTGCTAGAATTCTTAGACTATGGAAGTTCAATGTAATTCATTTCTCACCTGTACTAAGCTAGGACATAGTAAATGCAGTATGATAGGATTTCACCCCTTCTCCCTCTGGAGAGCCATAGACAAAGGGTCGGCTCCAGGTTTTTGTGGGCCCTTTATCGGGAGAGCCTCAGCGGACCCCTTTGTATAGCACACCTCAGGGCACACATACCAAATAAAGTTTGACAAAACGCTGAAAAAACTAATCGTAATTCATTAACCCACAGGTGACGTCTTCTTTGATCTGAGGCAATCGCTCTCCGTTTCCTCTCCATCTTGCACAGACCACTATGATGATTTCTTCAAGCTACAATTCTTCTCTTCAGAACCTGTCAGACAAACATTCCACACATTTCCAGCCACTTCCTTCCCTTTTTCCCACCCATAGGCTTTCATACGGTAGTAACTCAACTGTTTGGTGTCATGTGCAGTAAAGTAAGGAGGTTTGTGGGTCCCTTGCTGTGCCCCCCATATAGTAATAATGTCTTAATGCTGTGCCCTCCATATAGTAAAGATGTCTTCTGCCCCCATAGTAATGCCCTTCTCGGCCCCATAGTAATGTCCCCTGCTCTGCCCCCATAGTAATGTCCCCTACCCTGTCCCATAGTAATGCCCCCTGCTCTGCCCCCATAGAAATGCCCCCTGCTCTGCCCCCATAGAAATGTCCCCTGCTCTGCCTCCATGGTAATGGCCACTGCTCTGCCCCCATAGAAATGCTTCCTGCTCTGCCCCCATAGAAATGTCCCCTGCTCTGCCCCCATGGTAATGGCCACATAATAGATGCCCCCATGGTAATGCCCCATAGTAGATGCCCCCATAGTAATGCCCATAGTAATGTCCCCTGCCCCCATAAAAATGCCCCCTGCTCTCCCTCAACACAAGAAAATAAAAAAATAAAATCAAATCCAGACGGGGGACGGGTCTTCTTCTCCCTCCTTTTTTCTCCCTTGTGTGCGCCGTGGGGATGGATCCTCCAGCATGCACAATGACGTCATCGATCTGCGCCTGCTGAGGAGATTGCATCCACGCAGCGCTGCATATGGAGACCTGGCCCAGGACTCCATACAGGTGGAGAGTGGTGTTTCGTCGCAGACTGAGGGTTGGCAGCACTTATTACTGCATCACGGCTTCACTTCCTGGATAAAATGGTGATGTCACGACCCGACTCCCAGAGCTGTGCGGGCTGTGGCTGCTGGAGAGGATGATGGCTGAGGGGCACAGGGCACTGGAGGGACACTGAGCATCCCTCTGCCCCCATCCTCTCCACCAGCCACAGCCCGCACAGCTCTGGGAGCCGGGTTGTGACATCACCATTTTATCCAGGAAGTGAAGCCTTGATGCAGTAGTAAGTGCAGGTGAAAAAGCACTTTATAAGCATTTCCCATAATAAGTGTATATTGGTGATTTGTATAACTTTTGGGGGGCAATATAATTTAATAAAAATTTTTGCCAGACTTCTCCTTTAAGCTAAGCCAATCCCCCAACATAGTTGAAATCAGAAAGTGAACTGACATGCTTAGTACAAGCAAGCATGTTTGTGGATTGTAGGCTGAAAATTGCGGACATAATACAGTATATGGTCTGCAAAAAGGAAAGTGTGAATGTAGCATAACCAGGGCCGATTCTAGCCTTTCTGCTGCCTGAGGCGAAAATTAAAATGGCACCCCCCCAATAATTAGTGATCAACTGCACACATACATATATATATATATATATATATATATATATATATATATATATATATATATACTAACAGCAATTATACCACACATATAGGTATATATTAGCTATAAATATACCACAAACATAAAAATATACCAGCAGTCACTGTATGACACATAAACATACTGTATATGCCGGCAGTGTATGTACTGCATAGTAGGTACCAGCAGTGTGTATACTGCATGCAAACACATGTAGCAGCTGTGTGACCAGTTACCATTATTCCCCCTGTCTCTGTGCCTTAGGCCATGTGCACACTATGTATAACACCGGCCGTTCTGTGACCCAGCCAGCGGGATCACAGAGCGGCTAGTGTTACTGAAGATCATCAAGTCACCACAGTACCGGATGGATGATGTTCATTCCTTCTAAATTTGGGTACGGGCGCACTCGTGTGCGCCCACATCCGAATTCACCGCTGCACACAATGGAGCATACGGCCGGAGCCACACACTCCATTGTGTGAACTAACAGGTTCTCTGCGGTCGTTATTCAATGAATGAGATGGAGAGATGGTGATGAACTATACAGCATGGGATCCTCATAATCGCTGTACCCTCACCATGCTGTATAAGTCACCTCCCTTGATCAAATGCAGTAATCCTCCAGAGTGCCCAGTAGAGGATTACTTGATCAGGGGAGGTGACCTATAAAGCATGGTGCCCCCTGGAATGGTGGACATCACCTAATACCCCCAAACAGCATCTTCGTTGGTGATACAGACCTCCTAATAGAAGATACCCATACCCTTCCCTCAGCAAAGACACCCCCCACAGTAAGCACCTAGAAACACTGCATACCCACCTCAGCATATATCTATTGTATAATACACACATGCACATTTACACACACACACACACACACACACACACACACTTACGCAATTCACACCATACCTTCTTTTTCTGATCTGTCTCCTGGCTACACAGGTCCTGGGAGGCTGTGGAGAGTCAGGACCTCAGAAGACAGAGCTCATGGTGCAGAGGAGGGGGGCACAGGACAGGCAGCACACACAGAGGGGAGGGGGGCACAGGACAGGTAGCACACACAGAGGGGAGGGGGGCACAGGACAGGCAGCACACACAGAGGGGAGGGGGGCACAGGACAGGCAGCACACACAGAGGGGAGGGGGGCACAGGACAGGCAGCACACACAGAGGGGAGGGGGGCACAGGACAGGCAGCACACACAGAGGGGAGGGGGGCACAGGATAGGCAGCACACACAGAGAAGGGGGGACAGGACACACAGCTCTGCAGGGTCAGTTTCCTGGTCTTCTCACTGTTATGACCTCTGCAGGCTGCCGTGTTGAGTCCCCTCCTCCTCCTGCTTCCAGTCCCGACGCTCAGGCAGTACACAGTGGAGGAAGCACGGGGATCACAGGGAAACTTTGTGGTATTGTGCATCCTCCACTGTTTGCTTTGCAGATAAGGCAGCCGGGACCCAGATAAGGCAGCAGGAGGGGGTCCTGTAATGCTGCTGGGCGGCTGCTGTCCTTTAAGTCAGAAATGACTTAACTACAATGACAGGGCAGGATTGTGCCGCCCCCTCAGGGACCTCGGAAGCTGCCGCCTGAGGCAGAATTCTCACTCTGCCTCATGGTAGGAACGGGCCTGAGCATAACATAGTTGAATATGTTATGCTACATTCACTTGTTGCTTTTTTGGGGTGGGACTGTATCCGTATAGTATGTCCACCATCCACAAACATGCATCCATGAAAGTGGGGAGTTACTTATAAAAAAAAAAAAAAATAAAATAAATAAATTGGAATGGTCAAAATGATGTCACTAACTAGAATTACGGATTCATACCTCTAATTACAGACGATCCAATAGACTTCTATTGGTGTGATGCAATTATGTCAGTGTCAGTACTCTTTGTGGCATAGATCACGGCCAAATCACAGACCTGTAGAATTACGTACCTGTGAATAGGGTCATAAAAACTTACGGGACCATACTTTGTCCATAACTGCTAATCCACAATTACGGACAAAAAAAAAATGTGGACGTGTGAATGAGGCCTTTAGGTATTACGTCTCTATGGGGTTTCACAAAAATTTTGATCTTGTGCCTATATGTCAAGAAACAGGGGACAGTCTCATTGTCTCCCTTTCTAATGTCATGTACAGTATGGACTAAATATATTTGATACCCCATGAATGGCCCACTGAGAAGACACACTGCCTTCAGCTACTGCTTCAGGATCCTCCTTAGTGGTGCGTTCACACCTACAGGATCTGCAGCTGATTTTCTGCAGCAGATTTCATTTAAATAACTGAACACAGCATAAAATCTGCTGCAGATCCTGTAGGTGTGAACGCACCCTAGAGCAGTTGGAAGAAGTCTACATTTTTAAGCAGGCACTAAAGATGCGATCAGCTGATTATTGGTCTTGCTGATTACTGGCACTTTTACATAGGCTGACTGTCAGTTGCAGGAGCGTTTCTGGTTACACTCCTGACCGATAATTGGTCCATGTAAATGGACCATTAGAAGCCAGAACACTGTATACAGGTACACCTCTCAATATTATCATGCTGCACAAACCACAAGTCATCAGGGTGGTCCCTGGTGGCCTCACCTCACAAGCCTTGACTAATAGATCTCTGCCTATTTGGGTGTAGAGTAAAATTTACTAGTTTAAGCTTGTGGGCAGCAGGAGCCATAGGTAACCAGCCTGATTTATTTGTGGTTTGTGCAGCATAAGGCCATGTTCACATGGTGTAAGACACCGGCCGTTCCGTGACCCGGACGGGTCACGGAACGACTAGTGTCAGAAAAGATCATTTCGGCCGGCACTGCAATACCAGCCGGATGATCTTTACTTCTGCTGAATTCAGATGCAGGCACATCCGTGTGCACCTGCATCTAAATTCCCCGCTGCTCACAATGGACCGTGCAGCTGGAGCCGCATGCGCCATTGTGTGCACTAACAGGTTTTCTGCGGCCACTATTTAATGACATGTATGTTTTTTGCAGTGCTGCTAGGGATCCCGACCAGAGTGTATACTATGGGGGAGATTTATGAAAGGGTGTAAATATACACCTGGTGTAAACTGCCCACAGCAACCAATCACAGCTCAGCTTTCAGCTCTGGTAAAATATAAGAGGAGCTGTGATTGGTTGCTGTGGGCAGTTTACACCAGGTGTATATTTACACCCTTTCATAAATCTCCCCGACATTCCCTCAGGTGCAGCACTACGTAAGTAATGTAGAAATCACGGCCGTTGTTACAACAGCCGTGATTACTACGGTACCTACGTAGTGTTAACATAGTCTAAAAGTGATGGCAGGTTGTCTAGGATTACAAAAAGAGCATTTGCTTTCTTTTAGAAACCTCACCACTTTTTGCCGCCCTTTTCAGCTCGTGATTGCGGGTGTCGTGATCAGCTAAAAGCAACAACAGAGATGATATTTCATAATAACATTCATGCCATCTTTTTATCTACATAAGCATTTATTTGCGGCATGAGGGATTCGCTGATGGTATCATCATGGATTAAGCGGACCCTAGGCACCACCAGGCATCTGAACACCTGGCTCCGCAACTACTCCAAAATGAAACGTTTGTTATTGAAATTAGCAAAAATGTAGCTGACCGGGTGAACATGAATGAGTTCTCGTCCTTTGAAAGGGACCATAGGGGTTTTCACATTTAACTAACAGAATTACAGACGTACAGGAATTGCTTTAATAATGTTCAAAGGGAAACAGCTCGGCAAGCCTGAGATATGGGACTGCACCTGGGCTCAACTGTTCATAGTCTGCACTATGTCTACTATTTACCAGCACTGTAGGTGCACATGAATTTATAAGTGTACAGTGTAAAGAGCAAGTGTTATCAAAAGTGTAGCTATAGAAGGTTCTGAGGTATTACCATAGTGGAAGTCAACTCAGGTGCCTGAGGGGACCCATCAGCCCCTTTTGGTACTAGAGAAGACACCACTCACTTGTACAGGGTAGTGTGGGGCCCTTTTATAGATAATGCAGACAGAGCTTAGTGGTGGACAGGAATCTTATGTACAGGAATCTTTCCAGCTCCTGCTTGCCAATTACAAGATGCACTTAAAACTTTGAGCCCAATACCCTTCAAAGCCCAGGCCTGCCCCAGCCCCCTATGCAGACCCTTCTGGCTCTTCCTAGCCCATGCCCACCATAGCCCCATAACACAGACCCTACTGGTGGCCTACCCAGCCCAGGCCCGCCCCAGACACTTAACATGGACCCTTCGGGCACCCTTCCCAGCTCAGGCCTGCCCCAGCCCTCTAACATGGGCGCTCTTGCAACTCTTACCAGCCAAGGCCCGCCCTAGCCCCCTAACATGGACCCTCCCAGCGCCCTTCCCAGCCCAGGCCCATACGGACCCACCTGGCAACCTTTCCAGTCCAGGCCTTCCCAGACCCCTAATGCGGACCCTCTTAGCTCCCTTAACATCCCCCTTCCCATCCCAGGCCTGCCCTGGGCCTCTAATGCGGACTGGATGAATAAATTTATATAACATTTAAAATTAATTTATATTTTCCATTACTTAAATATCTTATGTTATATATCATTATGTTGCTTTATCTTTTAGCTTTTTGGTTATTAAAGGTTGTGTTCTTTTTATGTGTTTGGAAACTACAACTCTTATCATATACAAATGTAAGTACAGTCACATGATTAGTGTATAAATTCTTGAGCAGGAAGGAGCAGACTAAATATGATGGTCCATAGCAACCAATCAGGATGCAGCTTTCACTTTTCATGAGCTCAGTACAAAGCTGTGCTGTGATTGGTTGCTGGGGGATGAGTTTCCATTTTTCACCTATAATAAATAAATTGGGGCTAATTGATAAAAACTCTACGTGTTGCCCTTAGCAACCAATTCTTGTTCTATACAGTTTTTCAAAGAGTTTTGCTTTTAGGGTGTGTTCATATGTTTCTCATCCACAGCGGATTTCACACTTCAAGTTCTGCAGCGAAATGTGCTGCGGTTTGCGATAGAGTCATTCATTATGAATTTTAGCCCCTGTCCGACCCTTATCAGCACCATTTATTATCGACAGTAGGATACTTTGGCACGTCGTCATTGAACACAGCATGATATTCGCTATGACCCGCTTGTCATCTGGGAACACTTTGCATTTACGTGAATATAATATTGTAGTTGTCTTGGAGTGTACTATGCGTGGTCATGTCAGGTTGCATAGGTAGTGTTTTTTTTGTTTTTTTTTAATATATATATATATATATATATATATATATATATATATATACACACAGTGGTACCTTGGTTTAAGAGTAACTTGGTTTAAGAGCGTTTTGGTTTAAGAGCTCATAGTTTTTCAAAATTGTGACTTGGTTTAAGAGCATTGCTTTGGTTTAAGAGCTCCCTGTACTGGGTGGGAGCGCAAGTGGAGGAGGGGCATGGTCTGCACAGCGGGGTCTACAACCCTGTACTCTGACCCAGGAAGTCTCCCTCACCTTCCAAATCATAGCAGATCCACGTCAGGCTGGGGCTTACATCAGGGGACAGGACGGTGGAGGTAATCTCTCCATAGCTGTAACCCCTCAGAGATTGCTGCATTTATGTGCCCACATCTGTCCTGCTTATTCCTTCATGCTCCCTGCAGTCTCTATCAGCCCTTGTGTTTCCCATCCTCTCCATTACTATACAGTAACTTATAATATCACATATTCTGCTGTTTCTGAATGTTTGTTTCATCTGTTTTACATGTTATTCAGAATAATAAATCATTATTTTTGGGGTGTGGAACCAATTGTCTGCATATCAGTGATTTCTTATGGGAAAATTTGCTTTGGTTTAAGAGTGGATTTGAATTACAAGCACGGTCCCGGAACGGATTATGCTCGTAATTCAAGGCACCACTGTATATATAATATAAATTTTTGTTTTTCCCAGGTTGCATAGATAGTTTCACACTAGTGCATATCGACCGCTTCAAAGCCGTGATGTTCCCCATGATCAGTACGTAAGAGTATAGATCTCACTGCTGATGAGCGGCTACAACTAAGGACAGACATTTGATTCAGATAAACATTCATCAGTCTTCTTGAAATGTGTCTCATCTTTGAATGAGTCTCCTTAGTTTTCCATAAATAATATATTATTTTCACCTGAGCTAGCGGTTGGGTATCTGTCACTTTGTTGTGTGCATGTTTTAGGCTAGTTAACTACATTTAGTTTATGTTCTATTTTCACATTTAGTGAAAGATTGAAGTGTACCTGTCATGCAAAAAAAAATGTATAACCCTGCAGATTAACCCTTCAGAGTACTTGCAAGATTATTTTACTGCCTTCACTGATTTTATTGAGCCCCTGGTGCTTGGCTATTTCTCATATTCTCCTTTACAGGGAGCAGGACTAGAGCTGCTTGCCAGTAGTACACACAAATGGACTTTATTTTCCTTACTTCTCTAGCCACTCAAAGCACATACTCCTTTTGGTTATGATATGACATTGCTGGAGAAAGAACAGGCTGCACTGTGTTGGTGGATGTTTTACAAAGTACACTACTATAGATGGCATGTAAATGGCGTGGGGGTTACTGATGCATTGGATTGGCCATGTGCTATATGAGCAAAAAGGAAATATTCTGGAGATGCTGGAGATTTTTAAATAGAAGTAAATTACAAATCTATATAACCCAAATAGAGAAAATGTAAGGGCACTCACCAGTTGATGCTGTACTCTTTATTGTAGAAAAGTGTGCTCACAGTACATAGCTTAGCAGGCGGCAAGGACTCCGAACACCTCCAGCAGACAGCTGTTTCGCGTTATACGCTTCATCACACATCCTGCCAAGGTTCGGACCGCATGGTGGTAGTAGTGACGGTGTTTGTGTTTTCCTATAGACCTTTCTGAAATCGGTTGATTTTAAAGAACAGAAAAATCACTGGAGTACACCTTTAAGGGAGGGGATTACACTACAGCATTATGGACTTTCAGAAGTGGGTATACTGGTATTTACAGTATACCCACTGACGGGGGAGCTGCCCTAATCTTCATCCTAATTAGCAGGCAGACTGGCTTAGCTTGTAGGTACACGGCCCAGGCTTACTCATGCTTCCGCCGTTTAATTTTAGGCTACATGAAGGTCTAAATTAAAAATGACAAAATCAGAACATGTAAGCCAGACTCAAGCTTAATTTTTCTTTAACAGAGAATATATAAATCCCATCTATCTTCCTGATCACTGTGGTGACTCCTAATCGAAAAGGGATGATTGAGGTTTGGAAATAATACATATGTTATACAACTGAAAAGACTTTTACTGATGGCCAGAAATATGGTGAGTAAACAGGTGTTGTAGATGGAGGGTCACGCACACCCTACATAGGTTGTTTTATATATTTCTGCTGTCATTGACTGAAATTTCCCAATCGTCTTCCAAATTCGTCTCTTCGATGTTTTATCATTCCCAGCTGTTTTTAAGTATTATGTATGGATTCACTCAGCTAGCAGTTTTATTTCTGTTTATCTATTTCTTATTTCATTCTTTACCTCCTGGGTATTGCTTGTCTCTGAGATACAATGCATCAGTAAAGTAGTTTGTATTCCTCAGGGTCTATTTAGAAGCAATAGACAAATGGGATCCGCTCTTACAGACAGGGTGTGCAGAAATAACAGGTCATTTTCCAATGCAATATTGGTGGCAAATGACTCATTAAAGTCATGCCTTATTTCAGCAGTGTAATGAATCAGTCTTTCCATCAGACCTTTTGTGCTTTCAGTTCTCATATTAACATATATTTTTATAATAATGTGTGCAGAGTGGCTCGTCTTCTCCACATCATCAAAAGAGAACAATTTGGTGGTCCCTAACAGAGTATTAAGCAAGATGACATTGGGCATGTGCTGTCTCCGAGCACTTACATGGACAAAATACTTAAAATTTAATTGATCAGGTCCTTATTTGAGTGATATAACTGTAGAAGCCGTCAGGAAATTTTTATATTAGAAAATCATCGTAGTGCTTGAGAGTCTGTTAAGTAAGACAGTGAAAGATGTCGAATGGTGTACAGAGATTTGGTTCAGTTTCCAAGCACATTTTCTTAAGAAACTGGGACTACAAGAAGGCAGGCTTTCTGGCCCCATCCTTTGCACAGGTTGCCTACAAATTGGGAGTTGTCACTGTGTTTGAGGGCTGGACATAAGTTTTTTTTGCTAATGCATTCAATTTAACAGATTAGCTTCTTTCTCTTGATATGCTGCTCGCTCTCTCTCTCTCTCTCTCTCTCTCTCTCTCTCGGCTTTTTGTCTAGAATACCAACCATCACTCTGCTCTAAAAGCAGTGGTTTGGACAGTATATCAGGAGGAAGGGAAGGCAAGTTTGCTTAATGAATGTATTTGCAAAAATATTTAACTTGACAAACCCTAACAATATTAGTTGAGATAGGAATTCCTCTTCAACTTTTTTTTTTTTTTTTAAAATACTTTATTCAAAATTTTCCACCCTTTTACATATGTCAACAAAGTTAGCGGAGACAAACCTCCACTTCAGATATTCAAAGGCACATCACATTGCATCTCTCAATGACAGTTCTGGCACAGACCGTGACTTAAAGTTCCATAATGCAACAGGTGAAAAGCAACAATTACATAAACAGAAACAATAGAAACAATAGAAAATTCCCCCCCTCCCCCCTCCTGCGGTCACACCCGTGTCCCCTGAGAATTCCAGATCATCACTCATCACGTAGGTACCATGGAAAGGCAGTACAGAGGCACTATCTGCAGGTTATTGTAAGAACCTCTACACCTTCAGTCGTCCCAAAGTTCCGGCTACATCTTTAGCCAGATACCATTTGGTATTCTCAAAGGGCAGGACTACTTGTCTTATTTCAGTCTGAGTAAGAAAGTTGCAAATGAAGGTCGTCCACTTTTTAAAGAAGCCCTTCGTGGATTTCTCCTTTGTGCGCGACACCTCCAACTGGTCGTATAGCAAGTATTTCTTAACCTGGGAAACCACCTCAGCAGTGGAGGGCATGGATGACTCTAACCAGTGAGCCAACAAGCAGCGCTTGGCTACCAACACAAAGACATGAGTAAGTAGCGTTGGCGCCCCATCACCTGAAGGGATATGCAGCAAGAGGAAATCGGGCTTCAATGAGAGACGCACATGAATCTTTGTGTATAAGAGGTCCTTCAGTCCTACCCAGAAATGACGAGTCATAGGGCACGTCACCAACCCATGTAACAAGTCAGTTCCTCTGAGATTACAATTAGGGCATGCATCTATCCTATCAGGTCTATCTACCGTTCTAGGTAATGTAAAGCCATATGTGGCGTGGTGTATAATGCGAAACTGAGTCTCCCTCCAGTGTTCGCTCACCACCGCCTTCCGCACCATTGCCCACCCATCTAAGATCGGCTTCACCAGTTCAGTTTTGCCTAGCTTATCCTCCCAATATCGGAAGATTCCCGCCCCAAAGGGTTGAGAGGCCCGTTGACGTAGCGCCCAGTAAATGTAAGAAAGTGAATGGTTGGGGGTCTCCAGCTGTGACAAATCATGTACCAAATGCGAGCAATAGAAAGAGGAAAGATCTTTCAGTTTAGGTCTGAGAAAAGCCATGATCTGGCCGTACAGCAGGAAATGTCCAACCATCAAACCAAACTTCGCCCTCAACTCGGGAAAGGTGAGGTACCGATGTTCTGTATCATGCAGAAGGTGGAGTACCTGAGTTATCCCTTTTCCCTGCCAAATAAGGTAAGACTTGTCCAATTGACTCGTACATAACCCTGGATGGGCCCACAATGGCATATGTTTTCCTATAAAAGCAGGGAGTTTGATATCCTTCAATCCGGCCTTCCAGGCTGCAATGGTGTCACGAAGTAGCAAGGAACGTTTTATAAAGGAGGGTATCTCCGAGAATTTGGCGTAGAGCATTGCTCTCAGAGACCAGGGGGCCGCCATAGCCGCCTCTATACTATAATTAGAGTATGGACCTCCCCCCCTCATCCAGTCAAAACCGTGGCGGAGCAAACACGCAATGTTATATCTTCTAAGATCCGGGAAATTTAATCCCCCCTGATCCCGAGACAGTTGTAATTTTTTGAGGGCTATCCGAGGCCTTTTCCCCTTCCAAATAAATTTAAGAAAGGCCGATTGTAACTTATGGATGTCTGCATGCCTCAGTAGAACAGGAAGGGTCTGCATAGGGTATAGTAATCTTGGAAAGGCTAGCATTTTGAGTAAGTGGCACCTAGCCATGGTAGGCAAGGGGAGCGACCTCCACCTTTCCACATCTCCGAGGATCGACTGGATGAGGGGTGGGTAATTGAGCCCATAAAGCGAGCCCGGAGTTTGGCCTATCATAATGCCCAAATATCTAATGGCAGTTCGCGTGACTGCCACAGATGTCCCGTCCCGGAATCCCTCTTGTCCAGTGGAAAGGTCTAGCAACGTGCTCTTGGCAACATTGATTCTAAAGCCTGAGCTGACCCCGAAGTCCTGGAGGCAGTCCAGTACCACGGGGAGATCCACTTCAGGTTGCTCCAAGAACAAAAGTAAGTCGTCCGCAAAAAGGGCAGTTTTGACAGGGATGCCACCTACCATTATGCCCCTAACATCTGGAAGAGCCGTCAAGACCCTTGACAGAGGCTCAAGAGCTATGTTGAATAAAAGGGGTGATAGTGGGCATCCCTGCCTGGTCCCCTTGTACAACCTGAATGGACGAGATAAAAAACCCGGGGTTCCCACCCTGGCCCATGGCTCACAGTATAATGCAAAGAGATAATGCATAAATGACCCCTCAAAACCCATCCGGGACATCACCGCCCACACCCACTCCCACCGCACATTATCGAAAGCCTTTTCGGCATCTATGGAAAGAATTGCGGGGGTGGGGTGTGAGTCAGGATGTAGGCGGATGGTGTCCAAGACACCTATCACTTTGCGCAAGTTGGATACTGCCGATCGTCCCTTGACGAATCCCACCTGTGCCGGAGAGATAAGGCGAGGGAGGACCGCCGCCAACCGGTCCGCCAAGATTTTGGACATAATTTTTAGGTCAACGTTGATGAGGGATATAGGCCTATATCCCCCCGGAGATGTCAGGTCTTTCCCAAGTTTGGGCAACACCTTGATGACAGCTGTGTTCATGGTGGGGGACACCGGAGACCCCTGCAAATAGGCGTTGAACAAGGACTGTAGGGCCGGGCCAATCTCTGAAATTGCCACCTTGTAGAAGTCTCCGGTGAAACCATCAGGCCCAGGGGCCTTATTGGGCTTGATATCCTTGATGGCCTTAGTAATATCCTCAATGGTGATGGTAGCATTGAGAGATTCATTTTCTTCAGGGGTCAGCGTAGGGAGGCCCGCCTCCCGTAACCAGTCCCTGACAGAGGACGCCTGGGAGGGTGAGTCAGCGTATAGAGTTTCATAAAAGGATCTCAAGACATCGTTAATCTCACCCGGATGGGTGCGGAGAGTCCCCGCACCATCCCGGAGAGACTGAATATGATTAAGATTCTGTCTGCCTTTTGCTAGCCTGGCCAGCATTCTACCCGGCTTATTGCCATATCGGAATAACGATGCCTCAAAATGAGACCTGTTTATGTTCTCACTACGTTCTAACCAACTCTCATAGGCAGTTTTGGCTGATTGCCAAGCCTCCTTGGTCTCCGAGGAGGGAGCCCCCACAAAAGCAGTATACGCCCTCCGAAGAGCATCACTATGTGTTTTAAGTTGAGATGCAATTTGTTTCTTCTGTCCTGAGACATATGCCATTATGCGCCCCCGCAAAACCGCCTTTGCGGCCTCCCAATATAATTGGGGTTGAGCTACGTGTTCTGCATTGTCCCTAGTATACTCCCACCACCAGAGTTTAAGGAGAGACTGAAAATTTTCATCTCTGGCTAAGCCCATTGGGAACCGCCATATAAAATCTGAGCCCCTCGGAATGGTGTCTTGCAGTAGAATAGATACAGGTGAGTGGTCCGAGATGACCAGGTCCTCGATCTGCGCATGGTGGAGGCGAGGCAGCAGAGAATCAGCGACAAAAACGTAATCTATTCTGGACCACGAGTTGTGCGGGTGTGAGAAATGGGAATATTCCCTATCATCAGGGTGTTTCCACCGCCACGCGTCCACCATGCCCACCGCTCGAGTCCACTGCGACAGTACCTGATCCCTGCTCCGGGACCCCTGGCTGACGGTCCTGCTCGATCTCCTGTCCTCCTCACGGTTGATAACAGTATTAAAGTCGCCCCCTACCACCTTTGTCCGGACTGCCTCCCGGAGTACTATAGGGGTGAGAGAGTCAAAAAAAGCTATGTTAGTATCATTAGGAGCGTAGACATTGATGAACTCCATTTCCTCTGCTGCAGTTTTGAGACGTACTTTACACACTCTCCCTTCGGAGTCTGCCCAGGTGTCAATAGTGTCATGACTAAACGATCTATGTATTAGTATCATGACCCCTGCCTTGTGGGAGACAGCGGCCGACCCATACACTTCACCCACCCACCCTTTGCGCATCCTAAAGAAGTCCGCATCATCCAAGTGTGTTTCTTGTAACAACGCCACGTCGGGAGCAAGCCTCTTTAGGTGGCGCAAAACCATATTTCTCTTGTGAGGAGAGCGTAAGCCCTTAACATTCCATGATATCACATGTACCATGTTTGGACAAAATATAGGATAACTCTATGTAACCCGGATGAGTGACCACTGGTGAACCGCAAGCAGAGAACTCCCACCCCCCCACCCCCAACCCAACAAACACAACCCTCCCACCCAACAGAAAACAACACATAAAACCATGTACATGCCATATGGCTAAGGACTTCACTTCTTCCCATGCTGAGCCTTCCACAGCAAAGTCGCAGAAATCTCACAACACTTCTAGTAATAACGCCTACGGCTCTAAGGCTCAGGCAGCATATTATTGATCACATGTATCGTCAATCTTCCAACCGTTGCCGTCAACGGATCCAAGACCCAGAAAGAAAGGGAAGGGGGAGGGGGGGGTGGAGGGGGGAAGCAGGGGAAGGGAGGGGGGGAGGGGAAAGAAGGGGAAGGGAGGGGGGGAGGGGGAAGGAGAGGGGGAGGGGGAAGGGGGGGGAAGGGAGGGGAGGAGAGAGGGGAGGGGGGAAGGGGAAGGGGGGGGGAGGGGGGAGGGAGGGAGGGGGAAGGGGGGGGGGAGAGAGGGGAGGGGGGGAAGGGGAAGGGAGGGGGAAGGGGGGGAGGGAGGAGGGGGGGGAGAGAGGGGAAGGGGGAAAAGGGAGGGGGAAGGGGATGTGGCGGAGGGGTGGGAAAGGGAGGGGGGAACAGGGGGGGGGGTAGCAACCATAGCCCCGGGAAAGAAGAGGGGGGCAGCCTAGATGAAACCAAAAGATTGACTCCTTACTACAGCTAAGAGAACAAAAGTTTAAACAGGGTAGCACCCAAAAAGCCCCTTGTGTCAAAAGTCAGTTCCCGGCATGACCCTTCTCCACGTTGCCAATTTGCATCCGCCATGGAAACGTTGCCTCGAAATCTGAATCAAGACTCCACAGGGCTACATCCGGCGAGCTCTCTGGCTCCGCGGTAATTCGGGCCATTGGTCTTGAGAGAGTCTCGGTATAGCCAAGGACGTCGTTGCAGTAGTTCCACCTCGGCGGGGGCTGGAGATACCATCCGATGGGAGAATAGAGATATATTCTCTCAGACCGTCCGCAGCCTCATCAACACCCAGAAAGGTTTGCATTGAGCCATCAGCATGAAACACCTTTAGCACTGCCGGATATATCAATGCGAATCGTACTTGCTTTTTGAACAGCATAGTGCAGATGGGGGAAAACAATTTTCTCTTGCGGGTGACCTCTGCTGAGAAGTCGCCAAAGATAAGGAGACGCTGCCCGTCATAGCGAAGTCCCTCAGGCAAATTGCGGAAGGCCCGCTGGATAGCAACCTTATCAGTGAAATCCAGGTATTTGGCAATTACTTGCCGTGGTCTGTCTCTGTGTGCTAGTCCTTGGGGGATCCCGACCTCGGGAGACTGGCGGGCTTCCATGCCTAGCCGGTGAGCTCGCTCCACTTTGCACGGACGCGGGAGGCCCAACAATGAGGGTATGGTTACCTCACACAGCTGCATTAAGTCTTTTTGGCGGACCGCTTCCGGGACCCCCACTATTCGCAAGTTATTTCGCCGAGACCTATTTTCTAGGTCCTCGACTTTGTCCCACAGCCTTTTATTTTCTTTCTCCACCTCGACTACTCTCGTGTGCCAGGAATCAGCCGAATCCTCTATGGCGCTGATTCTCTCCTCTGCTGCTGTGAGACGTGTCCCCTGGGCTCCTACTTCCGCCTGCAGCTGTTGTATGGCCGCGGTCACCGCCGCCGTGACGGTACCGTGCAATTCCGGCGTAATGTGTCTGGCCACCTCCGCAGCCAATGCTACATAGTCCAAGGTAGGAGCATCTACTTCCTCCTCTCCCCCGGACAGCTCTCTCTCTGACCTTGTCGGTGAGGATGCTCTGGATGACGCGGGCGAAGGCGCCATGTTGGTCTCAACTCCTTCTGTCCTCCGGGTCCGGGAGCGGCTCTTTTGCTTAATTTGCTGCCCTTTCTTGTGGACGTACTTATCCATCTGGATGCCCAACAGGAGCGGGGGGGGAAAAGGTCTTGTTTAGATCGCAGCTGCGGGTGTATATATGTCAGGTACGGGAGCCGCCGAGCGGAGCCGAGGCAAAGCGTGGCTTACAGCATGGCGCCGGAACCGGAAGTCCCTCTTCAACTTTAATGACATTTTATATTATTCTAAGATGTAGTGTCAGTGTATCTATATTAGTTGAGATAGAAATACCCCTTTAACTATTGTCTCACTCCACTGGAGTTTGAGATTGCAGTGTGCACTTATGAGACCACCTGTCCATTGAGTCAGTAGTAAAATACTGGTTCTGCCTCACCACCTTAGCTTTCAGAACGTGGATCAGGTGACCATGAGTATCACACATTTTTAATGTATCCACAGGAGATTGATAACCTTGGGTGTGTTTTCATTTATGGATGACAGCCAAAGACTTATTCAGCTGACAGCTGTCTCTCTCCAACTTCCATATACCAGACTAGTGCGGACTGTGCATGTGTTCTAAATGTGGTTAGAGAAGTTAGGGTCCTATTAGACAAAACATTTTTCTTTGTTTTCTCAGATTCCTGAGCGGGGACCAGATTGTGACGTGTCAGCCTTGCTCAGCCAGTCAGCGACCATAGCAGGGTCCCTTCTCGGCCGCTGACTGGCTGATTGGGGGGGGGTGACACGTCATGACCTACCTCGGTAGGGGAGGTAGACGCATGTAGGTTCAGCCACCTTCTCCCCGGCTCTTTGAAAAAAAAAAAAGTCAGGTGCTGGACTTCCCCTTCAATAATAAACAATCACAAATAAGAGCTTTTGCGAACGACCTGAAATCATTCACCAATACATGGAACAATAGTCATTAATTTCAATTGTAATTACGATCGCTATTACAATCATTTGTAGTGTACGAATAATTGTAACAACAAGCAAACAATGTGTACATACACTAAGCTTTTTGCAAACAATTAACGATTAACAACAGTTTTATGGACGGCTCAAAAATCTTATACAACCCTAGCTCACTTTATTTATTAGGAAAAAAATGCAGAGTTTCACTTTAAATTATTGTCGAAACTTGAAAATGTCCTCGATTCACGTTTGTCCTTGAACATAAACCAGTTGTAGACGAGAATAATAAATGCAGATCACACTGTGCATTAACCGGGCCACAGTTATTAGCTAAAACCATTACAGTTTGTAAAAACAAAGAAATAAAACAGACGGTTGGACCGTTGCCGATGCTCATGGTAATGATTACTCTGCGGTGTTATGCAAGTTCATTATTTAGAGCTCTCCTTCTAATATCTTACACCTTTCAAACCCAATAATCCTCCTCACAAGATAAAACTGTGCGGCTGTCAGCTTCCCAGCTAATTAATTGTGCCAGGGGCATGTCGACATAAAAGCCTGGAAATGTGCGCGCTTTACTTTGTTGTGTATTTTACAAGCTTTGTTTTTATGTTTTGCCCATTCTGCTATCCTAAGGTACTCGGTTATTTATTCTGCATAGATAAATCTTTTATTGACACATCTAAAGATTCATGATCACTCATATGTCATTGGAACTCAACCAGAAGACTAGCCAAAATCGCCATCCAAATTATTTTATTTTTTTTCTTTTGTTTGTCTGTGCTCAGGGTTGGATGGGACAGCTGCCTTGTTGTAATATTAAAGTGAAGAGCAAGAAGAGAAAAAATGTGGATTAATTTCTGTAGGACTGTGCTAATATTTCTATGTACGCGTACAATCTGTATTTGCTGATGAGTGGTTTGGGGCTAGTAGGTTGGTTAATATACCTAGTGATCTAACTTAGCTTTATGTAAGTTGGCACATGTAGACTGGTAAAACTACTTAGGGATGGTTCCAACCATCTAGAGACTTACCAGTCTTAGCAATTACTGAAAAAGGGTATGTGCACACGACGGAATGCAGGCGGATAGCCCACTGTCCGCCCAAAGAATTGACATGTCAGTTCTTTGGGCGGATCACGAAATTTACCCAAGCATAGAATGGAGCCTATGGGAAGGGCGGAAATTCAAGAGGAAGCGCAGGGGGCGAGCAACGGAATCTGCACTGTGTTATCCGCGACAATTACTTTGTGTGTGTATATACTCCTGCAATAAGAATATACTATTATATTAGGCTAGTGGTCTTGGCTGTGCAAAGGCAGATGGTATATCTACTCATGATCTTACCTGACAGGAACACAGTTGTGATACATGACTTGACTGAAAATTATATAATTCTATATAATTTGGGTACAGTTAGTCTCTAAAGTGTAATGCCCATGTATTTGTGGTCATTGTGTGCAGAATCCAAAGACATGTGCCTTACTAAATCCCAAGTAAAAATTTTCCTTAGTACAATATGAACATAGTAGTACACAATCTGCTGCTTTCCAGTGCCACGTCTGAATCCAAACACTCAGCATTTGACTCCTCCTGCCTGAAGAAGTTAGATACAGCCCTAGGGAGTTCTAGAAAACATGGATGCAGCCACATAATCTACTTGACCTGGAGCTGATCTGTAATTACATGGCACTAACGTTACACAGTGAGCGGAGTCAACTTCTCGCCCTGTTCACTTCAGGTGTCGCCCTCCCTGCTGACCAGTGGTAAGCTACCCTGAGCTCATGGGTATGTTTTGTCTGGAAATCCCTTTTAAGTATATCACGGGATGGGTGATAAATATACAATCTTGGGGGGAACCATAATCATTAGAATAATGATTGAATTCTGCTGGCCGTCATATCATGACTGTAGCAATTCATGGGTCACACCACACAAAGTGAGATTTATGTGAAACTATACAGCTATGTTTAAAAACTGTTACTTCCATAATTTGTTTGGTGACCTTTGGATGATTTCTGATTGCCTGTGGCTGGGAAATTCTTTATTTTATGAATGATCCTCTCAATATTTAGACTTGGCAGAGTGCTAAGTGTTTACACAGCGATTAGCAGAAGCAGGTGAAAATGGGTGCGATTGGCAGAATAAATGAGCGGAGTTACGCTGCCATCAACAACATGACTTTTATACCTGGTATTTCTTCATTGCTTTGCTTGGATGTAAAAATAACAGTGCGAGAAAGCAACATAATTACCGCTCCAGCTTCTCACGGGGGGCGCCGCCTTTGGGATCTGAAGGTTAGATTGATTATGTAAATGTTAAATGTAATTATTGTAAGAGGAACTCTGGGGATATGTGAGAGTAGTAATTGATCCAGCCGTTTCACTCTTACAAGTTTTTTGGAATGGGAATATTACTTTAGCCATGTTTTGAAATCCATATCCAGGAGTAAACTGCATTTACGCTTCGCAGTGACCCCAATACTGTAAACCCTTTAGTGACTTTACAACTTATTAAGCCAATCTGATTCACTTAACTTTCTATATGTCCTCTACACCCTAAGGGTGCGTTTACACAGAGAGATTTATCTGACAGATTTTAGAAGCCAAAGCCAGGAATGTATTTGAAAAGAGGATAGATCCAGTCTTTCCTTTAGGACCTGATCCCTGTTTATAGTCTGTTCCTGGCTTTGCCTTCGAAGACCTGTCAGATAAATCTATCTGTGTAAACGCACCATTAACTAACCCAATTCACATGACTACATGATTGGTCGGCCTTGCTCTAGTCAGTTGGCTTCAAAATCTATGACTGGACTATAGTGTGACAGTCTCTGGGGCATATACGTTTTTAGGCTATGTTCCCACACAGTATTTTTGCTCGGTATTTTGCTTACTATTTTGCAACCAAAACCAGGAGTGGATTAAAAAACAAAGAATGGCTATGTTCACACACTGTTGTAATTTAGTAGATGGCCGTCATTTAATGGCAAATAATTGCCTTTATTTTAAAATGCCCGTTGTTGTAAAATAACGGCCGTTATTTGTCATTAAATGACGGCAATACGCTCAATTTCAACAGTGTGAAGTTTTCAATCCATTTCTGGTTTTGGTTGCAAAATACTGCACAAAAATACTGTATGGAAACATAGCTTAAAAAAGATTCTGGCAAAGAAATAATAATACTAGGGGAACATGAACAAGAAGGTAGTGGTGAACAGCAAGTACCATTAGGGATTCTGTATGGATAGGGGCAGGTGATTATCCCTTTTTTTACATATATTTCATAGCATCGTATGTTTTTTCTGGGGCTGGAATACCCTTTATCACTTTATGTTTGGCACCCCCACACTACAAACTCCTCTCACTGTGTAGCGGCCAGATCTGGTACCTGCAGCTCACCCGCCATTTCATTGAACTGGAGCTAATCTGCAATTACGTGGCACCAACATTACACAGTGAACATAGCCAAGTTCTTCTTGCCCAGTCCACTGCATATCAGTGGGGTGCCAGGTGTTGACCTACCACCTCCTATTAGTACTGGATCTACCCTAAGGGTACAAACACACACACCGTATACGCAGCAGATCTGATGCGTATCGCAGCAGTAAATACGCGGCGTATATGGTGTGTGTGTTTGTACCCTGAGGATGGATTATCTGTATGTTTTGCTTGGAAACCCCTTTAAGTATATCACAGAATAGGTGATAAATATACACTCTTTGGGAAAACCATGATCACTAAAATAGGGGTTCCGAGCCCCTTGTTCCCAAGGACCTAGAATAGAGTACTGGTCCATTTGCCATTCAGTTTGCATCTCTGTCATATCATAGAAGTTTAATAGAGTAATGGTGTGCAATGACCAGGAGCCTGGGACCATGTTGTAGTGATTAGTTTACTAGTTACTACTTCTATTCTATTTCCAATTAATGCTAGCCACTGTGGGTAGTGCTGGCAATTCTCATAACCACAGATTGGACCTGGGTTTGCTGCTTTAAATAATGGCAAGTCCCACAATTATCTGTATATCTGGAAAGTTCAATCAGTGCTCTGTAGTCCTCACCCTGTTCTTAGGTTTTGGCTATAGTCATTGTAAGGAAATGGTTGAATAACAAGTTTTTTTATATACATTTTTAGAGCTTTTTGGCAGATTTGTTTTTACTTCTCTTTTAGTCATCTGGCTTTTAGCGAATGATAAGTCCCTAAATTGTCCCCATATGCGTATCTTGTTTATATGCACAAATATACTTTTAAAATCCCTATGATTAGGTTACTGCGTAACGTTCTCTGTAGTAGTTATCTCTCCCAAGCGGCCATTACAGCCCCAGGAAGAGCCCCAAGCATGTCTCTAGTTAATGTACAGTGTATGAAGTTGCCTGTAGCATAATGAATAGAAAATTATTCTTACATTTAATGTGAAGACTCCGCAGGACATACAGTCAAATAACCCGCACTGCAGTCTCCTGTTAGGCTCCATACAGAGACAAATAATGCGATTATAGAAGAGCGTAATCTTCCATGATTAAAAACAGACTCACTAGAGATGTTCATTGTGTTGGGCTCTTTTGTTTGTCCTAAACTTAATTCTTCTTTTTTTTAAATTCTGTATAATTACTTTCCCTTATTGTGATATACGGCTGGTGATGTACCTTGTTCCCTTCAAGAAAATAAACAATGACATCCGATTAATAAATAAAATTAGGGGAAATTCAAGGGTAAAAAGACATGATTCATTGTATCAGGGAACTTTACTTTTCATGAATTAACAGGTTATTTCTAAGGAGGACATCCGACAGTGGTCAAATATTAGTAAATCAGAAGTGAGAGTGATAACGTACCTTTTGGTTAAAATGTTTTTTTGTTTTTTTTTAACCTATTTAAAAAATCCCGTCTTCCCATACGTATCAGCTGCTGTATATTCTGCAGGAAATGTTGTTTTCTTTTGTCTGACACAGTGCTCTCTGCTTCCATCTCTGTACAAGACAGGAACTGTCCAGAGCAGGAAAGGTTTCCTATGGGAATCTGCTCCTGTTCTGTACAGTTCCTGTCTCAAACAGGGATGTCAACAGAGAGCACTGTGTAAGATTGAAAAGAAAACAATTTCCTACAGGACATACAGCAGCTGATAAGTACTGGAATACTTGAGATGTTTAAATAGGAGTAAATTACATATCTATAAAACTTTCTGAAACCAGTGGATTTGAAAGAAAAAAGATTGCTGGGCAACCCCTTAAAGTTTGAAACGGTGCCGATATTTGATGACTAATAGTACCACCTATTCACATTTTATTGATGGATCATGGTGGTTTTGGAGGAGGTGGTTGCTGCTGTTCTAGTTTTTCAGCACTTTTTATTGCTATTTCTATAAAACTGCCTCCACAAAAAAGTCTAAAAATATAGCAGTATCTCTATATGTAGGGCAGACATAATAAACAGATGTTGGCTATAGCTCTCATTGCTGGTTTAAATATTGGGTGGTAATCTTAAACAAAGCTCAATTGAGATCAGTCTCTTATGCAGCTTCTTTGGATCTTTCTTAGAAACTCAAGTTGTGATCAGAACACGGACGAATATTGCTTGGATGTGGAGCCCTGTACCTCTTCTGACCAACCAGCAGACCAGAAACTGATCCCAGACTTGGTAAAGAGGGTGAGTGGCACCTTAATTGTAATCTAATTCAGTACATTGACATTTGCTTGAACTCTGCATGATCATCGACCCTCTAATTTCCTCACTACCAGTTTATATTGAAACATAGGGGGAGATTTATCAAACATGGTGTAAAGTGACACTGGCTCAGTCGCCCCTAGCAACCAATCAGATTCCATCTTTCATTTTCCAAAGTGTCTGTGGAATGAAAGGTGGAATCTGATTGGTTGCTAGGGGCAACTGAGCCAGTTTCACTTTACACCATGTTTGATAAATCTCCCCCTATATACTGTCTATATTATGATTATGTTCTGACCATAATCTCAGTTGCTTAAAGGGAAATGATCAGCAAGTTAAAAGTATCATCCTCTGCACTGTTTCTGTGCTATTTTCTATGCTAATTAGGTGTTATGGTGCACTGGGGTGGGACTACAGCCCCCATGCACCATAACACCTAAGTAGCAAAGAAGAACAATTTAAAGTAGCACAGAAGCAGCACAGAGGATGAAGGCAAGTAACTTTCCTTAGTGCCCCGTGCGTTATAGGGAGATATCAGCTGGTTATATACTTTTAACCTGCTGATAGTTTCCCTTTAACTATAAGGTGCTGACACACCAAGACCCAGGAGTTTGTGGGGGCCTTACACAGCTTTTCTTTGGTATATAAGCAGACCAGTACTATATATAAAGCATTATAGTTGGGGGGGCAGTATTACAGATTTTACCACTGCTATTATCGGCAATAATGCTGCACAGACATGCTTTTCAAGGTGCGGACCGTTAACAAAAACAGCACCACCCGTGTCCCGAGGTTGTGTGTGACATTACAATTCTGCCCAATTCATGTAAAAAGACGAAACACAAACTGAGGATAAGGGAAGGTGCTGCTTCTGGAAGGAAATGACCATGTTTTTCTAAGTCTGGGTAGCCCCTTTTTAACCTACAAGTACAGGTATATTTAAAACACATAGGTGGTATATGGTGAATGTCTAGTATTTGCCACCAGTGGTTGCAAGACAATGGTTGTAATTGTGACGTTTTGTCTTAAATTATATTTAACAATGACTGATAATTTAATAGAAACTGATCCCTTTAATTGGTCAGAAGATAATAGGTTGGAAAATATCCTTTCTAGGAGTGCTGCCATTTGCTGCTTCCAGTCTTTCCACAGTCGGTTTACCCTGCTTACCCTATGTGCCATTAATAACCAGCCAGTCTTCCAGCCACCCAAAATTCATGATCAGCAACAGAAGGCAAATCTACATATACAGTAGCGTCCGTTTACCAGCAATATCACACATCAAACATATCAGCTGTAGCGAGTACAGAATAGTGTAAATATCTCTCATATAATAACAGCCCTAGCTCAACGATCAAATGAGTCAAGTTGCTATTTACGTCCCAGAATATGTTGCCCTAGTTAATACTTTGATGTTATGTTGCTTAGCACAAAAGGTAGAATGGAGAAGAGTGCACCTTGGAAATTCTCTCCAATTTTCAAAGCAATTTGTTAAGCACACACTGCATAGACACTATGACAGGAGGAGTATTGGCGCTGTATTCTTGCGCTATATACGTGATGGTTACATTTACAGAATGTTGACAATGTTATTATTTTGGAAGGATGTTCTCATTACAGTCAGCAGTTATTCCGGCTAGAATTGACGTTTGTACTGAGCTCCTTGGAGAATGGTGATTGTATGTAAACTGTCTTTGCAGTTCAGCATCCATACAGTTTGGTTCTGCATCTATACAGTAATAGTCTTAGAATTATTTGTAGTCTAGATTTATTGTGCCTTTAAATAAACACTTTTAACAAAAATATTCTCATGTATTAATATTAAGTGGCCATTATAAAATTGGAGGCATACTGAGGTAGTAGATGGGTGATTTGCTACTAGGAAGCAAAGTTATAATTGGGCTATAACATAGTTTTGTGCATGGGACCTAAAACTGGCCATAGACATGATAGCTGTTCAAACTATTGGCTGACTGCTGTCTCCACCATTCCCCCCATATACATGTATGTTTGGTATGGCAAAGTGTGTTGCGTTTTCAGTCAAGGAGCTGCCAGACCTCTCTTGGATCACCTAATCTACTATCACAGTAGCTACAGTTAAAACATAATTTTGTTAGATATACTCCGAAATGTTTTTGCTGTAAAACATATGTATAGGTCCCAACCAGTATAAGCACAAAGAACAATTCAGTTTCAGACCAACTTTATTTGAACGGATGTATTCAGTGACTATAGCATATAGTTAGAATTATTAAACTGAAAGTGCCCCAACACCTTTTTCTTGGGTAGTAATGGATTTGTCAAGGTAGCAGAGACTGATATTAAAAAAAAAAAAAAAAAAACAAGAACACTATTGAAGGACTCATAAACTCATGACAGATATATGCCATGATAGGTGGACACTGATAGATGATCCGACATTTTCTCAGAACTAGTGCCAAGGTAATAGGAGGAGGCAGCGCCTAATCTCCTCAAGAGCAAAAAATATCAGGCAGTTGAAATAAAACAGCCCGACTTAAATCAAGAGCCTACCATACACATTAGATGGTTAGCCAATTCTGGCAAGATTGTCCAACATCTATTGAAATAGTAATCCAGCACCTAAAAACCTTTCAATTAGTGCTTATTATTAAGGCATAAAACATCTTATCCTTACCTCACCACACTCCCACTATGTCCTCCTTTATCGTCCACATTCCTTTCTGGCTTGTCTCAGCAGTTACAGCCCGCTCAGCCAATGACTGACTGAGAGGGGACAGCACTGTGGCCAGTTATTGGCCGAGTGGGATGTCATTGCCTAGAAGTGGCACATAAGGATAAGATGTTTATTATTTTTTATATGAGGGCAGCATTATATCTTAAAGCGGCTCTGTACCCACAACCCCCCCACCCCCCCGCCCCCCAAAAATGCTTGTACCATCAGATAGCTGCTTTTAATCCAAGGTCTGTCCTAGGGTCCGTTCAGCAGGTGGTGCAGTTATTTTCCTAAAAAGCAACTTTTAAACTTGCAGCCTTTTGTCAAATTGGCATGGCCTAGAGTGTCTGTGCCCTAGACCTTAAATCCCTCTATTCCTCCTCCCCGCGCACCACTAGGAATGCCCCTGGAAGGATTTCTCCTATTCATCACTTATCTAAACCATCCAGCACATGTGCAGTGTTTAGAAAGGTGATGAGGCATTCCTAATGGTTAAGAGGCTGGGGAGGGGGAATGGAGAGGTGGTGCAAGCCTAGGGCATAGACATTCTAGGCCGTGCCAATTTGACACAGGGCTGCAAGTTGAAAAGTTGTTTTTTTAGGACAATAACTGCATCACCGGCTGAACGGACCCCAGGACAGTTCTTGGATTAAAAGCAGCTATCCGACGGTACAAATGGTTTGGAGGGGGGCAGGTTGTGGGTACCGAGTCACTTTAAGTTTTTAAGTGCCAGAGTAGCCCTCTAATATGTATGGCCAGCTTAACTGTTGTAATTGTTAACTTTTAGAAAAAACTCAACATTTAATTGGTTGTCATTTTTGTTGGGTAAAGCTTCTCCTTTCGTTTGTCCTAACCTTGCTGCAATTTTTGATCCATGCTTGTACTTGATCCCTGCAGAGAGGACCATAATAAGTCGACGCTATTAACTCAATTTCTAAAGAATATAGTTCATATTTTCTGTGTAATTACGTTTGGCGGTCTGCAATGCAGGACTTGATTTTGATAAGTGTTTTGATCTCCTAAGCCAAGTAGTTCAAGGCTAAGCAGTTACTTCCTCAGCAAATATGGCAAATCAGTCTCACATAAGGAAGCTATGATGGACAATAGCTTGTCTTGTCCTCTTTTGTTTCCTTAATACCGCTTAGAATAATTCAGTGTATGCCTATTTTACAATGATTGAGGTAATCATGTGTCTCCGTTTTATAAAATAATAAAAAAAAGGGGATTTCAAATGAGTTTTCCTGAGTTATTCAGAAGTCCAATTATATCTATTTTCGGATGGAACCATAAAAGCATGATTCAAGCCTTGAGGTAAAAAATGTGAATAAAACACGTGGGCCTGTGTGACCTTCTCGCTTTGGTTCTGGAGTGCTTTCTTGAACAAATTAATAACAAAACAGCAAAGCTTTATTTTTTTTTAGTAACCCTAACATTTTGGCTGCTGTGTGAATTTGTGCTCCCTTAGAATATACACTTTTATAGCCACCCCTTGCTGCTAAATTGCATAGAATTTGTATTCTTCTCTGAGTTTTTAAAGGAAATTCTACTTAGGTAAAAAAAGTGTCTTTGACTCTGCAAAAGAAGTATTTGTGATGTACATGTTAATGGTACTGTGTGCTTCTGTGAAAAGGTGGCGTCTTCCATAATGAGGTGTAAAAATGGTAATGATAGTCTTAATTTACAGTGGAGATGTTTCTTACATCCATTTAGCCTGCAGAGATTATTATGTATACCAGTCTTTAAGTGTCTTCTCGGATTTGCAGGTAAGGAAATACGAATTGATCTTGTACTAATCAGAACAGATTACAGGTTAGATATAAGGACCAACATTACAGGGCTGCAAAGCACAGGGTGATTATCTGCCTTGTTCTTATGACTCAAACTTGGGAGATAAAGTACATTTAGCAACACAAAGTTTTTGCCTTTTTATACCCTGTTTAAATTCTTAGAATATTCAAAATGTACAATGGGATTTTCTGATGTGGTCCTAATACACGGTGTATGGTAGCTGGTTTGCAGTGAACACACCATTATTTTCATGCTGCTTGAATCCCAAGTAATCCCCGGTAGCTTCTGGATGCCCCACCAGTCTTGGTGGATAGATCTCCCCCTATACACAGACAGAAAAGATCTTTCAAAGATGGTTGGGTGTAGAGAAATAGCCAGAGATTGCCCCGATGACTCGTGGTTCATAGAGCATGAAAGTAATAACTTGTTCCCTGTAAAAGTCATCCCCTAGTACAGGGAAGGGGAACCTTCATTCCTCCAGCTATTACAGAAATATAGTTTAGCTTAAGCTGTCCAGGCATGATAGGAATTGTAGTTTCGCAACAGCTGGAGGGCTAGGGGCTTCTCATCCCTGCCTTAAGGCCCTATTACATGGGCCGATCTGGAGGAGAAAGCAAGCACTGACCTGTCATATCAGCGCTCGCTTGCTCCTCGTTCTCCCCTCGCTGCCGGCGCTATTACACGCACCGACAGTGAGTGGGTAAGAGTGTGGGGGAGGGGAGCAAGGAGCTGTGGGAGAGGCTATCCTTAGTCCAGGTGGCCCATAGGATAAAGCTGCGTTTAGCTGCCGTTGCTCCTATAACATGAAGCGACGGCCAGCAGCCCATCGTTATTTTTCTTCTCAAAATGTTAAAGGACAAGGATCAGCTAAAATCGTGCATTTCTGTTGATCATTGCCTTTTTAAAGCAGCTATTACACCAAGCGATTATCAGCCACAACGGCCAGTAATTGACCACCAACAGCCCATAATCGCATGGTGTAATAGGGCCTTATGTAAAAGGCTGTTATCTAAATAGCTTTTTTAGCATCAGAACCATGACATAGTCGTGCCTAGTGGACGGACCCAGTATGGTGGCAAATAGTCCCTACAGGACTGTATGATATACCCATGAGCACTTCAGGAGGAACCATGTGCTCCCCTATAAGATAGAATACTTTTTGGCACAACATGCTGGGGAAGATTTCATATTTTTCTCCTCAGTTTCTGTGTTATAGCTTTAGCGCACAAAAGTCTAGGGATGCTGCACTACAAATATGTACCATATGGATAAAGACATTTAGAGGCTGCATGACTGTGTATTGGCATGTAATAGACAGTCCTAGCCACCCTAGATCAGCACTCACCTACAGAGCCTATTACACAGCTCGATAATCGTGTGACCAGGGTTTCGCATACAATTACTAGATTGTGCAAGCAACCCTAGTGTTAATTATTCATCAGCTACATATCCCCTACTGTGCTACTGTTGTGCAGTAAAGCGTGTGGTAAAGCATGGTTTTGCGTCCCATACAGACAGCAGATACATACAGAAAATGGACCAAATGTCATAAACATATACAATATAAATATAGACAGAAACCATATCTATCCTAAGATAATAAGTAAGTTATTATTGAAAGGGCAGACTAGATGGACCAAGAGGTCTTTTTCTGACAACAATCTTCTATGTTTCTATGATCAGAATTAGTCATTGGAGCCAAGTCAGTTGAATCATTGGCAGCACTTAGGACTATAATATGGCAAGCCCTTGTGACAGATTGTTGACTTTTAACTAAAAACTAGAGATGATTAACTTACCATAAGTTCGAACACCCCTGAACCTGATCACTCAGCCATTGTATCCCACTGCCTGAAAAAGATGGCAACAGCTTTCCTATAGATCTTCTAGGGATGTATCCACATTTTCCAGCCAGCCATAGGGTTGCATCCATGCTTTCCAGGCAGCGGGATACAACAGCCGAACAATTAGGTTCAGACAAATTTACCTTAAAGGGGAAGTCCGATGACAATTAAAAAAGCCGAAAGGGAGGGGGTGTGGGAACATAAACAAAGTAAATTTAACTATCTTTGTGCCCTGTAGCATCAGTCTCAGATCCAGCTGGCACTCAGTGGCCTTCTTCCAGCTGCAAAATCACGTACCCGGCTGAGCAATCGCCCGCTCAACCAGTGGGTGACTAGGGTGGGACACTGACTGACTGTGCAGGCAACTTGAAGAGCCGGGTACGTGACGTAACAGAATTCCAGCAGAGGATGAAAACCAGAGGCCGCCAGAGAGACCCAGGAGCGGCACCCCCTACTGGCCTGTCTGTTTGTATTTTCATTGGACTTCTCATTTAAAGGAAACCTGTCACCCCCCGTGCCGGGGTAAAGGCTGCCTGACCCCCCGCTAGAGCCCCGGATACTTACCCCATCTCGCCAAGTCCCGCTCCTGGATCCAGTCCCGGGATGGAGATATCCTTGCCGGAAGCCCGGCGGGCGCGCCGCATAGATGAGTCCGATGCCCATAGAGAATGAATAGAGCTGTCATTCTGTATGGGCGTCGATCTCATCTCTGCAGCGTGCATCGGGCTTCCGACAAGGATATCTCCGTCCCGGGACTGGCTCCAGGAGCGGGACTTGGCGAGATGGGGTAAGTATCCGGGGCTCTAGTGGGGGTCAGGCAGCCTTCACCTTGGCACAGGGGTGACAGGTTCCCTTTAAGGTCCTCTTCTCTAGTTATAACCCGACACAAGGGAAAAAAAAATCCCAAAGTTAATATTATTTTTAAAAATATTAATAGTAATACAGGTCAAGCAGATGCTGAATATCTTTGCCTCTGAACATTGAGATGCTACTTAAACCTTCAGTATTGCACACACAGTCATACTTTGAACATTTAGATTATCCTGAATTCCCTCAGGGCCTAAGTAAATTAGGTTTTCTAGCTTTAGAGGGCTGAGGCTTCTGACGTGAAATACTTGTTTAAATAAAAAAAATATATACAGTGTGTGTATATATATAATATGCATATATAGTTGTTTATCCATACACGTTGTTTACAATGACATATATTTAAAATGTTGATGTTTTTAATGTAATTAAGTATTATACTACAAGGACTTGTATATTTTAGTATTTTTCTGAAAATACATAATAGCTTGTTTTTTGTTTGTTTTTTTTAACATGGAGTTTTTTGTGACATTTCCATCACTGACTTAGTGGTTACAAACTGCTGTGTTGAACAGTTCTACAGTAAAGGTGATTATATATATTTGGTTCTCGGAACATTTCTAAGAACATTACAGCGTATTCTGCCTGAAAACCTAACAAAAATTCTTTATAAAAATGTCCTTAATGTGCTGTACCCTCAAATGTTCTTCATTCCTGTTATGCTTTTACAGTCATTATCCTAACATACACCTGGTAATGTAGGAGACAGTACAACTACAAATCAGCCATCACTGTCAGAGCACTAGCAGTGTTTGTGTGTCCATGTCCTGGCCATTGCTGTTTATGTTAGTAAGTTATTTTGCTGCTGGAATTAAAGAGAACGTACCATGAGGTAAATTGCTTTTAGATCTTTACATCAATAAACCAGTACCGTGGCATTTTTTTTTTTAACCGCCACCCGGTACCCACACACGGCAGTCTATTCCCAGTCACAGGCCTGGCCTGCAGCACTGGAGGTGGGCCCATCTGCTCCCAGTGTGACAAAACCCCCTCCACTCTGATTCTAATGGAGGCACGTCACAGAGGGGAGGGCCGAACATCACATTTGCTTTAAAGCAGGGCTGTGGAGTTGGAGTCAGAGTCGGGGATAGTTTTGGTCGGAGTCGGGAAAAAAATGTACTTACTCCAGCTTTAAAAAAAATCTTTAACCAATTTAGAATTAAGTTTTGATATGAATTTTAAGTTTAAGTTTTGCTCATCAATATATTTTATGAGCAACATTCTAATAGATCACTGGCTCTATAACATAAGGGTGGTCAGGGAAAAGTTGTCAGCCACTATTTGGCAGTTTGTTTCTGAGCTGGAAGAGTCCATTGTGTGGGGGGAGATCTGTGCTGTTCTCTTCCTGGATGCTGGATGATTGTATTTGAGCAGTAGTGTAATATGAAGATATCCTGTGTAATATAGAGGAGAAGACATAAGTAGTGTAGCAGTAACCTCAGTCCTCAGTGTGGTGTTTTCTCTCTGGGAGAAGATTGTGTGTTTTTCTTCAGTGTTCTATGGCAGCAGCTGTGTGTGTGTGTGCTATGGCTGCAGCAGGCTGTGTGTGTGTGTGTATGTATGTATGTGTGTGTGCTATGGCTGCAGCAGGCTGTGTTTGTGTGTGTATGTATGTATGTATGTGTGCTATGGCTGTGTGCTATGGCTGCAGCAGGCTGTGTGTGTGTGCTATGGCTGCAGCAGGCTGTGTGTGTGTCCTATGGCTGCAGTAGGCTGTGTGTGTGTGTGTGTGTGTGTGCTATGGCTGCAGCAGGCTGTGTGTGTGTGCTATGGCTGCAGCAGGCTGTGTGTGTGTGCTATGGCTGCAGCAGGCTGTGTGTGTGTGCTATGGCTGCAGCAGGCTGTGTGTGTGTGCTATGGCTGCAGCAGGCTGTGTGTGTGTGTGTGTGTGCGTGCTATGGCTGCAGCAGGCTGTGTGTGTGTGTATGTGTGCTATGGCTGCAGCAGGCTGTGTGTGTGCTATGGCTGCAGCAGGCTGTGTGTGTATGTATGTGTGCTATGGCTGCAGCATGCTGTGTGTGTATGTATGTGTGCTATGGCTGCAGCATGCTGTGTGTGTGTATGCTATGGCTGCAGCAGGCTGTGTGTGTGCTATGGCTGCAGCAGGCTGTGTGTGTGCTATGGCTGCAGCAGGCTGTGTGTGTGCTATGGCTGCAGCAGGCTCTCTGTGTGTGTATGCTATGGCTGCAGCAGGCTGTGTGTGTGGATGCTATGGCTGCAGCAAGCTGTGTGTGTGTGCACGCGTGCGCTATTACTTGCCCCCACAGTGACCCTCAACATCACTATGTGTGACTCTATCAGTATGGCTGACCCCTCTGTGTCACAGGGATTTGACATTGTTAGCAGTGTTTCTTTGTGTATGGTGAATATTAGTTAGAAACAGAAGATTGTCAGCAGGAAAAACCACCTGCTCCATCTAGTCTAGTTCTGAGTTGTTCAGGACATGGAGGCTGGAGACTGGCTGCATCCACTGCACACACAGGAGAAGCTGCTTTATATACAGTATTCCTTTATTCACTCAGAAGTTGTAACAGGATTATGTAGGACATTAGGGAGAAGCTGCTGAACCAGTGTGATAAATAACTCTACTGGTATCTGACTGGCGGCAATTTATGAAGGAGCAGGAGTCGAAGTCGGGAGTCGGACCTGATAAAATTCAGGAGTCGGAGTTGGAGTCGGAGCTGCGGCTTACCGATTCCACAGCCCTGCTTTAAAGTGCAATTCAGACACTGCAGACAGAGACACGTTTTCTAAAACATACAGCTTTTTTTTCCCCCTCAACCTTTCCTATAACTAAAGTTTGTAGAACAGTCTCTCTATTGACTTAAATGGGACAGAAACTGGTCTGGAGGAATGACATGAGTATAACACGTTGTTCAAACTCGCACGCACACACACTCATATAGTTTATATTAGTTCAAGTCTTAGGAAATCAACTCCATATGTCACTGTTTCGCTGCTCTGCAGTATTAGATGACAGATGTCATTGTTCTGGAATCCAATGTCAAGGTGCCTTTATTTTGAGGTCCTATATGTCATAGCACCATTGTGTTGAACTCCCATAACTCACATTATAATAATTTTATGAAATTCAATATGTCAGAATGCCAGTGATCCTGATGCCATAAATCATAATATCATTCTTCAGGTGTTTCATATATCATAATGCTGCTGTTGTTCTGGGATATTATAAATCACAGAGCTGTTGTTCTGTGATCTCATAAAACTGTTCTAAAATCACATAATTTGGAGTGCTATGCTTGTGGGATACTGTAAGCCACATTGTTCTGGAATACTATAGGTTATAGTGCTGTTTCAGGATTGCCTGCTCAGCCAGTCAGTGACTGGGAAAGTATTTTTTCCCAGTCTCTGATTGGCTGAATGGGCAGTCACTCAGACAGGGACTTGATGTTGCAGCCGGACAAGCTGCAGGACACAGTCAGCTGTCAGCTGGACCTGGGAGCAGTGGTACGGGGCACGAGGATAGGTATGTTTACTTTATCCGTTTACTTTATTATTTTCCCGCACCCCCCTGGCTTCCTCCCATTTTTAATTTGGTAGGACATATTTTTTAGAAATTGTTGCAGAATTTAAAAATTTTTCCACTTTGCTCTTTGTATTTTAAAATAAGTATAAAATCTTACCGTTTCTATTCTGCCTCTTAAGAATTACAGAATAAGGCTATGTTCGCACACAGTATTTTTGCTCAGTATTTTGGTTCTCATATTGCAACCAAAACCAGGACAGGATTGAAAACACAGATAGGCCATGTTCACACACTGTTAAAATGTATTTTTTTTTTAAAAACATCAGTCGTTGTTATGAAATAACGGCCATTATTTGTCATAAAATGATGGTCATCCACTAAATTTCAGCAGTGTGTGAACATGGCCAATCTGTATTTTCAATCCACTCCTGGTTTTGGTTGCAATATGAGGACCAAAATATTGATCAAAATTACTGTGTGTGAACATAGCCTTACAGTGGGACAGCAGTATATAAATAAAATAATAGGAGCTCTGCAGGGGTTACATAGCATGCTTACAAACTTGCCCCATAGAGTCTGTAATTGTTTGTTGTGTCTATGTCCATGGGGCTTGTGGTAATATTACTAAATGCTGTTAATAACATCTCAGACAAGATGGCTGGCCTCATATAAGTGTAATAAAATAAAATAAAATTACAATCAGAAAATATTGACAACTCATTCTTTCTTAGTGCCTTTTTCAGGCATCCTGTAAGTCACAGTGCTATTGTCCTGGGATCCTGTTCATCATAGGGACATTGTTTTAGGATTCCATTTCTCTCAGTGCCTTTGTCCAGGGATTTTGTATACCAAAGTATCATTGGTCTAGGATCTCATAAGTCACACTGGCATTGTCTGGGCACCCTCCATTATTCTGTGACCTCATAATTAAACATTGTACTTTCATTAATTTACTAGGTCATGCTGATTTTTATTTGTAAAAAATGAATGTGTTTAAAAGTAAGAATCATTAATATTTCATGTAAGTTAGTTTACTACAACAAAGGAGAAACTTGAATGCACTTTTGCTATGTAATTTTAATTTTCTATTTCTTTTTGTATAGGCAGGCAATCATTAAATAGCACAGTCTTTTGACCACTTATGACTTTTATAAGGGTATGTGCTGCACGGACCATATACTTCACTACAGTGGGATGTAACTTTTATTACAAACATAAAAAATTCACTAGCGAGAATCACACAGTGTGTAAAGTTATAAAAGAAGCGGCTGTGACAGCCCTAACTCACAGACCTTGTATAGAGACAAAGACCTAATAAAGACAGGTTCTTTTAGTAAAAGACCTTTTACTCAGAGCTTTCATAAATTAGTTTGAAAAAAATCTCTATAATGACCGAAAATGAGCAATTATTTGCCTGTGTAATAACACCCAACGAGCAAAAAGACAAACGAAAAGTCGTTAATCGTTGTACCAACATGTTGAAAAGTTATCACTGGTAGTTTGCCGAATGTTCTTATATCTGTTTGTCGTTCACAGATAAAACATGCTGTGTCCTGTCTAACGATTAGCGACCATATAATGATGCAAAAATGATTGTTCATAACAGCAATAGTGATGATAATAATATCAGAATCTTTTGCTACTAAATCACTAGTTTTTGCTAGCGAATAGTTATCAGCGAATAGTATTTGAGCGAATAGCATGATATTCACGCTATTCGATTGTGTTCGAATATTCGGACGATAACACAGTAAAAATTCGGAGGGTCAGGCACTAGGAATAGGCAGGACTTAAAAAAAAACAAAAAAAAAAAACAACTCTGTGATATGCTGGCTAAATGTGACCTCCTGAATATAAGAATAGTGGATTTCAGATTCGTGTCATTTGCTGGTTGGAGCTAGAGAGGGACAGACTGTATACCAGGGAGAAAAAGCTGAAGTTAGGTAGGTAGGGACCCCCCAAAAGCTCTTGTTAGGGCTGTAAAGGAGCATCCTGTAAAGGAGTTGAATGACTTTCATTTTATTATTGTAAAGAACAATTATATATCCGGTATACGGCTGTATTCTGTGATTGCGGGATAATACCTGTTATCTTGCTACTACTGATTTGTGCAGTCTGTATCCTGTAAAGGAGTTGAACAGCTCTTTAATTTTATTATTGTAAAAAACAATTATGTATCCGGTATATGGCTGTATACTGTGATCGCTCATCACTAGTGTTAGATGCACCCAGGCATGCTTCCCATGCTGTCCTATATGCATTCCAGAGGTGTTGCCATCATTTCCCGATGTTTCTTTGTGCACTTGGTGACCTCCTAGTGGTCAAATATTGATTTCCAGGTCCAAATTATTTTTCCCCCATAGACTATAATGGGATTTGACATTCGTTCGAATATGTGAATATCGGGAGCTATTCGAATCAAATTTAAAATTAATGAATATTTCACTATTTGCTCATCTCTACTGGTGAAAATTCGTTATAGTGAATCTTTACATGATAATCGCTACATGTAATAGAGATGAGCGAACCTGCCGAGGTTCGGGATCGTATGAACCTGAACTCTCTGCATCTGATTCCCGCTGTCTGGACCCTCCGTGAAGAGGGTGGATACAACTGGAGGACCGCCTGGAAAACTGGGATGCAACCTCGGCAGGTTCGTTCATCATAAGACAGTTTGATGCTTTTATGAATGTGCTTCACAATGACGTTGTAGATGTTGTCATAACCATGATTTTTATTTTTTTAATTATATACATTGATTCAGTTTGTGTTCTTAGGTACCATAGTAATATAAAGAGTGTTGAATAACTTTACATATTACAAGGAGAACTTTTGTAAATGGATGCTGTGTGGAGATTCTCAATTAAATAGTTAGTGGGTCTGAGAAGTTTGTAGTCTGTGACCATAGAAAAACAGAGGTAAACTGTATTTTTTGTATGTGCCTTAGAGCAATTTAAAAACACATGCCCTTTACAGTGGTATTCCTAGTTAGAGTAGTTCAAGAGAATCTCCAGACCCCCCTCTTAGCTTTGCGCAATCCTGGGAATACTCTTGATAGGGTATAACAACACTGGATGGAAGTACCCCTATAAGGCTGTTGTCCTGCACCAGTGACTCAAGAGCTACATATGGCCTGTAACCCCCTGCTGTGTGGCTCGCAGTAGCAGTCCTGGGTTATGACAATATGCACTGACTATGGTCGGCTATCAATTCAGATCATTGGGCCTGCAGTCAGACCGGGAGCAGCTGTAATTGCCCTAATACCATTTGTCCATATTAAGCTAGTTTGAGTTGAAATATGGCTCCAAAGGTTGCAGTCATGTACATTAACCCCTTCAAGACCAAGCTCTCTGATGTATGGATGTCCTTGTCAAATTAATGAAATGTTCCTCCCCGCCTCCTAGGAGACATAGCGCTTTTATTTTTCCACCTACAGGACTGGTTAAGGTGTCATTTTTTGCACCATGATCTCTACTTTTTATTAATATCATATTAGTGTAACAGAAAAATTTTGTTTGCTTTTTATAAATTTTTCTCTGATATATAATTTAAAAAAATCGGACAATTCCTCACGCTACGATAAACAATATTATTTATTTATTTTTAAAAAAATATTTTTAGTTTTATAATGTGTAAGGGGCTATTTAAATTTTTTATTGGGAGGGGGATAATAAGCTTTTTTTATATACTTTTAAAAACGTTCTCTTTTTATTACACTTTTTTAACATTCCCTCCCCCCCCCCACTGTAAAACACGCTTTCACTGCAGCGGTCCCACACACATCAAACCCCTTCAGTGTCAAGAACATATATGTACATTCCTACTGCATGGGGTAGGTGCAGTAGGAACGTATATCTACGTATTACTGGAGTGAAGGGGTTAAAGGGGAAAAATACTAAGTAAAAATTGTATTGACAAATGATGTATCATAACATAGTAATCCTCCTGTCGCATTGCTACTTTTGTTGCCTGCCAGTCTATTCCAGCTGACTCTTTTTAAACTTACACTTATTCAGTTTTTATAAAAGTAAAGTAGTGTTCTCATCTGTGCATATAGACCCTTTATGATGCATGCTATGGTTTTATTTGCCTTGTCAGCAGCTGTCTAGCACAACTCACTATAGTTATCCCTCAATTTATTTCAATGTCAGTTTTCTCCAGCGTTTTACCATTTAATCTTAATGGGAGAGATCCAAATGTGCAGCGTGACTGCAGGTAGAATTTGCTCATGTCTTCCCTTGCTGTCAGCTGATTGAAGACTATATCCCATTCAGTCTGCTTTGGTATGTTTATGGAAGCCACCGGGAATCAAAAGTCTTCATTCAGTATATTTGGATCTTTCCCATTGCCCATGGGAGTGATTCTAATAATAAGCTAGTAGGGTGCTGCTTGTTAAACCAGACTTGTCAGCAGCTTTTTGCTGGTTAAAGTAAAGACAGTGTATAATAGGGCTAGATATATAACTCTTATTTCACTCTATTACTCCAGTGCCTAGATATAGGATTTAGAAGGTTTATGCAATTAGGATATAAAGCCAACAAGGTATTCCCCTGGGCTGAAAAAGCTCATTACCTTGGGTGTTTACTATTGGCCATAGCAGTGTTAGAAGAGACGGGTACAAATGTTGCTGGAGTTTTGCAGTGCAGGAAAGAACCCAATGGACTTTATGTTCTAATTTGCATAAATCTTCTAAGTCTTATATCTTGGTGCTGGAGTGACGGATTGAGAAAAGAGTGATATCTCCTGAATCAAGGCAAAAAGTCCTATTGTCTTTAATCTAGTTATTTAAAAATGGTGAAATTATTACCGATCAGTATGGTCTTGTGGGAAGCACTTAGTTGATCTTACAGAATGGGTTAAAACTCTCCTGCTTAGTCATTCAGACCAGAGCATTAAAGTGCCTGTCTTATTAACTTGCGCCTGTGTTCCAGATTTGCTAAATCAAATTATAGTGATTTCAATTCTAAATATATCTGGAGTGCAGCCGCTTCCTGCAGGCGACAAAAGGTCACTGATAAAGCTGGGCTGGAACCGAGGTGCATTTGAAAGGACAAAATGATTTAGTGGATTTATAATATTAACCCTTTCTGTGCATAGAATAGAGCTCTAAGAAAGAAAAAATATCATTCATGTTGCCATTCAAGTCCATACCTAATAGTTTGGAAAGACATGGATTCACTAGATTCAATATAACCTTGCTTATATGGCCTTTTATGCTAATAACTTGAGCCTATACCAACTGTAAGATTTTCCAGGTAGGGAAAATAATAATAGAATTTTACATAGCCTACGTGTTTCAAAGTCAGTGTGACTTCTTCATTGGGTCTCCAGAGGTGTGTCATTCACTACAATACAGGGGCCTCAGGTGTAATCCATGACTCTCCAGGAAAGGAGAGCCACACAGTGCATGTGGAGAACTTGTCAGTACAGGATAGGCAAGGGCCAAGGTCTAGATTTGACCTATACAGTAGCACATGAATTATGTCCACCCTGTTCCACAAGTAAGAACATTTATAACCAGCAATTACAGTTGTGCTCAAAAGGGAGAATTTTCTCAGAGAATATCAATGATAATGCAAAAACTTTTTTTTCCCTCTCATGGGTAGTGGTTGGGTGAAGCCATTTATTGTCAAATTACAGTTTTCTCTTTTTAAATCATGATGACAACCAAAAAGATCTAAATGATCCTGATCAAAAGTTCACATACCCTAGTTCTTAATACCGTGTATTGCCCCCTCTAACATTAATAATAGCTTGAAGTCTTTTGTTGTAGTAGTGGATGAGGCTCTTTATCTTCCCAGATGGTAAAGCTGCCCATTCTTCTTGGCAAAAAGCTTCCAGTTCCTGTAAATTCTTGGGCTGACTTGTATGAACTGCGTGCTTGAGATCTCACTAGAGTGGCTCAATGATACATAGGTCAGGAGACTTAAGATGGCCTCTCCTTTACTTTGTTCTGCTGTAGCCAATGACTGTTCGACTTGCCCTTGTGTTTTGGATAGTTGTCATGTTGAAACATCCAAGTACGTCCCATGCACAGCTTCTGGGCGGATGAGTGCTGATAACCGGCTGCATTCATCTTTCCTTCAAGTTTCATCAAGCTTCCTGAGCCTTTGTAGCTCATACATCCCCAAAACATCAGCGATCCCCCTCTGTGCTTTATAGTAGGAATGGTGTTCCTTTCATCCTAGGCCTCTTTTTGTTGACACCTCTCCAAATGTAACATTAATGTTGTGGCCGAAAAGTTCGATTTTGGTCTCATCACTCCAAATTACCTTGTTCTAGAAGTTTTGAGGCTTGTCTCTGTGCTGTTTGGCATATTGTAGGCAAGATACTTTGTGCCATTTGCGCAGTAATGGCTTTCTTCTGGCAACTTGATCATGCTGCCCATTTTTCTTCGTGTGCCTTTTTGTGAATCTTGAAAGAGCCAAACTGCTAATTTTCAGAGAGTTCTGCTGATGTTATTTGTGGGTTTTTATATGCATCCCAAACAATTTTTCTGGCAATTGTGACTGAAATTTTTGTCAACTTTTGTGCTATGTTAACCAGGGCATGCAAACTTTTGATCAGAGTCACTTGAATGTTTTTGGTTGTCATGATTGACCCATCATTGGCTACAACAGAACAAAGTGAAGGTTCTGGAGTGGCCATCTCAGTCTCCTGACCTCAGTGTCATTCAGTCACTCGGGGAAATGCAAGTCAGCCCAGGAATTTACAGAAACTGGAGGCCCTTTGCCAAGAAGAATGGGTAGCTTTACCATCTGGGAAAAAAAAGAGCCTCATCCACAACTACAACAAAAGCTGCTATTGATGTTAGAGAGGGCAATACACGTTATTAAAGCGAATGTACCAGCAGGTACATCGCTTTAAGATCTATACATCAATAGACCGGCATAGTTCCCATGCACGGCGGTGGTCTATTCCCTGTCACCAGCACGCCAGCGATGTACCTGCTGGTACATACGCTTCAAGAACTGGGGTATGTGAACTTTTGATCAGGATCATTTAGATATTTTGGTTGTCAATATGCTTTAAAAAGAAAAAACACAGTAGTTTGACATTAAATGGCTTCATCCAACCACTAACCATGAGCAGAAAAAAAGTTATCATTCATATTCTCTGAAAAAAGGACAAGAAAGCAAAAATTCTGCCGTGGTATGTAAAATTTTGAGCACAGCTGTAATTCATTATATCCAATGACAAATGGCTGCTTACACTTGCAGTTACTTATACAGTCGCTTGCTCTATGCATGTCACAGGAAGACCAGTGTACTGACCCCCTTTATATTATAGTCTACCTCATATGACAATATATTGAATTTCATCTCTCTGTTGGATCGGTTGCTGCTCCATTTTGGTATATTGCCCTTTCATAATTCACATCCTCTTGTGTATCAGGGAAATTGGACTTTCCTATATTATTCTGCTAGTTGGAGCAATGGGAAAAGGAAGTATATAGAAATACAATGATGAATTATTTATATAAGGTTATTACAAGTAAAAAAATGCTGGTCCATCAAGCTGTGGCGATCTTACTATACGTTGTGCATAAATATTAGTATTTTAATTGTGAATATACTAGTATGAACTAATAAGACATTGACACATAGCCATTGTAGTTACTATTACTGCGATAGGCAGATATCTCATAGCCTTGACACCTACCTGTCCTATAATGTCATTATTGCCGCTGTTCACAACCTGCCAAAGCTCGATGCAACGTATAAAATACTGTGCTATTCCCACGTGTAGCGATATGGCTGTTAGATACTCCTGTGCTTTTTTTGTATACAAATATTCAATTTGTGTAATAGCACCTGTGCCATTTCATCTCCGATCATACAGAGATAGAGGTATTTTGCTTGTAAAAAGCTTTCAGACGGTAAACATGATGACAGTAAAACAGAATACATTCAGTACTTATTTAAAGATATTTTCTTCTTTCATCTTTATCGTCACTAGAGATAATCTAAAAACCTGTACACGTTATGTTCTGTTTTGCCGATCCTATAATTTTAGAATTCTTGACAACTGGCTTTGTAGGTTACCGACCACCACTCTGCTCTAAAAGCAGTGTCTGGCTGGTATATATAAATAACTATAGCTTACATATTTTATGTATATTATACAGCACATATATACTAATTCTCTATACATGTACACTATATCTTTATATATACCAGACACCACTGCTTTTAGAGCAGAGTGGTGGTTTGTAACCCAGACAACAAACCATCAACAATGGGAGGGAAACAGCAAGGCTGTCAGAAGAAAGAGGCAAATTTGGTAAATGATTGTATTTGCAAAAATATTTAACTTGACGAACCCTACAAGATTAACTGTATTTATTGAGATGGGAAAAACCCTTTAAAATCCAAACCAACCAATTTTAGCCCAATTTGATGTGTATGGCGGCTTATTGACTATTCCCCGATTGTAGCTGTTGAGGCAGAGAAGGAGGGGACATGTTGGTTTTCAGCAAGCCTAATCCTTTTGTTGTTGGGAGGATAAACCACTGTCAAAGGTCATTGGCAGCCTCTGTCTTCCCTCTCAGCCGAGTGTGCCGAGTCTTTAGGGATGATGAGAAATAACTCTTGGCGAAATAAGCTTTTGGCTGACTTTTATCAGAAATGTAGGGCCAATTTAAACTGAATATATCACCTAGATTTTATTTTTTAACTGATTGGAACCAGATTATGTTACATGTTAATTTTTCTAATCTGTTTCTATGATCTGGATGTATTTTTTTTGCCATTTCCTTTTAAATTATTAGGGGGGCAGCCATATTGCCTTAGCTTCTACTGTGCATAAACAGCATTTAGACAGCAGCTACAGGGACACAGAAAACAATAGACTAGAGGGGACTCATTGACTTCTATAAGAGAGTTTCATAGGGATGCTTTGTGCAAGGAAGGGGGGAAAGCTGTCTCCATCACATCTTGTGAATGGCCTAATCCTAACTTATCTTCATACGGTTTTTGCTACTTATTGTAATGCTGCCTGATAAAGAGGCTGCTGAAAAGTATTTATTTTTTTATTAAGGTATGTTATTAATTAAAAACTGCAAGATTTTAGGATTATTTAAAAATCTGGATAGTAAAATTTGTAAAAACATCATGAAAAATCTAAAGAAATATGTTTGTTTAACATTAAAAAAAACAACTGATGACTAATTCCCTTTAAGAAACATTGAGAAATACTGCTCTAGGAAGATAACAATATTAGCAATGCTTACTGCTTCTATTGTTCCCACAGCTCCCCTATCAAATGACAAAGCTAATGGGTTAATTGGCAATTATGGATGACCAGCTTGAGAGTTGGAGATGTTTTTTTTCTGGGAGTCTTTGCCAGTACTGGGCAACATACTATAACATTGAAGGGCAGAGGAACAGTGGAATATTTCCAACAGTAGTCACAATGCAAATAAGAAAAAAAAAATCTAGCCAGCATTAATTCTAGGAATAAATATGTTTACACGGGCCAACACAGCTGCTACCGCTAACCAGATCATATGAACGTGCACCAGGATATCACATTGGGTAAGAATGCACATATATATACTTGGGCTTGCTTTAGGGACATTGCCACCATTTTGCCTAGATAAAAAGAAAAACTTGTTTTTATAGGAAGGTTTGTGCATCTGTATCTCATGATTAGTAAGAAAAAAAAGAAAGGAGAAAAAAAGTTACATTGATACGGACAAAACTTTTTTTTTTTTCTCTAGCGGATTAACACCCATACTTTTAAACAAAGTCAATGTGCTTGTCCTGTACTTGTCCTTTAAGTGTAGTAGTCAGTGATTGGAATTAGCCTTTAACAAGAAAGTCTGTATCTTATTAAATCTAACAAGCAGTGACTTTCAATCTCACACTTCATTACAGACTTAACTGACCACATATTGATGAAAATGTTGGCGGTAAAGGAGTTATTTACTGTAACTGGATTTCAGCGGCCGAGGGCATATTACTGCTTTCAACTACCTGTATTCATCTCATATGATTTATATCATTTCACGGCACCCTGCCACGTCGATTGAACCAAGGAGTGTATACAAGCAGACTGCAGGCCTTTCTTTCTACTGATTCTCCTATATTATGAGGGGAAAGCATCTCTTTCACATTGGTAAACTGACATTTTAAATAATAGAGTATTAGCACCCTTATACTGTAGGTGCCAGTATCATAGTATTTTTACTGCTGTCTTAAAGGGAACCAATCACTTAAAAAACGCATGTAAAGCTATGGGAATGTGCTGTAGCAGCACCCAGCACACATCCCAAACATGCTTTTATACCCCCCGTCTCTGCAATGTACAAGCCAAAAACGTACTTTATAAACTCGGCGCCCTGTATGTAAATTACCCCCAAGTAGTCCTCTGGGCGGGGAGCTGCGGGCAAGTAGTCACGGTCCCTGGGCGTTCTGCAGTACTAATCACGCCCCTCTGGGCGTGATTAGCCTGCATAATTGTGGCGGCGTCATCGGAGGCGCACTGTCTCTAACGTCAGCACGCTTACGTTCTTGCTGTGCCGCTAATGCGCAGTACAGCGGGTCCGGTCTGCGCCATACTGCGCACGTGCAGAAAGCCTCAAACTCATTGCTGGAGATCTGGCAATGAGTTCGAGGCTATTTTGCACCTGCGCAGTACGGCGCAGACCGGACCCGCTGTACTGCGCATGAGCGGCACAGCAAGAACGTAGGCGTGCTGACGTTAGAGACAGCGCGCCTCCGATGATGCCGCCACAATTATGCAGGCTAATCACGCCCAGAGGGGCGTGATTAGCACTGCAGAACGCCCAGGGACCGTGACTACTTGCCCGCAGCTCCCCGCCCAGAGGACTACCTGGGGGTAATTTACATGCAGAGCGTCGAGTTTATAAAGTACGTTTTTGGCTTGTACATTGCAGGGACGGGGAGTATAAAAGCATGTTTGGGAAGTGTGCTGGGTGCTGCTACAGCACATTCCCATAGCTATACATGCGTTTTTTAAGTGATTGGTTCCCTTTAAGGCCCTATTACACCAAAAGATGCCTGCAAGGCACCGAGTGTTAATCCATTCATTCTATGTTGTTTGTCAGTAACATATGGTATTGTATTAAGATTTGGTTGTTTTTTAAATATATTTTTTAAGTGTTTATACTGTTCTTATCATGTTATTAACACAATCATGGTAAATAAACAATTTTCTGTAATGATTCAGAACTTATGCCCATAATTTTATCGTGTATTCATCCTTGTGGTGGTTTTTTCTGTGTATATGGTAGAGTGACACCTAGGGCTACAGTTTAGGGCTGTACCGTATTTATATTGAAGGTGATTCAGTCCCTCTACTGTGAACCTTTTTTGTATATATTACACCAAAAGATGTCTGACAGATTATTTTACAGATTTTTTCAGCCAAAGCCAGGAAGGGATTTGAAAAGAGGAGAAATCTCAGTCTTATCTTTACAACCTGTTCTCTGTTTGTAGTCCGTTCCTGGCTTTGGCTGAAAAAATCTGTAGAATAATCTGTCAGACATCTTTTGGTGTGATAGGGCCCTTAGGGCTCATGACTATTGGCCAAGCCCAGTGCACAGAGCCTGTACCTTCCAGAGACTCTATCATGCCCAATAGCTGAAGTTGGCATGTACATGTAAGGAAGCTAAACCAAAAATGTCAGGGACCATTGGTGCAGGTAAGGGATTTGATAGATGGATATTTTATAACATTTTTGTAGCTACTTTAATTCCTTATAGTCTTGCATAACCCCTTTAACTGCAGTTATATGAAATAAAGGTTGATACTGTATTTGCTAAACTATTAAAAATCATACCCATTTATGTAAGGGTATGCTCATGTCTCTGTATTCTATTGTATTCTCTGTCTGATTGGTCTCTACAATTTGGTCGTCTAGCATATGTAGTTTGTGATTGTTTGCGGTGTGCATTAATTGGCTTGCAAGTACTGCAACCCCTATGTATTGCAGTTATTTTCATTGAGTAGCTAGTCATACATCCTGCATGTAGTACTTCACTTTACTGCTGTAATTATCCTGATGAGTAATCATTCACTTTGATATTAGCTTAGATTTATTTATTTCTTGTGTGATTTCTGATGGGGTTTTCTATCCTGCCTTACCATAAGTCTTGAGGGCATCTGAGTACACAGAGCCATTATTAGGTACCCAGAAAGGCAATAGCTATCGGTAAGCCTTGTTCTGCAGCTTAGTGATGAGCCAGTTTCAATACAGTGGTGGTTCCTGCAGTACCAAATACTGAGCTGGTCTCCCAAGCAACAAGACATTATGTATTTCACTAAGAATGTGTAACATAATTAAAGGGGCTGTGGGGTTAATAAGCCAAATCCTGACTTTGACTCATTCCCATTTTTTTCACCCTCTGAATCTATTTTATTATTAAACCATACACTTTTACCAACTCCAACCCCACAGCCCTAATAGATAGCCTGTGTGTGCCTGACAATGCAACTTTTTTCTATTCACGAGAATGAGTTGCAGTACAAGGCACCATCACACATATAGATCAGTGCCTCGAGGACCACTGAAAGGGCCACGTTGCTCTAGGGAGTGCCGCCGCCCCTTCATTCTTCTTATTGGCAGGGTTCCTATGGGTTTGATCCTCACTGATCAAACTTTATTAGCCTGTACTAAGAATATTTTACTCCCCAACATATTAGATTATTAACAATAATTTTATTATTTTGATTTTAAATCTGTTTATTTAGAAGAAATGAAAACATTTAACTTTTGTAAATATTTTCTACCACCGCTACATAATAATTAGGAGACATTCATTTTGTACTAAGGTGGTATTTAAAATGTAATTTAACTTGCCACTTATTAAAATGTCAGTGCCATACGGCGTTCGGAGAGACAGGTAGCCTGTATTATGACTTGCTAATGTGTCTGTTAATATGGTTTATTTAAAACAAAAGCTTTTCATTCACACTGTAATTCCAGCAGCTCACTTAATCAGTGCAGGCAACGATTTATTAATTCATTTATTTATTCATTCGTTCTCCCATTCCCGGCCTCCATCTGTTATGTTATTATGTAGAATTTAATGTCTTTAATTATATCTGGAAATGGGGAAGAACTGGTCCTTTTGCAAGTGGAGAGGAGATGGAAAAAGTAGCCAAGAAGAAGACCTTGTTCTTTGACTCACTGGAGGAGATAATCAAATCCCCCAGATAGAAATAGATAACTTTCCTCTGTCCCTCCAATATTCTATTCACTTCTGGCGCGGAAATGATATAGTTAGTAATTCACCTTGTTCAAAGGGTTAGAGTTGTTGTGATTCTTATTTTTATGGTGGTATAAAAAAGGATGTTGCACTCAAGAAATGGCAAAAGGGCAGATATCTTCTTGGATCATTACTGGGGAAGGTATCTCAGTACATAATTAAAGGGATTGTCAAAGATTAAAAAACTATTTTGCTGGTATTGCTGTAAACCTAAAAAAAAGAAGGTGTACTCACCTCCCCTAAACCAGTCCAGCTGCCGCACCAACATTCCCAGTCTCCGTTTTCCTATGTTAATTCCTGGTGATGAGTCATCCCTCCTTTTAATATTATATACAGAGAAACCATCAGCCAAAATTGTATTGAAAAGTTGCCTTTTAGGGTAACAGCTCGGACTATCATAAGTTTTCTCCTGGCTATGAATCCTTTATCCAGAATCTGCCAAAGAAGCACTTAAGGCTCCTTGCTCCAGCACATATAGTAGTTAGATACCCTGTGCCCCTATATGTTGTTTAGGCCCATATGTACGACTAGGCCCCCCTATGCTGCCATTTTTTTTTGCCATTTTAATTTTTTTAATCTTTATTTTTAGCCCCCTCATACAGCTCCATATAGTTTAAAATCCTCCCAGCAGCCTCCATATAGAATCAGTCCCCCTTGCAGTCCCCATTTAATATGTCTCTCCCTCCTGGAGCCACCATATACCTTCCAGCCCCCTTTTGATTGACAGGGTAGTTTGCCCTGTGCAGTTACACATATCACGCACCCCTAAAGCTGGCTTTGGGTAGGAGGACAGAGTCTCTTCACTAGACTTGCAGCAAGTGATGTATCAGTGACCTGTCACCTACCTGATGCAATAGAGCCATGTTGGTCTATGTTACACATGCCAGAGGTGGCGTTCAGAGCCCTCTCGGCTGGCACACATGTCATAGATTGCTCAATTGCATATACACCTGAAAACTGTAAGTGTAAGCCATGAGTCCATGGCTTACAGTTATAGGGTATGTGCACACTGAGCAATTCTCGAGGAATTGTAGCTGAAAGTTTTCAGGCAGAATTCAAGCAGAATTTAAGCCCCCCATTGACTTCTATAGGATTCCTCTAGCATATCTATAGCAGAAAATTCTGCTCGGAAATTCTGCAGTGTGAACAACAGAGCAGAAAACCCATTGAACACAATGGGACTTTGCTCTGTACATATTTTACAGGAGGAATTTCAAGCTGAATTCCTCGCCTTTTCCTCAGTGTGCACATACCCATAGGCTGAAACCTCTGCAAAGATACAGGAGCGAAAGCGCCAGGTTGCCTGGCTGGAGGTCCAGGTGTGTGTAACTTACCTTCTGGGGCCCTGCAATACACAGCAATGCAAAAACCACCACTCTTTAGTGGGAAGCCTGTGCTCCCATCATAATGATGGGAGTCTCCACTCTGTACAGGGTTTCTTGCTCAACAGCAGAAAGGGGTAATAATTTGGGGGTTAGTGATAGCTGTTTTACAGGTTAACACTAAGCCCCAGCTTAGTGATGGACACTGTCATCACATCAGACAGGTTCCACTAATAAGCCTGTAAAGTGATTTTAATAAAGAAACAGCAGTGATAATTTTTTATCCCCACACCCCTTGTTGAACAATTTATATATATATAAAAAAAAAAATCCACTGCTAATAGTCCACCAAATCCAACAAAGTCCTTAAAGGAGAAGTCCAGCCAAAATTATTTTTTTATATGTTATTACTTATGGAAAGTTATACAGTTTTCTAATGTACATTAGTTATGGGAAATGCTCATATACTGCTATTTCCCTTAATTTAGTGTATCAGGAAGTGTTAGAATTCTCTCAGAACCAGTGACGTCACGACGAAGGGTGTAATTCCTATGGAGTGTCCAGCAGGGGGCGCTCTCTATATAGAAGTCAATGAGTACCATTGACTTCTATATATAGTGCGCCCCTGCTGGACACTCCATAGGAATTACAGTGTATGTAATGTAATGTTATGCACTGTACTTTTGTGACTTCATGAATACATTTATGGAATACTTTGGGGAGCAAGTGTCCTTGCTCCCCAAAGCATCCCATAAATGTATTCAATGAATATGTTTGCTGGGCACCGAGTAGGGAGGGAGAGAGGTGCTATCTACCTCCCTCCCTGCTCGGTGCTGGGAACATATACAAAGTACTACTCCCCCATTATCTGCAGATAATGGGGGAGTAGTACCTGTGCTATCCCTATCACCGCCCGCACCGTCGCTCACACATGGGCTGCTTTTCATGCCCCCCGCCGCTTCCCCTCCTCCTCCCGGCTGCCCGCGCCGCTCCTCACTATCCGGCCGGCCGCTGACTCCCTCCCGCCCGTTCGCCCTGTTCCTACGCCCCGTTCCTCACACTATCTGGCCGCCGCTCTCTGCTCTTGCATGCCTGCCCCCACCCCGGCCGGGAGCACAGCGCTTCCTGGTGTCCACGGCCGGGGTGGGGGCGGGCTGACGCGGCCGCCATGCAAGAGCAGAGAGCGGCGGCCAGATAGTGTGAGGAACGGGGCGGGCGGGAGGGAGTCAGCGGCCGGATAGTGAGGAGCGGCGCGGGCAGCGGGGAATCAGCGGCGCGATAGTAAGTTTGAAGCCGGGAGGAGGAGAGGGAGCAGCGGGGGGCATGAAAAGCAGCCCCTGTGTGAGCGGCGGCGCGGGCGGTGATAGGGATAGTAAAAGGTACTACTCCCCCATTATCTGCAGATAATGGGGGAGTAGTACTTTGTATATGTTCCCAGCACCGAGCAGGGAGGGAGAGGGGAGGTAGATAGCACCTCTCTCCCTCCCTGCTCGGTGCCCAGCAAATGTATTCATTGAATACATTTATGGGATACTTTGGGGAGCAAGGACTCCCCAAAGTATTCCATAAATGTATTCATGAAGTCACAAAAGTACAGAGCATAACATTACATTACATACACTGTAATTCCTATGGAGTGTCCAGCAAGGGCGCACTATATATAGAAGTCAATGGTACTCATTGACTTCTATATAGAGAGCGCCCCCTGCTGGACACTCCATAGGAATTACACCCTTCGTCGTGACGTCACTGGTTCTGAGAGAATTCTTACACTTCCTGATACACTAAATTAAGGGAAATAGCAGTATATGAGCATTTCCCATAATTAATGTACATTAGAAAATTGTATAACTTTCCATAAGTAATAACATATAGAAAAATAATTTTGGCCTGACTTCTCCTTTAAGATTACTGTGTTGGCTCTTTGCGATTAAATTAGTGGGGTTTGGTTTGTAGTCGGCAGTCTTAAAGGTTTGCCATCACTGTTATAAAGTAGTATATGGGATGCAGCTGCAGTCTGTGTCCTTGTGATAGGTTTCTCCCTGTCAGCTTATACAAGGAGAGCAGAGTCACTATTTTACACATAGGAAACTGCCTTGTGCCGATCCTTGCTCTGGTATAAAGGGAGCTTGTCAATCCCTACTGCAGTCCAATAAATCAAAAAGATACCAGAAATTGCAAAAATAGCTGCTTTTACTTTTCCAAACACAGATGGTACAAACTTTTCACCACTAGTGCATGTTCAGACGATACGTTACAGTCATAAGGCGGCACAGTCTCTTTATATTGCTCAGCCGAGCTTCTTATGGGACATCCAGCCGAAGGTGATCAGCGTCAGCCGACGCTGCTGGTGTGCGACGTTTCGAGAACTAAATCTCTTTGTCAAGAGTCAAGCTGCATGTCATTGGACACACTGCACAGAGCATACTGCGAACAGAGACAGGCAATGCATAACTGCAACTCATTATTGTATGGACTCGCCTACTATACCACTGCTATCGGGGTCCCAAAAATGATCTCTTCAGCAGCACTCTATACAAGGACAGACATAGCAAGGAACAATGAGATACTGTAGGAGTTAGGTGAAGAGGGAGGGATCTGGGAGCTGTCAAGAGGGAAATGTCAATTCTTTGAACGGAGGCACGCAAGCCCTCCAATTCAAACTGATAGAAGGCGGCACCGAGTCCGTGCAGGGGAGTTTCGCACAGAATCTTGGTGCCAATTCCGTAGTGTGAACAGGACATAAACAAAATACTCTGTAGATAGCTGCTGGCAAGTAAGCATTTCTGGGCAAAATAAAAAAATATATATATTTCTTGAATTAAGTGAAAATTGGCAAAAAAATTTTAAACCAGATTTTGTTTTTCATCAAATGTGTTATAGTCTTATTTTCTAGGAGTTATTATAAATTCAATTTCCAGTCAGAATTTAAATTGGAAAAAAATAGCCACAGGCCAGTTCTAACATTACATGTTAGTGTGTGAAATGACAGGATTGGGAATTTTTACATGCTGCATATTCTCTAGAATGGTGTCAAATGAGTCACTGTCATTTGTGTATATGTTAATGTGCCAGCGCTAGAATGGGTGCTAAAATACCTTTGCCTGCTCACAGGATAGTTTTTGAGTAACGTGCAAAAAGGAAAATTTCTGTTTGATATTTAATGTTAATGATTGTAGTCAGGCATCTGCTTCTGTTTTATCAGTTGTGTTCCTTGACATTTTGATTTCTGGCTTTACATATTGATGTGGAAATGTGTCTTAACATGTAGATGCATTGACGTCAGTGGAGATTAGAGATGAACAAAACTACAGGAAGTGTTGTTCTGCAAAACGCTGACCACCCGGTGGCTGGAGAGAGTGGATGCTGCCTAGAAAACATGGATACGGCCTACAGCGTATTTTCCAGGCAGCCCTAGGCTGTATCCATCTTCTCCACTTCTGGCACTTACTGTAGTTTCAATTATCTCTAGTGGTGACCATAAGCTTGGAGCTTTGTCAATTCCTTAATTTATAAAGTGCCCCAAATCGTATTGCCGCTGCTCAAGAATTTCTATCATTAAACAAATGACAATTCAACAGATTAGCATCACCAAAGACATTTTGGTACTTTACAGAGCATAGCACGTTCCTTCCTGAAATCAGTGTTGCTCTGGAATCATGGACTCTATCTGTGGATCTTTTCACATAAAGCTGAGCCAAACATGTGGTGCTTTATCCTTTCCTTTGTGGTATAATAGAAAGCCATAGAAAGCATTTAGTCGCTTTGAATGCAACATTCGAGGAGGTTTTCAGCAAATTTGTGACAGACAGATAATTGACATATATCTCTAACCAGCAGCATATTGGATACTGGCCCAAATAAACCTAAACCAACCAATGCACATGAAAAATATCATCTTGTGGTTATTGTAAATGTATTTTTTTTATTATCTAACTAGTATTTAGATGTTCCACAGATGAGGTTTTATGGTGCGTTTACACAGATAGATTTATCTGACAGATCTTTGAACAGACTGTAAACAGAGAACAGGCCATAAAGGAAAAGACTGAGATTTCTCCTCTTTTCAAATCCATTCCTGCCTTTGGCTTTAAAAATCTGTCAGATGAATCAGATAAACACACCATTAGGGAAATCATCCAGATTCTCCGCCATGTGTCAGGGATTATGTGGAATGCAAAATCTAAGGAATTATTTATTCTCTATTTTAATTCTCATAAGAAATTAAAATCTCTGCCAATCCCAGGATGTCATTATCATAGCTAGGCTACAGTACTAGAAGTAACCTAGTTTTAATGTTATAGGTGGTCTGTGTATGTTGTGACAGGTTTCCAATAAATATGCTTCTAGTCTATCATTCCTGTTTCCAGAGATGTGTCCACCATGCTGCATGCTCTGGTTCGGATGATTGGGTTGTTCTAATGGGATAAGTGAAGGTGTATATTTCAGTGTGATGTGAACAGGGCCTAATTTGTAAAAATGCTCTAAAAACTCTACACTATTGCTCCACAAGTAGCCCACTATCGGCATAAGGGGCAAAACACATTGCAATAAAATAGCTTACTTCTAAAGTAGTATCTCAAGCTCTTACCGAAACATGTAGTTCCCCCTATTGGCCATTCAGTGGGCACCATGGCACTGACTAGAAACGATATCAGTATCTTGTGAGATTTTATTTAACATATTTATTAACATATAACTTGACCCAACAATTGAGTATTATACTCTATGAAATATGCCTCTATATAAATATATGCAGAAGTGTAAAGCCTCTAAAATATAAGTTACTTAAGTTACTTAAACCTTTTCCATGTGAATCACAAGCTTCTGGAAATCAGCTGGCTGCAGAAAGGAAAGTCAACTGGCCAAATAATAGGAAGAGTCAAATTGAAGGAAATTGGGATAGAGAAGTGTGACAAATGTTGTGCTCTGAATGCTATCAGTAGTCTGCAGCGACGGCCTTTCCTAACTCTATATATTTGTTCATCCTCCAAGGGAAAAAAATTAGCAGGAAAGCTGTCATTGAGAGTCTGCAGTCACTATTCCAATAGATTTTATAGCGCCTATCATAACCTCTGGACATTATGAAAGCACGGCTGTGCGGAGATATAATATATCATCATTCAACCAGGGTATATTGCTTCCAGTTTGACTTTCTTGGCTCATTTTAACAACTATTTGTAGAAAATTCAATTCCGTTTTTGTCTGATACTTCTGGCCAACTTTGATATGGTAACCAATTTAGGTACATGGTCTCTTTTGTACCTGGTGCATTCAGCTTCTAAAGTATTGTTTATTGCATATGAATACACGAGACAATTGTAGAAAGGGGCCAGCGGTGAATATTTTATTGAGGGATGATGGCAGAAATGTTATCTCTGTTGTTCCGCTTTTCTGTTCCCGCTGTGGTTGCCTGCATTAAAAAAAAACAATGTGAGTGAAAGTCCAGACACCCATCAGCATGTGTTTCACAGAAATGCACTGAGCATGCTACCACCATTGTATGGTTGTATGGCCTTTGTTCCCTTTATCTGAGGGCCTTATTACACAGGCCGATGGCCCCGATGAATACTGTAAATGAGCGCTGATCTGGTAGATCGGCGCTCATTTACTGGGCCTATTACACAGCATGATAATCATTTAGCAAGGGCTGCATGGACATCGTTACTGTTTGCAGTATTGTCAGCCGCCAGCCACATGTAGCGATGCATGGTCAGCGGCTGATGGTTTTAGGTTTGGTCCTAAAGCAACGAGCAGTCAGTAACCGTTTCATTGGCTGATTGTTGTCTCTGTTACGCTGAGTGATGATTGGCCAGTTCAGTCGATTATTGCACCGTGTAATAGGGCCGTAAGGCTTTTTGACATCTTACAAAGTTATTCCCTATCCACAGCATAGGAGATACTGTAACTATCTGATTGCCTTTGGGGGGTGGCCTGCAATCCCATCATTCCCTATGGGAACTGCAAAAACAGCCAAATGCTGGCACATCCCATAGAGCAGTGCTTCTCAGTTTCAGTCCTCATGGCACACCAACCAGGTCATGTTTTGAGGATCTCCTTAGTATTATCAAAGGTTTACTTTTTATGGGATATCCTCAAAACATGACCTGTTGGTGGGCCATGAGAACTGGAATTGAAAAGCACTGCCATAGAGAATGAAAGAATGAATAGACTGTGGATGTGGATCCAGGTGTGGATCCCAAGGCTGCCTGGAAAATATGAATACAGCCATAGGCTGTATCCATGTTTTCCCGGACTTCCAAGGGTGGCCTCCAACTTCTACAGCCACCGGTAATCAAATATGTCACCCGAACCTGTGCGTGCTTCAGTTTCGCTCATCTCTAGTAAATATGATATGCATTCATTTTATTGGTTGGAAATTCCTCTTACGAATGTTGTACGTCTTTGTCTACACTGGAAATTTTAAATGCTTCCTCTTGTCAAGCTGATGACAAATACAGACTAATTCAACAGCAAGTTAAGGAATCTTTGCTCTTCGTGAATTTAAAATAGCAGCATTATCTGATACAGTACAAGTAGGTGTATTTGATACTACGAGTTCTTTTGTTTTCTATATTATCGTTATTTATTTAGTTTAGTTAACACATTCGTTGTAACAATTTTGATGGCTATGTCCAGTTACACCCATACTCAAACTGTTTACAGCAAGCGGGAGCAGGAACTTCCTAGCCGTCGCACAGCATGGATACAGGAAGTTTCCTAATAAGACAGGGAAGTTATAAAATTGGTGCTCAGAGCTCACAGATACTTGCTGAAGATCTTCTCTACATCTGTCTGCCAGATTAAAGATGACTTGGAATGTTCATTTTATTGATTTCATTCAATAAATTATGAAAACCTTTCATTATCACAGCTTATGAAATCAGTATCATATGTAAGGGCTCATGTACACGGCCGTATTATGTTTTTGTTTGAAGTCATAATAGGGTTTCCCACTGTACTTCTGTATGCCTTTGATTTCAAATGGAGGTATAAATTATTATTTTTTTTATTTGATAAATTCCATACAGATCTTTAAACTGCTTCTGGATGGAGCGCATATGGCAGCCCACCAAGACTGTGTGGCTTTATACTAGAGATTTCTATTAAGACATCCATTGACAGTTCTGGTTTACTGGAAGGACATGGTTAGGGTTTTTTTTTTTACATAAATAAATGAAATGTTAAAAGTGAAAAAGGAGTATTATGTGGGATGCTCCACTTTCTGGGGGGCTTGAAAAATGGCTAAAACTAAGGAACACATTTGAATAACGTGTAGTTGAAACCATCTGTAACATGTTCCTCCTTATACAGTCAACCTCTGCTCCATATTGCTTAATGTTCTGGTAAGCACATTTAGCATCACTGCAGCAATATTTGGAGTGATATTTCTTCTGAATTACAGGATAGTCTGGGGCAGTAAACTTTCCTCCTCAGGCCAAAGTCTCTTAGCAGTCATTCAATCCCTTAAGAATGTTTAAATCTGAGGCATGGTCAAGGTGAGAGTATGATAGGTTGCCCTATTAGCCAGTGGTAATTTTCTCATCATCCAATTGATATAAGAATACATAGAAAATCCTGCACTGCTCAGTCACAGGACTGTTAAAGAAGATGGTGCCAATGATGTGTTACTCTGATATCTTAATAATAATAGTATTTATTTGTATAGCGCAAACAGATTCCGCAGCGCTGGTTTTTTTATTAACGCAGTTACAACTACATATAATAAAATTAAATTAGGATAAATAAAAATACATCATAAATATGACACCTGCTCGCAAGAGCGTACAGACTACGAACTGGGGGGGGGGGGGGGGGGGGGACACGAGGCACAAGTGCTTTATTTACCCCTGTTTCAGCCATTGTACATGGAAGGAGCTGGATAAGCCAGTTTCACGCCAATGTCTTGTTACAGGTAAAACATATAAAATGCCTGTAGCCGTCGAAGATATAGTAAAAAGTGATAAGACAACAGAAGCGGGAACAAGATTAGGGAATGTTATAGGCAAACCTGAAGAGATGGGTCTTCAGGGCATGCTTGAAACTGTGGGTGTTGGAAATAAGTCTGAGGTCTTTGGGTAGGGCGTTCCAGAGAACTGGTGCAGCACGAGAGAAGTCTCGTAGAACACGGGAAGGATGGTAGGTGGAGATGAGGAAGGAGATGTATGGAGGAACAGAGTTGTGGAGAGCTTTATGGGTGAGGGTGAGGAGTTTGAACTGTATTCTGTGTTTAATGGGTAACCATTGCAGTGATTTTTTTATCTTGTACCAGCCACGTTTTTTTTCAGGATGAAGCTTGTCTGAGGATTTTGCGCTACCCACATCTGTGTTTTCGAGAGTTTACACATCAGATAAATCATGTTTAGTAAACCTCATGAGATCAAGAATATTTGGCTTGTCAAAAAAAAAACAACTGAAAACTAAAATTGCACAAGAAATTGCTGCAAGGATACCAAAACGTTTAACAATATTATAGCATTGGATTTAGACGTGCTTGTCTGCAAACTGAGGACATTCACATTCCAGCGCATATTATGGGGGGTTCCTAAAATGTGTTCATTGGGGAAGAGGAGGTGGAGGAGGGAGTAGGAGTGCATCCTGCAGCTCAGCACAGCCACCTTGACACTTCACCTCTGAGCATGATCTACAGCTGTTCTCTATTCCCTTCAAAGATATAGCTGATTTTTCAGGGACTTCAGCAAGTGGGACACCCTGTATATGGGAGATATAGTGACCTCCTAATGGTTTGTCATGCATCTAGACCGGTAGCAGTGATGGGTTTCCACTTGACTTTTATAGCGATTGTAGTTCCTTTTTTGTTGTGAAGAGTTTCATATTCTCATCTTTACTTCAGTAACTACCTGTAGCTGACACAGCAACAACCTTAGTATATATGAATGTTGAAATGAATTCAACAACAGCAGTGTAAGTGTATATTTGGCATATCTCCAGAATCTCCACCTAGAAAGAGTTTTTTCTGGGAGTATTTAAGGATACTTTGGGGTAAGATGTAAGGCCTCACAATTGTTTTTCTAATGGTGTTTGCCTTCTATGTCCAATAAAATGCAGATGTCACAAAAGTCATGGTCAGCATAAAAGGCTGCCGCACGTAATACTTCCTTCTGTCTGTGGAAATCTTTATTACTGGATGTTGGTAGGAAACAACAACATTCAGACGACATGGTAGAATAGCACATAAACATATTTTATGGCACAAAACCTGTCATTTGCTAGTCACATTGCCTGAGAGATCCACATTGCTTGTTATCATATTTAATTTTGTTCCAGAATTTTGATAACCTACAGAGTGTGAAATTCAATAATTTATCACCGAATCAGAGCCAATTAGAAACTGATCCGTGAATATGCCAGGTGTTTAAAAATAGGATGAACATGTTTTAATTCTGACAGACAGATATGGCACAAATATCACAGTGGCAGATCTGTTCTGTAATGCAAACTACAAGATGGAGTGTTCTGCTGTTCCCCTGGATAGGAAATACTACCTCTGTATACATGAATATACACTACTCACAAAAAGTGGCTTGCAGGTGAAAACTTAATTGCCATTCAGCATCAATTACAACTGGACAATGATGTCTCCTGCTGTATACGTTATTGTCTGCAGAGGCTGTGCATCCTACTGTTCTTGTAGGGCGGCACTCAGGTCATTGAGGTTCTGGGGTTCAGAGTTATAATCCTCTACTTGGCAACTCAGCTGATCTCATAGGTTTTCTATGGGATTCAAGTCTGGAGAAAGTATAGGCCATTCCACTTGAAGTACCTCAGTCTCCAGCTGTTCCCTAATGATGCAACCTCAATGAGCTGGAGCATTGTCATCCATGAAGATGAGATTAGGCTGTGGTGTTCATGCAGAAGAACAATGACTGGATTATGATGTAGTATGGGTTTGTCACTTTACTATTCACAAAGTGGAGGGCAGTTCTGTATTAACTAGACACACCTGCCCACACTTTTTACACCAAAACCACCAAAGGCAACAACGGTGGCTGATGCATATTGCTCTCCTTGATGTCTCCAACATAGTTGGCGGCCATCATTTCTGCTTTGGTGAATTGTCTTTCATTAGTGAGTAACACTGGTCCCCGTGTCCAGCGTAGAAGAAAATAACAATGCATCAGTCACTGTCGACATGTTAGTCAAAGATATAAATTATATAAATTGTGTAAATAATGTCCTCCACACGGCAGTCATGCCACAGGACATTCTTTCTAACATGAGTACATCAGCTATAACATATGTATATCCTCAAACCATATTTTCTCATAACCATCACTCTCACAATAATATCTTATAATGCTGATAGCATTATGTAACTGTTCATGTAACTATTAGCCAACTCAAAAAATATTGGAATGTGTGCTCACACCAGGTTTTTTAGTGTGATAATACATGGGTTATCTATTGCCTTATGCCAGTGCTGTTCTAGTAGATTGGTTCTCATGTAATTAGGCTATTACATTGCTTGGTTATTTTTCCAGTAGGGGCGCATAAACAGTTGCTGAATTATTTATGTGCCTCTTTACTTTTATCATTCGTCAGCCGAACATCCCGTTACAAAGGGTGATGTGGAGCCGATGAATGAGGAATTTTTAATCTGTCAAATTGATGTGATAAGCTCACAACAAGAAAGCATATGCTTGCTCATTGACTAGTCACTGGTCCTGTTACACAGAGAAAAACTGGTCTTCACTTGAGATGAGCGAACCTGGAGCATGCTCGAGTCGATCCAAATCCGAACGTTCGGTATTTGATTAGCGGTGGCTGCTGAACTTGGATAAAGCCCTAAGGCTATGTGGAAAACATGGATATAGTCATTGGCTGTATCCATGTTTTCCTGACAACCTTAGATCTTTATCCAAGTTCAGCAGCCACCGCTAATCAAATACCGAACGTTCGGATTCGGATCGACTCGAACCCGAACCCGGTTCGCTCATCTCTAGTTTTCACCAATCTACCATATATTGTGTAATTGTATCACAGGTTATAAAGGGAGTCATAAGGAGTACTGAGTGAAGAGGCCAAATTATTCAGGTTCAGCAACGTTTTATGGACCTAAACACTTGGCATTTGTCTTCCCACAGCTGCAGAAGTTGGATGCAGCCCTAGGAAGTCCAGGGAAACATGGATACAGTCCAAACATTTTAGCTTCTCCAATTAACACTAGTGATAAGTGATTTTCCTTTAAGAGTTTTTAACCTCCTGTTTTTCTCATAATGGAAGTGATATTGTCCAATTGGGGAAATCTATCAAATGTAAGTTCAAAGGCCAGAGCAGATGCATAAAAAAAATCTTAAAATGGGAGCCAGGTGGTAACTGGTTGATCTGGACTTTTCTTTATGACCAGTTATATGTAATTCACCTTTATTTTGAGGTCTTTCCTGGGTTCTGTGGACATCAGTGGGTGTGAGAGCTTCTAGCTTGATCATTCTTCTGGTTGACGTTGTTTTAGAACGAATGGGATTTAATCCAACATACCATTCATATATGAGACAGAAATAGGCAGAAACCTAACCGGGATGACAGGACTTTAATGTTTATTATTTCAGTGAAGTGCACAATGTTTAGTCGGTATGGCCTATGTACCTCCGTCCTTCCTATGTTTGGCATCCTGTAGCATATGCTTCCGTTATGTACGTATGTATGACATTCTGATCATATTTATATTTGACTTCAGGATTTTATAGATTTTTCTTAGTTCTACCAGATACTGTGATGTATATATGAGATAATTATTTTGTTATATGCTTCTAAAATAAAGATGTAGAAAAAAAGATTCTGACCACTGGAGCACAGGGTACGTGTGTCATTGCTTGGCTATGTTTGGAAGCTCAATAGAGAATGAATGGAGTCCTGGCGATACACATGCTCTGCACTGTATTCATTCAGGGGACAATTTCACACTCTCCTTGTGATCATTGTGCGTCCTAGTAGTTGAACACCCATCAATCATCTTGTTTTCCCCTTGGATTGGGATAACTTTTTGATATGGAAAAACCGCTTTATTCATGAAATATAATAACGAGTGTCACCAGCAAAAGAAATGATAGAAAAACATATCATAGGTTTTACCTCACCTAAAAGACGACACGTGGTTTTATGTCAGTAATGAAGATACCTTTAACAGACTACTGACAACCATGAGCAGCTGCTTGTAGTCTAAAGATTCTGAAGTAAATTGCACAGATTGCTCCTATGTGACGTAACTGAACCTAACTTCCATCATTAGTTTATAAGTGAATAGCTGCGCTGACGATATGTGGATAGAGGTGAGTAAACCTGAACTCTCAGCATTTGATTAACAGTTGCTGAAGAAGTTGAATGCTGCCCTAGGGATACCTGGAGAACATAGATACAGCCTATGGCCTATGGCTGTATCCTTGTTTTCCAGGTAGTCTTAGAGAGTTCAGGTTTGGGCAAAACCAATCGTACTCAAGGTTTGCTCATCTCTACTTGTGGTCTTAAGGTCTTGGAGAATGTGATGTTTCTAAATGTTAGTTTACAGCTTCCTTCTATATTGTCATTTTAACCCTGACTTATCTGAGAATCCTCTGCTTCAGGATTTTTCTTTTTCCGATGGTGACTCACTATTAGTCCCAATAACTTTCCTTTAAAGGGGTTATCCAGCGCTATAAATACATGGCCACTTTCTTCCAGAGACAGCCCCACTCGTCTCCAGCTTGGGCGGGGTTTTGCTGCTCAGTTCCATTGAACTGAATGGAGTTTAATTGCAAACCGCACCTGAACTGGAGACAAAAGGTGTGTTGTCTCTGAAAGAAAGTGGCCGTGTTTTTGTTGCAATGGATAACCCCTTTAAGATGTGTGAATTGTACATGCCTTATAATAATATTATTAGGGCATCCGGCAGCCGATATAGTCCATGATCTAGGGGGGGAACAGGTCCTGGTCCCATGTTCCTCTCCACTGAAAGGTTATAAAGAAAGCTCTGCTCGTTGTACTTCAAATTGTTGGAAATATACTATGCATTAAATAATGGGAAGAAAACCATACTTCTGCTTTTCTGTACGCTCCCTAATAACAACCATCTATACCACACTGATAGCAATTCTTAAAGTTTCATTACCACTGAGCAGTCAGGATGTACATCTTCAGTGTGATACAGACAGTGACGAACAGGCACTTGAGGTAAAATGATCAGTCACATTGTCTCTATTGCTCTCCCCGAGTCTGAGATGTCATCAGGCGATTTGTTTCAGCTAAATCATATTGTAGCAAGGACAGATATATCAAGTGGCAGAAGGCTCCAAGATATCTAGTGTCTTATTAACATTGTATTGCCCAATACATGGGATTCTTTAGTTCTGTCATTTCTGGTATTGTGTTGGTGGATTGAAGACATTTTCTGTTGTTTTGTGTGTACGTTTGTATTGTCTAAAACCAATAAATCAGTAAACCCTCCAGTGTTGTAAGCTGTTCCCTTTCGTCTGCTTCTTCCTTCGCCCTTATAAACTAGCTGGTCTTCCATAAAAGTTTCCATTACAGAGACGCTCAGGAAGGAGTACTTGTCTCATTAAAGAGACCCAGTTTGTGTATGGAAACTAATTTTAACTCATCAGCAATTACCATGTATGTGTGCCATTGTTCACACTGTGTGATGCGGGTCCAGCAACACAGTCACCCTACCCGGCTTAAATAGTCCACCTCAATTCAAGAAAGAATTCCAGACCAACAAGTTCTCTTTGCAAATATTTTTTTGTTAAAGGGAACCAATCACGCTGAAAATCGCCCTAATGATAAGGAAACCTGCTGGCACATCACCCAGCATGCTTCCCAAACATCCCCCTGTACCCTCCGTGCCCCCCTCTATTAGACCGTATTCTTACTTTTATTATGTCCTGCGCTGTATGTAAATGCCGGGCAAGTAGTCACGGTGGGCGTATCTAGTCACGGTCCTGGGCGGAGGAATCGCTGTAATCACGCCCAGAGACCTGTGTCCCGCCGACGTCACCTAGGGCCTGCGTTCCACGTCGGCGGTGCGGCAACGTCTTTAGCATGCCGCACATGCGCTGTACTGCTCATGCGCAGCGTGCAGAGGACGTCGGCATGCCGTCAACGTGGAACGCAGGCACTGGGTGACGCCAGCAGGTCTTTTAATTACGCCCCTCTGGGTGTGATTACAGCGATTTCAACCGCCTAGAGCCGTTACTAGATACGCCGTGGACCGTGATTAGTTACCCACAGGACCGTTACTAGATACGCCCACCGTGACTACTTGCCCGGCATTTACATACAGCGCGGAACATAATAAAAGTAAGAATATGGTCTAATAGAGGGGGGTACAGGGGGATGTTTGGGAAGCGTGCTGGGTGATGTGCCAGCACATTTCCTTATCATTAGGGTGATTTTCGGCGTGATTGGTTCCCTTTAAATAATAATGAATTCAAACAAATAGTAAAGTAACATCACCACAGTGCTGACATCAATTGGAGTCTGGTACTTACGCCAGAGCAGCGGCACTCATCAGCTCCTTGTGTCCTTAGGAGACTCTTACTCTCAGGGGACTGAACTTGGACGTGCTACATCGCAATGTTTCAGGGATCCTCCCCGTTTCTCATGCAACGTAACACCCAATTTATGGGATATTCCAGAGAATTTTTTAAATTAACTGGTGTCATAAATTTTTACAAATTTGTAAATTGCTGCTATTAAAATAAAATAAAAAAAAAAATTAGTCTTCCAGTACTTATCAGCTGCTGTATGTCCTGTATGAAGTGTTGTACTTTTTCCAGTCTGACACAATGCTCTCTGCTGCCACCTCTGCCCATGTCAGGAACTCTCTAAAAAAGCTCTCCTGCATGGGACAGTTCCTGACATGGACAGAGGTGGAAGCAGAGAGCACTTTAGCTCTTTTCCCGAAGGAAGTAAACCATCTCATGTTAGCCAAACTAGAGTGTCATCTAAATGGCTAAAGGGGTAGGGGTAGTCCCATCTCAACTAAGATAGTTCAACTTGTAGGGCTTTTCAACTGAAAAAAAAATTAATGTATGTATTTTTGGCCAAACACATTGATTTACCATACTTGTTGCCTCTCAGTATGCCTGCTCTTTCCTTCCCATGGTTGACAGCTTGTTGTCTAGGTTACAGACCACCTTTCTATTCTAAACACCTATATATTATATACACCAACTATATATATATATATATATATATATATATATCTCAACTAGCAGCCATATCAGGGGAAGGAGGCAAGTTTTCTAAATGAATGTATTAGCAAAGTTATTTAATTGATAAGTCCTACAAGTAGAACTATGTAAGCGGAGATGGGAATACTTCTGTAATTTGCTATATGGATTGTGAGCCCCTTTGAGGACAGGGACCAATGTGAGTGATGACAATATACACTATTTTAATAAAGGAGTATTATTATTAGTAGTAATAATAATACTTTTTTTTATTATTACAGAAGAATTAAATGTTCTGTCCACACCTGTCACCTCATTATCACTAAGCAGAGAAGGCCCCAACCAATATGGCACTGAAATAAAGTGCACCTGTCTGTATGCTTGTTAGGTTACAGGATAAATGAAATAAATGATGGCATTTGGCACTTAGAATCAGGACATCAGATGTCAGCTTTCTGCTATCTTACCAGGGAGTACATTGTTTGTAGATCTGATCCTATAAAAGAACACATGACCAGTGATGATGACCCATCTTAGAATAATTCATCTTCTGAATTAGCTCTGTGTTTGCCTTGGCAAAGAGTACAGTCATTTGACTTCCAGATAATGAAGATGGACCATGCTGATGGAATAAATGTATTACCGTCTACGCAGATTTCCTTTTTACTAGAGTTACTGTTTATCAAAACCATATTACTAAAACTGAGTGATTTCTGACACACTCCGCTTTCTAATGAATTCATTGTGAAGACCTCTTTTATGGTGGCTTATAAGCTAATTTATGCATCTGCTTGGAAAAAGAATTTTGATGAATACATAGTAATATAAAAGGAACTTAGGATACATCTCAAGCCTGAAAAGAAGTAAGATTCAGAATATAGGAAACAAATAATATCTGTAGAGACCCAGCGGAGTTTGTGTGATGGCATTAACCATAGATGAGGGCCACAACCTGATTGGGCATCAACATGTGAAAGGATCTATTGCATTCTAGATGAAACACACATTCATTTCCATCAGTTGATGATTACATCTTTTTTTATAGTCCAGTAAGATAAAATAGTGGTAATTATGGTAATCTTTGAGAGGTGACCTTCAGTAAACCTGCATGCACCAATATATAATTGGAATACAAAAGTAGAATTCCCTACTTATAACTGAATTGTGTCCTCTTAGCTGGATAGCTGGTTATAAAGTAGGATCATAGCTACGAGGGGGTGAGACATGTGCCATGGGTGTTGGGTCCCATGTAGGTGCCATCAAGACATGTTCTGCTTTGGCAATAGTCTTTAGACTGGAAGTTTGCTTCAGTTGAAGGATAGATTAGCCAAGAGCCACTTTAGGTGCGGTTTCATGGTGCAAACATCCAGTCTGAAGACCATTGCCAAAGCAGATGGAGTCTTGTTGGTACCTACATGGGATTACCACCTACAGACGAAACCTCGCCAGTATGGGATGATCAATGGCTGTATGATTTGTCCAGTGAAGTTGCTAGTTTTGCATGTAAGCCATTCTTTATCCATATGCCATTGCTCTACACTATTAGGGCCCTTGCACACTGAGTAAAAGAAGCTGAATTTATGAGCAGAGTCCGCACGTCCTATTGCTTTAATGGGATTTCTCTTGGATGTCTGCTCTCCCATTAAAAAAATAGGACAGTACGGACTCCACTTATAAATTCAGCCTCTTTTACTCATTGGCAAAGGCCCTTACTTCTTAGGGCAAGCAGTTAGACAAATAAAAGGGAAAAATGGGGGGCAAAAAGCCTAATAAATGGGCTGCACCTCCTCAATAATGTGCAAAATCCAAATCAATTTTATTATACATAACCACACAATACAAAGACATTTAAAAAAACACTTAAAACATACATAGAACATGTACAGAGCCATGTAAGGTCCAAAGAGCAACATGCATCCCCCACCAAACAATGAAAACAGAGAATATATAAGACCAAAGTGACAAATAGTAAAATGCACAAATCTGGATAAGTCAGGTGCCCTTGTGCAATGCCCAAAATACATATAATCTACAATAGCATATGGATCTAATCCAAGAATAAACAAATATATAAATGTGGTCAAAAATGTGCAAGTGCACAAAACCACCATGACGTGATAAACCACGACTCAGATAGAACAAGTAAATGCACTGAATAAAGTTGATCAAGCACAAAAGTATGTAGAAAAAATATTCAGAAAATGAAAACACAGGTATAAAATCACATGGTCTAGCTCTCAAGGGGGCGGAGTCGCCACGCGTTCCGTCCTTTAGACTTCATCAGGGGTCAAGTTAGACAAATGTTATTATAACTATAAAAAGGACGGCTTTTTTATGCTGTTTTTTGAAGTTAAAGCTAGGAATGCTTTTTTGGTGTCCAAAAATCTGTGAGAAACCCTAAATGTTGGAAACACTCCTTTGGGGTCCAGTAGCAAATGTGACACATAAAAATGAGTATAGCATCTATCACACACATTTGTTTTCAGTTTTCTTCCCAAAGATCTTTTATCATGTTTATTGATTTACAAGTAATTTCACGTCTGGGAGTCAAGCGACAACTTTGTTGGATGTTTTTCGTCTGGCGTTTTTAAGGTTGTCTCCCCATAATTATATTAGGAAGGTTATTTTTTGATAGAGTACACAGTGCCGGAGTGGAATCTGTGTACATACAAAGTAATTTAATTGATGGTGAAACGGAATATTCCTGGACCTCAGGCACGTTCACCTGTTTATTATAAACTTTGCAACTTGCTGCCAAGGTAATTAAAATGCTTGGAAACATATGTTATTCCTGGAGGCAGATTGAGAGCCTGTAGTGCAGATATGTATGAAGAGATATCAGTGGTTTGCTTGAGTTCGCTGTCAGACGCATGCTGTAAGTGATATTGTATTTACTATCCCATGCCATATTATACTGTCGCTATCAGATTGTCTTTCAGGTTTAGTTTGCTGTCTCCTATCTGTTTCACCATAATACGAGTTTAGTGACCAGATTAGAGCATTTGGTGATTTGTTGCGGTAAACTCTTATTACCTAGAGGTAGTGTTATCTATTTGACTTCACAAATACATTATATACTAGTCAGCCATAATATTGAATCCAGCTGCCTAACCCTGTGAGCTGTGCAGTGACACAGCAAGCAGTGACGCACTATGTAGTCTGGCAACATTGAGTGGTGTTAAAGCGACCATGTTTTTCTAACGCTGGATAACCCCTTTAATTTTTCAGCTACTGTAGTTCCTTAATGACATAATATCATATGGCCTTGTATTTATGCTACAAGGGCAGCAGTGGACATTAGGCACAGTGTCGGATTGACCCACCAGAGAACCGGAGCATCCTCCAGTGGGCCCCCAGCTTTAGAGCCTGCACTAACACTGACTGACATGTTTCTCACTGGTTCTTCATTGGTGGGCCCCCAGGATCATTTCCTCTGGTGGGCCCCAATTATCCCAGTCAGACACTGATTAGGCTTCTGTTAACTTGTCTCTATTTCACTGCTTAAAGGGGTTGTACACAAAAAAATATTTTCTTTCAAATCAACTGCTGACATAAAGTGCCAGAGATTTGTAATTTACTTCTATTAAAAAAATCTCAAGCCTTCCAGTACTTATCAGCTGCTGTATGCCGAACATGAAGTTGTATTATTTCCAGTCTGGAGAGCAGGAGAGGTTTTCTATGGGGATTTGCTGCTGCTCTGGACAGTTCCTGACATGGTCAGACAAGAAAGAAAACACCACTTCCTGCAGGACACACAGCAGCTGATAAGTATTGGAAGACTTAAGATTTTTTAATAAAAGTGAATTACAAATCTCTGGCACTTTATGGCACCAGTTGCTTTCAAGGAAAAAAAAAATTGGTGAACAACCCCTTTAACTCTCCTTTGACCACTTTGAGAAGGGTTCTTGTTGCAGCCAGAGAAAGGATTGTGCAGCTTATAGTTTCTATCGTGAAACCTGCCTTCCAGTCTGTGCCAGCAAATAAAGGGCACCTCACACTTTGAGAAGCACTGCTCTAGCGATGGGAATTTGGTCCTTGTCAATGTATCTAGGATCCTTATGCCTGCTCATTTTCCGGTTTCTAACAAATCAGCTTCAAGAACTGACTGTTCACTTGCTGCCGTATATACCTCACCTCTTCATAGGTGGTATTATCAAGAGCTAATAAATTGTAATTACTTTACATTATTAAGATTGTAATGATACTGCAGTACGGTGTAGATTCCAATGAATGTCAGAGTTAGGATTTTATGACTCATGTACAAATGTGGTCATGTCAAGGATGAAGGCCAGATGAATTATATTTTATATTGGTACTATAGCAGTGTATTATGTACTTTATTTCCATTATATTTATAAAATTCCCTATTCTGGAAAAATATTTAGATAAAATTTCCATTATTGATAATTTTTTTAAATCATAAAAGTCTTCTTATAGGCTGTAGCTGCCATTGTTGCACTTTGTATTATTTGGCTCTGGGGTTAAAGGGTACTCTGGAGAAAAAAAAAATTTTTTTTAAATCATCTGGTGTCAGAGAGCGTTAAAGATTTGTAAATTACTTCTATTCAAAAAATGTGAGTATTCCAGTACTGTATATTCTGCAGGAAGTGGTACAGTCTGACACAGTGCTCTCTGCTGCCACCTTTGTCCATGTCAGGAACTGTCCAGATCAGTAACGAATGCCTAGTTTTTGCCAAGGCTAAAAGTATAATACTATATATACTCCATTTTTTGTTATGGAAAGTGTGTCTTGTGAGGTTTCTTTTTAAGAATAAAAATGTGTATTGCTCGTAATTAAAATGGAGCATAAGTGTATGGTAGCTGATGTCAATTTAGCACATTACCTCCACTTAGCTGTGCCAGTGCATAGGTATCACATACACATTCATTGATTCCGTTCCCTAAGTTTGTGCTCATTTTCAATCAGCAGTATATTGGTTGAACTAAGCAATTAGTTATTTTCAGTCTTCATTTTTTCATTCTTCAATATATATGACCATAAACCTGTGCTACCTCTCAGTGCTATAACAATTATTGTACCATATAAATCATCTACAGTTCAGGTACTCAGTATTCTGAGAATTCAGTGTCCTATATTTAATATATGCCATTTATTTCTAGATTGAGGACGCTGCCAGTCAAGGATCAAAGTTTGCTGGAATAGTCCAGGGATACTACATTCCGAAGGACCTGCCATACAGCCTGTCTGATAGCTTGAGTCAAACAAGCTCTCCAGAATTCACAGCTATCAATAAAGCATGCAGCGATACTGAGGATCATACTTCAGCGGATAAGAAGTCTGACTGCACTAATGGAAGCACCTCTCCGGCAAAGAGCAGGGAAAATGCTGAACAGTCCAAAACAGTCGATGGGCTGGAAGTTATCGAGCAGCAAAAAGCAAAGTCCTCACCTCTAGATGACGGAGATCAATTAGAAGAACTAAACTTCAGTGTCTCTAATGAGGATGTATTTATTCAGGATAAGATTACCACCGAGCCTACAATGCCGGATTATTGCAGTAGTAGAAGTAAGTATACAATACTGCTGTATTATACAGTAAAAACTGAATAAATATAAAAAAATCTACTTTAAAAAAATGATTATTGGGATCTGATACCTCCTATTAGGCAGAATGAGAATGTGGATAAAAGACACTGGTGTCAGAAAACAATGGGGCACATTACTATCGCAAGTGCACAAATAAATGGATGTACATGCTGCGGACAACACTTATGTGTTTTAGTATTTAGGTACAGGGCTGCAGCTCCAATCCTCTGCAGTACTAAAGCCCCTATTACACGATGTTATCAGCCGGAGCAAGCAAGCGCCAACCTGCCAGGTCAGCACTCGATTGTTCCTCGTTCCCTGCCGGCACTTCGCCGATAACAAGCAAATTGGTGGGGGGGGGGGGGGGGGGGGGGGCGCGGTTGTAGGGAGTTGTGGGAGGGGCTCACCTGGGGAACCCATAGGAGATAGTGGCAGTGTGCTGCTCCTATTACACTGAGCAATGGCAGCAGATCATTGCTATCAAGGTCGTTTGTCTTTCAACATGTTGAACAACCAAAGGAAATGATCAGTCGACATTGTGCATGATTATCAGTCGTAATGGCCGATAATCGCTTTGTGTAATAGGGCCTTTAAGGGGTACTCCGGTCCGGGTTTTTTTTTTTTACCAATGGCTGGGGAGGGGGTGGATATAAAACAGCACAGGTGACTTACCTCCCCAATTCCAGTGCCGGGTCCTGGCCACCCAATGGCTGCGCTGCGTTGAGATGTCACGTCTCAGACGGTAGCTCACACCAGGAAGCGGCTGCGGGACGGGGGTACGGGAATCAGGGAGGAAAGTCACCTGCGTCGTTTATAACCACCCTCTCCCCAGCCATTGGTAAAAAAATACCCCCTGACCATAGTACCTAGAGATGAGCGAACCTCGAGCATGCTCGAGTCCATCCGAACCCGACCTTTCGGCATTTGATTAGCGGTGGCTGCTGAACTTGGATAAAGCCCTAAGGCTATGTGGAAAACATGGATATAGTCATTGGCTGTATCCATGTTTTCCAGACAACCTTAGAGCTTTATCCAGCTTCAGCAGCCCCCACTAATCAAATACCGAACGTTTGGTTGGGCTCGAACCCAAACCCGGTTCGCTCATCTCTAGTAGTACCCCTTTATGGCAGTGGTGGCAGCAGGTCATGCTAGTACTATAGTGACAGATTCATACCCCCTCCCCATACTTTATTTTATAGTGTACTAGATCCAATGGCACTTGTCATCATGATATATAAAACATTGTTGACATGTCAAAGGCACTTCAGCATTAAATAACTTTAAAGGCTGGGCTTATGAATGGTTTCACCAACAAAACTTTAGATGAGGGACAACATTGATTTACTTCTCCTTTTTTGTTTTACTATGTGTTTTGTGTCTTTTTTTCTTTTCCCCTCTAAAAAAAAAATAAATAAATATCAGTCTGGCCCATTTTGTGTTACACGTGCTCTAGTTTAGTTTTGATCAAATGCACGCTCCTAGTGATATGCCATATATACATAGTTACGTCCAGACCTTGACATAGTTTACTAGGGCATAGCTTATTAAATCCCAGGCACTGTTGTCAGCACTTATGAAGACAGACTGTGGACACCAAGCTGTACTTAAATCACACAGCCTAAGGCAGGAGGTACTGAAAACCTGGTGACATGGGGATAAATTTCAGGTGGTTTCTGTGAATCGTAGTGGCTAGACCTGTAGTTCATATTTATTCACTTCCTAACATATATATTTAGTTTTAAGTCAGAAAGGAAACATAAATGTTAAACTGAAAGTTGGTGTTGATCACCAATCTATCCTCATGTGACTAGTAGACTATTGTGTCTCAAGTTATTTTTGTACAGAGTATCAATGTTATTTGAGTAGTGTTACAGATGAGTGCGACATTTGAATATTGGTGGCTGAAGAAGCAGGATGCAGTCCTAGGAAGTTCTGGGGTCCAATTGTTCGGCATTTGAATACCAGTGGCTGAAGAATTTGGATGCAGCCCTAGGAAGTTCTCGAAAACATGAATAGAGCCATAAGTGGATCCACGTTTTCCTGTACTCCCTAGAGCTGCATTCAATAACTTCAGCCACCAGCATTCAAATGCCGAATGGTCGGAATCAATCAGTTGGTCGAGTTTCGCTCATCTCTAAATAGGGTCACATATAAGGGTTTTGTTATAGATTACCAAACAGAATCTGGATTTGACAATAAAGGCCATAGAGTTTCAATCTGTTGCAGCCCGGGTTTCTTGTTCATGACACCACTGCAAATGAAGGTGATGGTGGCTGTCTGTCAATGATAGAAACTGTGATACCAAATTTCCTTCTGTAAACTGTATAGAAATGGTCCATACCACACGGAAACCGTGGGAGGTACTTCTTGTTGTTGGAAGATCAAACAATCATCTCCACCGGTGGTCTGTCTGGGTTGTCCAGAGCCTGTTTGTTTGCTCTGTGTGATGTATCTTGGTCAAAAAAGCCTAGATGGTGGGCGTCTTCTGCTTCTCTCAGTCCAGAGAGCTGGCTGTACTTACTGTGCAGGTACTATGCAGGTACAAGTACTGTGCAAATCAGGAGTCCAAGATGGCCCTACCCCCATCCCCCCCTCCCCCCAGTTTAGGAGTTAGGGTCCTATTCCACGGCCGAGCAGGGGCCGATCAACAATGTAAACGAGTGCGGACCTGCTAGATCTGCGCTCGTTTACTGGGCCTATTCCACGTCCCGATAATCGTTGAGCGAGGGCTGCAGGGACATTGTTACCGATGTACTTGCAGCATACATTACCTGGCAGGGCTTCTCCTCCACTCAGTCTTCCTCCCCGGGTCCCGCGGCGCAGCATCAACTCAGACCGCTCAGCCAATTACTGGCCGCGGCGGTCATGGCCTGTGATTGGCTGAGCGGTCTGACAGCTCAGTCAGGCCACTCCGGAGCTGCTGATGCTGTGCCGCGGACATGGGGAGGAAGACTGAGCAGAGGAGAAGTCCTGCCAGGTAATGTATGGTGCTTCTCAAATCATCGGTTGCCCGCCGCGCACCGATATTCCGCCGTAGCGATTTGCGGTGGGGGACCAACTGATCGTTTTCTCTATTCCACCGAGCAATAATCGGCCAAATCGGGCCAATTATCGCTCCCGTGGAATAGGCCCCTAACCCTAACTCAGTCCGGCCCATGCAGCCCCATAGTCCCCCACTGTGCTCAACAACAGAAGATGATTAAATGGTGTCCATTGAGCGCTCTGCTGTATATTACCCTGGCTAGTGTCTATATACTTGCACTGTGCATGGCAGCCTATCTTTGCGTGTGTGCAGTGTCATGGGAAAATCATACTATTCAGAGACTGTGCTTCAGATAGCAGAATAACACCATGTTTTTATAGACTGTTCACGGATGTTCACCTTTAAACATCATTTCACCATTTACATATAAAAATTAATCTGTACAAGTTTTATAACTTTACAGACATATATAATGTATATAGAACTGCATTCTGTTGGCTTTGGAGGATAAAGTGCCAATTCTCTATGATGGTTCAATGTCCGCCCAAAACTTGTTTGCTGATTTTACTACTGTGAAGTGTACAACTTCAGCAATCACTGTACAGTAGTTAAATGTAGGAAAAACCAACTATGCTACAGATCAGAGACATAGCTAAAGGCTTGTAGGTCCTGATGCAACAGTTCTGCTTCTACAGTTCTTTACTTCATCTGGACTTACCCTTAGAGGGATTCCTCTCCTAAATTTAACTTTATGAAACGTTATTAATGTGACTGAAAATAATAGCTGAAGTCCTGCCAAGCCTCGTTGCCCGTTCTGTATTTTCAGTGTACATTACCATTGGCTTATAGTTTTGCATAGAACCAAAAACCCTATAAGTAATGTATATGTTACATATTAGCAAAGATCATTTTGACAGAATTTCTCTTGAGGGATTAAGAAGTTTTATCTTTGGAGACAGCCGCTTAAAAAAAAAAAATCTAACCTCTAAGGGACGATCACTTGATCCTCCTGGATCTTAGGGCCCTAATGCACAGCCCGATATTCAGGAGCAAGCGAGTGCTTGCTCTCTTGGTCCTTGTTCCCCCCCTCACTGTAGGTTCTAGTTCGCACACTGACAGCAAGCGGGGAGCTGCGGGAGGGGCTGTCTGGACAAGGGAGGGGGAGGGGCTGTCTGTCTTTAGATTGTTCGGGTGGCCATAGCAGTCTGCTGCCGCCGCTCCTATTACATGAAGCGACAGCCAGCAGACCATCGCTGTCGTTTTACTTCAGCCAACCAGACACTTTCCTTAAAGAGAAAATATAATATGTATGTAATATAAGAAATATAAGTAATGAAAGACAAATCATATACAGGGTTTCTTGATTGTGACTTATGAAGGGGAGTCCTAGGTGGGGAACTCTAGGACCGTGTTTTTAACGTAATAATAAACATTATTAGTTATGTATGAAAGATTTTTTCATAGCCTCTTGTGTGTTAGAAGAAATAATAGTGCCCATTTGGAGCCTTTTTATGGATTGTGTACTAATCATTTATCATTTTATTTTGTCTATCTAAAAATTGTCAACTTTTCTGTTTCAGAATCCGAGATTTTGGCTCTTTTCAATAAACCGAAAACGCAACAAAGGTACAGAAAATATTATACAGTGAAAATCCCCATGAAGATTACAAGGGACAAAAATGCCATCATTGGCCTGGAAGCAAACTGGTTGGAATACATGACAGATCATTTCAGAAAAGGATGCTCGCTAGTCAATGCTGTCTTTTATCTCGGAATGGTAAATGGTATGGAATTTTACATTTGGCAATTACATATGTTTACTACATTTAAATATGATTGTCTTCTTACAGAAACAGAACTATTCTTGTCCATTGCCTGTGTACAGTATTTCACATCATGATTCTGCAATCCGATGCATGCATATGTCAGCACCCTGTCAGATTGGGTGCAACTTTGCACAGACTAGCACTGACCCCATTCACTCTTATGGCCTGAATGTAGTCGGCTAGTAACTACATTCGGTCATTTCATGCACTTTTTTATGATTTTTAATGAGGACTTCTGATTGTAATTTTCATTTTTTATTTTAAATACATTATTTTGGGGGCAACCGTTTTGCCTGAGCTGTCTTTAACAGCATACAACAATAAACATTGTTTGACCCTATTCTTTGTATAGGGCAAGTTTGTAAGCATGCTAACAGATGAGGCTGAGGCGTAATCCAGCAGTCTCCTCCTTATCACAGACAGAGCGAGAAGTCTCCGCTTAGTTTTAGGCTTAGTGAGCAAAATGAAAAGTGCAAGATTTCAGGATTGTTTTAAAGTATAGTAAGTAAAATGAAAATTTGACCAACAAAAATTCTTAAGAAATATGTTTAACATTGAAACTTGATTTCAACAATAGGTTGTTTTCAGATGACACATTCCTTTTTTTTGGCCATTGATTGATTGATACTTAACCCCATAAAGACAGAGCCAATTTCGATTTTTGCGTTTTCGTTTTTTCCTCCTTGTGCTTAAAAGGCCATAGCACTTGCATTTTTCCACCTAGAAACCCACATGAGCACATGAGCCCTTATTTTTTGCGTCACTAATTGTACTTTGCAATGACAGGCTGAATTTTTGCATAAAGTACACTGCGAAACCAGAAAAAAATTAAATGTGTGGTGAACGCGTTTCTTTTATTTGTAGGATATTTGTTTTTACGTCATTCACCCTGGGGTAAAACTGACTTGTTATATATGTTCCTCAAGTCGTTACGATTACAACGATATATAACATGTATAACTTATATTGTATCTGATGGCCTGTAAAAAATTCAAACCATTGTCAACAAATATATGTCACTTAAAACCGCTCCATTCCCAGGCTTATAGCGCTTTTATCCTTTGGTCTATGGGGCTGTGTTAGGTGTCATTTTTTGCACCATGATGTTTACTTTCTATCGGTACCTTGATTGCGCATATGCGACTTTTTGATTGCTTTTTATTACAATTTTTCTGGATTTGTTGTGACCAAATATGCGCAATTTTGCACTGACGCCGTTTACCGTGCGAGATCAGGAATGTGATTAATAGTTCAGGTGATTACGCAAGCGGTTATAGCAAACATGTTTATTTATTTATTTATTTTTTTACTTTTATTTATAACCTGGGAAAAGGGGGGTGATTCAGACTTTTATTAGGGGAGGGGGCTTTTTATTGACAACAACACTTTTTTTTTAACTTTTACACTTATACTAGAAGCCCCCCTGGGGGACTTCTAGTATAAGTGCTTTGATCTCTCATAGCATATCTATGCTGCAGAGATCCATGAGATAGGCACTCGTTTACTTCCGGCTGCTGCAGCCGGAAGTAAACGAGTGCCGAGCCGGGGACGGCGCCATCTTGGAGCGGTCCCCGGCCGGCTTCAGAAACGGAGATCGCTCCTCCGGGATAACGTCCCGGGGTAGCGATCTCCCCACTAGACACCAGGGAAATGCTGCATCCAGTGATCAGATGCAGCTGTCATGTTTTACAGCTGCATCTGATTACTGTATTAGCGGGCACGGCGATCGGACCGTGCTCGCTAATACCCACGGTCCCGGCTACAAGGGGCACCCGGAACCGCGGCGGTTCATAGCGGGGTCGTCGCGCAGCCCCGCTCTGAACACCTCTTACGGGCGCATGACGTACGGCATGACGTCCTTTGTTTGCAAAAGACCTTCCTTGAATAATTGTCAAGTTAATTTCTTTTGTCTGCGCAAACAACATCCGTTATTTAATACACTGTGTGCATTGGGCGTCCGTCATTCAATTTTTTCAATGCATTCCATTGTGGTCAATAAAATGCGGTAATAATGGACGTTATTTTAAAAAGAAGAAGCAGACTCCTTTTCTCCTTTTTTTTTTTTTTTTTTTATTTTTTTACTTAGTGTGAATATAGCCTAAAGCAATTTCTGTAAGTTGTTTTTATGACATCTTCATTTTAGCTTGTAGATGACTGTTCTCGCTGATTGATACATGAGAAAGAAATGTGGGCATAACAGGCTGCCTGTTCTGATTATACTCTTCCAATATGGACACAAGGAGCTGTGCTCATACGTAGATGGTGGGAGATTGTAATTTGTCTCCTTGGTTCCCTGTATGCATGGGCGAGAGATGCACAGCAGGGTGATACCAGGCCATGTCTGACTTGTCAAACTAACGGAGATGTAATATTTATGTGTGTATGTGTGCGCCTCTTCATTCTGACATCCATATCCCATTATTTTACTGTAATCAGTAAAATCTTCTGTCCTGTCACTAAATTTCAATATTTAATTCCATTTTTTTATTTTTACTTTTAAATAAAATGTATATTTTTTCATTGCTTTGCAGCTTTTACTTTGACATTTTCCTTGCCTTTTTTTTAACACCCAGATTTACTTAAAAAAAATTTAATTATAGAAAGCGAATTTTAGTTTCCATGCAGCTGCTCATCTTTAAAATAAGTCATAATCAAGAATTTTCTTTCTTTTTTTTTTTTTTTTTTTGCATCATTAGCGTGATTATAGTATTGTGTTAGGCTTAACAATCACATTATGTAAAAATCATCCTGTTAACCCATTCTTTGCCTAGAACGGAAATAAGTACAATGCCATTGATATGCACAAGAAACGTGTCCTAGGGCACAGCATGTTCTCTAGCTGTAGGCTCCAGGGCTACCTGGAAATATAAGATTGGACATATGAGTAAAACTTATTGACTGTAATAAGTGTTAGAACGCTGAGCTTATATGACAGAGTTGTGGCACCATTACACCTCACAGCTTGAAAATTGATTTTGGGCTTGTGACAGAAAAAGCAGCATGTGTTTGCTTGTAAAGCCGATGACAGGTTTTACATGGTACATTAAATATAGCATCCAAGCGAGAACACCCCAGTAAAATTTACCCCGCAAAGATTATTATTTTCCTCTAGGATTTTCATAGCGTCGAGTGTGAGACAGTCATGTCTGATCATGATCTTTATTGAATGTTTACACTAGGAAAATATTTTTTTGCCTTCAGAGAGCTTTGCTTTATCCGTGTTCGAGGTATATGATGAATGGTGAATGCTTTGTACCTGGCATAAAAGTGCAGTGGACCTCATGTAGGATCATGCAATTTAAAGGGACTCTTTGAAAATACCTGTGTGTGTGTGTGTGTGCGGGGGGGATATTCTGTATTACTAGTAAGTTTAAAGTGAATGTGCTACTAGGTACAATCCTTTTTTGTTTTTTTACATAAACAGACCAGTGCCGGTACGGGAATGCTGATGCCACGGACATCGATTCTTATGGAGCCGTGGAGGAGGGGGGGTTTGGAACAGACAAGCCCATAACTAGTGCTTTATACTCAGCTGTTGCTTGGTAATAGACTGAACTGGGCGGTGGTTCACAAAAGGACAGTGGCACCGGCAGCCCTGACCATGGCGCTGGTCTGTGTATGTGAAAAACGACAAGGGATGTTCCTAGTGGTACTGTACATTCGCTTTAAACCTCCACTTAGTCTTGGTTTAGGAGTCCATTGACCAGTCCTACTCTGTAATTGATAGTTTTACCTGTGCGAGTCTGCGTACAGGACTGCACACTGGACTCCAAAGTTTGTGAGCACCATAGGTGTAAATGAAAAAACATGGTGGCTCAGTGGTTAGCACTGTTATCCTGCTGTGCGGAGGTCCTGGGTTCTAATCCCACCAAAGATAACTGCTAGACTTTGCATATTTTCCCTATTTTTGTATGCGTTTCCTCCTACATTCCAAAACATAGGTGAATATAGACTGGGACAAGGACCAGTTTTAAGTGATGCAGAATAAGTTTTCCTTATATACATAAGAAACAATTTTAAACTAATCTTTTCCTAAACACGTATATCAGTCTACTCCTTAACCCCTTCGTGCTGCAGCTAGTTTGGGCCTTAAAGCGTAAATGTCATGTTTTTTTTTATTGCAGAAATCAGTAGTATAAGCGATTTTAAGAAACTCTGTAATAGGTTTCATCAGCCAAAAAAGCCTCCTTCTGTACTCAAGAAGCAATCTCCTAGCCTCCCCCCCTGACTTCTTATCTGTGTATTATCAGGCAAACACGTCTTCATTACAGAGAAGCCAGTGAAGACGGGTTCTGCTCTCTCCATTGTAAGCCTATGAAGGGGGGAGGGGCTGAGGGAGATGAGGGAGCAGGAAGAGGTGACATGAAGGTCAGCTGTTTGTAGACTGTCTGGGCACCTAAAACGCTAAATTCAGGTGTCAGAAAGGTCAGTGCTTATCTATGAACTTACTGAGAGAAGATTGCAGGGTGTTGTGCTGTGCAGAAATCCTCCGTGCTCAGTCACTCCTAACAGCCCCTCCCCTCTCCATAGCCACATAATGGACAGAGAAATCCTGCTGCTTCTGCAGGGAGGGGGGAGGCTGGGAGATTGCTTTTTCACTACAGAAGGAAACTCTTTTAGTACATAAAACATATTACAGAGTTTCTTAAAATCGCTTGTACTGTTGATATTTAATGTTTTCAGAAAAATGGCCCTGAAATGACAGTTACGCTTTAATGACCAGGCTAATTTTTCAAAATCTGACCTGTCTCACTTTATGCTCTTATAGCTCAGTGATGCTTTAACGTATGCTAGCGATTCTGAGATTGTTTTTTCATCACATATGGCACTTTATGTTAGTGGCAAAATTTGGTCACTACTTTGTGTGCTTTTTGTGAAAAACATCAAAATATCATGAAAAATGTTTAAAATTTGCATTTTATGAACTTTGAAATTCTCTGCTTCTAAAAAAAGAAAGTCGTACCACATAAATTAGTTACTAAGTCACATTACCAATATGTCTTCTTTATTCTGGCATAATTTTTTAAACATATTTTACTTTTTTAGGGTGTTATGGGGCTTAGAAATTTATCAGCAAATTATCACATTTTCGTGAAAGTTTCCAAAACTGATTTTATTAGGGACCAGTTCTTTTTTTAAATGGATTTAGAAGTCTGGTATCCTGAAAACCCCCATAAGTGACCCCATTTTGGAAACTACACACCTTATAGAATTAATCTAGTGGTATAATGAGCATTTTAACCCTACAGGGGCTGGAAGAAAGTATTCACAATTAGGCAGTAAAAAAATGGAAAATTAAAATTTTCCAATAATATATACGTTTAGATTAAAGGTTCTCTTGAGTACAACAGTACCCAATATGTGGGCGTAAACCACTGTATGGGCACACAGCGGGGCTCAGAAGGAAGGGAGCGCCAATTAGCTTTTCCAATGCAGATTTTGCTGAAGAAGTTTCCGAGCGCCAGGTGCGTTTGCAGAGCCCCTGTAGTGTCAGCAGAGAGAAAAACCCCCATAAGTCACCCCATTTTGGAAAGTGCACCCCTCAAAGAATTCATCTTGGTATGTGGTGACCATTTTGACCCCACAGGTATTACAGGAAAGTATTCAAAAGAAGACAGTAAAAATGAAAAACTCGAATTCTTCCAATAATATGTTTGTTTAGTTTGAAATTTCTCAATTTCACGAGGAACAAGAGAAAAAAAGTACCCCAAAATTTGTAACGCAGGTTCTCTTGAGTACAACGGTACCCAATATGTGGGCGTAAACCACTGTATGGGCACACAGCAGGGCTCAGAAGGAAGGGAGCGCCAATTAGCTTTTCCAATGCAGATTTTGCTGAAGAAGTTTCTGAGCGCCAGGTGCGTTTGCAGTGCCCCTGTAGTGTCAGCAGAGAGAAAAAACCCCATAAGTCACCCCATTTTGGAAAGTGCACCCCTCAAAGAATTCATCTTGGTGTGAGGTGAGCATTTTGACCCCACAGGTATTACAGGAAAGTATTCAAAAGAAGACAGTAAAAATGAAAAACTCGAATTCTTCCAATAATATGTTCGTTTAGTTTGAAATTTCTCAATTTCACGAGGAACAAGAGAAAAAAAGTACCCTAAAATTTGTAAAGCAGGTTCTCTTGAGTACAATGGTACCCCATATGTGGGCGTAAACCACTGTATGGGCACACAAGAGGGCTCAGAAGGGAAGGTGCGCCAATTAGCTTTTTCAATGCAGATTTTGCTGAAGAAGTTTCTGAGCGCCAGGTCCGTTTGCAGAGCCCCTGTAGTGCCAGCAGAGTAAAATTTCCCAATAAGTCACTCCATTTTGGAAAGTACACCCCTTAGTGAATTCATTTTGGGGTGTGGTGAGCATTTTGACCCCACAGGTATTAGAGGAAAATATTCAAAATTAGACAGTAAAAATGAAAAACTCGAATTTTTCCAATAATATGTTGGTTTAGTTTAAAATTTCTCAATTTCACGAGGAACAGGAGAGAAATGTCACCCCAATATATGTAACGCAGGTTCTCCTGAGTAGAACGGTACCCCATATATGGGCATAAACCACTGTATGGGCACACAGCCAGGCTCAGAAGGGAAGGAGCGCCAATTAGCATTTTCAGTGCAGATTTTTCTGAAGAAGTTTCTGAGCACCAGGTGCGTTTGCAGAGCCCCTGTAGTGTCAGCAGAATAGATTCCTCCCAAAAGTCACCCCATTTTGGAAAGTGCACCCCTCAAAGAATTCATCTTGGGGTGTGGTGACCATTTTGACCCCACAGGTATTAGAGGAAAGTATTCAAAATTGGCCAGTAAAAATGAAAAACTCGAATTTTTCCAATAATATGTTGGTTTAGTTTGAAATTTCTCAATTTGACGAGGAACGGGAGAGAAAACGTACCTCAAAATCTGTAACGCAGCTTCTCCTGAGTAAAACGGTACCTCATATGTGGGCATAAACCACTGTATGGGCACACAGCAGGGCTCAGAAGGGAAGGAGTGCCAATTTACTGGAGGGTTTTGCAGCTAGTAATGGTTATTAGAATAGCGCAGTTACTAAAATAAAATAAAAAAAATGAGTACAGGTAATGTGGGGTGGTTACGGACAGTCTGGGGTGGTTATGGGCAACCTGAGGTGGTTACAGGTAATCTGGGGTGGTTAAAGACAACATGGAGTGGTCACGGGCAACCTGCTGTGGTTACGGCAACCTGGGGTGGTTACAGGCAACGTGGGGTGGTTACGGGCAACCTGCAGTGCTTACAGACAATCTGGGGTGGTTACGGGCAATGTGGGGTGGTTACGGATAAACTGAAGTGCTTATAGGTAATCTCGGGTGGGTACCTGTAATCTGGCATGGTTACCGCAATCTGGAGGGGGTCATTGGCAATTTGGGGTGGTCAGAGGCAACCTGCGGTGGTCAGAGGCAACCTGCGGTGGTCAGAGGAAACCTGCGGTGGTCAGAGGCGACGTGGCATGGTCAGAGGCGACGTTAGGTGGTCAGAGGCAACGTGCGGTGGTTACAGGCAACGTGGGGTGGTTACGGGCAACCTGCTGTGCTTACAGACAATCTGGGGTGGTTACAGGCAACGTGGAGTGGTTACGGGCAACCTGTAGTGCTTACAGACAATCTGGGGTGGTTACGGGCAACGTGGGGTGGTTACGGGCAACCTACAGTGCTTACAGACAATCTGGGGTGGTTACGGGAAACGTGGGGTGGTTACGGGCAACCTGCAGTGCTTACAGACAATCTGGGGTGGATACGGGCAACGTGGGGTGGTTACAGGCAACCTGCAGTGCTTACAGACAATCTGGGGTGGTTACAGGCAACGTGGGGTGGTTACGGATAAACTGAAGTACTTATAGGTAATCTGGGGTGGATACCTGTAATCTGGCATGGGCACCGCAATCTGGAGGGGGTCATTGGCAATTTGGGGTGGTCAGAGGCAACGTGGCATGGTCAGAGGCAAGGTGCGGTGGTCAGAGGCATCGTGGCGTGGTCAGAGGCAACGTGCGGTGGTTACGTGCAATCTGGGGGGGTTACATGTCATCTGGCGTGATTACAGGAAACCTGGGGGGGTTATGTGCAACCTGGAAGGGTTACAGACAATCTGGGATTGTTACTGATAAACTGAAGTGCTTATAGGTAATCTGGGGTGGGTACATGTAATTTGGGGTGGTTACGGGCAATCTGGAGGGGGTCAATGGCAATTTGGGGTGGTCACGGGCAATGTGCAGTGGTTACGGGCAACGTGCGGTGGTTACGGGTAATCTGGGGGGGGTTAGGGGTAATTTGGGAGTAAACTGCAATTATTACTATAATAAAAAGTGTTTTATTTTTTTGTATGTTTGTCACTTTTTGTAATTTATACATTCATTTTCACTGTATTACTATGATTACTGTGATATTTTCTATCACAGTAATCATAGTTCAGTGTCAGAGACCAAATTGGTCTCTGTCACTTTAAATTTTCAGAGTTGGCTGGTTGTGAAGCGCATGCGCACTTCATAACCAGCCAGGACGTCGAGGAGGAAGGAGCTCCAGGATCAGGTAACGTATATGGGGAAGGGGGGGGTGACTGGGGGACGGGGGTGACAGGGGGGGAGGGGGGCGACTTGGGGGGTGGGGGGACATCACTTTTTATCCCCTGTCACCAATCATTCATGGTGACAGGGGATAAAAAGTGCCGGGAGCACATGGTACAAGCGATCAGCGGTATATAGTATATACCGCTGATCGCTTGTACCGGGACCCCACAGGGGGGTCCCCGATGACTGCCCCATGCTCTCCGCTACCTCCGGTGGCGGAGAGCATGGGGCTTTCATTCATTTAAACTTTTCCATCCCTGCGAACAAACATCGTTTGTTCGCAGGGATGGCGGCGGCCATCTTGGAAATGATGGCCGCCAGGGGGTTAGTGATCGCCCTACTAGGGGGGGCTGATCTGAGGTCTGGGGGACACTTATTTCATCTCCCCCCACCGTGGATTCACGGCGGGGGGGAGATGAAAGGCGCCAGCGGCAGCGGTAATCCGCTTTACCGACGGCCGCCGCTATAACGTTAATAGCGGCGATCGTCGGTAAGGGGGGGGGGGTCGGGACGGACCCCACACACTGCCCCAACCCCTCAGCTACCTCCGGTAGCTGGGGGGATGGGGTGGGGGCCGTCCCGGCCCCGCAGCCTTATTCTCTGCCATCGCCGTAAAAAGCTGATGGCAGCAGAATAAGGACCCTTAGTGACCGCCGTAAAAAGCCGTATCGGCGGTCACTAAGGGGTTAAAACATGATGCCTGCAGATTGGACTTTATTCCTGATGTGATGATTTCCCACATTAACATATCTGATAATAGCCTGCATTCATGTGGTATTCGTCGAGTGGTATGCTGATGGATACCATGATGTACAGTATCATGAGTTCACTAGACCAAACATATCTACTAGTGACTACATTTCATCCATTCTTAAGCGTATACTCTTATTTTATGGTATTTGGTCCATTAAATAGATTGAACTCAGCGTAGGTAAACCATAGTATACACTGCCATAGTATTCTATGTATATCACAGAAGTATGGTAATTGTTAGATGTGAATGGAGCCTAAATGGAAATGTCTTGACCCCTATAAAGTGTGAATAGTAAAATAAAATGAAAATTGATGTTGTGCGTATTGGTGTAATCTTATAGGATCTGTGTTCTTGACATTGGAGTGATTAATGGTGACTAATCAATAGTATCTGGGAGTGTCCGTAAATTACATTTTACAGCATTGTCGTATTGAGTCTGTGCAGGAAGGTCAATGGACATTCATTGGATTTACACCAGTGTATTAGCCTGTCCAGTCTTATATTTTGATTTATCCACATATCTATGAGATGAGATGGACCAGCAGAGAAGTAATCTCCACCTTCTTAACACAATAGGGGATTTTATTGATCTTTCATTATAAAGCTAGCGCAACATTCAGTATTTAGGTTGCTTTTTTTGTGGCATTTAATGTTGCATTGTTTCTGTTGTAAAACACTCGCAGTCAGTAAATGAACTAAACTGTGCACACACTTTCCTACAACCCCCCTTTTCTTGTAGGCTCAGTGGAGACCAACTGGGAATACCTCCTAAAGATTGCAGCTGAACTGAGCATGCCTGACCCACCTTAGTGGGTCATAACCAAGGGTAGGATGGGGGATTAGTAAGTCTATAGCTCTCATACAGTACAGTTCAGAAATCAATAAAATATATTTAATTTCACATTATGCATTAGTTTCGACCTAATTTTCTTAATGACCCCTTAATGACAGTGGGCGCATTTACGCAACCTCTGCCTGGGCCTTAACGCAGGAGGGCATAAATGTACGCCCTGCTGGGGTCCCGGGCTATTGAACTGGCTCTGGAGCTGAGCTCGCTCCATAGCTGGTGAGGACCGGCTGCTATCTGCAGCCAGGCCTTTACCCTCAATGCTCATGATCGCGCGGCCGCCCACCTTTAACCCCTTAAGCACCGCGAACACGCCGGCATTTAAGTGATAGAGCATCTCCTGTCACTTACCGATCGGGACCCCCGCAGCATGTCTGCGGGGGTCCTGTTCGCATTGCCTGACTGCCGGAGGTCTTTTACCTTCCTCCATGCAGGCAGGCTCTATCAGAAGATAGCAGATAACACTGATTCCTGCTATGCTATGGCATAGTGATCAGTGTGTGCAATCTAATGTATTGATGTAAAAGCCCCCTTTAAAAAATGTCCCAAAGCCCCTCCCCCAATAAAAGTAAAAATCACCCCCCTTCCTATTTTATACATAAAACACAATAAAGTTAATTAACATATAATATACCGTAGCATGCGTAATCGTCCGATCTATTAAAATAAAACAATATTGTTCACACACGGTAAAAAGCGGTAAAATAACGCAGAGATTGCTTTTTTTTAAATTACATTTTATGTATAAATTTTTTTTTTATAAAAAGCGATCAATACGTTTGATCTAGAAAAAAAATGTTACTAATAAAAACTAGAGATCATGGCGCAAAAAAAAAATAATTATGCCCCGCACGACCCTGTAGGTGAAAAAATAAAAACTCTATAGGAGTTACAATAGGGCCATTTTAAATATACCTGTTTGCCAAAAAAAAAGTTTTACTGCTAATAAAAATAGTAAAATGATAGAAAACCTAGTAAACATGCATATCGCTGTGTTCAAACTGACCTATAGAATAAAGGAAAAATGCCAGTTTTACCGTAAAGTGCATTACGTAAACATGGAAACCTCCAAAAAAATTGTGGAATTGCATTTTTTGAACCAAATTCACCCCAAAAATGATATTTTGGGGGTTCCACCATTCATTTTATGTACAAAGTACACCTGTTCTTAAAATCTTTAAAAAAAAAAAGCCCCCACATAGTCCTGTAGGTGGAAAAATAAAAGTTATGGGTCTTAAAAGGCGAGGAGGAAAAAACGAAACAAAAGTGACAATTGGCCTGATCCTTAAGGCCATTTCAGGCCTGGTCAGGGGTTAAGTCTCCTAATGGGACCAAAAAAAGTTAATATGTTATATGTTAATATGTTTCCCAATTTGGGAAAGGGAGCAAGAAAACCAAGCAAGTCAGATTTCTTCCCTTCATGAAGTAAGACTGTATTCTGTTGATATGCTGTAACTAGTGTTGAGCGGATCTGCCAAAGTGTTCGGGTTCGCCAACATTATCCAAACCTGAATGCTCGGCGTCTGATTCCCCATGACTGCAGAAGTTGGATGCCTCCCTAAGGGCCTTATTCCACGGGACGATTATCGTTCAGATAATCGTTAAATCGTTCGAATCTAAACGATAATTGTTTGTTTGAATAGCAGTTAACGATTAACGACCGAGCGAGAAATCGTTGATCGTTTAATAAGACCTGGACCTATTTTTATCGTTGCTCATTCGCATTGAATAAGATGTCGTTCGGTCGTTCGCAGTAGTGACGAACGTAATAGCACGACAAGACGACCGCAAGAATGATCATAAGTAACGATTATCGTTCCATGTAAATGGGTGGACGATCTCAGGTCTTTCACAATATCGATTGTTTATCGTTAACGATTATGCAAACGATAAACGTCCCGTGGAATAGGGCCCTAAGGCTGCCAAGAAATTATTGATGTAGCCTATGGCTTTGGCCATGTTTTTCAGAACTCCTTAGGGATGCATCCAACTTCTGCAGCCGCAGGGAATCGAACGCTGAGCATTCGGGTCCGGCAAGGTTACCTGAACACTGACCGATCAGCTCAAGAATCGCCATAACCTAAAATTGTAAGAAATTCCCCTTTAAAAAACTCATCATATCTACATTATAAGATTATGTATGGTTTATTTTAATACTCATAAGAAACAGTATCCACATTTTGAGAAAATTACATGAAGTAATCGAATATAATCTAATCATTTTTGTTGTGGCCTCTGTATAAAACGAGTTATGTCTCCGCTTTAATGTGTCCACCAACCAATATAAGAATCTTCAGTCATGAATTAATTTTCCCGAGATTGGCTGAATGAGGTGGGACAGTAGCGATAGAGCACATTTCCGACATCCATCTTGGGCCTTTCAGTCACAATAACATGAAATAATCCTCGGCTGAGCATTCTTCTCTGCTCTGTAAGCGGTTCAATAATGTTGTTATGACTAATATCAGGAAATAAATGAGTTTTCAGTAATGAATTAGTTAGATGTTCCAGCCATGTACGTTTAAAGATTATATCTGAAGCAGGAAATTAGATGTAATGGGCTTGTAGAAATACTGTATGACTTCATTACTTTCCTAAAAAGGACACATATTCACTCAGTTGGTTAATGGAATCCGTAATAAGATTGAACTTCACCACAAATAGTTAGACTATGTAGCCAAGCATAAAGAATGGATATAGAAGAATATTATTTTGCAGTGTGTTTCTGTAACAGCCAGAAGGCCATAGCACCTGCTAAATGGTGGTTTGGACTAGGATTATACTTCTGGAAGGGGTATCCTTAAATAACCCTGCATATTGATTTAGGAAAGCTGCACTTGTCATGTAATTGGGGGAATAGTTTTCGATCATTTTCGGCTTGGTGACTGATGAGATAAGGGGTAAGTAGTTGTAGTAGTAGTAATCTACATCTGTAAAGTGACCCCATAATTCAAACATTGGTATTATAGCTGTAATGAAATGGTGGTCCAGTTTAGAGAACACATTTTCATATATGCTCTTATGGAATTCTCTCTGGAGAACCTGTCCTGCATCAAGGTGCCTTTACACCCCTAGGCCGGGTTCACACTACGTAGAAAACACGGCCGTATTTCATAAAAATGGACGTAATTGCACAAATGGACGTTATTTCACCAACTAAGGACGTTGTTTGCGCAATTAAGGCCGTTTTTATGAAATACGGCCGTGTTTTTTATGTAGTGTGAACCCAGCCTTAGTAAAAACCATGTAAAAAAAAAAACAAAACCTGCAAATCTGCTTGTTTTGTTTGTTTTTAAACAGAAAAATGTTCCCAAAAATAAGTTTGATTCTTTTCGTTGGAATGATCAAATCAACACGAAAACAGTACTGAAAAAAGTGACATGCTACTTTTTCAGAGCTGATCCTCTTTGAAGCTCACATTGAGGCCGCCTTCACACAGCGCATGACACCGGCCGTTCTGTGACCTGGCAGTGTCACAGAACGGCTGGTGTCAGTAAAGTTGCTGCACTACTGAACGGATGAACTTCTTTTCTGGTGAATTCACCATTGCACACAATGGAGAGTGCTGCCAGAGTCGCACTTTCCATTGTGTGAACTGACCGTTTTGTGTAGCTGCTATTCGAATAGTGGCCGCGCAAAACTGACATGTCAGTTTTACTTTGCAGTGCATATTTTGAATTTGCCGTTGTTGCAAATCGCTACAATGGCCGTGATTAATTCAAGATGTACGTTGTGTGAACATGGCCTGAAAGTAGAGATGAGTGAACCTCGAGCATATCGCCCCTTACTCTTTTCATTTAACGTAAAATAATGTATAAATAGGAAAAGTCTACATTTATTTTTTAAAGTTTTATTACAAAGTGATATAACCTAAAGCATTGTATTACATTTATAAAGCCATTACTCTCTGGAGAACCCCATTAAAGGTGGTGTCCTTTTTTTAACATATGCCAGTGTAAATGGTTAAAATAAAAAACAACAGATACCCCTTCCTTTTCCAGTAGATTCTAAATGTCATCACAAGCAGGAAGCAGCATAGAGGACCGTGCACTGCCCACTTAGCCAGTCAGTGTCGGCAGTAGAGATGAGCGAACCTGGAGCATGCTCGAGTCGATCCGAACCCGATCGTTCGGCATTTGATTAGCGGTGGCTGCTGAACTTGGATAACGCCCTAAGGCTATGTGGAAAACATGGATATAGCCATTGGCTGTATCCATGTTTTTCAGACAACCTTAGAGCTTTATCCAAGTTCAGCAGCCCCGCTAATCAAATGCCGATCGTTCGGGTTCGGATGGACTCGAACCTAAACCCGGTTCGCTCATCTCTAGTCAGCAGCTGTTGATTGGTAAAGTGGGCAGGAGAGGCCATCATGATTAGCAAGGTATCATTCCTTGACACCCCCATCGTTTAGCTATTCAGGCAAACCACAGCATCTGGATGTAAGCACAGTGAATGGAGCAGTAAGCCTCAGCTCTGTAGATTGTCTTGTGACTGTGCTGAGCTTCCCTTTACTTCCATTGGAGCTGAGCTGCAGAAACTGTTCATCCAGCATGGCCATACAATGTACAGATCTGAGGCCTAAAGTTAATCTGTCAACTACATTCATGTTTCAAACTGCTGACACTGTCAAATAGCTGTTAGGTCAGGGAGACACATGGTACCTTTCATATATCTGTCTGTACTTCCATAAAGTGCTGTAAGCTGGAATGCCTCCTAGCTTCCCCTCCCACCCTGCTTGGGGCAAAGCTTCAAGCAGGGACAAATAACGGAAGCAAGGAGGCAATCCAGCTTGCAGTATAATAAAATAAATTTTCCACAGTCTGGGGGTACATTGCCATATTTCAATTGCAGATTTGTATGATTTTGTTGCAGTTTTGAAAATAGATCCACATCCTTTTCACCTAGAAAGCTGCAAACCTGATGCAATTATGCCACCAGTTGTGGCATCAGTTATCAAAAGAAGGATGCCAGACCACCAGATATATGTAAACCTAACCTCATGGCTTCACTTCCCCAATCAGTGGCAGACACCAGAATAGGTGAGGTGTCGCTCAGGTTATCTTCATTTTTTATATAACAATACTCATTCTAGTGAGCTGAGAGCTGGAATAATGGACATCCTTCTATGATAGCGTTCTAGATCATAAAATAGCTGAAAGAAATAAATTATTGAAATGGAGGTCACTAGGTGTACGCTTCATTACCTTTCCATTGTGTGATTTTTAAATACTTGGACCTCCCTGAGAATAGTTATTGCATTTCCTAGAGCAGCAAAGCATACAACTATATTATATTGTGTGAAATGGACATGAATACTGAATTTTGCATTTCTACACCAGACTTGTTAGAAGCTCTCATAATATCTCTCTGTCATGTCTAACATGACAAAGTTTTTATTTGTCAGATATGGAAGATTCCATTTAAACAGATGCAAGACCCTATTAATCCTAAATTGTTGAGAATGCAGTCACTACTTACTCATTACTGGGATTTACTGCTACTCAAATGTATTAAAATTAAATTAAAATATCCTGGTATTTGTACTGACTGGCCCAGATTTATCAAATGGTTTTAGGACAAAATCTGTCTGTATTATTTTCCCATAGCAACTAATCACAGTTCAGGATTCATTATACCAGAGCTATTTTAGACCTGAAAGCTAAGCAATGATTGGTTGTTACATAGTGAATCGCAGTGGATTTCATGCTGCAAGTTCAGTAGTGAAATCTGCTGCAATTCCCGACACTGTCGTTTTAAATAGGTTTACATACTGGCAGCGGAATTTTGTAATCCGCCGAAGCCTGTTGAATACTTTACCGGTCCGAAATCCGGGCTTCTGAGGCTTCCAGCATCCTGACACCCCGCTTAGCCAATCAGTGCACCATCCAGCCGCAGCCACTGTTTGGCTGAATGGGATGTTAGGATGCCACAGCAGTGGAGCGGTAAAATATTTACAGGTGACCCTGCCAAGAGTATTACTCCCTCCAGCTTAACTCAGTGGATCATCAAGGTACGCAAGCTCCCTCAGCACATCAGGGTGTCTTCCACCCTAACCCAATTACCAACCAATGCCAACCCTTAGTTTACCTTTGCTTCACTAAAACCCACCCAGCCCCTTAACATAGATTCCTCTGGCTACCTTTCCAGCACAGGGCTGGCCAGGCCCCCTAACCGGAATCTTCCGTCTACCCTACCCAACCTAGGTCCGTCATAGTCCCCCAACCTGGACCCTGCTGGCACCTTTTCAGCCCAGATCAATTCTTGCCCTCTAATGTGGACCCACCCAGCACACTTGCTAGCCTAGGCCAGCCCAAGCCCTCTAACGCAGAACCCCTGGCATCCTTCCCAGCCTAGACCCGTCCCAGCATCTTAACATGGACCCTCCTGGCGCCCTTCCCAACCCAGGCGCACCCAAGCCCCCTAACACCCAGCACCCTTACTAAGGCCTGCCCCAGACCCCTAAATTGGATCCTGCCAGTGCTCTGCCCATCCTAGGCCCTTCTCACCTATCGCAGATGCACCCGGCACTCAGCCCAGGCCAGCTTCCTAGTGTGGAAGCTGGAGCCCCCCCCCCCCCCCCCCCCCCCAAGTTTGCATAACAATCCCTTTACAATATATGTGCTATTCCTTTGACCTATAATCGATAATATAAAGAGAATATATAAGGTCAGGTAGTATAGCATATACATATATATATAGACACACACATATATACACAGTAGCGTATAGTTACTTATTTAATCATTTATTGGTGGAATATTGTTGGGTGGAGAGCTGTGGAGTATGCTTTGTTTTCTTATAAGTATGTTGTTCTTAACCTAACCGAAATAAGCCTACCGGAATATATACAGTTTGTACACTCTGAGTATAGGTTCAGGGAAAGCCCAGACTGCCTCAGCATCACAGGGGTGCCAATTCTAATGTCCTGTACTGTATTGTCTTTGCACAGAATGTCACATTTATTTCTTACAATAGGTTAACAATGTTGCAACATGTAACACCTTACAGGATCAGCGATCATGAGACCACTGTGTCACACGCCGGTCTATCCCTAAGGGCATTGTCTAAGAGTATTCTCCATTCTTCACAAGATACTCCTGATGGTGGTGATAGACTTTCTCACCCCTGTTCTAAGTGTTGATTAAGGATAAGCTATATCTAATTTTTTCAGGACTCCCTAGGGCTACATCTAACTTCTCCAGTCACTGGTAATAAAATGTTGAACAATCCGACTCGATCATGCCTGGACAGAAGCATCATGTTACAAGCCAATCGAGCAGTCCTTCTGAATTTTGGAAGCGCTTAGTCACATTTTATTGCATCATGAGCATGCAGTTGCCAAATGCACAAACTTTGCAAAACACTAATATAGCTGATACTAGTAAAATTTGGAAAAGTCTATTTGCATTTTAGGAACTGTGTGTAAGACTTGTAAGCTTTTGGCTATGTTCGGGAGACAGTTCACAGCTGGCCAGGCCAGGCCTCCAGCCTTCAGGTATCATTGACCGCCATCCATTGCCAGACTAAGCGGTATGCAGTCACTGAGGCTAGACGCTTGGCTTATTAAATATTGACGTATGTTTATTCTCATTTTCCGCTGCACCTGCTCCTTCGCTGGTGTTTAGAAATCTGAAGATCTGCCTCACTGAAGTCCATAATCCATAAAGCATCACTCTGAACCATAACCAGAGCATTCACTTTTAAAGGAATTCCTTTAACACTGTCAGTGCTGATCTTGAGAAATTTAATGTTACCTATTATTAATACATGAGATGATAAAGGCCATATGAAGTACAGGATTATGTATATCCAAGGATATTTGTAGAATCCTGACTGCTGCTACTAAATCTGTAGAAAATACTTATGCATTCTTTATTGTGGAAAGTTCATCACAAGTTCATTACTTTTAATTTGTCAGTCAAAGCTAAACTATTTTATTTGTTCTGTGTAGGGAAGAAAAAAAGGAAAAATGTGAATACGGCCTTATGCACATGTTCATTATTTTTTTCATGTCCGTAAATTCCTCCCGCTATCCACCCCTACAATCCGCTGATAACGGATTAGGCGTTTGTAGTGCATTCGTGGCGCATCCGTATTTCTGTAAATCCGTTTTTTAGAAACACAATCTTTCAACGTGTGACTGATTCATCTTTATTTTTTTTAATGAAAATAAGGATGCCAAACAGGCAACAAGAGAATCCGCAAAAAAGTGGGTCCGCACTAGGAAATGTCCTTTTTTTTCAGGATTAGTTTGCGTCCTTGTAATCTACTGATCGTGTGAATGCCTAAGGGCATCTGCTATAGTATGCGCTAAACCACCTCTTAAAGAATCTCTTTTGGCTAGAGTAAAGTGTGGAGTCATGTATATTCAACTCTATGCAGACTAGCCAGTGGCTACCTTGTGGCTTTTTATTTAATTCCTTTTTTTTAAACTGTAGAAGTTCTGTATTAATCCTAGAACCCATTGCTACATCATGGGAAGGATTGAGTGCCATATTTACCAAACACCAACACTTCCTAACACAAAGATTTTCGAGGAAAAAAAAGAAATGTCCTGTTTCACAGCTGGTGAAATAGTCTGGAATAGTTCCAACGCTGTAATGTATCATTCAATTACCATGAAACCTGTTGATGGCTTACAGCAGAGGTGTAGCTAGGCTCTCTTGCACCCGGGGCAAAGATTCAATTTGGTGCCCCCCCCCCTTGTATGCGCAGTAAGCTTAGGTGGGCCCATGTGTGTGTGTATATATATAATTTTTTTTTTTTTATGAAGTTTAGATGAGCGATTCGGTCATCTCTACTGGCAGCACTAGTGTGATGTTCACAATACATACATAATGTCATATTTACTGTGTACCTGGAATGTTCCCATTTAAAATTTGGTCCCTAAGTACCTTAACGGAGGCGCCGTTGTCTCTACTCCCTGCTGTCTGTACCTGTGAATTAGGAGGCGGCGTTGGCTCCCCTCCCTGCTGTCTGTACTTGTGAAGGCGCAGTTGTCTCCGCTCCCTGTTTTCTGTACCTGTGGAGGGGACATTGTCTCTGCTTCCTGCTGTCTGTATCTGTGGAGGCACAGTTGTCTCCGCTTCCTGCTGTCTGTACCTGAGGAGGCGCCTTTGTCTCTGCTACCTGCTGTCTGTACCTGTGAATTAGGAGGCGAAGCTTCCTGATCTATCTCCAGTGTGACACCCAGTGTAATGTGATTCTATGGTGCCATCTCCTAATGCACAGGTACTCTCAGCAGTAGAGTCGATCAAACCTCGGGAAATCCTAGGTTCGATTGAATTTGAACATTCACAAACCTGCCACATTAGATTGCTGATGCCTTCCCGGTCTGTGGGGAAGGAGGAGAGTGCCCGACTATTACCTAGGCTGAATCCCAGAATTCCAGTCGGTACCCGGGCAGTCTCCTTCTTCCCCACAGACCAGGAAGGCATCAGCTATCTAGTGCGGCAGGTTCGTGAATGTTCGATTTCTATAGAACCTAGGATTTCCCGAGGTTCGATCAACTCCACTCAGCAGACAACAGCAGTATCACCTCCAGTAAGGTATGCCATCACCAAATTCAAAATAGAAATAATTTAGAAAAATGACAGGTACAGGTGCTTTATAGATTGGCGTAGGGAACCTTGCCTCACCAGCTGTTGCAAAACTACAACTCCCATCAAACATGGACAAAGCTAAAACTTTGGCTGTCCAGACATGATGGGAGTTGTAGTTCTGCAACAGCTGGAGAGCCAAGCTTCCCTACCCCTGCAGATAGTAGGTAAGGGGTATATAAATGTGAGATACATTTTGATAGGGCAGTTATTAAGGGGTTAAGTATGTGCACCCCTGATTGTCCTCCCCTTCCCACACACCTGTATCTTCTTTCTTCCTCCTTCTTAGTGCAGTGTACATACAGGACCTGCGGTGACATCATAGTCACATATCAAGGTCCTTCACCATCTCTTTGCTGTACTGTTTCCTGGCTGCTGTTTAGCCCTGATTTGTGATTTTGCGCAAATTATAGCTAAACAGCAGCCAGGAGACAGGACAGTATGGAAAATACCTCTTTTGATGAAGTAAAAATCGCCCCCTGACTCCCCACACTGACAGAGGGCAGGAGGCTTCCAGGCTGCATCATCCACTGTCATCCTCTCTCTGCTCCCTGTGATGGCGCCCCCCCCTGGTCTCGGCGCCCGGGGCAGCTGCCCCCCTTGTCCCCCCTAGCTATGGCCCTAGCTTACAGTGCACAAAAACCTCATAAAAGTAAAGAGCAGCCAATACTGTAGGATGCATGGACCACTAAAGGGAATCTTCTAAAATAAGCAAGTACGGATACAAAGTGCAGCCCATCATGAAGGCCTTAAACCTGTCATAAAGATCAACTTCCAGCTGCAGTTGACGTTGAAAGATTTAAAATTATTACAGCATTATATCTATATCTATGACATACATCAGCTGATAAGTACTGAAAGACTTCAGATTTTTTAATAGAAGTAAATTACAAATCTCTAGCACTTTTTTGAAACCAGTTGATCAGTTGATGTGAAAGAATTTTTTTTGCCCTTTAAATGTTAAGAAAGTATATTATAAAGTTGCTAAATTTTTATTGTGCAGAAAGGGTCCAGAAGAAATTGGTCAGCAATACACTTGCAATTCTTGCAAATGTGTCTGGTATTGCTCGGCTTTTTTCACCCAAAAGGTGGATGAGCTATAATATGAGACATAGCCCGAATTGCCATTTGCCGTCATGACATATACTATTGTACTAACAGTAGATGTCAAATGATCAGAAATGAGAGTACAGGTGCGTGGATGGTTTTAGGTCACTGGCAACCTCACTACTTGTACAGCAGTAAATGCTTCCATGATATTACTGCATGTGTTTCCTTTGTCCTTAATGCACCTAGTATTTTCGACAGACTTATTTCAAAGACATAAGGCAGCCAGTGCTTAGTAGTCAGTAAATGTGAATTTATACTTCTCCGGTAAATCAAAATACAGAACATTAAAGTGGCATTTAGCCAACAGAAAGGCATTAAATATTTATGGCCACCAGTGAAAACAGCTTTTTGTGCACAGTAGGGCAGCATCTTTACCTTAATAAAAAATTTAGTGGCATTGGTCCAATTTAAGGGAAAAAAAAATATGTCAGATAGTGATTTAATTTTTAAGCTCCACCACCCAATGAAGTAGTAACTGAGGTGTATGGAGAAGGCAGGTGTAGGCAGCAGATGAACATCACGAGAGACGTCTCGAGCTGCCAGCTTGTTTGTCTGACAGGATTTTAATGAGACTGTATTATGTGCCTGCTGGTTTGAGCTTACTCCCAAGAAGCAATGAAATCTACAAGATCCTAAGTATTAGTAGTCGACTGTGCTTAATAATATGTCCACCCCGAGTTATTACTTAACTGAAGTTTTAGAAAAGTAAATGTCCTGAAAAGAAAGCATAAGTGTTATTACTTTTGCAAAAGGATTTTTATTACTGCATATGGGATAATGTGAATGATAAATATTGTATGTAGTAATATGTGATGGTTTTACTAATATGCTTCATGTACAGTGCTCTATTTCTTGGGTATAAAGCCTCATGCATATGGCCGCACTACAGCTACAACCTCAGAGTTGTACTTACTGTTAGAGCCTAGCTAAAAGCTCATGGACCCTGGTGCAAAAAATTCACATTGGGCCTGTTCCTGTCAACACCACCTATTGCATACCCAAAATTTCCTTGGTGTTTATTGTGTTTACATTATATGAGTAAAGGCCCTATTAAAAAGCGATTATCGCCTGTATTTGGCCGATTATCATCCATTATGGCCGATAATCGCTTTGTGTAATGAAAAGGCAACGATCGGCTGAGATACATGAAATAGAAAGACAACCGACTTCGATAGCAATGATCGTAATAGGAGCTATGGCTGCAGGCCGCCGGTATCGTCTATGAACTCCCCATATTTTAGCACCAAAATACGGGTGTAATATGCAAATTACGGGTAATTTGTATAATACGCCTGTATTTTTGTCTCAAAATTACGTCCAGCCAAATAGACGGATGTAAACGACCAAAAAAAGATAGCCTTAAGGTCCTATTAGACAAAGCGATTTTCCGTTTTCTCCGCTTGGCAACAAACAATCGATAATGTGCGCTTTTATGAATGACCTGAAATCTTTCATGATAGTCGTTAGTTATGATCGTAATTATGATCATTACTACGATTTTTCACTCCTTCTGATCCCAGCAAACAAACGAACAATGTGTACATGCAGCAAAAGATTAGCGAGCAATTAGCAAATGATTAACAAAATTTTATGGTCAGCGCAAAAAATGCGATCAACGACACATGAACGTATTTTCGTTAGTTGTTTGATCGTTGCTTGCATACACACGGAAAGATGATTGTCTAAATTCAAACAATATGAAATTTTTCACACAATAAGCACCACCTCTTTGACATGCAAACATCCAATCTAAAAGACATGTTTATGTTCCTACTGCGTTCCTTTTAAAATAAGACGGGGCCTTATTTTCTTCTCTGAAAAAAAGGGCTAGGGCTTATTTTCAGGTTAGCTCACACATTACACATTATGCTCGATTAGTTTCTTGTACTTTACAGAGTAGCTTTTTTTATTTGAACTCGTTGTCTGGGGGTAAGAATGTACTGCTACCTATACATTATACCAGTTAGAGATGAACAAATCTATTCACAGATTTAGTCGGAAGTTGCACCTTGGAGCCAGATCCAAAAGCGAGTGAGTGGATTTTTCCCTGCTGTGGCAGGAGGTAGCAGGGCACTTATCCAGGATGGTTGGCTGTAACTAGGGCTTAGGGTCCTATTACACGGACTGATTTTTAACGATAAACGATCGCAAACAAGATTGTTTATCGTTAACCTGAAATCGTTCACCATATTACACAGAACGATGGTCATTAGTTACGATCGTTACTGCAATCATGATCTATGATTGTTTACTCCTTCTGATCCCCACAAAACAATGGACAATGTGCAGTTACAATGAACGATTAGTCAACAAATGCAGTACTTGAACGAATGAATGTGGAATTACAACGAACGATTAGTGAGCGATTACCGATAATTTTAGGTTCAGATCTAAATCAACCACATACAAACTTTTTTTTACACAGAACGATTATCGTTTAAATTTGAACAATATAACGATTTTTCGAACGATAATCGTCCTGTGTAATAGGGCCCTTTTTTCGAGAAGGGCTTATATTTTAAGCCTACTTCAAAAACCTTACAAAATGAAGCTACTTGAGATTGGGTTTATGATTGGAGAAACAGGTATCAGCTATCTTTCTATGTCTGCAGTTCTGAGCATGATATAAAGCTGACCTTTAACCCCATGATGTAGAGTTGACCTGTAACACCATGATCTAGAGCTGTTTCCCTGTAACCCCTTTTCAGCAGTAAAAAAAAATAAATCATATTGTCTATCACTTTAAGTGACCAATGTTGCATGATAAATACTTATTTACTATATAGTTGAAATCAGCAATATATGGGGGGGGGGGGGGCGTGCTTTTGTGAAAAAGCTGGGAGGTAATTCTTAGGACAAAAAGTAGCTAAATACTGTAGTAAATACTGAGAAGATGCACTTTAGGTGCATTTCCCATAATAAGTGTCTATTAGTAATTTTCATAACTTTTATTAGGCAACAACATATCTTAAAATTATTTTGCCCGGACTCCCCCTTTAAGTATTATAGGATTAGAGCAACTGTAAAATTGGCCAACTGTTGCTTGTGGCATATAAAATAAAATCAGACCTCAAGACCAGTACCAAATAAATGTAGATCAGACCCTAAAACTAATAAAACTAATTCAGATCCTAAAGCAGATGCCAAAATGAATTTAGACCTCAGAAATTCTATATAGAGATCTTTGACCATACCCCCAAACTATTCCTGAATAGAGACCCCAGACCGGACCCCTATATAAATGTAGACTGGAGCCAAAAATTAGAAACCAAATACTAAATTTGAGAAAATTAAGAGACTAGAATGAATAGAGTCCTGAAAATGGATTCTTATCTCGGGGTAGACCTCTAAATTTGGTTGTATTGCTCGTAGGTTGGATCCTTCTCATCTTCAGATTCTATGGAGCACTAGGACATTGTGTAACACACACACAGTGCCCTGACATTGAACAACAAACATAGGGCAGCGGAAGACCCATGGAGGATCAAGGACACTAAGTATATGAAGGAGTTACTGTAGTAATTGGGGCTTTATAGTTTCATCTAATGGAAGCTACACAAGCCCTATATACTGTACTACACTAACTCCACTGATGACATTCTCTACACTGTGTAGCCTGTATCCCTTAGCTGTCATTGACTTGTACTTGACCTAAAGTTATTGATGTCCCTGTGTTTTGTCTTTGAATTGCACAAGTACAGCAATCCCCATGGCTTTGATCTGCACACTATATATCTTAAATGAACAGGCTTTTCATAACACATTCAAGTTCCCTTTAGAAGCAGAAAATCCCATGTGCGGCAGAGCTCATACAATGCATTTGTTTCCTCTCGTCATGGTACGGACAAGGAGAAGTTGTCACCACACCTGTGGGCGAGAAATGATCCTCCAGATGTGACAAGGCAACGGCTGTTGTCTGTGACTAATTATAGTGAAAAATGACAAGAAAAAAGTGTTTGAACATTGGACGGAATACTTTGATTTAAAGCCAACAATTTCTTCCGAAAATAAGGCAAATTTAACAAACTTTCCACAACTGTTGTGACGGTGAGGAGAGGTACTATAAAGACTTGCCGCTATGAACAATTGCATCATTTATCTATCCCACGATCGTGAGGGTTCTAAAACCCTGGATATACTGTACAGCACCCTGTTGACAATAAAGGAAGTTAAGGCTGGTCAATCTTAAAGTGGTCTTCTGATGACGAAATCTATTTTTAGCTGTCTAATAAATAAGAATATATGCTTAAATAAAATTACATTACTACCTATGTGTTTTTTTTAGTGTACATCCTGTAATGGTCCTTCTGTTCCTGTTCTGTACTCTAGCTGAAAATTCCATGTTTAGAACAATGACGGCACAGCCCAAAATGTGTTCATACCAGATGCAATCTTCTCTACTCTATGCTTTGACTGACTACGTTTGGATTCCAGCCCAATGAGGCTTGCTCCCTGGCCTACAGGTCACTTATTTTAGTGCATACACAAGTCACTGCTGCCTCAACGTACACCTTTATTTTGCTGGGAATACAGATAACTATGTGAAAAGAATGTTTTATTATTAAAAAACCCCTTTAAGAAAGGCTTTTTAGAAGTCTATGGGAAGGTTCATAATTGTTGTGGATCTGTAATTTTTTTTTACAAAAGAAATGTCCGTAACATCCACGAATCCATAAAAATATGAATGAGGAGTCATTTTAAACTATTCCCACTCCTTTGCTAATAAAAAAAAAAAAAATTAGGATTACAGATGCAATGAGGATGCATTACAGACAACAATTTTTTTGTAGACTGCAGAGAAAGCTTGGGCCTGATTGCAGACAACATATACCGTCCTGAAAAACTACTGAACATATGCGTGTAGCTTATACTTTATACTTCTGTCAGCTGTCTGTATTACGTGTATGAGGTTCTCCCAAGACTCCAGATAATGTAGTTGGAGATGGGATCGGGTGTGATGGAAAGTCACTGCTCCACCACCTTGTTCTCGGAGTAATAAACTGCTGCCAGAGCAGTCTGGCTGCAGTTTACCCCAGCCCATAGAAAACACAGGAACGCTCACCTTGGTGAATGCTTCTGTGTATGGGAGGGCTGGAGACAGAACTGTTGGAGAACATTTGACAGTTATTAAAGGTGAATCTAACCTGCTAATATCTCTTTTTTGTGCATGTTTTCCCACACAGTTAGTAGTTAGATCCTCATGCTACTCTGGCGGTTTGGAACACTGGCGGTTCCGTCCTGCTCCAATGATTTTTATTAGAATATACAGTTCGGCCAGGGGGTGGATCGATGCTCTGAGGATGGTAGCCCTGCCCCCTGTGCTCCAAACTGCCCATTTAGCATAAGGATCTAACTATTAACTGCATGAGAATGACGCCGAGGATAAAGGTAAGAGACTTACCTTCATTCTCTTTGCTCCGTGCGCGAAAGGGACATATCAGCAGGTTAGATTTTTCTAACCCGCTGATAGTTTCCTCATAAAGGTATATGGCCACTTTTACAGAGAATGGTTTGATACTCTAGTATCACTATAACATTTTAGAATATAATGCTTGCTATAACAGTTACATGTACAGGTTACAATAATTGTGCTTAGAATGGTAGGTCTGACTCTCCAATAAAAAAAAAAAATCTCTAAAGCCCAATTATCAATGTCACTCATCGGAGGCTTGTATCCCCGCACATAGATGAATTACTGTGACTGTGTGGAGTACCTGTGCTGTGGCCATCATGGTGAATATTAATATCATGTAAATCATGACATTCCAAGCCACATAAATTCACTGTACATCCGCTAAAGCTTTCTGGCATTCACAGCTATTACCGAGGTTTTCCATTTGTTACTTTCAGCAATAAATCTGCATCGTTCGACAAGCCCATTCTTATGCCAGTTTAAGGATCCCCGGAGAATTCCCCATTGCTAAGTTGCTGAAATTATGTATTTGTATTATTTTTGAACAGTAAGATATGCAGTAACATTCATTTTATACTTTATAATGTTGTCAAACTTTAATCTGAATTTTCATTTTGCATGACAGCAATGTAATATTGTCTCTTATGCAGAAATGTAGTTACAGCTCTCACTGCCCTAGGCTCTAAGCCTAAATATGCCCCCCAGTAAAGGCACATCTACAATCCCCAGTTATAGTTGCTTATTTCTGATAATGACAATTGGTCAGTGTGATCTATAGAGAATCTGTATACATAGAATAGACCAAGCTTATCCACAATTAATAATAAAACCCGCATACAGGTATTGTTGTAATCAAATTCTGTAATCGAAAATAAAACTTATTGTAACATGGCAGATTGCAAATGGCAGAAGCACGCCTGTATACATTTCCTGTCAGCATAATGACAGGTATAACATGACATTCAACTACATTTGTAGGGCAGTGCATTATATGAATGATCAGGCAATCGCAAGTCCTCTTATGGGACAAGTTGAAAGGTAAATTTTTTTTTACTAAATATTATCTCACCCCCCCCCCCCCAAAAAAAAATTGCATTAATAGCCCATATCTTTTATTATTATTTAAAAGGGTAATTCAACCTAACCGAGCTGGTCTTACTCACCAAGTGTCTTTGAGTATTGTGAGCTGTCCCCGGTTTTTCTAGCTGCCCCCGTTTAAGTTGCAAGTTTTTCAAAGGCCGGTCTATAGCCAAGATGGCGCTGGACAGAAAACTGCATTTCCCAGCAAGCATTTCACCTCAGACCCAAGTATCTGCCCATGGTTTGCTCTATCTGCTTCTGCTTTACACTGTAAACAAAATATCTATCTATCCATCTACATAGAGAGAGATAGAGATGAAACAACCGTGTTGTCTTTCCCCTATACTGCTCTGCCCTTGGCCAGGTGCTCACTGATTAGTGTGATGTCAGTGGTGGGTGGGGTTATAGATGAGGTGTTACATCTTGCTTGTCAACAGAATAGACAGATCATGTGACTTTGGTCTCAGAAGGGAGGGGGGCACCGAGGAGTGGAGACAAAGTGGACCAGGAAGAGAGGACTTTATGCAGCTTCAGGGTGTAAGTGAGGATGTGCTGCAGAGAAACGGCCCAAATTCATGTAATAGAAACCTATAACAAACTAGCTTGGATTATGGGTTGGGATTTAACAGGGTTAAATCTTTCTGAAGTGGAGTACCCCTTTAACATTAAAAACTTACACATATTTGGTATTACAATGGTATTACAGAAATTAATATAAATATACTACTATACTGCTCCTTATCAGGAACAGGACCCCACTATCGTCTATGGACTCTCGTTAGAACTTTCAAAATCTAAATCAACAGTAGATGTGATATAAAGCAAGTTTGCAATTTACATTTATTATTCCTTTTTTTAGTTATCATGGAAAACACGACACTTCCTGTTTTCTGACTTTTTTTTTTCTCTCAAAAAACAGGAAAAACAGTCAGAAAACAGGGAGTCCTATCGCTTCTCGGCCTTTTGGCTAAGATCATGTGTAGTACCTGTTCTTATCAGTTTAATATCTGATACGTCCCCTATCTGGGGACCATATATTAAATGGATTTTTAGAACAGGGAGATGGAAAAAGAGCTTGCTCTGTCCTCTCCAGGCATTGACCTGGTATTGCAGTGCCTCCAGGGTCAGTGCATCAAAAAAAAAAAAAAAAAGAAAAAAAAAAAGAAAACAGGGATTCCTGTGTATCCCAGGTCATCTGAGCGCTCACAGAGATGGCAGTCATGTGACTTATGGAAACATTGAGCTGTGACTCTCTGTACTTGCTGAAATTCCTGTGTTTAGTCTTTTTTTCAACCAGTCAGAAAATCTGCCTTTAAGGCTGGACTTGGATTTCTGGTAAGTTCAGCTTTGTTTTACAGCATGATAACAATAAAAATAAGGAATGTATACTGCAAACTTGCTATATATCACATCTCGTCGATTTAGATATTGAAAATTATAACGACAGTGACACTTTAAGGGATTTGTGATAACTGACGAAACCCAACTCATTCATGAATATGTGTAGCAGTGTATGTAAGGAAAAAAGCAGGCCCATTTTGCCCACATAATTCAACGCCTTTAACCTCTTAGCACTATGCAATATACATTTACAACACTAGAAATATGCAGTTTAGGACCAAGAGTGGAATACTGATCACACAGACATAAAAGCTGTGTCTGTGACATGACCCACTGGGGGATGACTGTGATTGCCGGCCTGTCTCCTGTGGCAGCGGTTCAGGTCGGAGATAGCTCGTCAGACAAATGGACAGAAAAATAGCATCGGGAATAGACACATTTCTTTTTCTGGAAAACAGCATTTATTGAATAAAGTGATGAAATATGGTAGTTAAAACTATACATATGTTGTTTCCCTACAGAGAATATTTAAAGTGTACCTGTCGTTATAACTTTCAAAATCCAAATCAACAGTATATGTGATGTAAAGCAATATACATTCATTATTTTTATTTTTTGTTATCCTGCTGTAAAACAAAGCTGAACTTACCAGAAATCCAGGTCCAGTCTCCTGAAGGCAGATTTTCGGACTTGTGTTGGTTGGAAAAAAAAACAGACTAAACACAGGAATTACGACCAGTACAGAGAGTCACGGCTCAATGCGTCCATCAGTCACATGACTGCCTTCTCTCTGTGAGCGCTCAGATGGCCTGGGATACTGTTTGAGAAAAAAAGGTCAGAAAACAGAAAGTTCTGTATCTCCCCCCCCCACACACAAAAAAAAATGAATGTATATTGCTAGCTTGCTTTATATCAAATCTACTGTTGATTGAGATTTTGAAAGTTATAACGACAGCAACACTGTTATATATACGGCACTGTAGCATTCAGATCTGCTGGCAGTAGTAGCAAAATTCATAAAGTTCATAAAGAAGTATATACCATAGCTACTTGCATGTAGAAATAAAAACAAATATCCTTAAATAATTGATGTTTGATAGTCCAGCACTGATAAGGTCAAATCAGCACCAGAATAATAGAATTTCTCATTGTTTAGGATTGTGACATTATTGCATTTTGTCGGAATAGAGATGGTATATACAGTATGTGTATGCACAAACACTAAGCATGCTCCTTATAGGACAAGTTGCTGTTCACTAGGGATGGTCCGTACAGAGTTCGTACGAACTCGAACCATCCGCAATGAATACCGCTGTCTGCCCGCTCCATGCAGCGGGCGGATCCAGCGGGAGGAACGCCTGGAAAACTGGGATACAGCCCTAGCCATAGGCTGTATCCCAGTTTTCCAGGCGGTCCTCCCGCTGAATCCGTCCGCTGCACGGAGCGGGCAGACAACGGTAATCCAATGCCGAGCGTTTGGGTTCAGGCGAACCCGAACCTCGGCGGGTTCGGACCATCCCTACTGTTCACTATAAATGCATGTACTGTATTTAACAAAAATATCATAAAGTTGATTTAATAATCTATGAAGAATAATAAAGTATACAGTGTTCTGTATAAGTCACAGTTTCTCTAAATAATCCTTTTTATTCCCTTTCACAGATACCTCATCGGAGTTTACAGATGGTGTATTTATTTTTGAAGACTTTCCAGAGCAAGATCCAAAAACTGTAAAGCGTTATGATGCCATTGTCGTAGAACAGTGGACCATGATTGAGGTTGGTCTTTGTTTCTAATCACCAAATATAGTTTGACTTGTACAAGATTTTGACTATTATATTACAATAATGGATGAACGTCCACCTATTGAAATGTGCTGCTGATGCCATTATATATACTCCACTCAGCCATAACATTATAACCATCTGGCTTATATTGTGTAGGTCCCTTCTCAGCTCTGACCCATCAAGGCATGAGCACCTGTGGTATTTGCACCAATATATTAGCAGCAGATCCTTTAAAGGGGTATTTCCACCTAAGCATAGTATCCTTAGTACACAGGAACAAGGTCCCGGAAGGAATGGCATGCACTGCACATACATGGCCAGCACCGCAATCACTCTCTATGGCAGTGCTTCTCAAACTGTGAGACAGGCCTCACCAGTGAGGCGCCCCCTAGTTATTGGTGAGGCCCAGCTGGGGAGTCAGTTTTTTACAAAATTAATTATGATCTTCACAGTCTTTCAAAATCTCTATTTTAGCAACATTATTATTTTATTTTGTACTTGCTTTATTAGTATATAGAGCTTGGGAGACAGGTGAAAGATAGTCCTAGCATTATTTTTAGCTTTTAAATAGACTTTCACCACAGATGGTGAGGCCCTGTCATCGTCTTGGTCAGTCTGGTGAGGCCTAGGCATTGCCTTGGTCTGTTGGGGGAGGCTCCAGTAGAAATAGTTTGAGAAGCATTGCTCTATGGGATACGTAGCCCCTCCGTGGTGGTCTAGGATCCCCCCACCCCAATGCGATCGTGATAGGGGATCCCTTCTCCTTACCTGCCCGGGCCTCAGTGTCGGAATGGCACTGATCCTGCCTCGGAAATTGATGTATTTGGTCTGCAGCAGACCAGAGTAATACAGCACTGATAAAATCCCCTCCCCAATAAAAGTTTGAATCGCCCCCCCCCCATTTCCAATTTAATAAATAAACATACACATTGGGTAATCCTGCATGCGTAATCGCCTGAACTATTAAATTATTCCATTCCTGAGCTCACATGGTAAATGGCAAAAGCGCAAAAAAAAATTCCAAAATGCTAACTTGCACATTTTTGATCCCATCAAATCCAGAAAAATTTAATAAAAAGTTATGAAAAGTCGCATATACTCAATCAAGGTACCGATGGAAAGTGCAGATCATGGCACAAAAAAAGATACCTCACACAGCCCCATAGACCAAAGCATAAAACTGTTATAAACATGGTCATAGAGCAATTTTAAGGAACATTTAGGTTTCTTTTTTAAAGATTTTAAATTTTTTAAAAGCCATCAAATAAAATAAATTATGCAAGTTGTATATCATTGTAATCGTACCGACTTAAGGTACATATATAATGTCTCAGTTTTACCATAGGGTGAAAGTTGTAAACACAAAATCTCCGTGCATTTAAATATATTCTTGTTTGGAAGCATATTTTATGCAAAATTTTACCCCTTGTACAGGGAGAACACTGAAGGGGGGGGGGGGGGGGGTGAAGAAAGTATAGAATGAGTGAAAAAGGAGAAGACCGAAAAAACTAGAAAGGTCTGCCGTGGAGTACTAAGGAGAATAGAATGGAGGGCAGCCTTCTGTTCATTTAAGTTGTATACTATATTCTCCTAATGCAAAAATTCCAGTCGTTTTACACCATGAAAGTCATGCACTCTGAATTAGTTCTTCAGTATAACCTCACGTAATGTTTTCATTAAGCAGTTCTATTTTTATTTAATTTGCATGTACAATATTAGTTGGAATGTAGGTCACAACCTTAAAGCATGCAAAATATCTTAATCAATTAGATGAGTGCTCTTCCCTTTCCTCATGGTGTGGTCTACATAACAAGAAGCTCTTGGGTTTCTGCAGTAAATCTGTTATAGCTGCAGGATAACAAAAAACAATATTTGCCGCAATTGTGTTTTCCTTTGTTGTTTTGGTAAAACAATAAATATAGTTACATCGTTAATAGTTACATAGTTAATATGATTGAAGAAAGACACATGTCCATCAAGTTCAACCAAGGAGGGAATGGATGCAGGGAAGGGGGGTATACAAGGTGGATACAGGATGGATACAGGGAAGGGGACAGATGATGATAAGTTCTATACATATGCATTTATATTATTTTGGTCTAAGAACTTGTCTAGCCCTGTTTTGAAGCCCTCCACTGTTTTTGCTGTGACCAGAGCCTGGGGTAGACTGTTCCACAGATTCACAGTTCTCATGGTAAAGAAGACTTGTCGCCTCCGGAGATTGAACCTTTTTTTCTCCAGGCGGAGGCAGTGCCCCCTTGTCCTTTTGAGGTAGTTTTACCTGGAACATCTTTTCCCCATATTTCTTGTAGGGGCCATTTATATATTTAAATAAATTAATAATATCTCCTCTTAAATATAAATTATTATTTTTAACTTTTTGATTAGCAATTTAGATGTTCAAATCAGCACAGTGTGTGACAGATGACTGAACAAGGTAGAAATGTATATATGAGAAATTACTATATAATGGGTTTAATCCTAATGCTACATCAGCAGAGGTGTAGCTAGGGTTCGGCCTGGTGGGGGTGGCAAAACAAATCTGTGATGTGAGTGGGTCCTGAACCCTTGTAACATAGCCTATGGCTGTATCCATGTTTGCCAGGACTCCCTAGGGCATCATCCAATTTTTCCAGAAGCCTGGAGCTGAATGCCAAATGTTTCGGTTTGGCCCAGACATTTTTCTGAAGTTGGCTCATCACTAGTCAGGGATCATGTTACCCATGGCTACATCTGTAGTTGACCAGATTCCCCTTTTCATTCCTCACAGATTCCTTGGAAAATGAAAGGTGGAATATAAATGGTTGCTAGGGGCAATTAAGACCATTCTACTTCACACCAGTTTGATAAATCTCCCCCTGTGTGTTTGCAGAATTTGCTTACTAGACATCTTTGGCTCCTCAGTTTTTCAGGGTCTTCCCTATTTCCGCCATCTAGATAACTCCTGCTGCCCTTTTAAGAGTACAATCCCGCTTTTCCTGTGCCCTCATAACTAAAGTTATCCTCTAAAAAACAATGCCACTTAGTGACAGGAGCTTGTCCTGTCACTGATTACCTTAAATGATGCGATTGCTATAGATTGAAGCGTTAAAGGGGGTAATGACAGGCAGCTGCGTGATCGCAGCTGCCTATCATTATGCTGGGCTCCCGAAACACTGATGTGTGCTGGACCGCTCACGTTCCTGCTGTAAAGGATATGTATATGTACGTATTGCTGACATGAAGGGGTTAAAGGGGTAGTGCGGCGCGAAGACACGGATCAGGTATGTATACTGCACTACACTTCCGGGTACACGGGCGGGGGTTGGGGAACACGGGAAGGGGGCCATTCACATACATAACATACATTACAAAGTTGTATAACTTTGTAATGTCTGTTATTTTGTCAATAATTTCTTAGCGCCGCACTACCTCTTTAATAAAGACCCATTGAGAAAATGTTAGGATTTTTTGCACCATGATAAGTAGAAAGCAAGAATAAAAAATGTTTTTGGTTTTTTTTTCTAAAAAAAAAAAGTGTCTATATTCTTTAACATCTCTTTACTTAAAGTAGATGTTGTAGGAGTGATAACATGATGGGGCTTATTATGCTGCATTTTCCACACACAATTCCTTTTTTAAAATCTGCAGCGTTCATGCCTTATTCTTCTAAAGCCATCTTGCAGCTGTGTCAAACCTGCTGATAATAGGCTACGACTTTTAGAAAATTATTAGAATGTGGGTGTTTAAATGGTAATTGTAGGCAATAATAGGAGTACTGCACTGACTCCTTAATGGCCACTGTCATAAAAAAATTTTTTTTGATGCATTAAACGTTGTGAGCAGGTGGGATCTGATAAGACCCCCAGCAATCAGGGAGAAATGCGCTTCTTGGCACACAGAAATCTCCATCCAGGCAGCTCCTTTATAATTCTATGGGCCTTCCTAGAAAGAGATGATTGAATGTGTGGAAGTACAGTACACTACTGTGCACTGCCCCATGTTCGTTCACCTGATCAGTGGGGGATTCATTATGATACAAAAGCGTCTTCATTAAAGATTTTTCTTAGATTTGTATAGACAGCCTCTACAGCTTTCTGTGTGAGCTCTATTTTCTCTATATTTTTAGATAGCCCTCATGATTTCCCTTGCCAGCTACCTTGTGTTTGTGCTTCTCTTTCTCCCTCTGTTCACTTTTCAAGCTGGTGTGTAACTTACTCCCCCTTCCAGCTGATCGCTTGTACACAAGCCAATTATCACCTGAAGGAGTGTTTCTAGCAGCGCTTCTTATCCATAATCGGCTTGTGTAAAAGGACCTTAAAACTACATAGAAAGATGCTCTATTTTGCATTTAGGAAACAAATGAACAAAAAAAAATGCAACGGTGTCCATAGCATTTAACACATAGCATTTGTTGTCTCCCTTCGCAGAATAAAGCACTTGCACTGCTATTCTGATGAAGAGGACCTCTGTTCCTCGAAACGCGTAAATATTGTGCACTTTCAATAAATGTTTTTACTTTATTCAGCCTCTATTTGTAGTCTTTTGGGCAGTGCTAACATTTATGGATTAGCCACGCACCATTTTTGTACTTAGACTAGCCTTCGCAGAATAAAGGTTTATATGTAAGAGAATATCTTAACGTTAGTCACTCTAGAACATGAATGTAGTCATGTCAACATTAAAAATATATCTAATTTATATATAGTTTAACATGAAAGTTAGCACAATGTAAGTATATTGGTGAACCAGAGGTTGCTGCAGTCAGAAAAGTTGCGATCAGCATAGTTCTCCCCAGTTATGCCTGGGGTCAACTCTCAATTTGAGAAGTGTGGCTGTTACCACTGACTGTTGTTCTCTTGGCTGAATTAGGTGTTCTAGGTGCTACCCTCAGTATAGAATTGATAATATTCCCGGACTATAAAATTGTTGGTTCAGTGAATGTGAATGTTTCCTCAGTACAAACTATTAATGTTTTTTTTATTCTCATTCAGAGGAGTAGAATGAGCATTAAATAAACCCATATCCTGCCCCCTAGACTGTTGTTGTAGATGTGGTTTGATGAGAAAGAAAGCTAGCGAGGCTGCTGGGAGATGAACAAGGCACCTGCTACATTTCCTGTTAGTTAATGCTGTGCAAGTCTGATCAGACACCGCAGACTTTGCATTCTATAATTGACTGCTGTAAGAAGGAAGAGCTGGGGCGACGTGCGGATTGCTTTTTGTCATTTCAGCTGCTTCTTTCAAATCACATTTTGAAAATCTGTTTTGACACAACGCTTTCTTATTGTAGATAACAGGTGTGTGCACCGGTGTATATTACTGGTAAATAAACTCAATATAAATTATACCACCACAGTATCTTTACAGGCATAAATACATCTTATGAACTTTGCAGAATTATTTGGGGATGGTTTAAAAAAGAAAATAGGTATTCTTACATTGGAACAATGGAAAACCCCATCCCGTGTGTGTGTGTGTGTGTGTGTGTAATATATATATATTATATAATATATTGATAGATAGATAGAAAGATAGATAGATAGTGGTACCTAAGAGTAACTTGGATTAAGAGCGCTTTTTAAAATTGTAACTTGGTTCCCTATACTGGGTGGGCGGGGGAGTGGGGGAGGGCATGGCCTGCATAGCGGGGTCTACAGCTCTGTACTCTGACCCAGGAAGTCTCCCTCACCTTCTAAATCATGGCAGATCCATTTCAGTCTGAGGCTTACATCAGGGGACAGGACTGTGGAGGTAATAAACCACTGTCTCCCCAGACAGAGTGCTGCATTTATGTGCCCACATCTGCCCTGCTCATTCCTTCATGTTCCCTGCAGTTTCTGTCAGCCCTTGTGTTTTCCATCCTCTCCATTCTTGCTATAATGTGCCTGCACTTACACTCAGCTATACACACTGCTGCTATTAATGTGCCTGCACTTACACTCAGCCATTCAAACCGCTGTATATAAAGTTTGTCTCTATCCTCCTACACAGCTCTGTGATTCTTACTTCCTGGTTCATGCCCCTCCCCCATTGCTGTCATGTGACCACACAGACCTCTCACAGCAGCCCTGCTTCTCTATTCTAGCCTGTTGTACTACGCTACTGCATTGTAGGTATCTGCATGTCCATTCTGTATCTACAAACTGCTGCTGTTTTTTCAGGTTTATGCAGTTACTATACATTATATTCCACATGCTGATTGCTATACTGTACAGTAACTTATCGTATCACATATTTAGCTCTTTCCCATTGTTTGTTTCATCTGTTTTGCATGTTAAGAATAAAAAGTCATTATTTTGGGGGTGTAGACCAAATTGTCTGCATATGGCTATGTTCACACAACGTTCTTTTTAAGTAAAGAACGGACGTTGATTGCAATTGCCTCAGCATCCATTCTTTACTGCAGGGGGGGGGGGCATTGCACTGATGTCAATGCAATGCCGCCCGATGTGTTCTCACATCGTTATTCTAACACCGATCTTTAGAACGGGCGTTAGAATAATGTGCCTGTCAATTATTTCAGTGAACAGCATCCGGAAACATCAGCTGTTCACACAACGCAATGTGCAGCGCGGCGTACATTGCATTGGAGTGAATGGCTAATTGATTTGCGGGCACAACCGCCGGTGCCCGCAAATCAATTGTGAAAAAAGAACATGCCTGCAGCCGATACGGAGGTATCGGCTGCAGGAACGGGCTGAGTGCAGGCCGACGACCGGCTGTTTAACAGCGTCCGTTGCTCCGTTGCTACGTTAAACGTTGTATGAACATAGCCTATCAGTGATTTCTTATGGGTAAATTGGCTTTTGTTTAAGGGTACATTCACACGGGCGGGCTCGCAGCGAGATTCTCGCTGCGAACCCGGCAGGTCCTGGCAGTTCCCATACACTACATACTTGCTGCGGTCTAAACGACCGCAGCGAGTATGTAATTATACCACCCTTAACCCCTTCTGCTCCCCCGCTGTGTATATACTTTACCTGTCCTCGCTGCACGGGTCCGGCGTCCTGCTCTCCTGTCCGGCCAATCAGTGTGTTGCCCAGCCGCAGCCACTGATTGGCCGGGCGGGAGAGCAGGACGCCGGACCCGTGCAGCGAGGACAGGTAAAGTATATACACAGCGGGGGAGCAGAAGGGGTTAAGGGCGGTATAATTACATACTCGCTGCGGTCGTTTAGACCGCAGCAAGTATGTAGTGTATGGGAACTGCCAGGACCTGCCGGGCTCGCTGCGAGCCCGTCCGTGTGAATATACCCTAAGAGTGATTTGGATTACAAGCAAAGTCCCGGAACGAATTATGCTCGTAATCTAAGGCACCACTGTGTGTGTGTGTGTGTGTGTGTATCACACACACACACACACACACACACACACACACACACACACACACACACACACACACACACACATATTAAGGTGCAGCAGCATTGCCAACATTGGACACCTGCTACTATGTACATATGCCCTAGTCAAGTGCTTCTGGGCTCTCGATATTAGTCATTCAGTTCAATCTATATTCTCCATTACCTGATAGTGCCGCACATATCTTCATAGTCTACTAAGAAACCCGTTACGGAGAACCTATCATGACTTTTTTTCAGAGAAGGCAGAAGCCAACATGGATTGCCCCAATCATTTATGGTTCAGGCTGCACAAAAGTGATGACAGGTTCCTTTTAAGGAGTACTTTAGACTTCTTGTCCTCATTCAAAAATTAAAAACCATCTAAATGAGTTCTTTTTATAATAAGCTACAGCTCATGTTTTTGTTGTCAGAGGATGCCCCCTGGGTCCCACCACTCACAGCCAGCTTGGGTGTGTATCGCAGGCATCTAAAATATACTTGTAAGGGATGAATAATAATTTCTCAAACTAGTTAAAAAAAATTAATAATAATGCTTTAGAAAAATTAAGGTTAAAGGGGTAGTGCGGCGCTAACCAATTATTCACTAAATAACACACATTACAAAGTTATACAACTTTGTAATGTATGTTATGTTAGTGAATGGCTCCCTCCCCGTGTCCCCCCCCCCCCCACCCACGCCACCCCCGGAAGTGTGGTGCATTATACTCACCTGATCAGTGTCAACCCCCGTCCGCCATCTTGCGACAATGATGTAATCTTCAGGCGATCGTCCGAACCGCTCCGACCGTCTCTCGTGCCGGCCGCCCTCTGCCGCGTCATCAGCTGCTCAGCCACGATTGGCTGAGCATAACTGTGCTCAGCCAATCACGGCTGAGCAGCTGATGACGCGGCAGAGGGCGGCCGGCACGAGGGACGGTCTGAGCGGTTCGGCCGATCGCCCGAAGATTACATCATTGTCGCAAGATGGCGGATGGGGGTCAACACGAATCAGGTGAGTATAGAGCACTACACTTCTGGGGGTGGCGTGGGGGGGGGAACACGGGGAAGGGGGCCATTCACTAACATAACATACATTACAAAGTTGTATAACTTTGTAATGTGTGTTATTTAGTAAATAATTGTTTAGCGCCACACTACCCCTTTAAACAAAAATCCTCTAGTTGATCTGCTGAACATTTAGCTTAGTGCGAGGCTGTTCAGGAACCTATATTAGATAACATTCCATAGCTCCATTGCCAGACTGCTGTTTACAGACAGGAGCGTTGACAGGTTTAGACAGCACTTTGTTCCAGAACATAACAGACAGGATATAATAGTTCTCCTATATATAACCATTTCCTGCCAGACACTGCACAAATAACAGGTCAGTGCAAATAACTCTGGTGGTTGCAACTAAGGAAGAGCTCTTCACCTTTATCACATGTTAACCATAAAAATGTCAGCCCCCACTATTTCCAGTATGGCCTGTGACTTCTATTATCACGTCGCATTGCATTTTATGTCATACTGGCAGTTTTCAGTTACAAGCAATTTCTTTTTCTTTCCCTTCTTTTGTACATCTGTTTTGCACACAGTCCTCTGCTACATTGAGATACTCTTATACCAGTGTCCGCATATTTATTAAAATAGAACATCATGTTTGTAACTGGGTTATATTGAAAAAGTAAAAAACACACTAAAACTAAGCCATTAAGGGAGCAACTAAGAGTCATTCAGGCAGTAGTGAATAATATTCCCCAGCTAGCTCTGTGGAGGTATGAACTGATGGAGACAGTACAGGACTATGTTATTGCTTTAACTATAATCAGTAAGAATGTACTATATGCACTGAATATTCAGAAAGCCCTAAGACTTGTTTTCACCCACATATACACTGTTAACAGGAGTTAAAGTAAATAGTATTGATTATTTCATGACAGTGACTCTTGTCAATAGTTCTTGAGGTGGATGTGTTGGAGGCAGAAAAAATGACCAACTATAGGGGTCTGACTTTAAGAAATGCCAAATTGTGATGGCTGGACAACTGGGTCAGAGCATCTCCAAAGTGGCAGGTCTTGTAGGGTGGTTCAAGCAAGGACAACAGGGGAACCAGTTCTCTGGAACGCCCTACCCAAAGACATCAGACTCATACCTAATATTCACAGTTTCAAGAGTGCCCCGAAGACTCATCTCTTCTGACTCGCTTATAACGTTCCCCAAACTTGTTTCCCCCTTCTGTTTTTTCTCTTGCTCTCTCTCTGACGGTTCCTGCACTTTTTATGTTTACTTGCAATCAGACATTGGCGTTGTTGCTGGCTCATCCTGTTTTTCTAACTATGTACAATGGCTGGACCATGGACAAACGAAGCACTTATGCCTAGTGTCAACCCACGTTGTTAGTCTGTAAGCTCCAACGAGCAGGTCTCGTTTATACTTTGTATTTTTTATGTTATTATATTTTTATATGTTTATTATAATTATTTAACTGTGTATTATTTACCTCTGTACTGTATGCATAGAAAAAAGCACTGCGTAATCTGTTGGGGCTATAATAATAATTTTATTTGTATTATCATCATCATCATCATCCAACATAGATGTCATACATGCCTAATGGTGAGTTTACACAGGCAGATTTATCTGACAGATTTTGAAAGCCAAAGCCAGGGATGGATTTGAAAAAAAAAGCAGAAATCTTAATCTTTCCTTTATGACCCGTTCCCTGTTTATGGTCTGTTCCTGGCTTTGGCTTCAAAAATCTGCCTGTGTAAACGCACCATAAGGATTGATGATGCACGGGGGAGGGAAAAATCTGCCCTGGGGCGGGCTGGTGCTCAGGAATAGACCAGCACTAAACGCAGGAACTGGGTGGCATTTAAAGAAAAGGACCGCGCCCCCGGAATCTTGTGCCGCGCCCCCCCCTCCCAATGTGGCGATATCCCCTCCCCTCTTTGACATAGCTCTATTAATGGAGCCGCGTCACAGAGGGGAGGCTGTTTCATCACCCAGGGGGCCTTCGGGCCTGCCCTAGTGCTCCGGGGCGGGCTGGTGCTCGGGAAAAGACCAGCACCGAGCATGGGAACTGGGTTGCATCTCAAAAAAAGGACTGCATGTCCAGCATCACCACTGATATTACATAGATAAATTACTCCATCACCACCAACATGACGTAACAGAAATAGGCAGCCTGGTCACATTTTCTTGTACATCTTGTGGATGGTCGTGTGTGTGTGTGTGTGTGTGTGTGTCTCTTACCGGCAAAAGATGGCAAAATGATTTACTATAGGGCTGCATCCATCCTCTTCAGCCACCATAATTCAAATACGGAGCATTCGGGTTCGTACAAACCCAAACTTACTGTAAGTTTGCTCATCTCTAGTGATAAGCAAATACGCAAAACTTTTCACTCAATGGCAGATATCATAAAATTCAAGGTTAATTCAAGTTAGTGAAAATACCACTATTACATAGCAAAAACTAGTGGCAAATGTAAAAACCCCATACATATTATATCCTAGACTTGTTATTGAACAGCTAATATTGCAGTGAAGGATAGTATATCCTATTCAAAACATGTTTTTAAACAATACGAAGAATAGCTTTTTTATAAGAGAAGCAGATGAAGAGAGATGAATATTGATTTTCCCCATAGTCTTTGGAATCTGTGCTCACATGTCGTATATCTACAATATTATTTTTGGAAGAAAAAAAAATATGAAACGATGTAAGACACGAACACATTCACACTTGTCCCTATTCCAAGCTGTTGCGTGGGAGGTAGAAGAGAAATCTATTTTTCTTGTCCCAGCGGCTCTAAATTGGTTAAAGGACAACGCACATGTATGTGGAGGAAGGGATCAGCCTCGCAGGAGGTCATGACGTTGCCCACGGCTAGAGGCAAGTTGATAATTTGTTACACTAACAAGTTTAAAATCGTGACACGGGTCACCCAAAGACCACAGGCTTTGTAATTTTGCAACGAGCTTTTACCTCCCTCGTAGTGTCAAAAGATAATAACATGCTACCACACCAGTCATTTAAACCTTTTCTTTACTTGTTTTTTGCCACCGCTGACTTGTCCAACGCTATAAATAAGATTTGAAAGAGCAATCAGAGTCATCGGCAGGGGGGCCTCCACAATAGCTGGAATCATACAGTTAAATTATATACCACATACAAACTAAATGTTGTGATTGTTTGGAAAACTGTGGTCACCATTAAGGCATGTTTTATATATATAATGCGTGGGTGTGACATCATGTGGGTGAAATTCACCTGCATCTCTGATAACGCCGTGTTCTGCAGATTCTGCATCATGATTCAGAGATTTATTTTGGTGCCTCGATATATCTGGCCTGGTTTACATAGAAACGCAGTAAAGCAGCAGCTGATTTTCTCAAAATAACCAAATTTTTAGAAGAGCCTCATACTGCAAATTTCTCAATGACTTATATTGTTTTTGTGCTTTTATTATTATCCCTGCTGCGATGCTTTAGAATAATTGTCAGTGTTGTTCTGTGTACGTCGTTAACCTAAAAATGTCTCTCCTTTGGAAAATATGTACCGAAAGATTTTTCAAAAAGTACAGGGAAAAAGTGGAGCAGTTTGGAATAAAACAGAAAAAAAGATGACATTCTTTATTCTTCAGGAAGAATCTGAAAAATGAGGGTGGGAAACTGATTTAATTTAAATTTAATTTAAAGCGTGCTTGTCATCTAGATGTCACAGAGATGTGCCAAACAATACGTGATGTCCAACAGCACCAAAATATATAGTGCAATAAGCTTACTTAGGATCGAGGATGCACGCCAGGTAGCCAGCAATCCCAATGGAGACCTGTAAATATCAAATGAAATATGACGTCTGACAGTACCCAGTGGATGAAAACCACTGAAGAATCTTTACTGCATCACCAAGTACAGTGCAATATTTCAGCCAACAAAAGGCCATTACAATGCTTGACAAAGGCTTTTTGTTGGCCGAAATATCGCACTGTGCATAGAACCCTATTACTCCGATAATTTGTAGAATCAGGGCGATTATGCAGATTATCGCACAGTGTAATAAAGACAACGATCAGCTGATTACAGTCATCGACTGATCGTGTCTTTTGGTCCTGTATGTCAGTACTTGTAATATTGATACACGGTTGACGGCTGATGAAGGGTTGAAGAAAAGAATAAAACTTACACATACCTGTCCCCTCTTCCCGGGAGTTTTCTGCCCGCTCCCCAATATATTCTTGGCTTTTGCCCACAGCCAACGCTAGAGCTTCAGAGGAGTCTGGCTGTGGCTTAACTCTCCCCTTCCCATAGAGAACATATGAACGTTTGGCTATGCTGATCATTCATGTGCATGGGGAAAGCCAGTAGAGATAAATACCAGGCAAATAATTGTTCATCTCACAGTTATTGAAGGTGTATAGGTACCTGTAGGTTGCTGATAGAGGACACTCTACTCCATAAATATATAAAATAATAAAAATTCTGCACCATCAAATCTGCTGCGGCTCCTGTAGGGTGTCTTCTGGTGTCCTTTAGGGGCACATCAATCAATATGAGAGCTTTTTACTGTGCACCAAGGAACCAAATCAGAAAATATTTGTTTTGCAGGAGTTTAGGGGAAAAAAAAAATCACTATTTGTCGGCCATGTTTTAATAGGAAATCAGCTTTCTTCCCGAAATCCACAGTAAACCCAAGCAAGTCGACGTGACACATCACAGCCTGTACGCTACCTATTTACAGCTGTCTAGACTGAGTGATGGAAACTGAAACAAGTCTAGGCATAAAGTAGACTGCTAACTTGTGGGATAAAACCCCTTTAGAATACAGGAGTTAATTGTCATTTCCAGCCGCATGTTCACACCTCAATCGATGGTTCTGGCTGTGACTGGAAATGTGAATAGCACTTTATTGACCAATGTGGTTTCTCTCTAGTTAAATGAGATCTATGTAATGGCGGGAAGAAAGTTGTGGTGAGATGATACATAACAATTACAGCTGTTTAAGCGTTTTTCCCATTTTAGGACATTTTGAAAATATGTTCTAAACAGTCAAAACTAAGACTCTGTTCACACAGGCATCAAGGTTTCCATTTATAGCACCATAACAGAGCTGTTTAGCAGAAATAAATGGTGACTGATGGACCCCATTGCTTTACTATGGGGACCATCCATTTTGAAGGCAAGAAAAGCTTTACATGATGCACTGTTCTTACCACACAAAATCATGGAAACTGTGATGGCACTCCTAATGAAAGCTTACCACATTAGGGTATGTGCACACTATGGAATCCCCGCAGACGTGCGCATCTCAGCTGATCCCATAGGCTTCATTCTGTGGTTTGCCAGATTCTGCCGTCTGCCCGAAGAATGAGCGGGTTCATTCTTCGGTCGGACGGCGGAATTTGGCAAACCATAGGATGAAGCCTATTAGGACCAGAGGAGATGAGTGCAAGGTGCAGAATCCGTGGCGGGTGATACGCTGGGATGCCGTAGTGTGCACATACCCTCAAAAGGGGTACTCTGGAAGAAATAAAATGTTTTTAAATCAACTGGTGTCAGAAAGTTATACAGGTTTGTAAATTACTTCTATTTTTAAAAAAAACAACCTCAAGTCATCCAGTACTTATCAGCTGCTGTATGTCTCCCAGGAAGTGGTGTATTCTCTCCAGTCTGATACAGTGTTCTCTGTTACCATCTTTGTCCATGGAAAGTCCTCTGCCAGGAACTGTCCAGAGCTATAGCAAATCCCCTTAGAAAACCTCTACTGCTTTGGAGAGTTTTTGCCGTGGACAGAGGTGGAAGCAGAGATCACAGAGTCAGACTGGAAAGAATACACCACTTCCTGCAGGACATACAGCAGCTGATAAATACAAAGTACTGGAAGGAAACCAAGGAATTAAATACAAGTACTCTATTGTTTGATTTACACAGTTAGTCACTAATTTACACAGCACAGTGACAAAAGTTGAGTTTTTACCAGTGTGCTACGATTAAGGGTACAAACCCACACACCGTATACACAGCAGATACGCAGCAAAAACCCAGCAGATTTGAAGCAGATTTGGTGGTGCAGATTTGATGCTGTGTCCAGTTATTTAGATCTAATCTTCTACGTATTTGTTGCGTGTTTGTTGCGTATTTACTGCGTATCGCAGCAGTAAATAAGCTGCGTATACGGTGTGTGGGTTTGTACTCTAAAGCTATATTTTTCAGTGTCCAGTACAATAAACACCACTCATATTGTTAGCCCACAGCGGAGGTACAGTGTTACTATTAATGCTAAAGCGGCTACAACCACTGTTTCTGAAGTACACTTGCTATAGGTTAGCCATGCCCCTTGAAAATCCCTTGAAGGGCTATGAGAGATCAACCTGTCACATGTCTTGATTAATGATATGTAGTATGTACATAAACATGTCTGTAGATCATCTGATACATGTTACCTTCTTGATGTATTTTATTTTGTAGGGATATGAGGTGCATACAGATTACATGCCACTCTTGAGTTCCTTGGCTGTGTATGGATGGCAACTGAATTGTGTCCTTTCAACACCAATTGTAAAAACCAGTAGGTAAGTATCCATATGTAACTGTAAATATTTCCTGGTGAAACATATAAAAGATCTATTTAGCAGTGTCAACAAGATCTACATTCTCACTTTGTGGCAGTATCATTTTTGCTTTTGCTTTTCGTTATTACCGTAAGTAATGTTGGTCATAGATAGTTACAGTACAGAACTGCATGTGTTATGTCCTTGAGTAGATTATTCCCATAGAACTTATGGTATGTATCATGCGCAGTATTTTTCACCACCCTGCATAGACATTGGTCGGCACATTTGCCAACGTTCCAGACGTTTCATCCGTTAAATTATGGACAATCTGTGCTGCAATTACAGGGTGTACTAGAGCGTGTCAGTAAATTTTGCGGTCGCAACTTTTGCGGATTGCAGATGCGTAAAATTACGAACTGCCCCTATTGAAATCAATGAGCCCTTAAATTTGTCCATAATTGCGGATCCACAATTATGGACACAACTACAGCACATGTGAATGTAACCTTAAAGGGGCTATCCAGCGCTACAAAAACATGTCCACTTTTCCCCCTACTGTTTTCTGCAGTTCAGGTGTGGTTTGCAATTGAGCTCCATTTACTTCAATGGAACGGAGTTTCAAAACCCCACCCAAACTGGAGACAACAGTAGGGGGTAAGTGGCCATGTTTTTGTAGTGCTGGATAACCCCTTTAATGTCTCTAGAAGTGCAATGAAATGGCAGCTCTTGAGAAGTTTAGCCTGCAATGCTTATGTGAGGTTCATGGAGCTGCATACAGTACTATATACATCCCTGCTAATGCTTCTTAGGGTACTATTAGATGGGCCAATAGGGGCCCGATAATAAATGTAAACGAGTGTTGATCTGCTAGATCAGCGCTCGTTTACTGGGCCTATTACACGGCCCGATAATCTTTTAACAAGGGCTGCAGGAACATCGTTACCAATGTCCTTGCAGCCTTTGATAAACTGGTATACATTACCTATCCATGGTCCAGGGCTCCTCCTGCTCCTCTTCTCCCCGGGTCCCGCGCTCCAGCCTCAGAGCTGCCTGTCTTACTCACTGGCTTCGGCGGTCCCGGCCTGTGATTGGCTGAGCGTCCTGTCAGCTAAGAGAGCTAAGTTCTGGAGCTGCAGTGTGTGGCACCAGGGGAGAAGAGGACCAGAAGGAGCCCTGGTCCCACGTATAGGTAATGTATTTCTTTTGCAAATCGTTAGCCGCCGGCCACGCATCGCTATTACACGTAGCGGTGCACGCTCGGTGGCCGACAATTGTAGGTCAGAACCTATATCAACTATCGTTGTGTTTATTACATGGAACGATAATCAGCCAGATAGGGACGATTATCGTTCTGTGTAATAGTACCCTTACAGTAGTAAGGCAGTGGGCTAGTGGCTCTGTATCCCAATAGGTGACCATGGCACTTGTCCAATCACATTGTTTTCTGTGAAAGCAATGTGCCCAGCTCACTTCCATATAACCCAGACTGAACAGGTTTGCATGGCCATGTCTGTAATAATAAACTGTCGTCGAGGACAAGATTGTGTATGGATACAGAGCGCCCTTTCATATTTTCATTACCGGGCCATTTTACTTGTAAAAACTTAATTTGTTAAATGCATATTTTTCATGACTAAGTCTGTGAGCGAAATAATCTTTACTGAATAAAGATGATGCATTTTATTACAGTTCCAGATTTCTGTGAATAATTTGCTGTTGGTAGACAGAGGTCAAATTAAACTCATTTGTGAGTTGTCAGCTTGCAGGAACATCCGTAGGCTGCATGAGCACATGGCAAATTGAAGTCCATCGTCTATAAGTGGAAGGAATAATTGTCGTCATGCTGGTTCTGTAAAATGGGAACATGGAACATTGGCTTATTATTGTAAATAATGTGCAGCTTGTCTGCCCTGCACATAAATATCTTAGGGGCGGAGAGTAAAGGTGTCATCTTAAAGGGATACTCTGGAGCCTAAAATTTTTTTGCTAATACATTGCTTTAATAAAGTTATATCACTTTGTAATACAGTACAGACCAAAAGTTTGGACACACCTTCTCATTCAAAGAGTTTTCTGTATTTTCATGGCTATGAAAACTGTAGAGTCACACTAAAGGCATCAAAACTCTGAATTAACACATGTAAACTTGCCCCAGTAGCCAGAATCCTGCTCCAAACTGACGAGGGGCTAATACCCCGAAACTGCAGTCTGTGGATGGATGCCTAGCCTTGGTAACCCTTGTCTTATGTCGTTATACTCGCCACAGAGTTAGACTTTGACTTACAGGGGCCACCCTGGTGTTTCCCTATTTAGGTCCCAAAGCTCGCAACAGAGTAAGGACCTGAGGGACTACGTATCAGGGTGGTTTGGTGCTCTCCCCACGAGGAGGCACCCCTTTGCAATGGGCTTCCTTCTCTGGAGAGAGGGATATCTGGCTATTCCCGTGTTTTGAGACTCGTAACTGAGGCTCCACGGACCCCTTTTTTGCATATTAACACATGTAGACTTATAAAAAAAAGTGTGAAACAACTGAAAATATGTCTTATATTCTAGGTTCTTCAAAGTACCTACCTTTTGCTTTGATTTCTGCTTTGCACACACTTGGCATTCTCTTGATGAGCTTTAAGCGGTACTGACCGGAAATGGTTTTCCAACACTCTTGAAGCAGTTCCCAGAGATGCTTAGTACTTGTTGGCCCTTTTGCCCTCACTCTGCGGTCCAGCTCACCCCAAACCATCTCATAGCACCCCATCAATCTCCTTCTAGGTCAAATAGCCCTGACACAGCCTGGAGGTGTGTTTGGGGTCATCGTCCTATAGAAAAATAAATTATGGTCCAACTAAATGCAAATTGATGGAATAGCATGCTGCCGCAAGTTGCTGTGGTAGCCATGCTGGCTCAGTATGCCTTCAATTTTTAATAAATCCCCAACAGTGTCAACAGCAAAACACCCCCACACCATCACACCTCCTCCTCCATGCTTCACGGTGGGAACCAGGCATGTAGAGTCCATCCATTAACCTTTTCTGCAACGCCCAAAGATGCGGTGGTTGGAAGCAAAGATCTCAAAATTGGACTCAGACCAAAACACAGATTTCCGCTGGTCTAATGTCCATTCCTTGTGTTCTTTAGCCTAAACAAGTCTCTTCTGCTTGCTGCCTGTCCTTACAAGTGGGTTCCTAGCAGCTATTCTACCATGAAGGCCTGCTGCACAAAATCTCCTCTTACCAGTTGTTGTAGAGATGCATCTGCTGCTAGAACTCTATGTGGCATTGACCTGCTCTCTAATGTGAGCTGCTGGTAACCTGCGATTTCTGGGGCTGGTGACTCGGATAAACTTCTCCTCCACACAAGAGGATACTCTTGGTCAGGGCAGTTTCTAGGTCATTTTGACAACAGGGCGAATATTGATAAAAGCGCCCCCCCCCCCCCCCCCCCCCCCCCCCCCCCCCCCCCCCCCCCCCCCCCCCCCCCCCCCCCCCCCCCCCCCCCCCCCCCTCGGTCAGCCCTGGGGAAGGAAGGGGAGATTACTCGGGCTACTAGGAAGAATATAGTAATAATGCTTACTGCTGTACCCTCCATATAGTAATAATGTCTCCTGCTGTGTATTTTCCGTAGTAAAATGCCTCCACTGCTGCCCTGTGCCTGTGCCTATATAGTAATAATGTGCCTGCTGTACCCACCATAGTAATACAGTTCCCCCCTCTGCCTGCAATAACCCCCCCCCCACACACACACTACCCCCACCTAACCCCCCCTACACACACTATCCCACCTGTCCTCCCTACACACACTATCCCACCTGAACCCCCCTACACACACTATCCCACCTGAACCCCTCTACACACTCTATCCCACCTGTCCTCCCTACACACACTATCCCACCTGACCCCCCCTGCACACACTATCCCACCTGACCCCCCTGCACACACTATCCCACCTAACCCCCCCTACACACACTATCCCACCTGACCCCCCTGCACACACTATCCCACCTAACCCCCCCTACACACACTATCCCACCTGACCCCCCTGCACACAATATCCCACCTAACCCCCCCTACACACACTATCCCACCTGTCCTCCCTACACACACTATCCCACCTGACCCCCCTACACACACTATCCCACCTGACCCCCCTGCACACACTATCCCACCTGACCCCCCCCTGCACACACTATCCCACCTGACCCCCCCTGCACACACTATCCCACCTAACCCCCCCGCACACACTATCCCACCTAACCCCCCCTACACACACTATCCCACCTGTCCTCCCTGCACACACTATCCCACCTGACCCCCCCTGCACACACTATCCCACCTGACCCCCCCTGCACACACTATCCCACCTGACCCCCCCTACACACACTATCCCACCTGACCCCCCCTACACACACTATCCCACCTGTCCTCCCTACACACACTATCCCACCTGACCCCCCCTGCACACACACTATCCCACCTGACCCCCCCTACACACACTATCCCACCTGTCCTCCCTACACACACTATCCCACCTGACCCCCCCTGCACACACTATCCCACCTGACCCCCCCTGCACACACTATCCCACCTGACCCCCCCTGCACACACTATCCCCACCTGACCACCCCCCCCCCCACACACACACACACACTACCCCACTTGGCCACCATTCCAACAGACACACTACCCCAACAGCCCGGCCCTAGAAACGGCCCTGGGTCACGTCTGTGCACAAGCCGCTCCACAGTATCAGGAGATAGAGATATACTACAGGGTGGCAGATGTAGCAGAGCTCAACTCCCTGAGACCTGCAGTTCCATGGAACACCACAGATAACACAGTGATATCTCTCAGAGTACAGATAATGTAGATGTCACCTGCAGTCATATGTAACACCACAGATAACACAGTGATATCCCTCTGAGTACAGATAATGTAGTAGTCACCTGCAGTCCTATGTAACACCACAGATAACACAGTGATATCCCTCTGAGTACAGATAATATAGTAGTCACCTGCAGTCCCATGGAACACCACAGATAACACAGTGATATCTCTGAGTACAGATAATGTAGTAGCTGTCACCTGCAGTCCTATGTAACAGCGCAGATAACATAGTGATATCTCTGAGTACAGATAATGTAGTAGATGTCACCTGCAGTCCTATGTAACAGCACAGATAACACAGTGATAATCTGAGTACAGATAATGTAGTAACTGTCACCTGCAGTCCTATGTAACAGCACAGATAACAGTGATATCTCTGAGTACAGGTAATGTAGTAGTCACCTGCAGTCCTATGTAACACCACAGATAACACAGTGATATCTCTGAGTACAGATAATGTAGTAGCTGTCACCTGCAGTCCTATGTAACAGCACAGATAACACACTGATATCTGAGTACAGATAATGTAGTAGATGTCCCTGCAGTCCTATGTAACACCACAGATAAGACAGTCATATCTCCAAGTACAGATAATGTAGTATATGTGACCTGCAGTTCTATGTAACACCACAGATAAAACAGTGATATCTCTGAGTACAGATAATGTAGTAGCTTTCACCTGCAGTCCTATGTAACACCACAGATGACACAGTGATATCTCTGAGTACAGATAATGTAATAGATGTGGCCTGCAGTCCTATGTAACACCACAGTGATATCTCTGAGTACAGATAATGTAGTAGTCACCTGCAGTCCTATGTAACACCACAGATAACACAGTGATATCGCTGAGTACAGATAATGTAGTATATGGCACCTGTAGTCCTATGTAACAGCACAGATAACACAGTGATAACTCTGAGTACAGATAATGTAATAGATGTGGCCTGCAGTCCTATGTAACACCACAGATAACACAGTGATATCTCTCTGGGTATAGTATAGAATATGGGGACAGGAGCACAGTATTGGGGACACCCTGCATTACCCCCATAGTAAGAGACCTGCACTGCCTCAACACAAGAAAACAAAAACAAACCAATATACTCACCTAATCCTGGCCCTGGTCTTCCTCTCTCTCTCCAGCCTGTCAGCTGCCGCGCGGATCCTCTAGCAGGCCCGATGACGTCATCACTGGCCTGCTGGAGGATCTGTCTAACAGAGATGCAGTGAGATCCGCGCAGGGGGAGAGGGGTCGGCGCTGGCAGCTTGCAGGAGATCATCAGTGAGGTCCGGAGGGGGAGGGGGCGTCGGCAGCTTGCAGGAGATCAGTGAGGTCTGGAGGGGGCGCCAATTACTTGGTCAGGGCAGGAGCTGGGCGGTGTCGGGTGCCGCTGGGCGCCCCCTTAGCTGTCAGCGCCCCCTGCGGTGGCCCGGCCCGCCCGGTCCTAGAAACGGCCCTGCTCTTGGTCTTCCTTTCCTGGGGTAGTCTTCATGTCAGCCAGTTTCTTTGTAGCGCTTGGTGGTTTTTGCAACTGCACTTGGGGGCACTTTCAAAGTTATCCGATTTTTTCGGACTGACTGACCTTTATTTCTTAAAGTATTGATGGCAGCTCCTTTTTTCATTTACTTTGCTGCTTTTTTTCTTGCCATAATACAAATTCTAACAGTCTATTCAGTAGGACTATCAGCTATGTATCCACCTGACTTCTGCACAACACAACTGATGGTCCCAACCCCATTTATAAGGCGAGAAATCCTACTTATTAAACCTAACAGGGCACACCTGTGAAGTGACAACCATTTCCGGTCACTACCTCTTGAAGCTCATCAAGAGAATGCCAAGAGTGTGCAAAGCAGTAATCAAAGTGTGGCCACTTTGAAGAACCTAAAATCTAAGACAGATTTTCAGTTGTTTCACACTTTTTTTGTTAAGTATCCAATTCCCAATGTGTTAATTCATAGTTTTGAAGCCTTCAGTGTGAATATACAATTTTCATAGTCATAAAAACGCAGAAAAGTCTTTGAATGAGGTGTGTCCAAACTTTTGGTCTGTATTGTAAATCTTCATTACAATTAATGTATAGTTTCTTCGTTATAAGTGGCATCAGTAAGAAACGACTCTGCTGTGCTCTAATTGAGTGTTGCCACATATCACTATACAGAGCAGGGCCCCTTCCCCCTGTGTACTGTGTTTTGTTAGGCTGCACTTGTCCCTGAGTACTATATATATATATATATCGCTGTAGCACAGCAAACGTCAGCCTCTCTACAGCGAGCAGTGATCGCTATGGTAGTGGTTCTAGCTGAGCAAGCTCGCTGTTGAGAGGCTGCTGTGCTGTAGCGACAGGCACCTCTCTCAGTATAAGGGGAACGGGATATAGCGCTCTATATAGCTGCTCTATAAAGCACTGTGCGTCAGCTCTTGACCAGAGCAGGGGATTGGGAGCTGTAGTTCCCAGACACAAACATTGGTGGCAGCAGAGGAGGCCATGTCATTCAACGGAAGTGGCCATATAAGGAAAAAGGTATACCTTTATTGTAATGAAGTTATATTTGAAATAATAAAAACGTTATTGAAGCAAGTGTTTGCACTTCTAAGAGACAGCAGTTTGGTTTGTAGACAGATAGGCTATGAGTAACAGAAGACACTCTAATAACTAAATCTTTCAGAAAAACAGTATAATTCTGCTTGTAAAATTTACTATACCGGACATATTTAGCCAGTTTATGAATTCAGTAGCCATGTTATTTCTCACTGGCCAAAAGACCATTTCCTTGCTTAGGCGCCATTCACACAGACCAAGAGAGGTGGAATTCCGCAGCAGAATTGTCCGCGGCGAAATGCCGCCAACCTCCGTGCCATAATGCGAGTCTATGGGAGGCGCATGCTGAAGAATAACCATGCTCCTTCTTCAGTGCGGAGAGACTCTGAGCAATGCGCTCAGAGTCTCTCCGCACTGAAGAAGGAGCATGGTTATTCTTCAGCGCTGAGATGCAGCGTGCGCGTCTCCCATAGGGTGTCATTATGACACGGAGGCTGGTGGAATTCTGCCTCTCTTGCTCTGTGTGAACGGGGCCTTAGTGAAATGCCATCCTCAGTGCGAATGAACAAGAAAGGCGGCAGCACGATACAACCTTGCGGAAGAGACAGGGGTAAGAGATAAAAAGGATGCTTTGTAACGTAGTTCATATGATACACTTTCCCCCTTGCTACAAAACTTTAGGGCATCTTGAGTCGGTGATAGGGTTGGCCAGTGCCCCTAAACCAGCTCTGGAAGAACAGTACAGGATCCAGTAAGGCCGTTTCAGGCGAGATAAAAGAACAAAAAATGTTTTTAAAAGGATACAAAGAACATAAAATGAATCACCCATAGCCAGGATGCACTCTCTTAGGGCTTATTCACACGTCCCGTGAAATTGTTCATGGTCACGGATTCGCAACCATGGACAGTTTTAGAGACCATTGACGTGAATGTGGCCATTTACATGACCTGCACCGCCAAAAAAAAAATAGGACATGTCGTAGTGCGGATCGCAGCACGGATCATCCCCCGGCCGCCTGACCGCAGAGCATGATGTGCTCTCCTGTCATCTCATCTACTACTCACCTACTCCCCGCGCTGACTGGCTTCATGTTCACCTGGGACTGTGCTGCCTTCTTCTGGCAGCCTAGTCCAGGCCACTTCCATTGAGCACGTGTAGCCGGTCCGAGCGGGTAAGTAGGAGATGAGATGACAAGAGAGCACATCATGCTCTCCTGTCATCGCTGCGGCCGGGCGGTGGGGGCTTCGGCTAGAGGATCTATACTGCGATCTGATCCCTGCATTTACTAAGTTGTGTTTAATCTATATAACTAGCTCCTATTATCTGATGTCTCAATTATCAGAGAAATCCAATTATGTGCTAGCATCAGGACTTAGGGTCTGTAAATTCACTTTTTTTTTTAAATCCAAAAATGCATTGGTGTGATTAAAAAGTGTGAACTTTTTTGGAAGTGCAGTCTCCATCTTCTTCTTGGACACTTTATTTGAAAGTACATGGGGCTTCTTACTATCTGTCTCTAATCACTAAAATAAAGTGGAGCCAACCATGTTTACTTGTATTGAAAAAATGTTTGCTGTATGACGTGCAGATATCATTATAATGGGGGGTGAGTGGATGGGAGCTGATCTCTGACAATCGTCTATTGCCAATGGTCTAGTTCTATCTTATCTATATACTGGCTTTCACTGTAATTCTATCTGTTGGAGACTACTGAAAAATGATCTCCACAGAGGACTGGTATATATAGGTCATCAGCCATGAAGCCAGCACAGGAGCTGAGCCTGCTCCATACACAGCGGGTGATATAGACTGACATAACAAATCATTCCCCCTTCCCTTTTAAGTTCACACAACGTGAAAATTAATTAAAAAAACAGCCGATATTTAATTAATTAGACGATCGTATTAAAGTCTATGTTAGACATGTCAGTTTAGTGTGGCTGCTATTCATTGAATAGCAGCCACAGAAGACTGACAGAGCAGACAATGTAAAGTGCGACTCCGGATGCACTTTACATTGTCAGCTATGGTTAATTGGAATGCGGGGACACCCAAATGCGCCCGCATTTCAGTTAAAAAGAAATAAACTTCATCCGACCAATACTGCAGTACCGGCTCGGATGAACTTCACAGACAGTGGCCATTCTGTGACTCGGCCAGGTCACAGAACAGATGCTTTCTTACAGAGTGTGAACCTGGCCTTACTTGGAACACCTCACAATACCTGTATTTTGGGGTTACTTAGTGGTCTAGCCATCACAATTTCAACGTTACCCGCCAGTGGTTTTAGGGTACTTTATATAAAACTACTTTCATATGAAGCAGAAGGATTCCACATGGTGCATAAATAGATCTGTGATGCAGATAATGTTGCGGACATGCTGCTGGGTCTATTGCAGATTTTCTTTTTATTGACCTACAATCGGGAGATTATAACTTGCAATATTGATGCTGTAAAGCTGCAGATATGCAACAAAATGGAAATACTGCAATCTACCACTGCAGATTTTCTACAAAGTCAATAGAGTACCATATCGGTTTTGTGTGAAAGTGACTCTCCTGTTATGGCAGATCAGTTAGCACTGTTGTGTTCCCTTCTGAATACCACACTGCTGCTGGGCCCACGGTGCCCTAGTCCCTAGGTTGTTTTTTATTTTATTGATTACATGTCATCATAAGACTTGATCCTTGTAGACAGGAGTCACCAGTCACCAGTTGGTAACATCAGTGAAGGCTACACATCAATATCATCATGCCATAGCATGTTCTCCTCTGAGGAAGAAATATACAGTATATACAATTATTGACATCAAAAACATGGACCAAAACTTCTGCCAACAATAGAATCAAAGGCCTTCCCAATTCACACGATTACTGTACAAGTGAGTGAAGACCACAGACCGGCATTAACATATTGTCATATTTACTTTCTACTATTTTTTCTTAAGCCTTTCATTTCTGTCTTCTAAGCAGCCCTGCAGGGACAGAGAGAAGCTGCTAGACATCCATACCCATTCAGCTAACATCAGTGAAGATATTGTACTCACATAGCAGCAATAGGCTCTTATTGTGCAACTGCAGATTCTGCTTTAGCCCACTGGGTACAAATAATGAAAGAAAATCCAGCATGAAATTAGAAAGCTCTAGAATTATTAAAAAAAGTAATTGAAATCCACATTTAACCATTTTACAATCAGGCGGCCTAAACCGTGTATAGGGATTTTACCTTTGCTGAAAGATACTAGTACTTTCTCTATTATATTTCTGATCTATTCCTGGCATTGGCATTGAATCCTAAACCTGTTGTAAATATACATTCAGGAGTTTATTTTGTTAGGGAAAGAAAATTCATGACTATGGATAAACCAAGGAGGCACACATGTCTTTAAGGCTTTGTTCTCATTTCTGTTTGTTCAACCCTTCAAAGTAACTCCTAGAGGTTTATGTGGAATTATTTAAAAAAAAACTGAATTTTGTCCCTAAAACAGCACCACAGGCCCCATTTACTTGAATAACACAGAATTGCAATTCCAGGAACAGCCCATGGCACAGAGTGGTGATATTTCTGTCCCTTTTTTCTTATTCGAAAAAAAACTAAACCCTTCAAATAAGCTTTAAAATGTGTGTGAAATGTGTATGATGTTTCTTAAACTAGTGACAGAGAAGCTGAACAGAATGATGTAAAGTATCACTTACATTTTCCTGTGCAGCTGATTTGGAGATGGCCTCCTGAATAACATGGACAGTAAGTAGTCCCCATTATGAGCGGGAGCCCAGTAGATCTGGATATTCATGAGATGCAGAAAACCCCGCCCACCAGCTGCTGATTGACAGTTATTTCTCTATGACAGTTGACTGCCTATACACAGCAATCAGCAGCTAGAGGGTGGAGGGAGGGATGTAGCAAGAATCCCATTCTCCTGCATATTAAGAGAGGCTGAAAAAATGATGCAAGAAATACACCGATCTGTTAAGCATTTATATCACTAGTCAATACTGCCCTCATTAAAGGCGGTGTAAACCTAGTGACAGATTCCCTTTACGCACTGACAACAGAATATAGCAGCGTTAAAGCTCATGATAGACTATATTGTATGAATGGGCAAAAAAAAACCGATAAACAAGATATCATTCACTGTATTCAGAATTGTAGAACAGGATTTACATGTACAGTTCCTTTTACAGGCAGTAGTCCAGGGGAACATGTGTGGTTGTATTACCTTTACATTGGGGGATTGCTCGTAAAGCAGTTCTCCTATGTGCTAAGTAAATAGGCTGTAAGGCAGGTTTTTACTTCCATGTAGTTTTGGATTTCACTGAAATGTTCTCGGCAATCATTGTTATGTATAGCTATTTATATACTGGTACAATGTTACATAGCAATGTCAGAGTAATTATAACAGTTGATTAAACTGAGAAAATAAATGTATATTAAAGAATACAATACCTGCTCAATCAATTCTACTAAGTAAATTAAGAGAAAGACACCATGAACAACTGCATAACATTCATAGAATAAAACAGTGCACCCAATTATTAAAAATGAGTATCAACTCTTACGCATGTTTTCATATATATACAGCTATATACATTAAATTCACTAATGGGGAAAGTGAATTACATTGATTATCTCATTAATATGGCAGTTGTCAAAGCGTGGGATATAGAGAAAAAAACAAGCAAGTGTAGAATCTGATGGGCTGACAAAAACCGTGTTGTGATGGCGGGATAAGATCATCTCCAAAACTTTGTCCGGTTTGTTTACTGCTAAAACACCTACAATGGGCACATGAGCATCAGGAATGGACTATTGAGCAATACAAGAAGGTGGCCTAGGCCAGTGATGGCGAACCTTCGCACTCCAGCTGTTGCAGAACTACAATTCCCATTATATCTGGCTAGCCAAAGCCACATCTTTGGTTGTCTAAGCACAATGGGAATTGTAATTTTCAACATTGGAAAGGCAATGTAATGCTGTAATGTTTAACTGGTTCTACAGGGAAACCTTAGGTCCTAACATGCATGTGAATGTTACTTTGACTCCTATCACCTACTTAAACATTGTAGCAGAAAAACCCTTTCAGGAGGAAATTGTGCCCTGCCATACTGCAAAGATTGTTCAGGAATTGTTTGAGGAACATGGCTAGTGGAGTTTACGATTTTATCATGGCATCCCAATGCCCTAGATGTCACTCCAATTGATCATCTGTGGGATAAGCTGAAAAAACAAGTACAATCCCAGAGACCCCACTTTGCAATTTACAAGACTTAAAGGGCTTATCCACCTTTGTACATTTGATGGCCTATCCTTAGCACAGGCCATCAATATTAGATTGGCTGGGGTGCAACTTGTCACATCCCAGCCGATCAGCTGCTTGATGGGGTTGAGTGTTGCAGCTCCTTTAATGTTTACCAGTAGTGTTGAGCGGAGGGGCCAAACTGTTTAATTTCAAGTTTGACTCCCCGGTGCTGAAGAGGTTGGATGCAGGGAGTCCTGGAAAACATGGCTGTAGCCCCATGAAGCAGTTGATCAAATGCTGAGTTTTCAGGGTTGGAGAATGTTGCAGAACCCCAACAGTTCAGCCTCTCTGCTTTTTACCAGTGTTCTCACCTGCACTGACATACGATGGGGCAATGTAATGCAGCAATGCTTCATTGCTCCACTTCAAAGGGTATAAAGCTGCTTTACCTTGCAGGTATTCAGTATTTTCTTGCCCAGTTTCTCCCTATAAAACCTATCCTGTCTGAATAGATGCATGCTATGTTATCTAACCCCTCAGTCATTTCCATTTACTGGTCCAAATTTCCCTTATATAGTAAACTCTCACATCCAGCTGATCACAAATCGGTATGCATATTATGACCTTTCTTAGGATGATGCATTGATTGTGTTCAATTAATTTTGTTGAATACATTATAGAAGCACATGTGTGAGTGCGCGTGTATCAATGCACTAAAATCAGAGGGGGAGGAGTAATTACGAGTCATATTTTATTTCTTAGGTAGTATAAGGCAACATTATGCAAAATAGTGTGCAATTTTGGTCAATTGTTTACCTAATGCAAATGATAATTATACAGTGTAATGAATGTAATGATATGTATACTGTGTAATGAATGTATTTGCTCAGGGGTTGCATTGTGCTTCCCACGGTCGGTGGTAGACAAGTATGATGTGTTCCTTTGACACATGAGAGGTGATTTATAAATTACAATTTCAGTGTAGGAAATAAGATGATACTTTCTCTGTCAAATTCCATTTAGATGTTTGAGTATTACTTGACATGGCAGTCAGAGGAATAGGGTATGCTTATTAAGATTGCCTTCAAGGGTAACTTGTTACTTAATGGCATCTTGGACATAGATAGATATTCATAGATCTGTGTACATATTTTGGAAATAAATTATGTTCCAGGTGTTTTCTTGTGGCGGATTTTCTCAATCCCAGTTCTCGCCATTTTTTGCATAGTATAAATTTTAATATAAATGGAAATTCAGGACACATGGCTAATGGCAAATGGTTATGTGACATTTGCATTGTGGTGACTGATAAAACATTTTGCTTATTCATTAATCTCTTTTTCCAGGGATGGCAGTGTCACTACCAAGCAAATTGTATTCATGCAAAGACCAACGCTGCCCCATAAGACGAAGAAGAAAGAACCAAAGGTAAAAATTTTATTTAGGAGACAGGGCTGCTTGTCTATGTAAACCACTGAAGATGTGTTGTCTATAGCCTCAAATTGGTTATTTACTAACAAAAATCAGTCTAGCTGCCTAAAATAGGGTTTGTACAGACCCAAGCATGCTCGAGTTGCACTCATCTCTACATGCATGGCACACATTCCCCTTAAAGGGAACCAATCAGCCCAAGTTCCCTGGAGCACTGTATATGGAAGAAAATAAAGTTTCATCACCCGGGCGCACAGCAGGCAGAGGCGGTCAGGTAGTCATCTGGGTGGCTCCCTGCCCATGTGTAGTCACCGCTGTCTACCTGTCAGCACGGTCTGAGTGGATGATTGACAAGCAGAGAAGCCAACAAAGAATACATGTGTAAGTAACTCTTTTCATAGAAATGGAAGAATTATAGTGAATGTGCTGGGTCCCCCAGAGAGACTGTTGCTCTTTATGGTGCTGACTGCTCTGGCTAATTTTTGGAGGTTTGGAAAAAGAATATACATTTTGGGGGAAATATATCAAGGACTTTGCACCTATTTTTAAGTGAATAATTAGATTTTTCACGTATTGTTGGTCTAAGTCCTATTTATGAACCAGTATTTGATGGGTAAATATTTTTAGATGCAACTTTTTTTAATCTGCCTGTTTTGAGTATTCACCCAAATGTTGAATAATCCAGGATTAGCAACCAATCTATCATTTGCGGCTTTTTAAAAAGTCACACAAACAGGTGCAGGCCTTTGTCTGGTCAGTACCAGGTGAATATGCTTGCGCAATTTCTGCATTTTTGCACCTTTAGGCTGGGTTCACACTACGTATATTTGAGGCTGTATATTTGAGGCTGTATTGCAACCAAAACAAGGAGCGGATTGAAAACACAGAAAGGCTCTGTTCACATAATGTTGTAATTGAGTGGATGGCCGTCATTTAATGGCAAATATGTGCTGTTATTTTAAAACAATGGCTGTTATATTGAAATAATGGAAGTTATTTACTGTTATATGGCGGCCATCCACTCAATTTCAACATTGTGTGAACAGATCCTTTCTGTGTTTTCAATCCACTCCTGGTTTTGGTTGCTATGAGGACCTGACATGAGGACCAAATACAGCCTGAAATATACGAAGTGTGAACCCAGCATTATGGTGCGTTCACACCTACAGGATCTGCAGCTGATTTTCTGCAGCAGATTTCATTTAAATAACTGAACACAGCATCAAATCTGCTGCAGATCTGCTACAGATCCTGTAGGTGTGAACGCACCCTTAAGCATGTAAAAATTTTTAAAAAAGAAAAACTAATATTTAAAATAAAAAGAAAACTACTCAGTTTGACTTTTATTTTATGGTTTAATAAAGCTTTAATAAAAAGTAATCTTAAGAAAAAGAAATAAAAGGGAAACTCAAGCTTTATCCATGTTAAATGGTGGGTAAATCCAATGTGCCTAATTCTCTTTAACTAATATAGTGTTCTCACTAGAAACACTTCTTCTAATGCTCTAGCAAGTGATACATATAGCTCCTATAGAATATGCCATCACTTGTTCAGTGTGGACTTTATTACTGGGGCATTTCCTCTTTGCAGCTACCTTACAAAGCTATCAGGCTGCTATTTAACAGTCCATGACTGATGACATACAGAAACAGAATGAAGAGCACAAGTAGAAGAAATAACACAGACATGTCTAAGAAACGCCAGTAATGAAGAGGGAATGAAGCTTGAATTTCCTTTTCTCAGTCTAGCACTGCATCTATTAAATTCACACATCACATTCTTATCCTGGAAATTGTTTGTTCATTTCACTTAAAAGGGTTGTTCAGGCACAATCTCCTGCCTGACATTAGATGTGGAGAGATGCAACTACATATTGAGCATTTGGGTCACCAAAGCAATCCACTAACCTGATGAATAGGCCTGCAACAAAACCCACCAGACCAGACTTTTATTTTGGCACCCCCAACCATCCACCATGCAATTGCCATCCCCTTGCCCAATGTTAGATTTGGCAACAGTGTGTGTCTGGCCAACTTAGATCATCTAATCGCTCTCAGATCCTCATCCGCCTCTTAGCAAACAACTAAAATCTCTGCCTGTCAGCACGCTCTGTGGGGGTGATTGACAGGCAGACTTTGGTTGGTACTGTATAGACCTTGGTTTAAAGTCATTTACATAGATGTACATTGATACTTATAAACATCAAACTGCTAATATCTGGATCTGAATATTGAACCCATGTAGTTTGGAGTGAGTAGGAATTACGCTAGGTGTTACTTTGTGTCAAAGTACATCTTTTCATTAATTTATGTGCTGTTTTCCAATAAATTTTCACTCTTGCACAAAACGTGAACTCCCTATGGAGAAAACAAAAACATGGAATGAGGTGGGTGTTTACAGCTTTACTAAGGCACAGTTTTAACATTGCCAGATGGTTTATAATTATTCATGATCAAGATTTGTACGTTCACATGTATTGTTAGTTAAGTACAATCTTTTTTCACTTTTCCATCCGTAATGAATAGCATTTTTAAAAACATGACATTTTAAATAATTTTTTAGAGCTTCAGGCCTGTCATCACTGAGCGTTCCATGCTACCTCAGTTTCATGCTGCGGAAGCATGGACAGGCGCCCCTTCTGGTGTATCATCTACTGTAAAGCGATGCAGCTTTTTAGAGAAATTAGGAGTTGCGCTCCAAGTCATCAGAATAGTCATCAGTCCCTGGCAGCTTCTTCCTACCCTCTCTGCCATTCACTATACCCAAACAGGGACTTGGAAATCCATTCCCATCTGGTTTTATAACCATTATATCTCTGCAACGGCACAGCAATTCAGTGTGACCCATACATCATTGACACAGCTTCTCCTGTGCGATAAGAGTTGATCGCTGGGGGTTAAACAAGAGGGACCAATGCTCCCAACCAAACAGTACCTGCCTTCACACAACATGGTTAATTTTATATTATTTCCTTAAACAATAACTCATGTTAACTGCGCAGCAGAATGTTTACATGAATAACTAGAATTTGCGCTTTCATTTATTCCTACTAGAGAGCTATTCATTTGGTTTACAAATTGAATTCATGTTCCTTCTCCTCTAGGCATCACATAGAGAACATTAAACTAAAGACAAAAAAAAAAACAACCTTGTGAAATAGAGGCAGCATGGAGCTATTCACGTGAGCTTTGTGAACATGGGCTGGTCTTTTTATTATTTGCTTTGAGTTATTTATATTAGAGTTACTGTAAGATAAAATGCAATTTTTAAGGCTATTTTTTGTTCCTCTCAGGGTTGGTGATTTTGATGATCACTTTCCATTAGCACCAGTCCTTGATCTCTGGCATGTATAGTTCATCTATACAGCACATCTATACAGCACATCTGAATATCTTCAAGTGTCAAATTCTTAATTGTAATGTGAAGTCAGCTTTTAGTATGGTAATGGGCACTATAAAATGAGATCTATCCTCTGTTGGAGGGGGGTATTTTGACTGTACATAGAAGTCACCCTATAATGGAGATAATGACAGGTTATATCACAGGTTACTGGTTAAATAAAATATTGGAAGTTATATATTACAGTGTATTTGAACCATTAATGTTAACATGTCTGCTTTTTTATTTTAGTTCCACTTGAGGTTTTCCAAAGATGAAAAACACAGCAAGCACTCAAAGAAAGTAAAAGGGAAAGTCAATTCTAAAGACAAGGAGATTGATGATCGAAATAAGAAAAATGAAGAGCAGACAAAAGCTGATGATCCAGTAGACATACATGGGAACCACCAGGCAGATGGCCATAACATACAAAAGAGTGATGGTCTTCAGGAGGATGTAATAACCCAACAAAAGAATCAGGAGGCTGAAGGAGCCCCGATATTACTTAATGCAAATTCTTCTTCACTTGTGGAAGAGTCAACTGAAGCCATAAAGGATGAAGAAACAGGCTGCGCTGATGGGCCTAAAAGTATGGACGTAAAGTCATCTGATCATGGGGTTGTGGGTGATGGAAAGGAAAACGAGAATGATGCGGGCGAAGGGGGTGTAGATACCCAGATGATGGAAAATATAAAGGCTGAGGACACAAAATAAATGACCTGCTGTAGGACTTACAATTGACATTGATGATGTACATTGAGAATATTATGCTTCAGTTCTTTCCGTACTATTGCATCCAGAAGACTCAATGAGCCTGCGGTAGCAGGAAGACCGAGACAAATTTACAGCTTGGTGGCACCAGTCAAGATAAAGGTCTTTTGGCCAGAAGGTTAATGTTATGAAATCAGCAGTTACACGATGGTGTGAGGTAGTATGGGATACACCTAAATGAGGTGGACATTGTCCGATGTGGTGTCCTTATACACCTTTATCTACTGAATTATTTAACTGACGTAACTTTGCCAATGGTTCTGAGGGTGGTAGTATAACAAAAGCTGGGACTTGTTTATTATACTCTCCCCAGAACTTGGCAATGAGTCCAAACTATCCCAACAGGCAAAGCAATATGGAAAGGCTTAACCTAAAAAAAAAAAATGTAATGTTTCCCGCTTCATCACATTAAATATATTTATATAGATATATAAATGCTTAAATTATCTGCACAGGTAAAATTTGAAACTGTTTTGTATGCAGCGTTTTGCATATAGGTGCACTTCATATTATTTTGATATAGTTTTGTTTACTGTTTTGTACAAAGAGATATTCTGTATTAAGATTTAGCTATGAGATATACCGAAACTGGTAATTATTGTTACATGCAGCCTTACAGCAGCACATACTGTGTTTATTCTTCGTGGGCGGACTTTGTTATAGTTAAAGCTTCAAATGACATTTTCCAATGGGCAAAAACTATATAGCCTTTTATTATCAGTTTTAATTGTTGCTTTAAAATCAAAACTGCTGATGAAAAAGTTACATTCTAAATAGAAAATTTGCCCCATGTAATTTCTAAAATTGTCACATTTTATGGAACCTAGATGTACTGGTTCATATTTCTCGTTAAAAGACTTTAAGGGGATGACTGGAGAGCAGGAAAGGTCCTACCTTTTCTGCTCTCCGGCTCTTCAATTTCTCAGTTTGCCTGTCCATGCTGATCAGGGGGCCGGCAGCAAGTATTGCCTGCATGCAGTGCCCAATGTCGCTGCAACATTTGTAACATTGAGCAGATATTGCTCATTGCCCGAAACATGCTCCTGCCTCATCTGCAGAAGTATCAGCATAGATGTGCAGATGGAGAAAGTGGAGCGTCAGAGAGCAGAAAAGGTAGGACCTTTCCTGCTTTTGGTGTCCCATTTAAAGGGACACTACATGCAAAGTGATATAAGGTGTTGAAGAGATCTAAAGATTACAACTTTTTATCTTTCCACAGCATAGGTAATAAGTGTTTGATTAGTTGGGGGTCTGAAAGCTAGAACCCCCATCAGTCACAAGACTTACAGGGGTTCTAGATCACACATGCAGTGCATACATACTGTGCGCTGCTGTGTGATCCACCATCCTGATGACACAGTGGCACCCAGAGAGTAGGACGAGAGAGCCAGAGAGCAGGATGCTGGATCACACAGCATCACAGAAGGTATTTATGCACTGCTTCTGTGATCTGGAAACTGATAGCAAAGGGAAACTGACATGCATATATCTGTGTTATCAGCTGCATCTCTGCTGTTTAAACCGGAAGATATGCGGCCAATAGCGATACATTTTAAAGCAGTCAAAAAAAATGTGATTAGTCGAGAATCGGACATTTTCCTTGTCCTGGGCCGATTATCAGCCGAAGGATTATCAGCTTCTAGCCATTAATCAGCCCGTGAAAAAGGCCTTTTAAGGTGGCTATACAACTTCATTGACTGTCAATTGAATATGTATCTCTCCTGTATACAGGAATGTTTGGCACAGCTGAATGTTTATGCATTCCTTATAAAGAAGGGATTGGTAAGCTACAGCTAGATTGCTCTGGTGCTGGCTTATTCCTCCGAGAACAAAGGGGTCAAGAAGTGAAAATCCATTGTGACGCCCCATACGCTTTATACACATAGCTGAACCAGGGTGGCAAGATACAAAAAAATGGAGAAATTCTTTGTCTTGTACATACAATTTATCCCAGCACTGTACATTGTCACGTTTGTCTGGCGTGATACATTAAAATATATATAGATATATATATATATATATATATATATATATCTATATATATATATATATATAATTCTGTTGGTTTTGTGTGCTGTTTAAGCTCATTAACACTTCCTATTATAAAAGGAGCACAAACACATTGAATTCATTGTAATACATATAGAATATGGTTTTCTTGCTTGGAAAGCATCCAAAAAAATAAATGTTATATTGATATATATGCATTTATAGGCAAGAAAAGCAGCCAGGAGACAATAAAACCACTCGATATAGAGTATATACCCAATATACTGTAATTTCATTTGTATAGCTATTGTTTTTTAGTATTAAACAGAGACACATTGTCAGACATGCCCCAGAGACATGATCAATGTGTTTACCCAAGGCCACATGTTACAAGCCGGGGCCATCAGAGCAAATATATTTATATCTTCTTGGAACATTAAATTATAGGATTCCAATCCCACAATTTGCTTAAAAAACCATTTAATATCAGCGTTCTGAATTGATATAAGGCAAAAAAAAAAAAACTTATGTGAACAGTGGTGTTGAAAAGTAAGATGTGCAAGTTGTTGCTCCTAGTGTTACTTATCATATTGGTGCAAGTAGCAGGCAAAAGTTTGTGGGATTAAAGAATTTTTTCCCCAAAAAACAAAAGATTTTTCTTTAATCATACATACAGTACGAGACAATCAAAAGGAATAAGATGGGATTTTAATTATTTTACATTGGCCATTAGGTAATTCATTGGTGCGAAGAAAGGCAGCCATGAGGTGCTATTAGAAGAGAGAAAGGCTTAATACAACATATGCCACATTCTGCTTGTCTAGGCTAGTTTTTTTCTTTTTCTAGCTGTTTTTTTTTTTTTTTTGCAAATATAAAACAATCAGATATCCCATTCTGTCAGCCTCCAATAGGGTCCTACTCTCATACATACTGCTCTGGGGAGTGTGGGATGTCATCTAAAGCTGACAGAATAGGGGTGCAGCCAAGACTGGAAGAGGTGACAGTGTGAGGGACAAGGAAGGTATATGTGCTGTTTAAATTCATGGGCAGGCAGTAAACAAGGTTTTATGTTTATTCAAAAGATGATTTAGGAAATGGCTCTTCTGCTTCTTTGAGCTTTTGGGCCTTTTGTTAGGAGACTTAAAGAGTTTCTCTCTAATCCATAGGATAGGATACAACAACTGTAGCTGATCGGTAGGGGTCCAACTGCTGGGAATCCCGAGAACTAGATAAATGTGCTTAGAATAAACCGAGGAGTATCTGAATATTGCCGTGCACTGGTTTGCTTAAAGTTCTCTCGTCTCTAGTTAGTCATTATTGCAAGGAGAACACAATTTTTAATAATCATTTATAATACATCACAAGGCTAAAAGAAGGCAAGTAGGTTTCAGAGAGGTGGGTTGTCTTTACTTTACTAGTCAAATCGGAGCTTTTTTTTTTTTTTGCACAAAATGTGGCTATCACTTTTGTGGACCCGGTCCATGTGGTCAGCCATTCATGTGCGCGAGACTGCAATTGACCATGGGTGCAGCTTCGGAAATAAGCTGTAATAGTATTGAGTTTCAGCAGCCGAGATCAAATTACTGTTCTTTCTATAACCGTGACATCCTTTAATTCATATTTGTGGAAGTGTGGTTTTCACAGTAGTTAAAGCGACTTTGTACCCACAATCTGCCGCCCAGACAGTTTGTACCACCTGATAGCTGCTCTTAATCCAAGATCTGTCCTGGGGTCCGTTTGGCAGGTGATGCAGATATTGTCCTCAACAACAACTTTTTAACTTGCAGCCCTGTGTCAAATTGGCGTGGCCTTCAGTGTCTATGCCCTAAGCTTGCACCGCCCTTCCATCCCTCCTCATCATTAGGAATGCCCCAGGCAGGATATCTCCTATTCATCACCTGTCTGAGTGGTGCTCATGTGCTGGATGGTTAAGGCACAGGATCACTTTAATAAGATTAGGAATGGTCCGAACCTGCTGAGGTTCAGGTTTGTACGAACCTGAACTCTCAGCAATGATTCCCGCTGTCTTCCACCTCCGTGGAGAGGGTGGATACAGCCGGAGGACCACCTGGAAAACTGGGATACAGCCTATGGCTAAGTCTGTATCCTAGTTTTCCAGGCGGTCCTCCGGCTGTATCCACCCTCTCCACAGAGGTGGAAGACAGCGGGAATCATTGCCGAGAGTTCAGGTTCGTACGAACCCGAACCTCGGCAGGTTCGGACCATCCCTAAATAAGATATACCGTTACTTAAGACTGGAGATTGGTACTTATGTGTAGTGTTCACATCACACTTTTTACCAGAAGGGAATAAATAGTTAATATGTAAAAGGAAAGTATGGTAATGTAAAAGGAAAGTATGGTAATCTATAAGTATGTTTGTGATTATTCCTGTATACAATCTACAAGTTATACATATGTTTCCAACTATATCAACACAATTCTACCATTCTAAAGTTTTATAACATAAAAGGATGATGTAAAGTCTACACCCCATAATGGTGCCAAGTAAAATACATATATAGCAATAGTTAGAGCTGAAAACATAGGCATAAAAGGTTCCCAAGAACATTGTTTGAAATATAAAACCTCAATGAGAACACTCAAATGCTACATTCCCCATATGTACTTAAGCTTTTCACGGTTTGTGGTTTGGTCTTGACGTACCCCTTCCTTATAAAGACTTTTTTTTTTTTTAGGAAAACTATTACTGACTTCTATCGTAACTCATGATCACACAGGGTCATGAATGAGTCACTTGCCTAAATTAATTTTCTTAAAACATTATGTAGTTTCCCATCATTTTGCCAAGAAAGTTGTCCTTTTTCATTATTGGCACCACCTATACATCAGTGGCAGGGTGGTGGGTATCTGTAAATTTCACCACCAGTTTTATCATCTCTCACCTTTACCATTATTGTTTTCCGTTACAGTCACCATGGACATGACCAGGGACCACTGTATTCCTAGAAGGCTATTTGACAGTAGATCATCACGCTTCACTCATAATCACCCTTCCTAAATCAGACATTTACTCTACAGACATTGTAGGTTCTAGATCAGGGGAAGGGAACCTTGGCTCTCCAGCTTCTGCAAAACCACAACTCCCATCATGCATGGGCAGCCAAAGCTTTAGCTGTCTCCAGTGCACCACAGTACCTCATTGCATATTGAGAAAACGGTAATGATATCAGGAACCAGATGGCGGATTGAAAAAAGGACCATACAATCAGAATGTGTGTGGTGTCGCTAATAATGTCATATAAAAAATATGTGCATTCAATTCACTTTATAGGGTCTTTACATCATTGGCAGGCCAGGCGGCATGAATGATCATTGCATCCTTCATTCGCCCTTTAACCTCTTAACGACGCATGACGGGTATACCCGTCATGCGGCCGTTAAGAGTAAACAGAGAGTGCTCCCGGCGTGAGCCCTCTCTGCCGTGCGCGGTCCCCGGTTGCTAAGTGCAGCCAGGGACCGCGTGTATTAGCGCGGCCGACTAATTAACTATTCAAATGCCGCTGTCAAAGCTGACAGCTGCATTTGAATAGCAGCTGTGCCCCCTCTCCCTGGTGTCCAGTGGGGGATCTCCCCCCCGCGATGCGATCGCGGAGGGGAGATCCGTTCTAATGAGCCGGCCGGGGCTCAGCGTCGGAATGACGCTGATCCCGGCTCGACAATCTATTCAGATGGTCTGCAGCAGACCATTATAATAGAGCACCGATCTGATGGATCATTGCTCTATTATATACACAGGATTGATCTCAATGGGAGATCAGTACTGTGTATATAGAAGTCCCCCAGGGACTGTAAGGGAAAGTTTTAAAAAAGTGTTTTTATTAATAAAAAATCCCCTCCACTAATAAAAGTCTAAATCACCCCCCTTTTCCCATTTTACAAATAAAAAATAAACAAACATGTTTTTATCACCGCGTGCGTAATTGCCCGAACTATTAATTAATCACATTCCTGATCTCGCACGGTAAACAGTGTAAGCGCAAAAAAATCCCAAAGTGCAAAATTGCGCATTTTTGGTCGCATCAAATCCAGAAAAAATTTTATATAAAGCGATCAAAAAGTCGCATATGCGCAATCAAGGTACCGATAGAAAGAACACATCATGGCGCAAAAAATGACACCTGACACAGCCCCATAGACCAAAGGATAAAAGCGCTATAAGCCTGGGAATAGTGCGATTTTAAGGAACGTATATTTGTTAACAATGGTTTTAATTTTTTACAGGCCATCAGATACAAGAAAAGTTATACATGTTACATATCGTTTTAATTGTAATGACTTGAGAAACATATATAACAACTAAGTTTTTCCATAGGACACACGGCGTAAAAATGAAGCCCCCCCCAAAGATAAATAATTGCAGGTTTTTTTCAATTTCACTGCGCATATAATTTTTTTTCTGGTTTCGCAGCATATTTTATGGAACAATTCAGCCTGTCATTGCGAAGTACAATTAGTGACGCAAAAAATAAGGGCTCATGTGGGTCTGTAGGTGTAAAATGCAAGTGCTATGGCCTTTTAAGCACATGGAGGAAAAAACGAAAACGCAAAAACGAAAGTTAGCATGGTCCTTAAAGGGTTAAATACCTTATTATCTGCAGTACATCTCCTGTTTACAAATGTGTGGCTAATAGTAATTTAAATGGCCACACAAAAAAGACCCAGTCAGTCGATCAGTGAGCATTTCTGTTTATCAGCTGATCATTGGGGTTTGATCATTGCTATAAATGCTCATTCACCAGATATTGGGCCTTTACTTATGAGTTTGTCATATCAAGATAAGAAATGTAGATATAAGATGCCAAAAGAAATTCTGCCACTTCCTTCCTCTGCATGATATCATAGCAGTGTTGTGACAGTCAAGACCATCCTGTAGCTATCGCTTTTAGACACATGTACAGCTTTGGCTTAGATTTTATTGTGACATCTGTTCTTGTCCCCACGTCCATATAAACATTTTCTCAAAGCACAGCCCTGTGTGAACTACGGTGAGGGGGACTTGTAAATACTGTGTCAATTGCCCCAAAGTGACACTGGGTTCCATAAAACAAGGCAAAAAACACTGTCTACAGACTGGCAAGCAGAAAATACATAATTGGCTATAATGCAATAAAACAAACATGGACAGTAAAGCCTATGAGCTCTTATGATGAAATGGACTATTAGAACAATCATTGGCTCTCAGGTCTGCTGCAGTGCCATTATATTGCCATGCCAGATGGTAAGTGCATTTGTGATGTATATAACTCTGTATTTATCAAGGTAAATTCTGGGATATTTCTTCCCAGTGGGTTACAGTATATTATGTACTATGCTATAAATTGTGACCAGTTTCTTTCAGAATGTATTACAGTTTCGTTGTGTTCTAGAGTTAAACATGCTTGAAGCAAAGTAAAAAATATATCTATAAATATATAAATATTGTCCTGGAAGCAATGACCACTGGTTGGTTCGATTTGCTGGCTCACTGCATTTTTTATGTTGATCAATAAACTTGTTCTTCACGTGTCAGTCTTTACATGGTTGTTATTATCTTTGTTACTTTTAACAATAATTTCACATAGATAATTACAGTACATTAGGTGTCTTAATTAAGGCCCTATTACACAAAACTATTATTGGCCGTATTCAGACGATAATCGTCTTGTGTTATGGTGCGTTTACACAGAGATTTATCTGGAAGTTTTTGGAAGCCAAAGCCAGGAATGGATTTCCTTTATTACATGTTTGCAGTTTATAGTCTGTTCCTGGCTTTGGCTTAAAAAATCTGTCAGATAAATCTGTCTGTGTAAAAGGACCCTTATGGTGCATTTACGCAGAGAGATCTATCTGACATTTTTGAAGCCAAAACCAGGAACAGACTATAAACAGAGAACACATCATAAAGGAAAGGCTGAGGCTCCTCTTCTCACATCCATTCCTGGCTTTGGCTTCTGAAATCTGTCAGATAAATCTCTCTGTGTAAACGCACCATATAATAGAAGGCATCAAGCAGCCGACATGATCTAGCGATTACTCGGGCAGCCCCCCCCCCATGTAGTAGTGGCGGCATCGAGCGGGGAAAGGTGAGCTGACAGCGCTCGTTTGTTCCTCCAGTCGCCCCATGCAATAGGGGCTTTAGGAATGAGCGAATTTACAGTCATTGTGAAGTGCTTCGCTAGTCTTGGTGCAAAAAGATGGATCCAGTCCTGGGAAACTTCTCCCAGATAGAAATTAAGCAATTTGCTTCTTTCCTACTGTGCTCATCTCTACTTGTGGTTAAAGGAGAAGTCTGGCGAAAATGTTTATTAAAGTATTGTATTGTTGTACAAGTCACCAATATACATTTATTATGGGAAATGCACATAAAGTGCTTTATTCCCTGCACTTACTACTGCATCAAGGCTTCACTTCCTGGATAACATGGTGATGTCACGACCCAACTCCCAGAGCTGTGAGGGCTGTGGCTGCTGGAGAAGATGATGGCAGGGGGATGCTCAGTGTCCCCAGGGGCGGTCTTGCCATTTCTGGGGCCCCAAGCGAAGTTATGTCTGGGGCCCCCCTCAACACGCGTTCCAAAACAATAGACCGCTGTGTGTTGCCCCCAGTAGTATAAACCCCTTGTGCGCTACCGCCAGTAATATATACTCCTTGTGTGCTGCCCCCAATAGTATATACCCTTGTGTCCTGCCCCCAGTAGTATATACCCCTTGTTTGCTTCCCCAGTAGTATATAGACCCCTGTGTGTTCCCCCAGTTATATATAGCCCCCCGTGTGCTCCCCCAGAAGTATATACACCTCCTGTGTGCTACCCCAGTTGTATATACCCCCTGTGTGCTCCCCCACTTGGATATAAACCCCTATGTGCTCCTCCAGTAGTATATAAACCCCCTGTGTGGTTCCCCCAGTAGTATATAGACCCCCTGTGTGCCCCACCAGTATTATATAGACCCCTTGTGTGCTGCCCCAGTAGTATACAGACCCCTGTGTGCTCCCCCAGTTATATAGCCATGTGTTCTCCCCCCATTTATATAGACCCCCGATTTGCGGTCCCCTAGTTAAACAGACCTCTGTGTGCTCCCCCTCCCATATAGTATATAACACAATAAAACAAACACATACTCACCTGGGTCCGGGCGTCTCCTCTTCTCTTCACTCTTGTGGCCGCAGGAAGGGTTTTTCCTGCGATCACAAGAGACCGCACTCCCCTTGTCCTGGCGCCGATGCTCCAGTGATGTTACTGGAGCGCCGGCACCACAAGGACAAAGCTGCCACTTGTGACCGCAGGGAAAACCCTTCCTGCGGCCACAAGAGTGACTGACAGGAAGGGGGCCAATGTCTCCCGCCCTGTCAGTGCTGCTGCATGTAACTATGAGCGCTCATTATGAGTGCTCATAGTTACAGTTCAGATGGCAGCAGCGAGCGGGGCAGCGGCCCTGTCCAGCAGTCTTGAGCACAAGAGCGGGGCGTGGGTGGGTGGGCATGGATGTTGGCCTACCCCATCACCTGCTGTGGCGCCGCCCGCCCGCAGCTCTGCTCAGCTTGAGGCCGGAGGCTGCATTCTGCCTCCGGCCACAAGAGGCTGCTGTCTCCCCCCAGAGCTCCAGCACAGGAGTGATGTCACTCCTGTGCTGGAGCTCAGAGCCAGGAGAGAAGACGCGGGATACAGGACCTGCTGTGCTGCATTAAGGTGAGTATAACTGTTTGTTGTTTTATACAGAAAGCCTGGGGAAATGCCTACATAGGGAGATAGGGAGGGAGGGGGGATGCCTACATAGGGGGGGATCTAACAGGGGATGTATATATATATATATATATATATATATATATATATATATATATATATATATAGGGATCTAACAGGGGGGATGCCTATATATAGGGGTGGATCTAACAGTGGAGATGCCTATATATATATAGGGGGGGGAATCTAACAGGGGGGATGCCTCTATATATATATATATATATATATAGGGGGGAATCTAACAGGGGGATGCATATATAATATATATATATATATATATATATATATATATTATATAGGCATCCCCCCTGTTAGATCCCCCATATATATATATATATATATATATATATATATATATATATATATATATATATATATATATATATATATAGGGGGGGGGATCTAACAGGGGGGATGCATATATATTTATAGGGGGGGATCTAACAGGGGAGATGCCTACATAGAGGGGATATGCCTACCATGGGGATGCTATCTGCTGGGGGGCTAACTAACTACCTAAACTGGGATGTCTCCTACATTGGGTGTTACTATATATAGGGGGGATGTTTAACTATCAGGGAGATTACTTACAGGGGGTTATGGCTAAATGCCTAAGGGGGTGGGGGCTAACTAACGGGGGATCACCTGCAGAGGGAATACTACATACTGGTGGGCTTACTATTGGGGGGATCCCTACCTGCTACGTGCTGTGGAGACTACCTACAGGGGATTAGCTACACTGCAGACACTACCTATTGGGGGAGGGGGGGCATCCTGCACAGGGAGGCCTAACTTCTAAAAAGATGCACACAGGGTGGCCTGTGGACATTATTACTATATGGGGGGACACAGCAGAGGATCCTAGATACAGGGGGCAACCCACATACCTACTGACTTTACTGCAGACGACACAAAAAAAGTAGAAGTTGTTGAGAAAGTGCGGAGCCTAAGAGGTTTGTCTGGCAGGTTCAGAAGAGATGTATTGTGGCTGCAAGAAATTGTCATGGGGGTACGGGCCAGAAACAGAGGAAAAGGGGAAGTGACGCCTCAGATCAAAGAAGACGTCACCCGTGAGTAACCGACTTTTTTTGCCCCAAATTGAAAAGGGTTGAATAACTGAGCTCTATGCCATAATACATACACTGCTTCTACCTAGTAACAAACGCCCCCCCCCGACATCGCCTGGGGGGGGGGGGGGGGGGGGCGCTTTTAGCAAGACTCGCCCTGTAGTTAAAATTACCTAGAAACGGCCCTGATACAAACACACACATACACACATATACAGAAAAAGGAGTGGCTGCACCTCACACCCATGGCTTACATTAGTGCCTCTCGTCTATATTTAAAAACCAACGCCAGGATGTTGGTATATAATTTAATCAGACCAAATTGCCTCACGTAACGCGTGCAGGTCTTCTCGCCCACATTAGTCCCTACACTATAACACTGTGCCAGTCAGCGACAACCAACTCCTAAAAGCAAGTGACAACAGGGAAGGGGGGGGGGGCACAGAATGGCCCTGAAACCCCACTGTCGCAGGACCAAACCCAGTGGGCACCCCGCAGGCGCTGCAAGCGGAGAAGGCGGACGCCAAGCAACACAAGTGTGAACAAGGTATTTTAGTGTAGGGACTCATGTGTACCTGAAAACCTGCACGTGGTTCATGAGGCAATGTAGTTTGATCAAAATTAATACACCAACATCCTGGCGTTCTGGTCTTTAAATATAGCTGTGAGGCACTAATGCAAGCCATGGGTGTGAGGTGCAGCAACTCCGTTTTCTCTAGGTCTGTATTAATAATATATAATAAATATATATATATATATATATATATATATATATATATATATATACACACATATACATTATTCAAATATCTAATTCAGTTCACTGTGCAAATAGACATATACAGTAGGCATGGAATTACCTCACTGATACCTAATTCCAGGCACAGAAGAATATGTGATCCTACAGCATCTTGAAGGATGCAAGTCTCAGTAGTAAGCCAACTTTACAACTTTTTTTTTTTTAGTATAATTGTTTTGTTCCAAAATGTTTAATTTAAGTGGTGCCCTGCTGAAGCCACTTCCACTGCCTAGCCTCTTGGATTGTGCTTTGTGCTGTAAATGACTGTCTGCCATCTCTATTATACATGACATTTCTACAAAGGCACAGTGTGGGTAAAAAAGCAGGAGCCAATTAGAAATAAACATTACCTGGAGAATAGCAACACGGACGGCTCACAATAAACGGGGCTCGGTGATTAGGTTTGAACTCTTTGTAACCTCACCTTCAGAAAAAAAACACAAAAAACACAAAAGGATTGGCTTGCTGAAAAAAAAATATTCATTTCCAGTTTGTCATTCACCTCCAGCTGAAAATCCTGTTTTAACAGCACTCCCTTTGAGCTCGTAATGATCTCAGAGAATGAAACTTGCAGCTCTGTTAGGCACATTTCCAATCTCTGCACTATATAAAAGTACTAACTCCCCAGGGGGATCACTTTTGGGATCCTAACAGATTGTATTGTTTAGGGTGACAACATTCACATTTTATAGTTCTTGCTGCCACGCATTATCTCTGTATAATTTTCTTTAGGAAAACATGTAAGACATAATTACTCATTTAAAAAAAAAAAATCCAAATTTTTATGCTAGATAATTTAATTGGTCATTGTTGTTTCTGCTTAAAGGGGTTATTCAGCGCTTGTACATTTTTTTTACATCTTGCCCGCCATATAAGAAAACAAACATTATATGCTTACCTCCCGCGCACCCTGATGTCGCCGTTACTTCCAAGACAAGCTCATCTGGGGAGTGACAGCCCTCTCAGCCAATCACTGGCCACAGAAATGTCCCGTCTCAGTCAGAGAACAGGCTGTCACTCCAACATCAGGACAACGGGGGAGCGTGGAGCATAGCATGTTTGTTATGTTTTCTTATATGGCAGCAAGATGTAAAAAAAATAATAACCCCTTTAAATCAAAAGCACAGGCAGGTACTGGATGAAAAATGTTGCAACATATCTTATCAGAGAAACCACTTCACTGTTTTACCAACTGTTCTCCTTTGGACCATTTTTGGTAAGTAATAAACACTACATACAAGGAACACATCACATGCTGTTTTGAAGATGATATGACTAATTTATCTGGCCAAAGTGAGGGCACTAAGATGGGTAAAATGCCAGTCACTGATCATCCTGTTTCATAAACCTACTAATAGCAAGAAATTCCTAGATAGCAACACAATTAAAGGAGTTATCCAGGCTTATAAACATGGCTGCTTACATCCAGAAACCTGAATACAGGTTCCTGTGCTTAGTTTGGGTGCAGTTTTGCCTTAGGGGGTATTCACACATTCTAAGAATACAGCCCATATATGCATGCTATGCTCTGCATTTATGGACCTCCCAGCATTATGCATTGTTATGTAGGGAAGTCCGAATCAGTTTAAATCTTTGCAGTACTTTGCTAACACAGCCATGCGGCTGTATATGCTATGTGCACAGACCATGGAATGTATTAATAAGGCCTATAGCTATGTTCTCACACAGTGGGGGAGTTGCCCCTAGCAACCAATCAGATTCCACCTTTCTTTCCTCACAGACTCTCTGGAAAATGAAAGGTGGAATCTGATTGGTTGCTAGGGGCAACTCAGCAAGTTTCACTTTACCCCATGTTTGATAAAGCTCCCCCAGTATTTTTGTCAATATTTGTAGCCAAAATCAGAAGTGAAACCATCAAAGAAAAACTATAATGAAAAGATTTGCACACTTTCCATGTTTGCAACGCAACCCACTCCTGGTTTTGGTTGAAAAGATCTTGAGCCAAATACTGCTTGAAATACTGTGTGTGAACATAGCCTAAAACTGTAAATTTTTAGAAAAAACTGCTTTCTTCTAAAAACAGCAACACTTTTGTCCTCATTTTGCAGCTCAGTTCTATTGAAGTTAATGGAGCTGAATTGCAATACCTTCCATAAGACAAATTTGGTCAGCTCTCCTAGAACACCATTCACACTAGGCAGGAGCACCTTGCTATGGATGAAATTGCAAACACACACAAACACTGAAAAATGCAACTGCTCACCGCTGGATGGCAAGATGTAGACCCACTACAGACATGAAAATAATTAAAAGCAGCCCCCCAACTGCTAAAAAAAAATTCCCACAAAAATAATGAGCCTCTTGGTTACCATTTGCAAACAGTGTAAATCATCCCACTATGATAAGGTGGCCTCATATTCGCGGCAGCCCTACACTGTACTATGGCCTCTCCATGGCATGTAATACACCTATGCTCTGGGCATGCAAGATCTATCCATCCATCCATCTAATGGTCCTTTTACACGGAGCGATAATTTGCCCAATCGTTTAACGATTTTGAAGTAGCTATGTGTTTTTTATAACGATCAGCGTTTAGACAGAACGATAGATCGTTTAAAAAAATAGTTATTGTGATCAATTTAAGATCGCTTAAGCCCATCTCACACATAGGGTAAATCGTTGAAAGACTGTTTACACAAAGCGATCAGTAAATCTTTTGCGAACACCCAACGACGATTTGAGAACTTGTTGAAAGATCAAAATGAACGATTTCTCGCTCGTCGTTTGATCGTTTGCTGTTTACACGAGCAGATAATTGCTCAAATGCAATAGTTAACACGAAAATTCGAACGATAATCGTTCCATGTAAAAGCACCATTATACCGGCAAGAGTAATTACACCACCTGGGTTGGATAGGTGGAGTGCATGACCAAGTAGAGGCAGACACTCACCCCATCTGGAACAAAGAAAAAAAAAAAAAAAAATTTGGTCAGCTCTCCTAGAACACCATTCACATTAACCTACATATTTACAGGGATGGCACTGTTTTTGCAAGAAAACAGACATGTTTTTTCTTATCCTCTATAACCTCTTTTTAAAAGGGAACCAAGCAGCCCAATGGTTCCCTGCATCACTGTATAAAGCTGCTGTGCAGTTCATGTCACATACCGGCCATGGCTGCAGCAGTGGTTGTATATGGGAGAAAACGGGTGTGTGGCGTGTCAGCGCATTCGGTGGGATGAGTGACAGGCAAAAAATCCAGTAACCGGCCTCTCCACCTGTCAATCATCCCCACTAAGTGCTGACAGGCAGAGAGAGGTGACTACACACTATGGAGCAGCCGAACAGATGACTTCCTACCTGCCTCTGCCTTCTGCCCGCCTGAGGATTGTAACTTCATTTTCTCCCATATAAAGCCACTGCCGATACATGTTACGAGCTGCACAGCAGCTTTATGCAGTGATGCAGGGAACCAGATCAGTCCAACTGGGCTGATTGGATAATGTTACAGTTTTTGCTTAAAAGGGAACCAATTCCATAACTACATCTTTTAGATTTTTTAGAACTGGATGACATTTCTACTCTGTGACACACACTGGATTACAGCACTGAAGCATACTATACTGGATAGATTAGACACCGTTCTTATAACACCATCAACGGAAAGAAGACCTAGAGCAAATGAAAGGACCGAGCTCACCAATTGACTCTTGGCTCTCACTGACCTCTTTGTAAGAAATTCTTAACGTTCTTTAATGCCCAAAACTTTAGACTGTAAGATACTTAAAAAAAAAAATTCACAAACTTTAAATTTTCTTATGGTTCAATATCTCTAACTCATATTACAAATAACCCAATTTGCATTTCAAATAAACACGTTGTACACACTTGGGTTCTACAGCCTCTATTACACGGGGCGACATAGAGAAGCAAACTAGTGCTGTCAGCCCTCCTCATTCTCAGCTCGCCACCGCTGCTATTACACACGGCGGCAACGAGCGGATGAGTACAGGGGGGGCCGCAGGGAGCTGCCCAGGTGATCTCTAGATCATCCAGGCAGCCCATAGAGGATAGCGGCGGCAGCAGGTCGCAGCTATCACAGCCGTTTGTCCTTCAGCATGTTGAAAAACAAACAGCAGCAACAATCAGCCGACATCATTCATGTCAGCTGATTGTTACCTTCTATTACGCGGGAAGATTATCGACCAAATATGGCCGATAATCGATCCGTGTAATAGGGCCTTAAATCGTTTTCTCACTTAGCATACCTTTCGTCTAAGTTAGAGTTGTAAAACAAACCAGCTTCTCATTGGCATGTGCCAAAATTATTACAGTAGCAATATACACATGCTCAGCTGCCTTACTTTCAGTATGTCTTACCAGGGCTGCAATTAATCTAGACTCAATGGTGGATTGTAACATATCTTATCAGAGAAATAACCTCACTGGTTTACTGGCCCTGATCTTTATGAAAACTGTGGACCCGACACTTAAAATATTTAAACTTATCTCACACTTATAGCATTGATACAATAGTATAACTAAGCTTGTTACCTAAATACGGTGCCAGAACCAAGCTTACTGAATAGGTAAAATGGCAGAACTAAGCTTATTGCTCAGATACAATGCAAGAACAGAGATTTCTGTATAGACATATTTCCAGAATAAAGTATACTTAGTAGATATGGCACCAGAACAGAGCTTTCTCCATATACATGGCACCAGAACAGAGCTTTCTGCATAGGCATGGCACTAAAACAAAGCATACTTAGTAGATATGGCACCAGAACGGAGCTTTTTACATAGACATGGTACATGTGTTCCCCTTTTAGTCTCCCTAAGGCTGGGTTCATACTACGTATATTTCAGTCAGTATTGTGGTCCTCATATTGCAACCAAAACCAGGAGTGGATTAAAAACACAGAAAGGCTCTGTTCACACAATGTTGAAATTGAGTGGATGGCCGCCATTTAATGGCAAATATTTGCTGTTATTTTAAAACAACGGCTGTTATATTGAAATAATGGCCGTTATTTACTGTTATATGGCGGCCATCCACTCAATTTCAACATTGTGTGGACAGAGCCTTTCTGTGTTTTCAATCCACTCCTGGTTTTGGTTGCAATATGAGGACCACAATACTGACTGAAATATACGTAGTGTGAACTCAGCCAAAAAGCGGCAGCCCCACAGCTTCTAGGGATGCGTCAACGCTGTAATATTCAGTACTGCAGGGTGAGTGGGCTAAACATAAGGGACAGAATAGAGTAGCAGAACCTGTCAGCGTCCTACTGCTCTATTCATTGTCATGGACTGCAGCTTATATAAAGGCAGTACGTGGCACAGTGATATGACGTCTTGACGCCTGCTGGAGGATCAGTCCGCAGCTCACAGACTGGACGACAGGAGATAAGGAGACCTGCTGCATTCCCACAATTGGTGAGTATTGTGTGTGTATTTTTATGTTGGTGGCATTATTACTATGGGTGGGGGTTTATATACAACAGGGGGCAATATTACTGTGGGTGGGTAGGGGGCATATGGGGTGCATAGCAGGGGACCTTATTACTATGAGTGGGTGGTGGTGCACAGCAGGGGTATTATTACTGTGGTTGGGGGGGGGGGGAGGATGTTGACAACAGGAATTATTATTACTATGGGTGGTTGCCCTGGATGTGTTGAATGCCGCCCTAGGCTCAGGGGGGGGGGGGGGGGTTGGCTATTAGGACTGTGTTTAGGAGGGAGCAGGGCAAAAATGGAGTAAGGGCCTGTTCACACTTCGGAATCCTGCCTTCTAACTGTTTGAATGGGAGGGCTCTCGAACTACTCCACAGAGTTCAAGTAAGGGATGAGCAGCACCCTCATGTGGCAGGAGGCATTAGGTGCTCTGTGCAAGTGCCAGCTCAGTGTGATGTGTGGCCTATGCAGGGCATTAAATGGAACCCAATCCAATCTATCAATCCAGGCCAGCAGGGTGGGAGGCAGCCACGAGGGACTCTCCCAGTGACCATTCGCCTAGAGCCTGTCCCTCTACACAATACTTAGTGTTTGGCAATGGTATTGCCTACTCAGCCATTCAGCAATGGAGGTGGGGAACTAGTACAGCTGCTGCTTGGCTAGTGGACAGTGCCAACGTTGCACACAGACTCCTCATCCTGCTGGTATCTTTAATGCTCTTCGTAGTGTTTTACCTCTTGGTGGAGGCCTGTATATATCAGTAATACAGTAGTAACACGGCCTCAGTAACTTACATATCTATTTACAATGTATCTGTTATTGCTTTTGTATATTTGGAATTTAGGTGGTGGGGATTAACCTCTTAAGGACCCATGACGTACCGGCACGTCATGGATCACTGTCACTTAAGGACCCATGACGTACCGGTACGTCAGCCCTTTAAACGGGCGCCGCGGCCGGCCGGGTCCCGATCGGGGGAGATAGCCTGCTATAATACATAGCAGGCCATCTCTCCCTGTCGGCATGGAGGGTTGTTAACCCCCCCCCCATGCCGACGATCGCCGCTATTGGCTGATAAGCCCATAGCGGCGATCGGAACCTTTCCGGGCCATCGGTGGCCCGATGACCCGGAAAAAAATGGCGGTCGGTGCTGTCCGAGGACGGCACCGACCGCCATTACTGTAAAAAGTAATGGTGGTCACGGTACCACCGTCCCTATCGCCGTGAACGGCCGGCCAGCCGGCCGGCCATTCACGGCGATCAAAGTCCCCACAAGTAATAAATACCTGCTCCGGACCCCTCAGCTAGGTAGCTGAGGGGTCCGGAGCAGGTATTTGTACATTACTCACCTGTCCCGGGGTCCTGATCGGCGTCTTCCGGGTTCCCGGCGTCCTCTTCATCTTGTCGGGACTTCGGCTTCTTCCGTGAGTCCCGATCGGCTTTCTCCGGCTCCAGCGTCGTCTTTTTTCGTATTTTTCCGGCTCCAGCATCGTCTATTTTCGGATCTTGCGCTCTGCTGCCCCCTAGCGGCTGATAAGTGTAATACACAAATCAGCCACTACAGGGATGTTCAGAATGTAGTAAAAAAAATATTTTTTTTCCCAATTTTTTTTTTTCTATTTTCCGCACCCTATCGCCGCTGAGTGTTGATCAGCATCGCACGAAAGTGCGCTGCTAATCAGCAACTCCTCCTTTTTGGCGTAGGGTGTTTTTTTTTTATATCCTACTGCCACGGTCTGCTGATAAGTGGCGAACATAAGTGCGGCATTCATCAGCAACACCATTTTTGGCGTAGGTTTTTTTTGTATACTTACTGTAAAAAACACGTAAAAAAACACTACATTACACCACACTACATTGAATAAAGTTTTACACTACACCACTACATACCCCATATACCAATCCCCATATAAAGATGGCCCCCAGGGTGTTTTCGGTATCGGACGCATACATTATTATTGACTCAGACACCGAAACAGCCAGTGAGGATGAATGGGGGGTCCTTTGTTCCTCCATTCATCCTCATCCTCCTCATCATCCAGTGACGTGTCTGGGGGGTAGCGTAGCGTACGCTGCCCCCCAGACACGTCTTTTCCGCCAGTACCGTCCAAATAAGAGATGACGGTATGGCGTGAAATTCTACAAACTCTGTGAGAGTACCTCAGGGTACACTTACAGATTTAGGGTACGTGCACACTGCGGAATAGCGAAGGATAACCCTTCGTGCATTCCGCAGCTGGCACCCGCCGGCGGACTGATGCAGGGGCGCGTCTCCGCCCGTGTCATAGACTCTATCCTATGCATGGGCGGATTCCATCATCCGTCATTCCATCAACACGTTGGACGCAGAGCGGAATCCGCCCGTGCATAGAATGGAGTCTACGACACGGACGGAGACGTGCGCCTGCATCAGTCCGCCGGCGGGTGCCAACTGCGGAATGCACAAAGGGTTATCCTTCGCGATTCCGCAGTGTGCACGTACCCTTAGAGTGTATGAAGGAAGGGACACTCGAATCCAGCCCCCAGATGCCCCCTTCCCCCCCCCCCCCCATCCTCGGAGTTAGTGGGGACATCGTCCGGGAACTGATCTTCCCACTGCTGGATAAAGGTTACCACCTGTACGGGGGATAACTTTTATACCAGCACCCCCCTCTTCCAGTCCCTCGCTGCCCGAGCTACTGTAGCTTGCGGCACGATCCGAACATATCAGAAGTAGTAATAGAGCCCTAATATTTAGCAGCCATGGAGCAGACCCAGCGCTTCTGGATATGAAGGACCCCGTATCGCACCAGGACAACATTTTCCAGGTGACGTCCCCCACACTGGAGAAAGGGAGACCCCAGAAGAAGTGCAGAGTGTGGGGTAACAGGGGGATCAGGAAGGACAACATTTTCCAGTGTGACACCTGTCCTGATCACCCCGGCCTCTGCATACTGGATCGCTTCAAGGTGCACCACACGTCACTGGGGTTCTACATTATCTAAATTCTGTCCCTTATTCCTATTTCAGGGGTCACGTTGATCCAGGGATTATTCTGATCGCCATTATGGAGTCGGGAAGGAATTTTCCCCTGTGATGAGGCTACTGTCGTCTGCCTCACGAGGGGTTTTTGCCTTCCTCTGGATCAACACAGGTTGAGTTTGATGGACACCTGTCATTTTCAACCTTATAAACTAATAATTGGCCTAATACCCCCAAATAAATTAGAATTGTCCCTTTTCCCCAGCTAAATAGGTATGGCCGCCATTCCCATTAGAGGATGCCATGATGCAATTACAAAGCCTCTGTGCGGCCAGGACAGTAGAAACCCCCCACAAGTGACCCCATTCTGGAAACTACACCCCATAAGGAATCTAACAAGTGGGGCAGCGGGTATATGGCCCCCTGGTGACGGCCACATTTGGGACGTGAAAATGAAAAAAATGGTATTTTTTATTTTCACGGCACATGTTCTACACATGTGCCCATCACTAGTGGGGTCCATATGCTCACTGCACCCCTTGTTAGATTCCTTATGGGGTGTAGTTTCCAGAATTGGGTCACTTGTCGGGGGTTTCTACTGTTCTGGCAGCACAGGAGCTTTGTAATTGCGACATGGCCTCCATCCCCCATTCCAGCCTCTAAATGGCGCTCTGTCCTTTTGGTGACTTGCCCTGTGCCCATTTAGCACATTATGCCCACATGTGGGGTATTTTCGTACTCAGGGGAAACTACCCTACACGTTTTGTGTTCATTTTCTTTTTTAACCCCTTGTGGAAATGGAAAAAAATCAAGGCTAGACCAACATTTAGTGTAATTTTTTTTTAATTTTTACTCTAAATCATTGATCTTATCTTGATTTTTTCATTTTCACAAGGGGTTAAAAGATAAAAAAAAAACACAATGTGTAGAGCAATTTCCCCTGAGTACGGAAATACCCCACATGTGGACATAAAGCGCCATGCGGGTGCAGGGTAAGCCTCCAAAGGGAAGGTGCGCCATTTGGGTTTTGAAGGCTGGATTTGGATGGAATGGATTTCGAGGGGCCATGTTCCATTCAAAAGGCCCCTGTGTTGCCAAGACAGTTAAACCCCCCACAAGTGACCCTATTATGGAAACTACACCCCTCAAGGAATGTAACAAGGGGTGTAGTCAGCATATGGACCCCACTGGTGACGGGCACAAATGTGGAACAATGTGGCGTGAAAATGAAATATTAAATTTTTTACACTATAATGTTGGTCTAGCCTTGAATTTATCATTTTCACAAGGGGTTAAAAGAGAAAAAAAAACACAAAATGTGTAGAGCAATTTCCCCAGAGTCCGTAAATACCCCACATCTGGACATAAAGCGCCATGTGGGTGCAGGGCAAGCCTCCGAAGGGAAGGAGCGCCATTTGGATTTTAGAGGTTGGATTTGGCTAGAATGGATGATGAACGCCATGTCGCATTTACAGAGCCCTTGTGCTGCCAAAACACTGTAAACCCCCCACAAGTGACCCCATTCTGGAAACTACACCCCTCAAGGAATCTAACAAGGGGTGCAGTGAGGATATGGACCCCTGGATGACGGGCACATTTGTGCCATGAAAGTGAAAAAATGAAAATTTTCACTTTCACGTCACATTTTTCCACATTTGTGCCCCCGTCACCAGTGGGGTCCATATGCTCACTGCACCCCTTGTTAGATTCCTTGAGGGGTGTAGTTTCCAGAATGGGGTCACTTGTGGGGGGTTTCCAGTGTCTTGGCAGCACGAGGGCTCTGTAAATGCGACATGGCCCTTGAAATCCATTCCAGTGAAATCCAGCTTCCAAAAGCCAATTGGCGCTCCTTCCCTTTGGAGGCTCGTCCTGCGCCCGCTTGGCACTTTATGTCCACATGTGGGGTATTTCCGTACTCGGGAGAAACTGCGCTACATGTTTTGTGTTTTTTTTTTTCCTTTTATCCCTTTAAGAAAATGAAAAATTGAAGGCTAGAACAACATTTTAGTGTAAAAAATACTTTAGTTTTTTTTCAAGCCATATTGTTTGGAAAATCTGTGAAGCACCTGTGGGGTCCAGATGCTCACCGCACCCCTTGTTACATTCCTTGAGGGGTGTAGTTTTCTAAATGGTGTCCCTTTAGGGGTGTTTTTTAGGTTTTGGCACCCCAGAGCCTCTGCCAACCTGAAGTGGTACAGTCAAAAATGACCAAAAATAACGGAGCCATTGAAATTCACTAGGCGCTCCCTTATATCTGAGGCTTGTGGTTGCGTCAAATAGCGCAATAGGGCCACATATGGGGTATTTCTATAAACTGCAGAAACGGGGCAATCAATATTGGGGTGCATTTCTCTGGTAATAGGTTTATAATTATGAAAAATATTGGATTACAATAAAATCTCTGCACAGAAAATAAAAATTTTCAAATTTCTTACACACTTAGCTTTTATTTCTGTGACTCCCCTAAAGGGTTAAAAAACTTTCTGGATGTGCTTTTGCAGAGTTTAGGGGGTGCAGTTTCTGAAATGGGGTGCTTCGTGAGGCTTTCTAACACACAGTCCCCTCAAATACACTTTAAACCTGAACAGTTCCCTAAAAATATCTGATTTTCAAATTTTACTGAAAATTTGGAAATTTGCTGCTAATGTTTTAAGCTTCCTATTGTCTAAAAATAATGAAATATAGTTTAATAAATGCCGCCAACATAAAGTAGACATGTTGCTAATGCTATTTAATATATAATTTATGTGGTATAACCATTTTCTGTATAAGCAGAAAAGTTTTAAAGTTGGAAAAATGCATTTTTTCACAATTTTTCACGCTATTTTGGGTTTTTTCATAAAGATTCGTTATAAGTATCGACTCCAATTTACAAGAAATGTGAAGTACAATATGTCACGAGAAAACAATCTCAGAATCAGCCGGATAGGTAAAAGCATCCCGAAGTTATTAATGAACACTGGTCAAATTCATAAAATTTGCTCCGGTCCTTAAGGCCATTTCAGGCCCGGTCCTTAAGGGGTTAAAGAGTCACTGTCGTATTATTATTTTTTTTTTTTTGCAGAAATCAATAGTCCAGGCAATTTTAAGAAACTTTGTAATTGAGTTTATTAGCCAAATGTGCCATTATCTGCATTTAAAAAGCCTTTTCCCAGGTCCCCCCCTCCCTCCTCTTTTCCATTCACTGCAAAAAAAATCAGGAAATTGTGACTTGTTGCATCAGACACAACCCTGTCTGTTCTAGGGAGAGGGGAGGGGTCAGTGCTGACTGTCAGAGGAGATAAAGGGTGATGTATTTGTAGATTAACTCTTTGTTGTCCTGTTTTGGTCTTTTATTTAGCTCTCTCCATAGGAGAACAATGAAGACAGGGGGGAGAGCTTCAAACTGCTTTTTCATGATAAATTCATTTTTCGGCTAATAAACCCAATTACAAAGTTTCTTAAAATCACCTGGACTATTGACTTGAAAAAAATTCACGACAGTGACACTTTAAAAACCCTTTAAGGTCAAAGCAAATTTTCATTTTTGCACTTTTGCTTTTTCCACTTTATGTTTAAATGGCCATAGCGCTTGCATTTTTTCACCTAGAGACCCATATGAGCCCTTATTTTTTGCGAAACCAATTGTAATTTGCAATGACAGGCATTATTTTTCCATAAAATATGCTGCGAAACCGGAAAAAAAATGATTTGCGCTGTCAAATTGAAATAAAAAAGGAATTTGTTTTGATTTCGGGGAGTTTTGCATTTAGGCTGTTCGCCCCATGGTAAAACTGACTTGTTATGCATGTTCCTCAAGTCGTTACGATTACGATATATAACATGTATAACTTTTATATTATCTGATGGCCTGTAAAAAATTCAAACCATTGTTAACAAATATATGTTCCTTAAAATCGCAGTCTTCCTAGGCTTATAACGCTTTTATCCTTTGGTCTATGGGGCTGATTGAGGTGTCATTTTTTGCGCCATGATGTTTACTTTCTATCGGTACCTTGATCGCGCATATAAGACTTTTTGATCGCTTTTTATTACATTTTTTCTGGATTTGATGCGACTAAAAATGTGCAATTTTGCACTTCGGATTTTTTGGGCGCTGGTGCCATTTACTGTGCGAGATCAGGAATGTGATTAATTAATAGTTCGGGCATTTGTTTATTTATTTATAAAATGGGAAAAGGGGGGTGATTTGGACTTTTATTAGGGGAGGGAATTTTTTGTTAATGAAAAAACATTTTTACTTTGATTTTTACATTAACTAGAAGTCCCCCTGGGGGACTTGTATATACACAGCACTGATCTCTCATAGAGATCAATGCTGTGTATATATACAGAAATGATCCATCATATCGGTGATCCATTGCTATGGCCTGCTGCAGGCCATAGCAATGTGTTGCCGAGCCAGGATCAGCGTCACTGCGACGCTGAGGCCCCGGCACGGGCAGAAGAACGGATCTACCCCCCCCACCCCCGAGATCCGTCCCACTAGACACCAGGGAGAGCACAGCATCTAAGTGCAGCTGTCAGGTTTGACAGCTGCATTTAGAGGCTTAATTAGCCGACGAGGAAACGGGACCCTCGCCAGCTAATAGAGGCGCTCCCCGACTGTACACATCAGCCGGGAGCGGTGCCCCCCGCGGCACCATGACGTATCAGATAAGTCATGGGTCGCTAAGGGGTTAAGCAAAACTGTAGATGACCAAAATACATCAGAAATTCTGCATAGTTTCTTTTTAGGAATACTCAACCTTTCCAGCAATGTAAAACATGGAAAGTAATGATTGAAGCACACAGAGCTCCTTGGGTAAATTAATAAATTGCTCTCTGTAAGCACTTAAGTGGCACCAACAATGAGTCTTGATTTGTGAATATAATACATGTAAAAAACAAGGGTGCTTTATCTAGAAACTGACAGTGAGAGGGAGAAAGAAAGAAGTTCTAATAGGGTGGCACTGGCCCATTGATGATTAGATGATTATACGGCTGGGTCAATGACTAGGCCAATCACCATATTATCCATCCTTTGGAGCCAGTGTGCTCACTAGGTTCAGGCTTCAACTCAGCGAAATTTCCTGTCCCTGTCAGTTTCAGACACCAATAAGTACTTTATAGGTCTAAGTTTCATCTCTAAACAATACCCTGGAGAACATGGACTTTGTGATCCCTCTTTACCAATTCAGGCCGGTAACTCAAAGTCAATAGAGAAGTAGCTACACATGTGTATGACTCTCTATTAAGAAGTTACAGAAAAGGGAAATTAGTTGACAAGACCAACAACCCCCGGACTTTAATGAAGTATTTGTCCAAGATACTTTTGTTATATGGGTGGACTGCTTTAATAAACCAGGTTACAACCTATCAGTTCACACTATATGTAGTTTTGATGTGTTTTCTAACTCAAATTGTGTTTTTTAAGGAAATAGTGACATGAGGCACGATTTCACCTATAATCACAACTAAGATGTTTTATACATTTTTGACGTCTTCAGATGTTGCATTTTGGCCATATTTTTGCTGTGATTTTCCAAAATTGCTATAAAAATTTTGGATTTTACACTGATTTGTGCAATTGAATTAAAATGGTGCCACTTTGCAGCAATTTTAAGAGTATCCCATCAAGCGGCAAAAACAGAGTGATGGGATGAGGAGGAGTCTGAGTGTAGCCAGAAAAGATCTGATAGGTAATATTGTCATCCTAATATTGTCATCCTATAGTCCACAGGAAGTCATCTAAAATAATCCAAAATAAAGATGAAGGGACAGCACATCAAGTGAAAAACCAACACTGACTTTAATTCAAATCCACTTGCACTATGCTTTGGCTAAAACTCAGCCTCTCTCAAGGTATTGTCAAATTTACTCTTTTAATACAACTCAATGTATATTGAAACAATCTTGTATCCTAATTACATCATGTGCAATCAAGAAATACATTTAAACATAAACAATTAAAAAATCAGTGTCATAAGAGTCCAAACAATATTAGCGATAATCATCAGAAAGGGTTATAGTTATAGTAATAGTCATAGGATAATCTTCAATCCATTACCTATATTAAACAAACCAAAAATAAAGTGCCCTAAAGGTAGGTAATCTGGATGGTTCAAATACCAAAACAAATTTATAAGGGCCAAAAGCCCAGATCACATCCAGTAAACCTACCACTAAGTAAAACGTAACTTTTAATAACTTTCAAATAGAAATAATAAGTATAAAGTTGTGCTCATTAAAATCACAGAGCTTCCATAACCTTCTACAGTGAATCAACCTATATCTGTATAGTCATAGTAGCTGCAGACTACTGACTACCTCGTAATATAATACTATCTAACTGGGCTATGAAAGCAATGAATTTAAAATCAACCGCACAGCCCCTCAACTAGTTTCACCCACACATGGGCTTCATCAGGAGGAGGGCTTATGTGAGGGCGGCGCCCACTAAAGGGCCTTATTTATAGTACTCCCCATTGACATCATCAAGAAGCGACGTATCTATTCAATACAAACACTGCTATAGGACCTTTGTGATCATGTGGTCATCAATAGCCTATCAATTAATGCCATGTCAGACGCCGTGTGTCCATTTCCTATACAAGTAGTCACGCCCCTCTGGCGCTCACATGACGTCCTAACCTAGTCCACATCACTTCCGGGTCCACTCCAGACTCGGATCACATGACTAGGTCACCTGACCAACAGCATCATCACAGTCAGCCATGATGCGGTCATGTGATCGCACATATCCGATCATGTGATACATATCCGATCATATCCGATACATATCCGATCATGTGGTACCTAATCCGATCACGTGATAGCATACATCATCTAAGACCGCCCCCCAAATGTGACGTGCTCCCTTCTAACACTCTAGAAACTTGTTTACATGTAACCTAGACAACCCAGTCTTCTTAACTTCAATATATTTCAAATATCTGTAATAAATCAAAACTACTAAATGTACTACAACCCCATAAAATAAAGTGTAGATCATTCATATAAATAAATAACCATCTATTATAAATAATTTTAATTATATTAACTATATATACACAAACCCACTATTAAAAAATTCACATATCAATCTATACAGATTAGAGGTGCCACAATCCAAATAAATAATGTAAAAACAGTGATTACAAAATAATCTAAATATACAGTACTAATAACATATATAGAGTGCCAGGTAAGTAACACTCAGGTCCCTCTATCCAAAGTAGGTACATATAGGTAACACGTACTATTAGAGGAAAGTCTATATATTTTATTTTAGAAGCATACATATTATATTATACGAAACAATAAAGTATATACCAAATATATAGATAAATGTGCGATTCCGACATTATGTCCTAATTAAACTGACATATAGCATCCCTAGATACATCCAGCTCAATGATATCCATATAATTGGGGGTACATTCACAACTTAATAAAAAAATAAATTTTTTTATAAGAAAGCTGAAAACGAAAAACCTTCATTGAGCCCCACTGGGCTCATGCTAGATAGACGGTGTATCCACCTAGCCTCTTCCCTCAACAACAGCCTATCCAAGCAGCCCTTCCGAGGTCCCAATTGTGGTTGGGCAATGCCTACAAATTCAATTGCTTCCACTCTCCCTCCATGAAAGCAACGGACATGCCTAGACAGTGGGGTATCCTCAGCATTTCTGATGGTACTTACATGTTTACATATTCGCCTCCTAAACTCCTGGATCGTTTTCCCCACATATATCTTCGGGCAATCACATCGTGCCACATAAATAATCCCTTTAGTCCTACAGTTTATGAACTGCCGGATCTGGTAAGTCCTAGCATCATTGGGATTCGTAAAATATTTTGTGGTAGGGACAAACTTACAAAATTGGCATCTACCACATGGATGTGACCCAATTACTTTTGATTTCAACCACGTAGTCTTGCTTTCAGCCTGATGATGGCTGTGAACCAGTAAATCCCGGAGATTTTGGCCTCTCCTATATGTCACACTCGGTCTGGGGGTAACCACTCCTTTTAGGTCCTGATCCCCCAACAGAACTTTCCAATGTCTCCGTAGAATAGACATTATATTAGATGCATTAGCATCATAGGTACCTATGCATCTAATCATTTTGGAGGTGGATCCGTTAATTTCATCCCTATTTTCTTCTAATAATGTAGTTCTATTCTCTCCTAGAGCCTGATGGAAAGCTCTCTTAATAGGTTTCCTGGGATATCCTCTATCACGAAACCTTTTGGAAAGATTGTCACATTCTTTTAGGAAGCTAGACTGTTCTGAGCAGTTCCTGCGAGCCCGCAGGAACTGACCAATAGGGATCCCTCTTCTTAGGGGTTCTGGGTGCCAACTTGTCCAATGCAGTAAATTGTTGGTAGATGTACTTTTGCGGTATATATCTGTTTGTAAGTTCAAATTATCATCTATTGTTATCGTCAGATCGAGAAAATTAATCTCCCGATCTTGAAACTCACGTGTGAAGTACATGCCCAATTGGTTGTCATTAAGAATGTCCACAAAATTGTCAAAAGTCTCTTTATCCCCATCCCACAAAATCAAAACGTCATCTAAGAATCTCCCCCAAAAAAGAATGTGACTCGTGAAAAAAACTAAATCATCTGAAAAAACGTGTTCAGCCTCCCACCACCCTAAAAATAAATTTGCATAACTTGGTGCACAAGTGCTCCCCATTGCAGTACCACGGATTTGGTGAAAGAAACGTTGATCAAAGAGAAAAAAGTTATGAGTAAGTACATATTCCAGCAAACAAAGGACAAACCGATTGTGTTCCTGTAAATAACTCCTTGTGTTCAAAAAATAAGAAACAGCCCCTACACCCAAATTGTGTTGAATATTAGTGTAAAGGGACTCAACGTCCAGACTTGCTAAATGTGTAGAGGGTGTCACCGTGATATCAGAAATTTTACGAACTGTGTCTTTTGTGTCTTTAAGAAAAGAAGGAAGTGAAGAAACAAAAGGGTTCAAAATTTTATCTATATATTTACTGGCTCCTTGAGATAGACAATCGTTGCCAGAAACAATAGGACAACCCTTTAAGGGGGAGAGGGATTTATGCACTTTCGGGAGTGCATAGAAAGTTGCAGTAGTGGGAGTGGGGTTAAAGATAAACTGATATTCTCCACTATTAATCAATTTGCATGTCTTGGCATCATCCAGAATACCCCTTAATTCATGTAGATATTGTGACGTAGGATCTCTATCCAAAATCTCATATGTGTCCCTATCTTCAAGCAGGGTCATGACCATCTGTACATACTGTGATCTGTCCAGGAGGACGATATTACCACCCTTATCTGAGGGTTTAATCACTAGCTCAGTATTCCCACGTAGTTCCTCCAACGCTATTTGCTCAGCATGTGTCAAATTAGCATGAATTCTATCCTTTGATGTTTTAAGGCCATTAATGTCTGTGGTGACTAAAGACACAAATGTATCAATGTGGGAATATTGAGCAATACTCGGTGTAAATGTGGATCTAGGACACAAACCCGTGTCAGGGACCACTTCACCACTCTCATTCTCTCCCAATAAACTCTCCAGAGTTCTTATAGCCTGCTCCTCTCTTTGGTTTCTCAAATCCATATTCCTCTCCCTAGTTGTATGCCATTTATGGAGAGCCAATTTCCTCGCAAAAAGGTTGATGTCCTTTATCCAACCAAAGTTGTCACACCTTGGTACTGGTGTAAAGGACAAACCACGTTTAAGAAGGGATTCCTGTTCAGTTGCAATTCTTACTGATGACAGATTAAAAATCTGTAAATTATCCTGATTATTTCCTTCAACATCCCTTTCTGATAAATTTAGCCCTGTCTCCCCATTGTCATATGGGCTGCTGGTCCTAAAAAAGAGTGTGACATATAGGAGAGGCCAAAATCTCCGGGATTTACTGGTTCACAGCCATCATCAGGCTGAAAGCAAGACTACGTGGTTGAAATCAAAAGTAATTGGGTCACATCCATGTGGTAGATGCCAATTTTGTAAGTTTGTCCCTACCACAAAAGATTTTACGAATCCCAATGATGCTAGGACTTACCAGATCCGGCAGTTCATAAACTGTAGGACTAAAGGGATTATTTATGTGGCACGATGTGATTGCCCGAAGATATATGTGGGGAAAACGATCCAGGAGTTTAGGAGGCGAATATGTAAACATGTAAGTACCATCAGAAATGCTGAGGATACCCCACTGTCTAGGCATGTCCGTTGCTTTCATGGAGGGAGAGTGGAAGCAATTGAATTTGTAGGCATTGCCCAACCACAATTGGGACCTCGGAAGGGCTGCTTGGATAGGCTGTTGTTGAGGGAAGAGGCTAGGTGGATACACCGTCTATCTAGCATGAGCCCAGTGGGGCTCAATGAAGGTTTTTCGTTTTCAGCTTTCTTATAAAAAAATTTATTTTTTTATTAAGTTGTGAATGTACCCCCAATTATATGGATATCATTGAGCTGGATGTATCTAGGGATGCTATATGTCAGTTTAATTAGGACATAATGTCGGAATCGCACATTTATCTATATATTTGGTATATACTTTATTGTTTCGTATAATATAATATGTATGCTTCTAAAATAAAATATATAGACTTTCCTCTAATAGTACGTGTTACCTATATGTACCTACTTTGGATAGAGGGACCTGAGTGTTACTTACCTGGCACTCTATATATGTTATTAGTACTGTATATTTAGATTATTTTGTAATCACTGTTTTTACATTATTTATTTGGATTGTGGCACCTCTAATCTGTATAGATTGATATGTGAATTTTTTAATAGTGGGTTTGTGTATATATAGTTAATATAATTAAAATTATTTATAATAGATGGTTATTTATTTATATGAATGATCTACACTTTATTTTATGGGGTTGTAGTACATTTAGTAGTTTTGATTTATTACAGATATTTGAAATATATTGAAGTTAAGAAGACTGGGTTGTCTAGGTTACATGTAAACAAGTTTCTAGAGTGTTAGAAGGGAGCACGTCACATTTGGGGGGCGGTCTTAGATGATGTATGCTATCACGTGATCGGATTAGGTACCACATGATCGGATATGTATCGGATATGATCGGATATGTATCACATGATCGGATATGTGCGATCACATGACCGCATCATGGCTGACTGTGATGATGCTGTTGGTCAGGTGACCTAGTCATGTGATCCGAGTCTGGAGTGGACCCGGAAGTGATGTGGACTAGGTTAGGACGTCATGTGAGCGCCAGAGGGGCGTGACTACTTGTATAGGAAATGGACACACGGCGTCTGACATGGCATTAATTGATAGGCTATTGATGACCACATGATCACAAAGGTCCTATAGCAGTGTTTGTATTGAATAGATACGTCGCTTCTTGATGATGTCAATGGGGAGTACTATAAATAAGGCCCTTTAGTGGGCGCCGCCCTCACATAAGCCCTCCTCCTGATGAAGCCCATGTGTGGGTGAAACTAGTTGAGGGGCTGTGCGGTTGATTTTAAATTCATTGCTTTCATAGCCCAGTTAGATAGTATTATATTACGAGGTAGTCAGTAGTCTGCAGCTACTATGACTATACAGATATAGGTTGATTCACTGTAGAAGGTTATGGAAGCTCTGTGATTTTAATGAGCACAACTTTATACTTATTATTTCTATTTGAAAGTTATTAAAAGTTACGTTTTACTTAGTGGTAGGTTTACTGGATGTGATCTGGGCTTTTGGCCCTTATAAATTTGTTTTGGCATTACCTATATTGGCTCTGTGGTGTGTACAGCCTATGCATAACACTCATAAATCCATCACTGACAGAGTAAAAAACAGTATACAGTGTACTTAAATAAGAGGGCCAGACTGGAAATAAAATTCAGCCCTGACTTGGAGACTACAGAGGCTCACATGCTACCTGTTTTTTGTTAAAACTTGTTTTAAAACAAGATTTTTTTTTGTGTTTTTACACAATTTTTAAAGGGGTGTTTGTGACGACGTAGACTATTGAGCTATCCACAGGATAAGTCATCAGTCGCTGTTTGGCTCCTGTACACTTAAATGGGAGATGAGGTGCGGTTACAGGTCATTTGAATACTGGTGTTTTTATGCTATTTTTAAAGAGGTGTAGTATCCGCATTAGGGGGCTGGGATGGGCGACGGGAAGGTCCAGGTTAGTAGGCTGGGACGGGCTTGGGCTAGGAAGGGTAAAGGGAGGTTCTGCACTAGGGGGCTGGGCGATGGGAGGGTTTGCTTTAGTGAGCTGGGGCGGGCCTGGGTTGGGTCTGTGTTTGTGGGCTGGGATGGGCTTTGGTTAGGACAGGTGCTAACATTTTTAAGGATTTGTAGGTAGGTTTTAGCAAAGGAAAGGTAAATTAAGGGTTAGGATGGGTAATCGGGTGATGGTGGAGGGTCTCCCTCATGGTGCCTTCACCTTGACGTGGTGAGGGAGCTTGCGTGCCTTAATGATCCAATGAGCTAAGCTGGTGAGAGTAATACTCCTGGTGGGGTCATCCGTGCCAGACAGGTCAATGGCGAGAGGCCAGACTAAGCAAGGCACCCAGAAGAAAGTGCTGGTATCCTAAAAACAAAAACCAAAGTAAGACCCAAAGAACTCTATGGGCTGAAAGATCATCCGGCCGATACTGCAGTACCGGCTGGGATGATCTTTTCAGAGACTGGCTGGGTCACGGAATGGCCGGTCTCTTACACCATGTAAACATGGCCTAAGGTAAGACTGAATTGTGTTTATTTTTCTTCAGAACCACAAATATTTAATATCTTTTGTATTACATTTTAATTAAACCCTTCATTTTTCCATAAAAAGTAGTATTGGTCAACTAAAAATGTGCACGGATGATACAGCGAGGAAAAATTAAACTAAAATTGGTGCAGTCCAACATTTTATATGTCTATTATGTGTCTATTTTGTTAGTTATAAACGTTTTATAAGAACCTTAAAAGACTACCTGTGATTAAAAATAACTGTACATGTCACCAGCAGTGACTGCAGTGGCTCTTACTGCTGAGACCTGCTGCCATCAGAAGAGAACGCGACCGTCGTGCCATCCACTGTCAGGCTGCTCACTATTTCTGACAGTTTAGCCCTATAGATTATTGAATTTATTTACTACACATACTGTTCTATCTTCCTGTTTTCAAGTCATCCACAGATCACACTTAGGGTTGTGGGTGTCCTTGCGTGCATCCCCATACCACTTTGGCTTGTTCCCTGCGTGTTCCCTGGTGCTGTTGGACTTTGTTTCTTTATGGCTGTGTCTGATGACATGTCAAAGGTTATTTTTTACTCTTTACGTACTCTTTAAGATTCCTTAATATATAACAAAACAGACACATAATATAGAATTTTATACCATTGAATTATCTGTATGAATAAGAGAAAAAACTTCTCACTTGTTTTTATTCATATTTATAGCTTTTTAAGATCTGCTTATTGCTTTCTTCTCGACTCTTTCTTCTGATGAAGGGTTAGCCAAACATCAACCCTGCCTATTTATTGAAAATTAATAATTGCATTGGAAACTGCAAAGGACATAACAGGGCAAACTAATCAGCTCCCTATTTGGGGTTGCCATAAGAAACGGCCATTGTTCGAAAATTAAATGACCTCTATTAATTCTCAGAAGCTAATAAACTCTGGTAATTTCTGCAGATTTCATGACACTGACAACTATGACCTAATCAGCAATCAGAATCCTAATTCAAGTGAACAAATCAGCAGCTCTGCCGGCATCAAAAAAGTCAAAGTAGTCAAATTAAGCCCAACTGTTCCCCTGTAAATTAATGAATATGACAAATTGGTCTTCTCATGTCTGTTGACATCTAGTTGGTATTTAATTGGCAGACATGTAAAATTTGGCTTCAAGTCAATAAGAACTAAATGGCAAATGCATTCTCTATGAATGGTGACAGCTAGGAGTAAAGTTCCCTGCAAGAAACTGCGCCCAAATTACTTTCCTTGGAGAGTTCTCATCTCCCTTTATGTGCATTGTAATAGAAATCATTACTAGAACAATATACTATACATTTTATGAGACTATTCATCTCATGTACTAACTGCTGCCAAGTCTTCAAGGTATCTTTACCTGCTATAAAGTGTTTCACAGCACAAACTATTATCCTCTGCTGCTACCTGGCCCATGTTCAGATGGGTCATTTCTCAACGTAAAAATAGAGAATTTTTCATTTTCATATATGGTTAGTGATCAGAAATTTTATATAGATAAATTGTGTCTAGAGCGTTCTGCAGCCCTGTATTTTGTTTTCTTACCATTTTACAATCCCAGCTTGCTGTCAATGGCTGAAACCAATTTTGTGCCGATTCAGAGGCTGAAAACCTGTACAGGTGAATATATAAAGAACTATACGCTTCCAATGTTTATAATCTATAGTACTGTATAGAGATGGTCACCATTCAACATTATAGATAGATGGCTCTTAGGGCCCTATTACACAGAGCGATAATCTAGGCCAATTCAGCTTATTCGCTCCGTGTAATAGAGACAACGGTCAGCCGATGAAACGATCCGGGAAGCTGCGGAGCACAGGAGAGAAGACAGAGCGGGAAAAATAAGGTATCAGGCGTTTGGGTCATCCAATAGGTCCATTATGTTGGCCGAACCTGAAGCTAATGGCAGATTCGCCCATCAGTTCGCTGACAGATAATGTTGGTGGGGATAGGGGTTGGCCATGATGGAAGATCACAGCCGACCCCTTTGTTCAGAAAGAGATAAGCCGCAGCTAGAGCACTCTCACTGTGGCTTACCCCTCCCCAGATGGGGAGAAAGGGCGACAGGATGGAGATTTAAGTGACGACCTAACGATTGACTATCAGTTACTGACGGTGTATGGGGGCCTTTACATGGTAAGGTGGACAATCAACTACAATAAAAGCTGTACACCTGTGGAGGAGATGGGGAGAATATATTATTGATTATATATATAATATATAAGAACGCTATGGACTAGTGGGAAAATTTAAAGTCACAAAGAACAATGTTATGTTCATTTTACAGCTACAATACTGAACCTCAGAGGGACAAAAAATGAGGGGTTCATTCTAAAGCCCCTTCTTTGGACACCAAGACGGCTTTTCTAATTACACATATAACCTTGGAGAAGTAGTGGAGAAAAGCTGGGTAATCAGTTTCCCCCACTATTATCTAGTTTTTCTGGATGCAATTGAAGCACATGAACAGGATCAAGGTGGTATTCAACATTCTAATTCACCAACACATGGGGGAGATTTATCAAACTGGTGTTAAGTAGATTTGTCTTAGTTGCCCCTAGTAACCAATCAAATTCCACCTTTCATTTTCTAAAGAATCTGTGAGGAGAGAAAGGTGGAATCTGATTGGTTGTTAGGGGCAACTAAGACAATTGTACTTTACACCAGTTTTTTTTTTTTTTTCACACAAATATCGCAATTATTACAATTTAAAAGGGTAACAGAGTATATTCATTAAATAACATAAATAAGTTTGAATCACAAACTCTCAACACCTACAAATAAGTCAGTTGTGTACCTTATACAAAATATCCAAAAAACAATTTTTTATAGCCTTGATACCCTACACCCCACATTATACCGAACCCGCACAGAGGAAGAGCAACTGCGGAAGGACTATCATCCTAATCAGCAGAACTCTATCCGCCATTGAGATAGGAAGAGATTTCCAAACTTTTATACGCTTACTAAGTTTGCTGGTAAAGGGAATTAAATTGAGCCTACCATACATCTCTGGGTCCCTGGAGACTTTAACCCCCAAGTACTCTATATGGTCCTTCATATTCAATATCTTAAGCCTACCTATAGGTACACATATCTCTTCATCTAGCAGGAGCAAACAAGATTTTTCCCAATTGATGGAGAGGCCTGAAATCGTCCCAAATTGTTCCAAAGAAAGCATGATACCCGGGACTGTCTCCTCTGGATGTCTAATGAACATTAACAAATCATCTGCGTAAAGGAGGATCTTAGAGGCATCACCATCCAAAGACGACAAAACCCGGATACCACCTTGCCCATGCCGCCAGAGGCTCCACATATAACGCAAATAATAATGGGGACAAGGGGCATCCCTGGCGTGTCCCCCTTCCAAGTTTGAATGAACCGGAGGGGGAACCGTTCAATATTAATCTAGCTGCTGGCGAGCCATTAAGTGTTTTAACCCAGCCCAGAAATCTACCACCTAAGCCCATCCTCTCCATCGTAAACCATAAGAAGCTCCACTCCACCCTGTCAAACGCTTTAGAGGCGTCAAGCGACAGGATGGAGGAGGACCCCGGTTCGCTAAGCTGTATACCAGAAAATAATTTAGTGATATTATCATAAATAGTTTTACCAGGAATGAAGCCGCATTGATCCTCTCCTATAAAAGAAGTAATAACCTTTGCCAGGCGAGATGCAAGCACCTTAGCAAATAACTTATCAGTATTAAGAAGAGAAATCGGACGGTAGGAACCGATATCCGATGGATCCTTCTCCTTCTTTAAGATTAAAGCAATTTAGGCCTCATTCATGGATTGAGGAAGGATGCCCCTCTTACAGGATTCTTGTATAACCTGCAGTAATATGGGCAAAATAGTTCCAGACAGTTTTTTATAAAAATAGAAAGGCAAGCCGTCCGACCCGGGGGATGAGGATCCCGAGAAGGACCGCAGTGCCTCCTCCAAGTCCATCAGTGTTAGCTCCTGCTCAAGTAGCTCCGTCTGGTCCACGTTCAGGGAGGGCAACACGAGGTTGGCAAAGAAGCCTTGCATCTTCCCCACTTCGGGAGAGCCCTCCGACGTGTATAAGGTTGTAAAATAGCTCACAAATTATATTTCTATTTCCTCCCGCCCATGCAAAATCTGTCCATTATTATCCCTTACAGCAGTAATATCCTGCCGGTTCTGTCTATCCTTCAACATATTCAGCAAGGTTTTATTAGGTTTCCCCCCCAACAGAAATCTCTGTTGCCCAATAAAAAGGATTTTATGTTGGGCCTTTTGTTTTATCCAATCCCCATACTGATCCTGCGCCTTCCTTAAGTTGGCTGCTGCTTCCTCCGTACCCGTCCCCTCATAGACCTCCAAGGCGGCATCATGTGCAGCCTTGAGCTCAGCTTCCCTTGCCCGGAATTGCTTCTTTTTAAATGCTATTTGTGTTATCATTATACCCCTTAAGTAGGCCTTTAGGGTGTCCCATACAACTAGTATGTCGGCTGAGTTTTTATTCAGTTGCCAGAACCATATTATCTCCTTACTCACTGTTTCCTCGATGTTCAAGATGTCTAACCAATGCTGATTAAGTCTAAAGGGTCTACCCCTACCCTTGCTTCTAGCCCCAGTTACTTCCAGGAGGAGAGGGGAATGGTCCGAGATAGTTTTGGGCTCAAATCTAACCCTCTCAATATACTTTAGTGCGGGGTTGTTACAAAGGACCATGTCTATTCTGGATGCCGCCTGACGAGAGGCACTGAAACAGGAATAAGCAGTTCTGTCCGGATGCATCTTATGGCAGGCGTCAATCCAGCCGACCTCGGCGCAAAAAGAGGCCAAAGGGGAGGACTTGATACTACTAATGGAGGAAAGGCCCCTACGGTCCCTCTCCGGCTCCATTACACAGTTATAATCCCCAAGTGCATACAGGGACTCATAACGCTTTCCTTTCTGAAATTCCATAAGAGCAACCAATACGTCCACCTTAAATGGGGGAGGGATATAAATAAAGGCAATAATAATTTCTTTCCCATCCAACTTCCCATGCATAAAAATATATCTTCCCCTTTGGTCAATCGAGGATGAGTACATCAGGAAGTTCACCTTATTATGGATAAACACAGAGACACCTGATGAATATGAAGAGAAAGTAGAGTGCAATTCATATTTTGCCCAGAAACGCTTTACACCAGTTTGATAAATCTCCCGCATTGTTTTTTTCACAGCATAGAGGCATAAAAAGCAAAACAGAATGAGCCAAAGGCAGGGTGTACCAGGCGTTTCAGAGAATACACTGTAAGGCTGGGTTCACACTACGTATATTTCAGTCAGTATTGTGGTCCACATATTGCAACCAAAACCAGGAGTGGATTAAAAACGCAGAAAGGCTCTGTCCACACAATGTTGAAATGGAGTGGATGGCCGCCATATAACAGTAAATAACTGCTGTTATTTAAACATAACGGCCGTTGGATTGAAATAATGGCAGTTCTTTACCGTTATATTGTGGCCATCCACTCAATTTCAACATTGTGTGAACAGAGCCTTTCTGTGTTTTAAATCCACTCCTGGTTGAGGTTGCAAAATACTGACTGAAATATACTGTGTGTGAACCCAGCCAAACACAGAAGTATTGCAGTGTATAGTACATATTGAACAAGTGATTAAGTCTCCTAGGGGAGTAAAAGTTAAAATAGTTTTTCGACTAAAGTAGAAAAAAAAAAAAAGATCTAAAATAAGAAAGAAAGAGAAAATGAGAAAGAGAGCTTTGCTGCTGCTATTTTATTTCTCCTCAGACAGCCCCGTCTAGACGGTGCTCAGAGTGGTCGCCTACAATTCTCATAAGGATCCCATCGCTGTAAGCTATGATTTTGAATAATTAGCCTGATACATGTGTCCGTTATCTAAGGAAGAGGTGTAATAAAGTATTACTTTGGGCAAATAAAGGGCATTTTGAGGAATACATCAGAACCAGGTTTGTTATTAGTTGGGGTAAAATCTCCAGCTTTTTTCTTTGATCCTCTGTACTTTTATACTGATCGCTGGATGTCAGGTGATGTGTTTGATTGCAGCATTGTTAGACACTGCGGAGTGACTTCCTGACACCTGTCATACTGCTTTTTGGGGTGTTCCTCACTCCCGTAAGGTGAGAGGTAACCTTTATCTCTGTATTGAATCACCCTATTATCTTACTCTGACCCTGTCTGCTGATAGATCTTGGACTGTTATTGACCAACCTTTTTGCCTGCTGTATGTTTTATCCATGACCTCCTTGTTGTGATCCCAGCAAATCTATTACTTTCTCATCAGTCCTGTGTGTCTAGGTTTGGTTTCAGATCTTTTCCTCCAGTGCTCTTTAGCATGTTAATTGTCCTTAATAAAATGCACGTAAAGGGGTACTCCAGCAAAAAGCTTTTTTTTCCAGTAATTGAAGCACATTACAAAGTTATAGAACTTTGTAATATGCTTCAATCACCTATCTGCCCTCCTTCCCTATCTTTTCCCCCCTTAATCCCCCACCAGGAAGTGAGGTAAACTTATTCTTACCTAATGGCTGTTGACCCCAGGCTGCTTTGTGGAAGCCATTTTCTGACAATGACATCACAAAGAGGGAGACTGGTCTAAGCCCTGTAAAGCCAACCTCCCTTTGTCAGATGACTCGGGTTGCTCAGCTCGGATTGGCTGAACAAGCTGTAAGCTATCTTACAGTTTTACTGAGTCAGTTAGACATAACAGAAGAGAAAAGTGCATCATGGGAAAGCTCAAACCAGGAAGTGAAGAAAAAATGAAGCCACCAACTGGAGCTTCAGGGACCTGCAAACAGTGGAAAATTCAAATGGAGAGACTCTGGAGGGATGGTAAAACCTATGTTTATGAATTATTAATTGTTTTTTTTTATCAGCGCCAGAGTGCCCCATTAAGTAAATGGAATGATGTCCGCCCAATGCAAACAGTGTATTAAATAACGGACGTTGTTTGCGCAGACGTCAAAATGATGATCATGACAATTATTAACGGACGTCTTTTGCAAACAATGGACGTTATTATTTAGTTGTTCACACACAATTCTTTTTACCCTCCTTTCACCATCTTTACTATTAAATTCAATGGACTTCTTAATTAAAGGGGAACTCCAGGTAGAGGTTAAAAAAATGATACTTCTGCAGAAGCATTTAGAATTACTTACCTGTCTTTCCCAGTTTTGATACTACCAAAAATCCATTTTTTTTTTTTTTGGGGGGGGGGGGTGTTTGTTCTGTATTGTGTTTCTGTCCTTCCTGGTTGAGCAGATCCCAGAATGCAATGCTTTCCCTCAGCTGATCATCACAGTCCCCCACCCATCACAATCAGTAAAATTAGTGCTACACTTGCTTCTGGCCATTCAAAGATAGTGGATTACTCAGGGGATTGGGGGATCCAGCCAAGCCTCCTGTGAGATCACGCCCTGTCTGCATCATCAGCCTGTCCTCAGCAAACACACACAATGTGAGACAGAGGCATGGAATATTTGTCTCCTAAGAGGGGATAGCAGAAGGAGCAGGAGACAATGTGAATTGGCACAGGGGCCATTTTTTCTTCACTTCCTGAATTTCTATCAGCTACCAGTGTGTCCGAACCGCACAGATATGGTAATACATTGTATAGACACTTCTATATAACTTTTTAATGTACTTTTAATAGAAAACAAGTTTTTGTTATCCGGCGTTCCCCTTTAAAGACACACCCAAAGGGCAATCAGTCCACCTAATGGTGCGTTTACACAGGCAGATTTATCTGACAGATTTTGGAAGCCAAAGCCAGGAATGGATTTAAAAAGAGGAGAAATCTCAGGCTTTCCTTTATGACCTGTTCCCTGTTTATGGTCCGTTCCTGGCTTTGGCTTAAAAAATCTGTCAGATAAATCTGCCTGTGTAAACGCACCATAAATTAGATTAATGTTCCAGAGGCAATCATTGTACTAAAAGCCGCTGAAACATGCTAACCCATGGAAGTTATTTGATATTCAAAACGACGGCCATTGTTTTAAGTAACAAACATTGGCCAGAAAACAATCAACATGAACCTGGGTTATCAGCCTATAAAACTCATGTAAATGATTAAAGGGAACCTGTTACCCGGCATTACGGCGCAAAGCCCGCCCTACCCCCAGGTGGAGCCCCAGATACTTACCCTTTCCAGCAAGTCCTGCTCCTGGACCCGGTCCTGGGACGGAGATCTCGCCTTCGCGCTCTGCAGAGATAAGTCCGATGCCCATAGAGAATGGGGGGGGGGGGGGGTCGGGTGGGCTCTGCGTCGTAATGCCGGGTGACAGGTTCCCTTTAAATATTCACAGGTACTATAACTCAGCTTATACTGCATATTCACCTGCAGCGATCGTGGCACTTTAAGTTCTATACATGGTGGGGGCGCCTTTATCAATGAAACATTTTTACATTGAACTGGGAATATGCTTCAGGAATTTGCTCTGGTTGCCATAGCTGTAGTCAACATTGATTTTTCTCCTTCACTTTAAGACACGCAGCGACAACCTCTTAAAGTGTTCCTTGTCTTTCTCTGGATCAACAATGTATAATAGGCTTAACAACATGGACTTAATTCTATCTCAATTTTACGAACTAGTTCAAAATCTAAGTGTAAAACTATTTCCGCCACCATGGGCTCAGCCTCCTGGGGCCGTCGAATGCTTGTTGTGCATTCATGGTTACCATGGTACCATATCCAGACACAGTTTACATACTATTTTTGCAGATTGTAAGTGATCATGTGACCTCCCTCAAAGTGCACAGAAAACCTCAGGTACTTGCAAGTCCATTTTCTATTCTTTGCTGCACTCTAGGGTAGCAACTCTATTGAATACAGAAAACCCTTTAGAAGAACAAAAAACAATCTCCTCTGTGCGCCAGCAAAATACCTACTGAAATTTTCTCTAGTTATCTTCAAAAGGTCACTCTGATTATAGAAGTTTGAAAAGAACACATGGTACTTGTTATCTTTCCCTATTTCTGCTGAACCAAAAATAATATTAATGGCAGTTTCCCACTGCAAACGATTTCCACAATGTCAGGACATTAAAGGTAATTCGAGTATTTTATTCAAACTTTTTTTGCTCAAGACCGTTGTCTGTAATATCCTAGAATCCATTTACATCTTTAAGTTCCATCCCCCTCTTATTATTAAAGCTGGTCCTGAATTTACCATATTTATTTTTATAAAGTTTACAAAAATATTTGGATGCAAAAGACATAAAGCAAAAGGAATATAGAACATTTGTTTTCTTGTAGAGTAATATTACTAGTATGTAGGTGTGTTAGAATGAGTACTAGTACAAGAAAACGCCTTAAGGGTGCGTTCACACCTACAGGATCTGCAGCAGATCTGCAGCAGATTTGATGCTGTGTTCAGTTATTTAAATGAAATCAGCTGCAGAAAATCAGCTGCAGATCCTGTAGGTGTGAACGCACCATAAAGGAGTACGCCATTAATAAAAAAAATGTTATCAAATCTACTAGTGTCAGAAAGTCATGCAGATTTATAACTTACTTCTATTTAAAAAGTTGTATTATTTCCAGTCTGACACAGTGCTCTCTGCTGTCACCTCTGTCCATGACAGGAACTGTCCAGAGCAGGAGAGGTTCTCTATGGGAATTTGTTACTGCTCTGGACTGTTCCTATCACAGACAGAGGTGGCAGCAGAGGGCACTATGTCAGACTGGATAGAATACATCACTTCCTGCAGGACATGCAGCAGCTGATAAGTACTGGAAGACTTGATATTTTTAAATAGACGTACTTTACAAATTTTTATAACTTGTTTGATTAGAATTTTTTTTTTCTCTCTGGGATACCCCTTTAACTCCTTAAGGACCCTTAAGTCTCTAAGGGGGTACAGAGGGGGCTCACAATGCCAGCCCCCTCTGTATCATGCCACTCCAGGCTGCTATCAGCAGCTAAGGATTGAGGCTATTAGTAACATTTAGTTTTTTTTTTTTTAAAGGTTTACATTTTTTAAAAGCAATTAAATTAATTTAACATATATAACATGTCAGTTTTATCACAGGGTGAACGGCGTAGACTACCCCCCCCTTTCCTCTGATATGAAAAATAAATAAAAAATATTATATATTTTTTTCTCATTAGCACAAATAATAACATGAGTAAAAAAAAAAAAAAAGTTTGTGAGCTGGAATTTGGTGATAGAGGCCCCCACCGGAGCAGACTTGAGACATCCATGTATTATCTAGAGATATTTTTTCATGTTTTTATGTTTTCTTCTTTAATTTACCCATCTACTCTAATCAGTGAATCCCATCAGTTTCTGATTTTTGATGATTGTCTATGTTTAACTAACCTCTATGAACAAAGTCTTGCTGTAATGAAGGCAATTACATGTAATTCATTGATTTTTTTTTTGTCATATCTTCTTAAAAAAAAAAAAGAAAAAAGGGGGGAAATGTTACTTTAGATAATATTTTGCAGTTTCACTCTTCTGGTACAATCAGGTTTTTGGCAAAGTAAAAAATATAGAACACAAGGTCCCTTTTTCTTGGCACTGATTAAATGCTGTTCATATACCAAGACAATAGTATAATGGATGAGTAAAAAAAAAAAAAAACATTACCAGTCTTTAGTAGAAGACTGTCTTTGCCAGTGGAAATACGCTGACAAGGCTGTGAGTGATCGCTGTATTGATTTCCTTATTGAATGCAAGAGCTGTCACTCAGATTAGAGAGGAAGTGCTGGCTTGAAGGCTATACAGTTTTGGAAGTTGAGCACTAGGAATGAGAAAAAGTATTACTTTTCCTCCTTCTGGATAACCTCCTTAAACCATGTTTTTCTCAGCCAAAATCCAAGGTATGATTATAATCCTGCTGTCAGCAGTGTTAAGAGCTTAAATCTGCTAACTGACTCCTTTTAAGTAATTAACGCATAAGTCCATCTTCAGATATTACTTAAAGGAAATCTGTCTGCTGAAATTCACGTTCCAAACTGCTGACACTGTTAGATAGCTGTTAGGTCAAGGAGACACAGGGTACCTTTACAGTTCAGCAGACAGAAGCTAGAAGAACACCGGTAGCGTGGACAGGTATGTATAAAGTTTATTATGTTAGACTTTTAAAGCCAGGGCTACATGGACATTGCTAATGATGTCTGTGTAGCCCTTGCTGCACGATTATCGAGCCATGTAGAAGGCTCATTAAGTCAGCGGCAATCAAGCAGATCAGCGCTCAGTTACTTTAGTGATTGGGCTGTTTAATATGTAGCACTGTATAAAGTTCCTGTGCAGATCACGGCAAGCACCGGCCGCTGCTGCAGCTAGTCATCTGGGCGTCTTCCTGCCCGTGTCAAGCCACCACTCTCTCCCGCGCTCTGCGGGGATGATTGACAGGGAGAGGCGCCAGTAACGGGCTTCTCTGCCTGTCACTCATCCCCGCCAAGAGCGCTGACAGGGAAAGAGTGGTGACTAGACACGGCAGGGAGCTGCCCAGATGCTACCTGCCGTGCGCAGGGGGTATTAAAAACTTAATTTTTGGGGTACAGAGCTGCTGCGGCCAATGGCTGCACGCTGCACGGGAGCATTTTACAGTGCTGCAGGGAACCAAATCAGCCAATTGGGCTGATTGGTTCCCTTTTAACCCTCTGCAGCTCCTCTATATCTTTTTTGTATACTAGTGGTTAAAACTGTTCACAATATTCCATGTGCGGTCTGACTAGCGATTTGTACAATGATAGAACTATTTCTTTATTGTGTGTATCTATATCTTTTTTGATGCACCCCATATCTTATTTGCCATGGCACAGTATAGTATAATATGAATATATACACACACACACACACACACACACACACAGTGGTGCCTTGGATTACGAGCATAATTTGTTCCGGGGCCATGCTTGTAATCCAAATCCACTCTTAAACCAAAGAAGTCCTGTCCCCTGATGCAAGCCCCAGCCTGAAGTGGATCTGCTATGATTTGGAAGGTGAGGGAGACTTCCTGGGTCAGAGTACAGGGCTGTAGACCCCGCTATGCAGACTATGCCCCTCCTCCACTCACACTCCCACCCAGTACAGAGAGCTCTTAAACCAAGTCACAATTTTGAAAAACTGAGCTCTTAAACCAAAATGCCCTTAAAGCAAGTTAACAATAAAAAAAAATAAATTTTTTTTATATATATATATAAAGAGATGAGATGAGTGAATCTTGAGCATCCTTGGGTTCATCCACACCTGAGCATTCCATTACTGGTGGTTAAAGAAATTGCATGCTGCCTTGGAAACATGGATACAGCGATAGGCTAAGGGGTTCCCTAGGGCTGCATCCACCTTCTTCAGCCACCGATAATCAAATGCCGCACACTCGGGTTCGCTCATCTCTATTATTAATAAATAAAGAGATTAGGGTAAATGCATGAATATATTCCATTACTAACCCTGTACCCGTCACAATTCTAATCATCTTTCCTGTGCCTCTATTTGTACAGTGTTTGCTCTGAGAATCTGTATTCTGTTAATATGTCTGAGGACAAGCTTGTTGACCGGTTCCAATAGTCCAACCAGTAGAATACTAATGCAGATTTACAGCTGTAAGATGGTGCTTTTGTGTAATTACCATTTACATTTGCTATCGGAACGCTCTGCTACTCTGCGGCCAGGAGCCAAGAAAAGCCACTAAATGGTAACACTCATCTGGAAATGATGACTGTTAGTGTTCAGAAGTCAATGACATGAATCATTACTACAAATGTACAAAAAAAAAATCAATTGTATGTACTATATTACATGATTAGAAGTGCCAGCATTTCGTCAATGCCGTTTCATCGAGTCTGTAATGATTACTTTGCAATGTTTGGCTATAATTATTTGTCTGAGGTTGTTGGCTGCAAATTGTCCATAGTCACAGAGCAAGATCAATACTGTGTTTTTTTTTTCTATGGTAAAAATACCTATTAGTAGTATAATAGCTCCATATACGTTCCTATGGGCCCATCCGCAGCGCAGAGTTCCTATAGAAACTGTTACTTATTGAAATCCATAAAATGCAAACAATGAAACTAAACACTAATAATAGAAAAGGCGATAAATCAGTTCAAAGTGACTGGTAAGTAAATATTATCTAAAGGTCACATGTACAATACGTAGCCCTCTCCAAAATGTGTTTCTATATCTATACATACAGTGTCTAATGATCTATTGCAGAATGATGGATTTTTGAATTTTTGACATTTATAAAGAGAAAACAAGTTATTTAGTATGCTGAATGGCATCTGCCTCAATGGTGCTGACCTTCAGAGATTTGCTCCTTCTCTCTGTTATATGTTAGAGGTGTCCTGTGAGAAGTCACTCAGATTCATTTACTGTGCAAATTGATACAGGTGAATGATCAAAGAACAACCGACAACTGTACAGGTCTGCTCTGCTTCATGCTATGTGTAACTGGGATTTAATATGGGGAAATTGAATGAAAAGTACATGATAGAGGAGCTCTAGAAATCTCTTGAGTATGGTCTCTGAAAACAAGAATTACTAACCGGTAATGTCTTTTCTTTGAGCCCATGACGGCACCCCTGGAGAGGACCACCTCCTACTCCCATTGGACAGGAAACAGAACACTGGACCTTTAAAGACTCGCCTCCTCTCACCAACACCAGTTCTTTGCAAGGATCCTAGGAGCGAATCTTTTTAACAGACACAACATAACATACTATCTGTGTTAGCTAATAATTGTATCTATTTATCTGTGTATATTCACCTCCATATACATCTTTATATATATATATACATATACACACACACATATATCCCCCTTTTTTTTTTTTTTTTTATAAATAAAGTATATACATTTAGACATACGTTAACTCTATCAAGGGATGTCACATTTTTTTTTTTTTTTTTTTCCAAGGGCTGGTATTAGGCGGGGTGCCGTCATGGGCTCAAAGAAAAGACATTACCGGTTAGTAATTCTTGTTTTCTCTTCTCGCCCTATGACGGCACCCCTGGAGATTAGATTAGGAATTTTTTCCCCCGCCTAGGGAGGGACTACTGCGTGAAGCACTCTTCTACCAAACGTTAAGTCCTCAGTTGAGGACAGTTGTAACCTATAATGTTTAAAGAAGGTGTGTGGAGTGCTCCAAGTAGCGGTTCTACAGATCTGCTCTAGTGTAACAGATGCCCTCTCTGCCCAGGAAGTGGCTACTGCTCTGGTGGAGTGTGCCCCAAACCCTACGGGGATATCCTTTCCACTGGATCTATAGCATTCCCCTATAGCCCGTTTTACCCATCTAGCGATGGTTTGTGAGGTAGCTGCCTTACCCCGGTTCTTTCCCTGGAAGGATATTAAGAGATTATAAGTCTGTCTCCAATCCCTAGTGACCTCCAGATAGTGTAACAGAATACGCCTAACGTCCAATGTATGAAAGGCTGCCTCTCTATCGTTGGATGGATTAGTGCAAAATGAGGGAAGAACTACCTCCTGGGACCTGTGGAAACTGGATACCACCTTTGGGAGAAAGGCAGGGTCAGGAGATAAGATAACTCTGTCATCCCTAATTGTCATGTATGGAGGGTTGATGGAGAAGGCTCTGATCTCGCTAACCCTTCGGGCTGATGTGATAGCGAGCAAGAAGGCAAGTTTCCAGGATAGCAGCCTGATAGGTAATTCTAACATTGGCTCGAATGGAGAAATGGTCAGTCCTGATAACACTATATTTAAGTCCCAAGGAGGGAGTCTGGATTTTATACTGGGAGCCAGTCTAGTTGCAGCTTTTGTGAACCTTTTGACCCATGGATGTTCAGCCAATCTGAAATCAAATAGTGCACTAAGGGCTGAAATTTGAACTTTTATAGTGCTTGGTCTCAAGTTCTTGTTAAGACCCTCCTGCAGAAAGTCCAGAATTAGTGGGATATTAGGAGGAGCAATTACATTGATTGGCTGGTTCACGTACCTACAAAAGGCCTTCCAAGTTCTCAGGTAAATGGCTGATGTAACCCTCTTTCGGCTGGCCAAAAGGGTGGATATTACCTGAGGGGATAGTCCTCTGTCAATTAAAAGCTGCCTTTCACATGCCAGGCTGTTAAGTGAAGGTTCTGTGCTGTCGGGTGAAGTACTGGTCCCTGGTGTAGGAGATCCCGTCTCTCTGGAAGCACCCAGGGGTCTGCTACCGACAGTCTCCTTAACCAGGCGAACCACACCCTTCTGGGCCAGAAGGGTGCAACCAGAATGACATCTGCTTTGTCCTGCCTGATTTTGCGTATCACCCGAGAGAGAAGCCTGATCGGTGGGAAGGCGTAAAGGAGACCGCGTCCCCAACCTTGTGCTAGTGCATCTATGGCTGCGGGGTTGTCTTTCTGAGACAGGGAATAAAATTCTCTTACTTTTCTGTTTGTCCTGGTGGCAAACAAGTCTGCTTTCGGGGTCCCCCAGAGTCTGCAGATTTGATGGAAAACTTCCTGGGATAGCTCCCATTCTCCCTGTCTTAGTTCGTTCCTGCTGAGGAAGTCCGCTGTTGTATTGTCTGATCCTTTCAGGTGTAATGCTGTCAGAGAAAGAAAATGAGGTTCTGCCAACCTGAAGATATGGTGTGTGATCCTCATCAGGTCGGTTGACCTGGTTCCCCCTTGGTGATTGAGGTAGGCTACTGCTGCCGCGTTGTCTGACAGTACCCTTACGTTCTTCCCCTGAAGCTCTGGTAGTGCCTGTGTTAAAGAGAGAAAAACTGCTCTTAATTCCCGTACGTTCTGGGATTCCCTGGCTTCTTCCGGGCTCCATTTCCCTTGTAGAAGAAGTGGTCCTGTATGGGCCCCCCATCCAGAAGGACTGGCGTCTGTTGTAATGGTCTTGACTTCTATAAGATTCCAAGGAAGACCCTTGTCTAGATGTTCCTGTTGCTCCCACCAGGACAGGGATCTTAAAGTCTGTGGAGATAGAAGAAGAGGGAAATCTAGGGAATCAGTTACGCCATCCCACTCAGACAGAATCTGACATTGGAGCCTTCTGGTGTGATATTGTGCCCACGGTACTGCCTGGATACAAGAGGTTAAGAGTCCTAACAGTGACATGGCTGCCCTCATAGTAGTAAGGGGGTTAGCAGAGAGTTGTCTGATTCTTGTCTGGACTTGTAAGATCTTATTCTCTGGGAGAAAGGACCTCTGAACCCTGGAGTCTAAGTGGATACCCAGGAACTTACACCGCTGGCTAGGCGTTTTGTTGGATTTTTCCTCATTGACCTCCCATCCTAGAGAGAAAAACACTGACTCTATGAATTTAATATCTATGTCTAGAGCTATCTGAGAATTGTTAACAATCAGAAAGTCATCAAGGTAGGGGATAATAATGATATTTCTTTCCCTGATATGTGCCATGACCTCCGCCATCACCTTGGTAAATGCTCTAGGAGCCTGAGAGATACCAAACGGCATGGCTGTAAACTGAAAATGTGAAATCTCAGATCCCATATTTACTGCCACTCTCAGAAATCTGTAATTGTCAGGATGCATAGGAATATGGTAATAAGCATCTCTGAGATCGATGGTGGCCATAAAACAGTTTTCCGAGAGATTCAGAATGGCTGAGGATATTGACTCCATTCTGAACCTCTCGTAAGTAAGGGCCCTGTTTAGTGGCTTGAGATTAATTATCGTTCTATATGAACCATTGGGCTTTTTCACAAGAAACAAAGTGGAGTAGAACCCCGCTCCCCTCTGTTCCCTGGGAACTGGAACAAGCACTTTCTTATTCAAAAGGGACTGGATCTCAGCTAGAAGAGCCATGTGTTTGTCAGGGTCTGATGACAGGTCAGTACATACAAATCTTTCCCCTGGGGAGGACGAAAAGGAGATTTTAAGGCCAAATTTTATTGTATCCAACACAAAAGTGCTACCAGAAATTGTACACCACTGTGAAAAATAACATGCTAAACGCCCTCCCACAGGGACCTCATGTCATTGAGGGGCCTTTTTGTCAGAAGAGGGAAAGAGAAAACCCTTATTCTTCTTCTGAGGTCGCCAATCCTTCCTACTATTGACATTTCCACCCCTAGGTCTCCTACCTCTTCCCCTGAATGGCCTACTGGTCTGTTGGGGTATAAGAGGAAAATCCTTTTTTCTGTCAGAGGCTTTCTCTAGTATAGACTCCAGGGCTGACCCAAATAGCAGCTTCCCTTCACATGGGACTCCACACAACTTGGCCTTTGATGTGGTATCACCTTTCCACTCCTTTACCCATATAGATCTCCGGGCTGAGTTAGAAAGGGCCGCTGATCTTGCTGATAGTTTTAGGGCATCTGCTGATGCTTCTGCAATAAATGACACTGCATTGTCAATTGTAGTAAAAGCCTGGTTAAATTCCTGGCTTGGATTACTTTCCTTGACTTTATCCTTGAGTTCAGTCATCCACATCTTTAGTGATCTGGCAACTGAAGTCGTCGCAATCAAAGGCTTGAATGCGGATGTAGAGGCCTCCCAAGACTTTTTTAAATAGATATCCGCTCTCTTATCTAGAGGGTCTTTAAGCACTGCTGTATCCTCAAAGGGTAGTGCGTTCTTTTTTGAGATTTTCGCAACTGGATGATCTATCTTGGGAGCCCCCTCCCAGGATTCACAGTCCTCCTGACTGAAGGGATACTTTCTTTTGTACTAAAAAATAGAAAAGGTTAGAATCAATATACGTATCATACTACCCCGTATATTCCCAAGGATGGATGTAACACCAGACTTACGGCCCGAGGGATAAAGAACTTCCGATCTGGATTGGCCCACTCATGACCGATAAGAGTCTTAATGCTCTGGTGTACTGGAAACACCAGCCTCTTCTTTGGGGCTAACCCCTCAAACATTATGTCCTGTACGGATCTTGGTTGAGGCGTATCGTCTATCTCCATAGTTAGCCTGACATTCTTAATGAGAGAGTCTATGGATTCAATTGGTAATAGGGACCCCGCCGAGTCCTCCCCTGAGGTCTCCTCTGGTTCAGAGACTAATTCGCCCTGATCGTCCGCCTCAACTGACAGATCCTGATCTTCCTCATTTATTGGAGAAGGATCCATCTGCTGACTCGGTCCCGCAATAACAAGTGGCTGAGAGTCAGGAGGTGGGTTTATGCTGACCTCAGGTGTCTCAGAGGAAGTGGAGCGAGAGGGTAAGGAGGCCTGCAGAAATACAACAATAAGCACTCTGGTAGGGGGAGCTTTAAAGTGAAATTGAAAAAGGATGTGATAAGATACTTCTACCTACCCTGATCTCTCGCCTAACCATGTCTCTCATATTTCTAATGAAGGATGGTCCTTGATCTTCTAAAACTCGGTTCATGCACCCCCCACACAAGGTCTTATTGTATGCACTACTAAGTCTTTTTCTGCAGACCGGACACTCTTTAATCCTAGTACGCTCCTTTTTAGAGGATCCCTCCTAAAATATAAACCATAATAATCCAGTAAGATAGAGTATCTAAATTATATATGGGGAGAACCCCTCTTACCACACCATACCGCTGGATTATCTGCAGCAGAGGTCTGGGATTGTTCAGCGCTCTGGGACTCCATCTGATCCAGGATTGGTCTTAGGTCCCCACAGCTGGCACAGCAAAAGCACAGCAACCGTCTCTTTAGCAGCAGGCTCCTTTGCAGGTGCAAGGCACTCTGAGCCTCTGCTGCTTCTTTAAATATGGCGCCAAATTGCGCCTAGGGCCGGCTGACCCCGCCCCCGCCGCGGCGCTGACGCGGCACACCCTCCCGCCGTCTCCACCGGCAAGCCGTGGCCTGGGCCTATAGAGACAAGGCCTATAGTAATCTCCCCCCTCCGGACGCCCTCCCGCGTCACTACGACTTCCGGGAGCGCGCCGCGACACGTGGGGACGCAGCGTCTGACGTCACCACGCTACTGCGTCCTCCCGTCCGCACTCCCGCTGCCACTCACCGGGAAGGACGCCAGAGGGGCCGGGAGACGCGCGGGGACCGTCATCCGGAGGTGCTGGACGGGCCTCAGTCTCTGGATACCCCGGGAGCCGGTGAGTCAATCCGCCGGTGATCCCCTAGCCCTATGAAGGTCCCTGGAGGAGACCTCCTCCATGTCCTGCTCCCCTGGGACAGGAAACAGTAACTGGTGTTGGTGAGAGGAGGCGAGTCTTTAAAGGTCCAGTGTTCTGTTTCCTGTCCAATGGGAGTAGGAGGTGGTCCTCTCCAGGGGTGCCGTCATAGGGCGAGAAGAGAAAAACTGTATGCTGCAATTGGTTATTACATATAGATATTTAAAGCGAATGTACTACTACGTACATCACAGTGCTTTTTTTGAACCTTGTACGCTGGCTTCCAGTGTGACAAAAAACCCTTCTCCGAGATACAAAAAGGCTAGGTACCTAGTGGTACATTCGCATTAATTACTATTGTGCGTTTCTGTTAGGGTTTTTAGCTTGGTAAGAGTTCACACAAACACAGGTCAGTTTCTGACACAAACTACTTGGTTTATTTAGCAAAAAAGAAAACAAAAGTAACATCCAACTTTAAAAAGGTTTTTTTTTGTACTTAAAAAGCGCTGCCTATATTATATTGTTTGCACAACCCAATATAGATGTTAATTTAGGTTGTTGGAGCTGCGTGTCAGATTACTGTTACCTGTAATCAGTAAATTGGAGATAATCTGTATAAAAATGTGGCTGATCGCGCTCCTGTGTGAGTGCAGCAACTAGAGGAATAGATTACTCTGCTAGATGGATACCCTGTCTAGCCGGATGAAACAAACAGTTGTATTAGTATACACTAATGTCTCTCTATGTTTGCTGGCCCTCTTCCTATGTTATGTGATGGTATATATGCAAGTGGACTGTCAAGCAGTCCAAAAACGTTCCTCTGCCCTGTTTGTATCCACGTAGTGATGGTCAGTGTTTAAAAATAATCACGTCTCCTAAGGAAGCCTGGAATGGTCAAACAACCTTCGACATGTTGTTTCGAGGGATACGCCCCTCTTTGTCATGAAGATCCTCTTGACAAAGAGCGGCGTATCCCTCGAAACATGTCTAAGGTTGTTTGACCATTCCAGGCTTCCTTAGGAGACGTGACGTCACGTTGGAATCTGAAGGACTCTATTCAAAGTTCTGCAGTGGGAGAGAGGAGCGTTATCGGCCGGAACGCGACCCCCCCCCTTATACTATATTTTCGAGGACTCAGAAAGCCGAATACTACTCGGATATCCGGGAGCTGATTTCACCCAATGTGGAGAACATTAAGACAAACCACACTGCTGGGTGAGTGATACCCATATATCGTATTATTTTTAAACACTGACCATCACTGCGTGGATAGAAACAGGGCAGAGGAACGTTTTTGGACTGCTTGACAGTCCACTTGCATATATACCATCACATAACATAGGAAGAGGGCCAGCAAACATAGAGAGACATTAGTGTATACTAATACAACTGTTTTGTTTCATCCGGCTAGACAGGGTATCCATCTAGCAGAGTAATCTATTCCTCTAGTTGCTGCACTCACACAGGAGCGCGATCAGCCACATTTTTACACAGATTAACATTCAACTTTACCTCTCAAAGACGCAAGACGAGTATACTTGTCCTGCTGCCGTTAAGGGTAGCTTCACACACACCGTATTGCAGTGAATTTTCTGCTGCAGATACACAGCATCAAATCTGCTGCGCATCGGTCGTGTGTGTTAGCACCTTAAAGGGGTTATCCAGCGCTACAAAAACATGGCCACTTTCCCCCTACTGTTGTCTCCAGTTTGGGCGGGGTTTTGAAACTGAGTTCCATTAAAGTAAATGGAGTTTAATTGCAAACCGCACCTGAACTGGAGACAACAGTAGGGTGAAGAGGGGCCATGTTTTTGTAGCACTGGATAACCCCTTTAAGGGTAAGCAGAGAGGGCTCCCGATGTAAGCCCTTTCTGCAGCACGCAGTCCTCAGTTGCTATGTGCAGCTGGGGTCCGTGTGCATTAGCTGACGCAGCCGATTGTCGCTCCCCACTCCTGGCTAATTAACTATCTGGTCTGCTGCAGACCAGACTAATACAGCACTAATCTAATGGAGCAGTGCTGTGTTATGTAGCCTACACTGATTTAGATGAAAGATCCGTGTAATTGTACTAGAAGTCCCCCAGGGGGACTTCTAATTAATGTGAGTAAAAAAAAGGTAAGTTTTATTTTTATTAATAAAAAAAAAAAAAAGTTTAAATCACCCCCCTTTTCCGATTTTAAAAATACAAAAATTAACACATTTGGTATGCGTGTGCAATCGCCCAGTCTATTAAATTATCACATTCCTGATCTTGCACGGTAAGCAGAGTAAGCGCAAAAACCCGCCAAAGTGCAAAATTAAGCATTTTTGTTTACATCAAATCCAGAAAAAAATGTAATAAAAGGTGACCAAAAAGTCGCATATACGCAAACAAGGTACTGAAAGAAAGAACAGATTATGGCGCAAAAATACTCCTCCCAGTGTACACACAATCAACACCTGCACTGTACATATTAAAAAGTGAGGATCTTGGCAAACTATTTGATCAAAGTGTGCCAACGTTAAGGTGTCCTCAGAGACATGGTCCCTACTCTAGCATTTTCACACTAGCAATGGCCTCTCCTGGGCTGAATAAGCCTACAACTGGGCAGATAGGATCATTTTTTTTATAGCACCCTTGGGACAGCAAAAGTTGCTAGAGTACAGATACAGGGATCGGCACTATCCAATGTCCATTGTATTAGGTAGCCAATAATGTATGATATGCTCTAGTAAAGATACTCTGCCTTCGGGGGTGCAAATATACAGATAGAGCTGAAAGCAATGCTTGTAAACAATCGTATAGAAAGGAAAATCTGTATGCACTCACCACTGTTGCAGATAAAAAGTCCTTTATACATATATCGAACTCACAGCATGTTGCAAGCGGGTGGAGGACGCCAAACCTTCCACTGATGACAGCTGTTTCACTCCCACTTCACAGCGCTTCCTCAGATCCCGCCCCCTCAGTCACGTTATGACGCGTCTGATAAGAGGCGTTACAGTGTTAATTAAAAACTTAGTTACATTTAATTATATAGAATATATTTGGTATATGAATGGTGGTGAGTGTTCTCCCTGGTTGCTCTCGGCACGCGTGTGCACCGGGTTGAGACTCCTTTATAGTGGAGAGAGGTTGCGCATGCGTATTGTGCTTTGTTGACCGCTGATCAATTTTGATGAACTACTTGCCGTAACACACAAGTGGACTCACCGCCAAAACACCCACGAGGTTCGGCGGTCAACAAAGCACAATACGCTTGCGCAACCTCTCTCCACTATAAAGGAGTCTCAGCCCGGTGCACACACGAGCCGAGAGCAACCAGGGAGAACACTCACCACCAGCAGCATATTCCCAGATACTCCATCGGCCTGACACCACACGGGGATCCTAAAGCCGCTAGACGGGTGAGCCGTGCTCGTAGCACCATCAACTTACTACAATCACTAAGATTTTATTGGATAACGGTGCTGAGCTACATTTACCTACACTTGAACTTCTTTTACAAAGCCGGCCGTTACCCAATGACTCTTACTGCACACTGCAGATTTTACCTCAAAGGACGCTCTCAATAACGGGCTCTATGTATTGTATATACACCATCTGCGCATTTTTATAGCAGTCCACTTACGGCCAAATACATTATTGATAATCCTATTTATATTTTCACAATTTTCCAACAACCCTAGGGCTGATCACCCCGAGGTCTGCTGGTTTTTGGTTCTAATTTTTACAATTTTTGACAATTTTATATCCTTATTTTTACCATTTTCAATTTTAGGGCCTTTTTCATAAAAGTATGTGTAATCTACAATTGTTTCCAATATCTTACGATTATTCTTATGATCTTTTATTTTATATTTTTATTATTAGTAACGACTTGCTTAGTAAATAAATGTATGCTTTATATGACCTATCACTATCTCCATTTACATTTATAATCTGTTTCATAGTCTTCCTGGAGGACCTGTCCCTCTCTTTTTTCACTTGTCATTACCATCTCCTTGGGTATAGGAGAATACCTCGTTAGACTCTCTATTAGTTGATCTCACACATAACCCCTTTGTTTCACAAAGTATAATTGGTGTTGTAAAAAATACGGGCTCATATGGGTCTGTAGGTGAAAATATGCAACCGCTATGGCATTTTAAACACCAGGAGGACACAACGAAAGCACAAAAGTGAAAATTGGCTCAGTCCTTAAGGGGTTAAAGAGGTTGTCCATCTAATTTTTGTTTTTGGAAGAGAATTTGTACTCTGTCACTTTCCCTTAGTTGTTTCCTCTGTGTCCCTCGGCATCCTCCTCTGTTGCTGCTTTTTGGATCCGTGTTTGTTTATTTGCATAAAGAATCTGGCTCCGCCTACTCTACCCATAGGCAGGGAAATGTCTGTCTAAGTGGTTAGTGCTGTTCCCTTGCAATGCTGGGATCTTTGTTTCAAATCTAGATGGTTTTGTCTCTTGAAAATAGTGTGTAAAGTAAAGAAAACATATGCATGTTTTATACCAGGTGGTATCTGCAACCACTGCAGTGTCTGTCAATTACTTATATTATGAAATACTCTTAGGTGACTGTACCACCAGGCCCAGGCTGAAGCATTGGAGGCGGGCCGACCCCCCCGACCCCCCCCCCCACCCCCTTAGTGGGAAGAAACCCCAGCCCCTCCATGACGTGACTCCATTAGAATCAATGGAACCCTATCATAGAGGGGCAGGGGTTTCCTCCCACTAAGGGGGGGGGGGTCGGCCCGCCTCCAGTGCTTCAGCCTGGGCCTGGTCGTACAGTCACTTTAAGGGTGCCTTCACGCGCCGGATTTCACGCTGCGGATCTGCAGCGAAATCCTCTGCGGATCCAGTGTCAGTGTGTCCCTATGAGAATACATACTTGCAGCGGGATTGACATCCCGCTGCGTGTAAGTAAGTTAACCCCCCGGTGGCCAGAGCATACATTACCTGCTCTGCCCTCCGTCTTGCTTCAGTTGTTCCCGGCGTTTGCTCGGCTGATTGGTACATCCTGCTGAGTACCCCTGAAGCAAGCCGGAGTGGGGAGGAGGTGATGTATGCTCTGGCCACCAGGGGGTTAACTTACATACACGCAGTGGGATGTAAATCCTGCTGCGAGTATATATTCATAGGGAAATCCGCTCCAGATCTGGTGTGAGAAGGAGTTTTTTTAGTTGCTGTAGAACTACAAATCTCACCACACATTTACAAAATGTAGTCGTGGAATACATAAGCATTATAGATTATCAACCTACAAGTGGGCAGTGCATAAAAGAGCCAGGATTCTGCAGCAAGTTTACCTCAGCAATAAACAGATAGGATGACGACTGACATTAGCTAAAGTAGCCTCTCTCTTCTCCATATTACACTGACGGGCCACTGCAGTACAATAATAAAATTGTTCCTTCATTTATATAGCCCCAACTTATTCTGCAGCTGTACAGAGATTGTAGTCACTCATATCGGTCCCTGTGCCCAATGGGGGTCACAATGTTTCGGAGTGTGTGATAAAATCCATACAAGCATTATGGGGACTCCCAATACCAGGACTCCAACACTACAAAACAACATGGCTAGCCTCTGTGCCACCCATAGTATAGCTATCAGCTCCTGAAGCAAGTGCTTACCTAACAGGTCGGCGGTTGCTTCCCTCTCATTATCATGCTGTGTAATACAACCTTTAGAGTTCCTATCCAGGCCCTAGTGTGAATAAGAGGCCATTCACACATCCAAAAAATACTGTCGCCCCTTACACAGCCACACTGTGCTCTGTCAGCTTCCACACTAGAAAACTCCTCAGCTGCACACTGATTAAGGAGCTAAGCCCTGGATGGAGTATGGAAGCGACCTTCCCACCCAAGCTTTGTGGTCCAAAATCCTGGACTGGAACTCCAGTTTAAGAAACCACTCAGCAACCTATTGCTACCCGTGAACCATGTTTCATAGGTTTATATCACTGACGCCAGCAGCCTCAGAGATACACACACACCGTCCACTAATTTTCCTACTGGGTTATTACAGCAATTGCAAAATATATATTCAGGATCTAGCTCCTTTCTTAGGGTTGAAGAATAGGCACAAGAGCTCATACATATTTAGACGAGAAGCTGTCACTAATCAAATTTTTTCTCTGCCGTTCCGTACATCGATACAACAGTAAGATAACTTCTATGCCAATTTTTTTTAATCCATGAGCATAACCTAAAATTGATAGAAGATCACCAAGGATCACCCACAGGATTTATTCAGACTTCTTTCTTTCAGAAACAGCACCCCCCCTGCCCTCAGTTAGGGTGGGGCCTTGTAGTTCAGCTCCACTGAAGTGAATGGAAGTAAATACCACAGGTGTAATACCACACACAACCTGTGGTAAGGTGTGGTGCTATTTTTGGAAGAAAATAGCTATATTTTTCTAGGCCTGAATATCCCCTTTAAAGGGGAACTATCAGCAGGTTATGGTGGTGCAATATTGTAGCTACAATGAAAATACAGGGTGCTTTATTCTGATATTCTAGAATAATGTCATGCTTTGTAGCCATCAGAGAACAGGCATCTTCAATTTTACAGAGGTCTCCATAATACAGACATTATATAATAGTCACTTAAGTTAACCCTGCATACATATATCCCTATATATCCATGTGCTGAAAGGAAGATAATTTGAATCTAAATAAAACCTAAAAGTCTCCATTATATCAAGTACTCAAGGTCATTGCGTCTCTACCTGGAATACATTACAGGCCAGAGAAAGGATCAGATGACGGCTCTTCATGGTATTGAGACAGGCTGGTTATTTGATACCTTTTCATTTTTTCCATTACATGTAGGATTACTACTTCTTCACAATATGGTACTGTAATATTATAACCTTTAATTGACATCATATGTTGTGTGGTCTCATAGATCTGGATTTTTCTTTCATATTGTGTGGTTAGGACACATGAGTTTTAAAGAAATGTTGTATGCTAGGTTATATTGTATACGATATTGACGATATCCACTTAAAAGAAAAAAAAAGTGATGGTTTTAACCACATGCAAGACTAATGGTGCGTTTACACTGATAGATTTTTCTGACAGATTTTTGAAGCCAAAGCCAGGAATGGATTTGAAAAGATGAGAGATTCCAGTCTTTCCTTTATTACCCATTATTATAGTCTGTTCCTGGCTTTGGCTTCAAAGATCTTTCAGATAAATCTCTCTGTGTAAACGCACCATTAGGCTGGGTGCACACTACATAAAAAACATGGCCATATTATATAAAAACGTCCGTAATTGCGCAATTGTTTACGCAATTACGTCCGTTTGTATGAAATACGGCCGTGTCTTTTACGTAGTGTGAACCCAGCCTAAGGGTGCGTTTACACAGAAAGATTTATCTGACAGATTTTGGAAGCCAAAGCCAGGAATGGATTTGAAAAGAGGATAGATCCCAGTCTTTCCTTTATGACCTGATCCCTGTTTATAGTCTGTTCCTGGTTTTGGCTTCAAAGATCTGTCAGATAAATCTGTCTGTGTAAATGCACCATAAGGCTGGGTTCACGCACAGTATTTTTGCTCAGTATCTGGTCAGTATTTTGCAACCAAAACCAGGAGTGGATTGAAAACACAGGTTATATTCTCACACTGCAAAAATTTAGTGGATTACTGTCATTTTATGACAAATAATGGCCGTTATTTCATAACAATGGGCGATGTTTTAAAATAATGCCAATTATTTGCCATTAAATGACGGCCATCCACAAAATTTCATCAGTGTGTGAACAGATCCTTTCTGTGTTTTCAATCCACTCCTGGTTTTGGTTGCAATATGAGGAACAAAAATCCTGAGCAAAAATACTGTGTGTGAACCCAGTCTTAGCCTGTCTTATTTACAGGTTCTGCTTTATCAATCTGACTCTCAGCCAGATGATGAGCCTTATGCTGGGTTTACACGGAACGATTATTGTTGAAATTTGCACGATAACAATCGAATTCGAACGATAATCGTACGTGTAAACGCAGCGAACGATCGAACAACGAGTGAGAGATCGTTTATTTTGATCTTTTATCTTGTTCTTAAATCGTCGGCCACCCCTGCCGCCGCTCCGATTGCCCCCGCCTCCCCGGCCACGAGCATACGTTACCTGCTCCGCGTAGCAGGTCTTCAAATCCCCGGCTCCCCTCTTCAGCGCATTGATTGGCTGAAGAGATGAGCCGGGAATTTCAAACGGCTCCTCTTCAGCCAATCAGTGCTCCTCTTCAGCACTGATTGGCTGAAGGGGAGCCGTTTGAAATTCCCGGCTCCCCTCTTCAGCCAATCAGTGCTGCAGTGCATTGATTGGCTGAAGAGGGGAGTCGGGAATTTCAAACGGCTCCTCTTCAGCCAATCAGTGCTGCCGTGCATTGATTGGCTGAAGAGGGGAGCCAGGAATTTCAAACGGCGGCGGAATTTCAAATCAATGCGGCGGCGGGGGGGCGATCGGAGCGGCGGCGGGTGGGGGGGCGATCAGAGCGGCGTTGGTGGAGATCGGAGCAGCGGCGGGGGCGATTGGAGCGCCGGCGGCGATCGGGGCGGCGGGGGTGGCGATCGATTATCTGCCAAAAATTTAAAGCCAAAGCCAGGAATAGATTTGAAAAGAGGAGAAATCTCAGGCTTTCCTTTATGACCTGATCTCTGCTTATATTCTGTTTCTGGCTTTGGTGTTGGCTTCAAATCTTTGTCAGATAATATTTCTGTGTAAATGGACCCTTATCCTAATCATTTAGGGGAAGATTTACTGATCCTTACTTTTCAGTTTTGATTGGCCATTTTTGTGCATGTGTTTTAGTTAAACGTTGGTCACTTTTCAGGTCACTCTCCTTTATGTAAAGCCATTGTAAATTGGCAAGCCAGGCACTGTGGATTGTGCATTTTTTGGTGTATTTGCTTTATAAATGTATAATGACAGTACAGTTCTGGAACATATTAAGGCTCCAGCAAAGTGAATGAGATTCACACCCTGCAGATAAAATTCAGGCAGAAACTGACCTGTTCTGTTGATTTTATATAAGTTGCCTGTGAATTTCAAGCAGATTGTTCACAAATATTAATTTTGTATTTTTAGACCAAACCAAGGTTGGTGGGAGAAATCCAGCCTTGGCTATGAGGGTCCCCTCACACATACTGTAGGTTTTTTGTGGGGTTTTTAGCCGTTTTAGCCGTGTTTTTGGCCCTGTGTGTGAAATTCTCTTTGAGACTTTGGGCTTTTTTTTCGGGTCTGCGCTTTTCCATGAACATGGACTTCAATGCTTAAAGGGGTTGGCCACTTTATAGTAAAATAGGTCAGTACAAAGTATTAGTAAGTGTACTCACTGTATATACTGACAGCAGCTTCCTGTGTACCTCATAGAGCTAAAATCAGCCTCCCCTTCACCAGGCTGGGCTGCCCTGCTTTGTTTTGTTTCTGTCCATAAAATGGCTGACATGGAGGAGCATGTGACCATGCCCTGTCCGCTGCGTCCTCCATAGACATATACAGGCTCAGTGGTGGACACTGGGGGGCGGGGTATGGTCACATGCTTCTCCATGTCAGCCATCTTATGGACCAAAACACCACAGAGCAGGGCAGCTCAGCCTGGAGGAGGGGAGACTGATATTAGCTCTATGAGGTACACAGGGAGCTGCTGTCAGTAGATACTGTGAGTACACTTACTGATACTGTACACTGACCTATTTTACTATAAAGGGGCCAACCCCTTTAACTTACCCTCCGGTCTTCTCCCTGTCTTGTTCTATCAGCGGCTTGGCTGAGCATCGTCTGTTCAGCCAATCAGTGGCTGCAGCAGTGTCCCTACTGCAGCTGCTGATGCTGGGGCGGAATATTTGAAGAAGCAGAGCCTGGCACACTTGTATCTCAGTGTGCCAGGCTCTGCTGAAGATAGAAGACATCAGTAGTGAGTATAAATAGGGACCCCTTCTCCCCCCCAGCACTGTACCCATCCCAGCAAGGAAGGGGGGCAATTAACCCCTTCCTTGCTGGGATGGGTACATTGTGACATCAATGTGACCCCCATAGGGTTAATTAAGGATGCCATGCATCCTTACTTAAGCCCCTGGGGCAACATTGTTCAGTCTGGCATAGGGTGGGTTCACACTACGGAATCCGTGTGAATAAACTCCGCCGGATTCTGTCACTAGTACCCTCTCGCAGCTAGTACCTGCTTCATGGGCGGATTCCGCATTACGCTGAAAGAATTAAAATGTCAATTCTTTTGGCGGATAGCGGAGTTGGCCCGCCCATAGAATGGTGTCTATGGAGTCGGCGGAATGGAGCGCGTCCGTGAGCAGGTACTAGCGACAGAATCTGCCGGGGCCGCATACAAGGGATTAAGTATGGATGCCATGCATCCATACTTAACCTCTTGTGTGTCAGACTGTAAGCAGCATCTGCAAAGATATCGGTATCCTGTGGATTATGTTGGATTTGTTGGACTACGTCAATGACCAGCTTTTTTTTTAATAAAATGGTCAACAAGGGGTTTGGGGGTGTTCTTTTTTAAATAAAATACTTGTCTCCATTGTCTTGTGTTTTATTTATCAATACTTTCAGACTTAGTAATGGAAGCTGTCTGATAGACGGCATCAATTACTAAGTCGGAGCCTCGTGTTAGCCGGTATAAAATGGCTAACACTAACCCCAATATTACCCCAGTACCCAATGCCACCAGGGGTACTGGGAAGAGCCGGGTACCAGTAGTCCCGGAGCGTCAAATTTGGCAGAATTTGTTCTGAAATATCCTACTTAGGTCAATGTTTAAGTCAACTTACTGGTTTTCAGTAAAAAAAAAAAAGAAAGGAAAATAAGCCTGTGGTATAATATAAACTTGGTAAATGTACAGTAAAAATGTTTAGGTCAACTTACTGGTTTTCATAAAAAAAAAAAAAAAAAGATAAGAAAATAACCCTGTGGTATAACATAAACTTCTTAAATTTACAGTGAAAAATAAGGAAATAAATCTAATTATTTCTATTACTATGTTGGTTTATTATCATGGGCACAAATACAATTTTGTTACAGCAGTGTGGCAAAACATGTTGTTTTCAGATTGCCAATTTAAGGCAGGGGATAAGCATTCTCTTAAGTTGGGCGAGAAAATGTTTACAACTTTTCAATTCCTTCCTGTGGAGTGGGCTGCTGTCATTAGGAGAACACAACATCAAAGAAGGCATGACACAAACAATCCTCTTCAATGCAGCACAACAAAGAAAATGGAAGTGAAGTATTGCTCACTTGAAAAAATATCGACTGTTTGACAGATCACATGATAATTGAGAAATAAACAATTTCTCAGCCAGAGGAAGAAGAGGGGTTGCAAAAAAAGAAGGTATAGGAGAATTATACAATACGATAAAAACACACACACACAAATTTTTTTTTTCCAAGAACAGTCAAGAATTTTTATATGCAGTGCCAAATTAAAACTGGGTATTAAAACACAAACTTATATCAAAAAGGGCATGAAGTGATCAATCCTTCAATCCACAGATTTTACTATAAACTGACACAAATACAAGCACCAGGAATGCTGGGTTCGCAAGTTCTGACCTAACTACAAGACTGATGACCTGAACTAATACCTATGCCTTTATTAGACTAGTGTGAACCTTGCCTTGGGACTTAAAAGGAAATATGTCAGCTCCAAGGCCCTACCTGAGGTGCTGAAAGTGTGCTGTAGTTGGCAGTCCCCTTGTAAGCATGTAACTTTTGGTAATTTATCCGTGGAGTGGATTATGCACATCTCAGGTCTCCTATTGTAATGAAGAGTCAAAGAGGAGTTGAGCTTAGCGTGTGTGCTGCATTTGGCACACCTCACCACTGCTTCCTCCTCCTTTTTCTTTATGAATAATCTCTGCTTCCTGGACTCCTGTTCTCTCATGCTGTAAGCTTGCATCTCTGATTGCAGATCAGTCCTCTGTAGGGAGTTTATGTCTGAAAGTAAGACTCAGGTATAGTTGAATCTCCTAGCCCAAATGTAGAGAGTTGTGGTCTATGGGTAAATCTGTGTAGGGACCAACACCATTTTTTTTTTTCTTGGTTTGATTCCTCTGATAGAAATTGAATATAGCTATTTTTCTTTATTACTTTTTGATTATTGTATTAAAAAAAACAACTGAATTTTAAAACTGATTTGGACTTGTTAGGAAATTCTTAGTACTTTTAAAAATGATACAATAATGAGAAGAAAAAAGAAAAGAAAAAATGTATAACTATATTTAATTTCTAACATTCAACTATATCTGAGTGTTTCTTTTAGATATAAACTGCCTTCACAGGGCTGATCTGCAATAAGAGACACTGGCTGACAGCATGAAAGAGCAGGGGTCCGGGCAGCAAAGATTATTCATGAAGAAGAGGGAGGGGAAAGCAGTGTTGAGGTGTGCCAGAGGTCGGCACAAACACTGAGACACAACTCCTCTTTGATTCTTTAGTACAGTAGGAGACCTAAAATTGTGCATAATCCACTGCATGGGCAAATTACCGAAAGGTAACATGCTCACTAGGGCACTGCCAACTACAGAACACTGTCTCAGGTAGGGCCTGGGTGCTGACAGATTCCCTTGAAATTTTTAGTAGGATGCTGTGTTGGTCACAGTGAGGTATATTAGGTAATGAGGTAATTTGTCCGTGGAGTAGATTATGCACAATCCCGGGTCTTCTATTGTAATGAAGAGTCAATGAGGAGTTGTGTCTTACTCTAGCATGCCTCACTATTCCTTCCTTATTGCTGTTTATGAATAATCAATGCTGCCCGGCCTCCTGTTCACTCAAACTCTCAGTCAGTATCTGCAAATAGAGGACTGTTCTGCAATCAGATATAGTTAAAAGGACAAGTCCGGCCAAAAGTATTTTTTAATATGTTATTACATAAGGAAAGTTAGACAAATTCCTAATATACACTTATTATGGGAAATGCACATATACCGTTTTTTTTTTTTTTTTAATTTAGTAGATCATGCAGACTTCAATTTCTCTAAAAAAAAAAAAGTGACGTCACAAACCGAACCAGAGCAGGGCTGGGTGTAATTCCTACGAAGCTACCAGCAGGGAGCGCAGTATATGGAGAATTTACATTGTAATTGGGTTGCAGTCATCCATAGCAGATTGTGCACTCACTGGGTGGCAGGAAGAGGCTTCCCAGCACCAGTCCAACCTGCATCGGCCCCCCTAGCCCCCCAAAGGACCCCCCACACCCGTAATAACATATTAAAAGAATACTTCTCCTTTAAACCTCCTAGACTGTGTTAGAGCTGTGGTCTAGGGGTAAATTACCTGTCTAGAGATCAGCTAGGTTCCTTTCTTTATTTCAACTTTGGTGATGGAAATTATTTTTTTCATCAATCTATCATTTGTGTACAATAATTCCCTATCAGGTCCAAATTAGTTTATTTTTTTTTATACAATGATGATAAAAATAACAAAATAAATAATTATATATTTTGTTCTCATTTTGTTAAAAAATAAAAAGAATTTTAAAACTAATTTGGACCTGATTGTGAATTATTTGCATTTTTAAAAAGAATACAATAGTGTAGTGAGAAATATTCATTGAATTAGGGTAATTGAACCAAAGAAAAAACTGTTGCTGACCATTAAGACAGGTAATTTACCCCTAGACTACAGCCCCAACACAGGTTAGGAGATTCAACTATATCAGATTGCAGATCAGTCCTCTGTTGGCAGATACTGACTGAGGAGGCCAGGCAGCATTGATTATTCATGAAGATGAGGGAGGAGGAAGCAGTGGTGAGCTATGCCAGAGTGAGGCACAAATGCTGAGGAACACCTCATTTACTGTTCATTATAGTAGTAGACCCCAGATTGAGCATAATCCACTCCAAATTACCAAAAGGCACCATGCTCAATAGGGGACTGCCAACTACAGTACACTGTTAGCACGTTAGGTAGGGTGCTGACAGATTCCCTTTAAACCTACTTCAGCACCCACCGCTAATCAAATGCAGCACACTTGGGTTCAGATGAACTCAAGCATACTTGAAGTTCGCTCAACTCTAGTGGCTATATATGGCTGACGCTGCTATGTAATGTGTCCAATGTTAGGGTCCATTCTAATAGGTGTTTTCTTGTGAACAAGAAAATCTATATATGTGCTGACATCAGATCAAACTATTTTAGTACAAATCAAGAAAATAATATTCTTCAAAGAAGAATTTTGAAGCCTGCCTGATGACGATCACAATAAAAATAAAGTCAACAAAGATGTTTCCTGGAGCACAGTAGTTGCATCATTCTGACTTGGCGGAAACGTTCCAGGATAACTTGTTATTTATGTATTTATCTGGGCTACCTATATGCGCACTTATAAACAGCTGTCAATTACAGAATAGGACCATCCACTTTGTTTTTACAAATTATTATATACAAATCTGCTCAGTTCCCCCTGCATTTTAACATGATGCCTGCAGATTGCCCTTTTAAAGAGGTTATCCAGTGTCAGGAAAACACGGCTACTTTCTTCCGGAGACAGCACAACCTTGTCCCCAGATCAGGTGTAATTTGCAATTAAAGCGAAAATCTTTCTTTCAGATCAACTGATATTAGAAAGTTTTACAGATTTGTAACTTATTTCTATTAAAAATCTCAAGTCATACTTATAAGCTAATATATGTCATGCAGGAAATGTTTTATTTTCAGTCTGACACAGTGCTCTCTGCTGACATCTCTGGCCGAGACAGGAACTCTGTCTTGGTTTTCTATGAATCCCCATAGAAAACTTCTTCTGCTTTGGACAGTTCCTGTCTCGGCCAGAGATGTCAGCAGAGAGCACTGTGTCAGACTGAAAATAAATCAACATTTCCTGCAGGACATATAGTAGCTATAGAAGTATATTACAAATCTATATAACTTTCTGACACCAATTGATTTGAAAGAAAAAGATTTTTGCTGGACAACCCTTTAAGCTTTTAACGAGTGGTGCCATCTCTATAAGAAAGTGGCCATGTTTTTCTTACGCTGGATAACCCCTTTAAGGTGGGACTTACATGTAGGAAAATTGACGCTAACAAGGGTTCCATGTTTGAGCCTCCACAACTGCAAGTGGTTTGTAAAATTAATCAGACATATTATAAGTGTCAAATGGGTTGTACGAAAAAAGTAAAAAGGATCTACTTTTTTTTTCTTCTCCTTTCACAAACCCTCACTCAATGAGCTGTCCGGTACTGCAGATTATGAAGAAAAAATAAGCACATAAAAGGCTGTTATCAGGCCAATCACAGCATTGGGCTAATGCTTCAGACATTTTCCTTTTCAATTATTCATTAGAAAGTCCTTCAAATGAGCTGCCTGCACAGGCTGAATCAGTTCTGGCCATTAGCTACAGAAATTTCATGGCAAAATCTGACAGGTTCATAATTCTTTGAAGCCTTGACAATGTCCCACCTTCTCTTCTACCGCCTCCACTTTACAAGGCAACAGTTCCCAGCATTGAAGCATGAGTCATTAGGCAACTATGTTTTCTACTTTTATTTTTAAATATAATGTGGTAGAGGGAAAAAATCGAAGACTTAATTTGGTTTAATCTTACAATAATTAAAGGGGGACTCCAACTAAAGGTAAAAAATAAACCTACTGCAGAAGCATATAGCATTGCTTACCTGTGTGACTCAGTTCTGAAACGACCAAATATCCATTTGTTTTGGGGGTCTTCGTTCTGTATTGTGTGGCTGGTTGAGCAGTTGCTCAGTACTACAAGTTCCACAATGCAATGCTTTCCTTCAGCTATTTATCACAGTCCTCCACCCTGCCTAATGCTGTTGCAGAACATCTAGGCTGTGTTCACACATTGCAGTTTCATTGTGTTGCTGAATTACAGTATTTTATCATTTGCAATCCTGTATCGTGCCATTGTGGTCCCAGCCACACAGCACACTGTATTCTCTACCTGTAACGCTGATCAGAATAAAGTAATTAACTTTTTGAATTTAATGTTTTTTTTTCTCCATGCGCATATTATCATCAAGCATCTTTTATTTTTGAAGTTGAGCCCCAATAAGGACTTTATCCGATATATGTCTTATATGTGTGTCCAGGTGGGATTGGCAGTGCCGGCTCTGATCCTCTCTGCCGTTTAGCATAATTATAGTGCTTGAAAAAGCACTATACTGTAATCCGTATTCTTCTTCCAGCCACTTTTAGCGATCAATACAGCCTGAACCGCTTTGCGTCAAGTATGCTTGACTCCATTCAAACTGCGTTTCGAAGCCCTCAGTGAGAGGTGTGCTATTTTTGGTTCTGATCGGATTTGTAGTTTTTAAGAAATGTACGTTTAAAGACCGCTTATTTCCCATAGAAAATAATGGCCCATTGGAAATAATGGCCACACTCTAAACGCTAACAGCCAATCACAGCACATATGCAAATAGCTGAAATATAGCAGCCAATAAAAATTCTAAGGTCTTGTCAGTCAATGTATCACAACATCCACACAGTCACATGTCCACCATTGGCCAATAGAAGATGTAATATATGGAAGGTCCTTAACAATTTTGTCTCACTGACATGAGTAAGATTGTCATGGTAACCGAGCAATAATCTTTACCATTATAAGTAGCAGAGCCGCTCTTAAAGGGACCCAAGTCGCTCTTAAAGGGATGGAACCCATTTCGCTCTTAAATTGACGGGACCCATATCGCTCTTAAAGGGACAGGATCCAATTTGCTCTTAAAGGGATGAGGCCCATGTCTCTCTTAAAGGGACGGTTCCCAGGGTTAAAGTTTTTCTTAAAAGGAAGTCACTGTTAAAGGGGCGCTCTTTTCAAGCACTATGTATTTCCCTGGAAATGCAAATCTAGTTTTATTGTATTACTGCATCATTTTTGTGAGGATGCTGCAGTACTGCAAACTCCAACAAGTGTGAACATAGCCCTAATTTCACTGCAGACTTTTGACAATCAGTATGCAGCAGCAAGATGCAGCAGCTGCTTCTGTCACTCCTTGCCTGCTCAGGTGTAGGAGAGCGGGGCTGGTCAGAGATGGTGAATTGGTGATTCACTCAGCGAGGTTGGAGATCCAGCCAAGCCTCCCGTGACATCAGATATGATGTGTTGACACGGGGGAGAGTAGATGGGGATCAATACAAGTTTTGTAGTCCTTCTATTTTCCATTTCCTGACGGTGGTGAAAAGCCAGAAACGCCACAGGACTATTGGTAATAATATTATATTAGAAAGTTATATATCTCCTCACAATAATGATACTGTTTTTCAGTTTGCTATATTGCTTGCTAAGTTGTACATTGCATGTGTGATTTGTTTATATATAAAAGAATGAATAAAAAACAGATTTGAAAAAAAAAATTAGATATCTCAGGGTGATAGTTTAATTTAAATACAATTTTCTGGTACTCGAGTACCCCTTTAAACATATCAGTTATACTTCACTATATTTTGCATAGAGGAAATTCTCCCTAACATGCACCTTCAATAACATTTGTCCAAAAACTATCTCCCCATAACCATGAATGTTCATGTGTTCTCAATGGAGGAAGGGGGGGGGGGGGGGCACACTGGCGGCAGTTTATCTTTCTGAGAACAAAAGGGTTGGCCAATTGAAATACAACATGCCCAATTCTTTTCTCCCCTAACATCATCTGCCAGGGAAGGAGGCACTTATACATTTTAGACAGTAATCTGGTCTTGCTTCCCTCCGACACAGTAGCAAGGCACCGGAGGAAGCCTGTCTATGCTTATTACTTCCAAAAATAACAGCTAAAACTGCAGTAAGCAATCCCGACAGAAACAATACAAGGTGGAAGTCCTTCTTTAAGCAAAGAATTTGGCACTTCAAGAAAATTACATTTGTTCTTGATAACCTTAATATATACATTATACTGTACACAGCATTAACCTTCCACCAATAACTTTTACAACAGTTTTTCTCTTTTGGATAAAATCCAAGAAGATCATGCAGAGATCACTGCAGATTGATTGGTTTCTAGCACCGTTTGGCATCCATAACCCTCTTTATCCTCCACTTCCTTGTTCTTTCAACAAAAGCCATATCTTGATTGATGTGTCTTTGGAGTCTACCACCACTGGAGGAGCCACAGGGCACTTATGGTCTTTAAACAGCTATTCTAAATTGTCCCCCTGGAAGTTGTTGTTTAACCTCTTAATATCCACTCTCAGAATTGTTGTTTTTCACTGCCAAACTCTTATATTATTTCCCCGATTTTTCTATTCCAGTTTATAAGCAATGAGCGCTGATACTAATGATGAATGGATGTGTTTGTGAAGTTGGAAGCAAGTTCTTAAACAGATTATCTTTGAAGTATTTGGGCCAACTTTACTTCCTAGGGTTTTTTTTTTGTACTTAAGATCAAAATGTTGTCACTTCATTTATCTTCATGCACTTAAGGCCATGGCCATTTATTTTATGTACTTACAGTGTGTTCTGGGCTAAACTTTCAAAGCAAATAAAATGTAGCCAATTCATACAAGGCTCATAATTACAATCACACCAAGCATAATTAGATATTCCCTTGCCCACCATACATACAACTTGACTAGTGAGTTGAAATAGGGGGCAAAATAAATACAAAGATAATTAATATAAGCAAAATATAAGCAAAGGAAAGATTTTCTCTTTACATTCTGAGGTCATTGCGATAGCATGTCATGTACGGGTAGTTACTGTTTAGCGTAAAGGACTGATTATTCTAGATTACTGGTAATATAGGGTAAGAAACTGCTGTCTTTGACAACCTAAAATTTGCATCGCGAACTCCTCAAGAATTGAGGGGTCTCCATTGCAGCAGCTTCTTCGCCCACTTAAAATTGTTATCCTACTAGAAAAATATGGTGGCCCTTTTCCAGAAACCGCACCACCCTTCTCCTTAGTTTGTGTGTGGCATTACAGCTCAGTTCCATTGAAGTTAAAGGAGATTAGTTATAATACCATACACAGCCTGAGGTCAGGAGTGGCGTTGTTATTTTGAAAGTAACTAGGTTTTTCCAACCTGGATAATCCATTTAACTGCTTATTATTAGGGTACTTTTACACAAAGCGAATATTGTCCGTACTTGGCTGATTACCGGGTCGGTGCCCGCTTGCTCCTCCAGATCAGGCTGTGTAATAGGACGCTTTTCACACAGGTTTATTGCTTTAGTGTAACAACAGCAAAGAAGGACCTGTTTTTAAGTGTTTTACAGAACAATTATGATATTTATGATATTTTTTTTTTTGTCTTTTTCATTTACTTGACTGAGACTATAAGGTTTTCTCTTTTTCTATAAACTGGATTCAGTAGCAGAGAATATCATCAAAACGGACAGTAAAGCTATGTTTCCACTAAGTAAAATTAACAGCCATAAAAATAATCATTAAATGTGACTGCCATTTGCAATAGACAGCTGTCATTTGGTGCTAAAATAGTGGCCGTCCGGAAAGATGGCTGTTATTTTTAAGTGGTGCGAACATAACCTAAGGCTATCTTCACACACAGTATTTTTGCTAAGTATTTTGGTCAGTATTTTTAAGCCAAAAAAATGTTCACACACTGTTGAAATTTAGTGGATGGCCGCCATTTAATGGCAAATAATTGCTGTTATTTTAAAACAACAGCTGTTATTTTTAAATACCGGGTGTTCCTTGTTGCTAAAAGACATTCATCCACTCAAATTCAACAGTGTGTGAACATAGCCTTTGGGTGACTTTACACGTTCCGGATTCACAGCGAAATCCGCTGCAAATTCATGTAGTGTGCAGTTCAATGAGGATACATACCCGCAGCGGAATTTTCATTCCGCTGCGAGTATGTAACCCGGCCCCTTTCACCCCCTGCAGCCCGGAGCATACATTACCTGCTTTGCACTAATTGGCTGATGGGGACCAAAGGGAGCCTCACACAGAGCTGCGGCGCCGAGCAGGTAATGTATGCACCAGGCCCTGGGCTGCGGGGGTTAAAGGGGCCGGGTTACATACTCGCAGCGGAATGAAAATTCCACTGCGGGTATGTAACACCATTGAACTTCACACTACACGGATTCACAGTGGATTTCACTGCAAACTCACAGCGTTTGCAATTCGCTCCTGGTTTAGGTTGAAAAATCCTGATAAAAATACGGAGTATAGCTTAAAGCGACTCTGTACCCACAATTTGTCCCCCCCCAAACCACTTGTACCTTCAGATAGCTACTTTTAATCCAAGATCTGTCCTGGGGTCCGTTCGGCAGGTGATGCAGTTATTGTCCTAAAAAACAACTTTTAAACTTGCAGCCCTGTGCCCAACGGCCGTGGCTTGGAGTATCTGTGCCCTAACTTTGCACCACCCCTCCCATCCCTCCTCCCCACCCTCTTCACCATTTTTTTACTATTCCTCTACAGTGTAAAATACACAGGTGCCTTAACGATCTAGCCCATGTGCCGTGCTGTGATGAATAGTAGACAATCTGCCTGGGGCATTCCTACTGATGAAGAGGGCAGGAAGGAAAGACAGAGAGGTTGTGCCAGCCTAATGCATACCCAATCTAAGCCACGGCCATTTGACACAGGGCTGCACGTTTAAAAGTCGTTTTTTAAAACAATAACTGCATCACCTGCCGAACTGACCCCAAGACAGATCTTGGATTAAAGGTAGCTATCTGAAGAAGCAAGCGGTTTGGGGGGGGGGGGTGTCAAATTGTGGGTACAGAGTCACTTTAAGGGTGCAATCACTCTGTATTTGCATTATATGTTGTTTAGTATTTGCTGTATCCCCCAGTAAGACAGCACCGCAGACATATCCCTATTCAATCTCATTCAACTACTTCTGCATTTGACAAGCATCCTTTTGGTTTGCATGGTTGATGAACCTGTCTGTATTTTACATAATAAATCATCAAATCATATTCTGGGCATTAACAATTGAATTGAATTCTTAGAGTTGTACATGTGCTGTGGATCATCTTATGCATATCTGTCTATAACGATTTCCACAAAGCATAAAGAAACAATGATAACAGAAAAAGAGCTTGGTCTTGTGCATATTAAATACCACTGTACAGGTATACTATAGGCACCACCCCATATAGAATGTATTCTGGCTTGGCAAGGGTCAAAAAGACACTGTGAATGAGCGCCTATGAACACATTTCACATGTCGGGAGCCTTCCCATTGAATACACTGTAAATGTGTGCAGTGTGAATGCTAACCCTGACAGAAAAGAACTACTACTAGTGTGAACAGAATTGTTGTGAATTGTCTCATTTCCCTTGTATATCTTAACACTTCTAACAAGTAACTAAAGTATCAATGTATCGATGACCGTGTGATTGATTCGGAAGTCGGATCTCCTGTAAATAAGAATGCAACACACAAATTTCAGTTCACAAATGTACAATTTCAATTTAAATAAAAAAATTTGTCAAATGTACAGAAAATATTATCCATCTTGTCGTCTCCATCCATACGTGTAGATGACTACGGTTAAAACAATGGAGTGGCATATACTTTGTACAGTTACTATAATAAAATACTTTGCCACCATCCCAGTGTCCTCCGTGAGAAGAGGATGGGTGCTGGAGCTCATTACATTTCTTCTCTACCACCACTTTTCAAAGCAAATTTGTTCTCTAGGCACATGGAGACCTTCAAGTAGTTTACACATGGACTCGATCATAGGAGGTGGTCCACATATGTAACACAGATGATTATTAGAAACAGAATTTGCTAGATGACTTTCAGAGATTCTTCCTTCTATAATGGAAAAACACAGAATGTTATTATACTTGGCTTTCCTAATAGAGGAAAAATGCCACCATTTACAGTTCAGTATGATATTAGAAAACTACCTAGTACTGCTCTAAGGCATGGCAAAACAGAGAGAGTTCACCTACCATGTTCATAACAGTGAGAGGGGAAAATAACAAAAGAAACAGTGCAATTCCAGACAGTTAAAGGGGTATACCCCATGTGGGACACAGGATATGCCATAAGTATCCCCTAGATGTGGGTCCAGCCTTTAGAACCCACACCAGTCATCAGATGGAGGCTCCCTAGCTTTTTCCGACCTGTTCGCAGCTCTGACCACTGGTGGCCAGGAAGCCGGAAAAAGCTGGTGAGTAACCCAATACGTAACTCCCATTGATTTTAATGGGAGCTGGGCAAATTTCATAATCAGTGAGCTGTACTGTTTCATATTAGGAGGTATGCAAACAGCATATTGTAGCTAGCGTAGCTACACTGTTTGTGTAACTCCTATAAGGCTACGTTCACACAGAGCAAAAGGGGCGGATTACGTGAGGAAATATTTCCGCCTGAAATCAACTGACACTGAATTCCGAGCAGAATGTAATCCCTGCGTATTCCGTAAGGAAAGTGTTCGGCTTCGTTCCCACTGAGCAAAACTAGCGGAATTCCGTGGCGGAATGCCGTTAGCCTCCCTCTCATAATGGGAGTCTATTGGAGGCGCGCGCTCCTCCTTTTTCCGTGCTGAAGAATGAGTCTATGGGAGGCGCGCGCTCCCGCTCTGTCCGCGCTGAAGAATGAACATGTTCATTCTTTAGCGCGGACAAAGCAGGAGCGCGCGCCTCCCATAGACTCCCATTATGAGAGGAAGGCTAACAGCATTGTCCGCCGCGGAATTCCGCTAGTTTTGCTAAGTGGGAATGAAAACCTCCAGCTCGTAATCAGCTCTTTTGACAAATTCAGCGCGCAATACTCGAGGAATCCGCACTGATTCTGCATGCATTCAGCACTTAATCAGCAAATATTCGGTGAGTAATAGAGTGAGGTGCCAACAACAATTTTGCAGACTAGACTATATGGTACCTGAATTTTCTAGAACAGATCACCTCAGAGCTGGCGGAGGAGAAGGAACTGAGCTGAGCAGAGAGAAGCTGACCAGAAATGGCAAAACATCACCGCTTTGCAATTGATGGAGATGCACTAATTTCAGAGGTATCTATGTATGTATGAATGTTTTTTTGGGGAAACTTTTGCTGTGGTCATATGCTGTGTGCATGCTGACATTGTCATTTCTTTCTTGTGGGCCCCTGGTATCATCTCCTTTGGGTTGTCTTGGGATTCCCCCACCCTTTTTCCCCCCATTTCCGCGCGTAATTTCCGCTTGTATTACGTGCTGAATATGCGCGTATTCCACGCTGAAACAGAAAATCAGAGCCCCACTGATTTGTATAGGCTTCCGCTAGCGGAAGAATAAGCATGTTCATTCTTCTGGGGGAAAGCGGATTAGCCGCGGAACGTTCAGCGCGGAAATTCCACCGTGTGAACTGCAGAGCAGAATTTCCATTCAACACAATGGAAATTAGCTCTGCACCTATTTTAACGGCTGAAATTTCAGCCCAGAAATTCAGTTGCTTTTGCTCTGTGTGAACGAGCCCTAAAAGTATGGTTCATGACATCCTCTGAAAAACAGTTATAGCAGATGTGATGCACTGACAATTTACATGGGCAGATAATTCCCTATTGTCGTGTCAACCAACTACTTAAGTTGACTGATGATTCAGACAGGTCAGTGTACAGTACATTATTCATACAGTGGCCATCACATCCCCATTAACACCTATAGATGTCCTTTCCGACCAATGAGCAATTTTACGTCCACATAAATGATTGGATAAAATCATTTGTCAGCTGTTGGGAAGGGAGTTTACAAAGGACAATGGGCAACTGAGTAATTGTTCACATTAACGTGTGTTCCGGATCATCAGGCTGTAGCAGTACTTTTACAGGATAATTGCAGGCTTTATTCTAGTTATCATGTCTACATCCCTTGATGAGTTTTTTTTTTTTTTTTAAATAACTGTAATATAGCATATGTGACAAATAGTATACAGTGCTTAACAGCAAGGTGTGTTGGAAGAGCAATAGTTTTCTTCCTAGGTTAGCTCATGGTGATTACAGAAAATAACGCCCACATGAAAAGATCTACGCTAACAAGCTTCCTTTTATAAGTAATATTAGCTCCTGATGAACAAATAAGTATCAGACAAGATTGCTTTTCTCCTGACAGGCATGAAATAATATACCTGTAGCTGCTGCTAAAATTGTTATGTGTTTATACAATTGCCTCATTGATCGTGTGCTAACTAAATCTACGGTCAGTGATTGGCTGATGTCATCAGAGTGATAGCAGAGGCAGAAAGGAGAAGCGGAGTGGCGTCACTGGGCACAAAACAAAACAAAACATTCTAAAATATTTTTTTTAAAACATGGAGACCATCTTTAATTTAAGACATGCCTTACTATAAAACTGTTTGAGAGACAGTCCAGAATGTGTGGAGGAAATTGGTGTAACATATAACAATGTTATAGTATAGAGTGATTTAAAAGATAATTTTTTTAAAAAGACCAGTCTTACCTGTATAATTATGTACATGACCCTAACAGAACCATGGCCAAAATGAAAACATCAGTTACCAGTAGAGATGAGCGAATCTACAGTAGGAACTTCTTTCCTATCTGGATTCTGCTCATCCAGCTGCGGGGCTTCGAAGTCTACTCTGCTCCCTGCCACTCCTCCCCAGGTACTGGAAAAAGATGGATCTGGTCCTGGGAGAATAGGAGAAGTTTTCCAGGACTGGATCCATCTTTTCCCAGCACCTGGAGAGGATTGTCAGGGAGTGGAGCACACTTCAAAGCTCCGCAGCCTTATGAGCTGAATCCTGATAGGAACGAAGAGCTAAATGTTTTACCAGGTCTAAATTTTTTATATGGATATTTAGGCAGTTTTTACAAGCTAACGATGACTTCAATGTGAGCTTCCAATCTCTGCAAAGTGACATCACTTCTTTTCAGATCTGTTTTGCATGTTTTCTTGAAAATTCCTAATTAAAGTCAATAGGGAGGGAAACTACACAGTTTTGGCGTTGTTTTTTGCGTTGTGTAAACATTCCCTAGGATGGATCACCATGGGGGCATATAAGTGGCTTGGAGCATAGAGCATAGCTCTCATATAACACCGGGAACCCAACAACAGCTACAAATTATCAAGGCATTTTGAAAAGCCACAATTTTGAGGCCACTGTGGGAGACAGTAAATATTATTAGAACTAGTTTCAAATAAGTCACATTGTTGAAAAAAGAAAAAAAGAATGAAAGCATACAAAGTGGTTATCACAACATTAATAAACCCAAATAATTTATGTTCTGTTCTCCATCCCTTGAAAGCATTAATATTTCCGCATCCCTACTGGAGCTCTCTGCTTGCCATCGCTAAAACACTTCTACTGCTATTTTTCAAAGTGTGTTGAGCCTAAATGCCAGTTCTTAGTGGTTGCTGAAATATTCTACTTGCAGGAACCGCAGCACTATTCTTTCTAATAAGGTACAAACAACAAATGTAACCTAATTACAGATGGAGAGAGGCTGCAAATTAATGCAATCCTCACAATGTAAATTTAAGTCACAAACTTTTCTTGCACAGTTTATTAAACTTAAGTATAAAGTTTTATATATACATTACACAGGCTGCAGCTAGTAAAACGCCCAGCCATATGTTTCCTCCAGTTTATGTACTAACATGGCCAGGCTCAAGGTGTAAAGTTCCTTCACCTCTTTGTCCCTGAAAGTGATTACAAAATGTTTTGCTACTTACATCTTTATAGCCCAAGTTAACAGGAGGTTTCCTTTACATTTAAAGGAGAAGTCAAGACATTTGCAAAATCTGACAGCAGGAGAAAACATAACAATCAAGCATTGCTCACCCCTCCCCGTGCCCACGATGCGCCTTTTGGCAGGTTCCAGGACCCATGCCGTAAGTCACGACTCTGGGGAAAATGCTTGTCCTGGCTAATGGACAATCCACTCAGACAAACAGTGACTGGAGCGACGTCCCACCCCAGTCACTGACTGGCTGAGCGGGGTGCCCGTCAACCAGGTTGTGACATTGGCTCTCCAGGAGATCCCAGAGCCTGGCAGGGGTCCTGAAATGGCGATCCAGCACTGGAGAGGCATGGGGAGAGGTAAGTCTGGATAGTTTATGTTTCCCCCTGTAGTTTGAAAATGTTTTCTTGTGGCTGGACTTCTCATTTAAAGGGGTTTTCCTATCTCCAGCATTTATGGCATATGCACAGGATATGCTATAAATGTCTAATGGATGCGGTAAGAGAAGATGCTAAAAACAGGTGAATGGATTCAAGTATGTTGTATTTCCAAAGGGGTTAAAGGAGAAGTGCCATGAAATTAAAAAATCTGGGCAGGGGGGTGCGGGAACATAAAAAATGTATACTTACCTGTCCCCGTGCCCTCGTAGCGTCACTCTCACCTCTTCTGTGCAGTTGGTGGAAGTTGCGCCTGGGTTCCATACAAGCCTTAGCCCTGCTCCTTCTGCTGAAATGTTATGTAACAGCTGATGGATTGCCCGCTCAGCCAGTCAGCAACTTGGGGGGATGGGGGCTGTCGGAGGCCGGTGACATGAAGATATTAGGAAGGCAGCGCTGCCATTAGTATACTCCTTTATTATGTTTTCGCACCCCCGCCTCATTAAGCCTCATGCTCCCCGATGCTCCTTTTCTATGAATCTATAGTAGAAGGGCTTCTGAGAAGTGGACGGTGTGGGTGTATATCCCAATTATAGCATGTTCAATAGCTGCATGATGTTGCGGGATATGGATGCCGTAAAATATGCTATACCACTAACACTAGAATAAGGGAGAAACTGCAAGCTTGATGATAAATGATATATTTTTCCTAGAAACTATGTTCTGAAGGGATAATACCTGCATGAAAAAGTGTTGACTAGAATAAATATATATTAATATAAGCTATTTTTGTCTATTGGATTATATGGAAGCTTTGAATGCTGTATCACAGTTTTGTACAAGATTGAGCAGTGCTAATTCGCTTTTAACCAAGAGGTCTTAATGTGTAGCTGTCATAATGGCCCGCTAATCCAGAAGTTCGGGTCTCCATGGATACAAACACGCAATGTGACCATAATGCTCACCACCCCCATACTGATCCAATGGGGGTCGCACATTACAGCCTCACTACATGTTTGTATCCACGGAGACCTGAACTTGTGGATAAAGAGGGGAAATTGACGCCGATCCAACAGCGGGCTGTCAGGACAGCTACATTTTGAAGGGTAGGTATCGTTCTCTTCATAAAAATTGAATGCAGTCATGATACAGTATTCAATATATTTAAGTATATTGCTAGTGCATTTACTATGCTTTAAGTGAAATGCATACATTTGCAAAGGGAACAAAACAGAATATAATCCCTTTCAATATCACTGGCAGCATGAAGGTAAAAGGGGCTAGCATTTTTCCTTACAGCACTAAAACCCTGTGTTCCTGTCTGATGAAGGACAGCATCTGCATGGAGTTCATGTTCTCCCAGTGTTAGTCTGGATTTTTGCTTAGTTCCCCTTTTTTTCCCCACACTCCAGAAGCATACTGATAAGTTATTTGGCTTCTTATGAAATTGGGCGTAGTGACTGAGATAGAGAATTTAGACAGTAAACACTTACTAGGGACTTCAACTAAAAAGAAAATTAATTCTACTTGTTTATTAAGTGCATTTTTAAGCTTATTGGGGCTACCCAACACTTGTGCTGTATTTTGACTTATTTTATTGGCTACATATGTAGTTTGTTTATACAATTAGTAATCATGCTATACTAAGACCTACAGTATTCTCCCATTACAGTGGTCACAACTGTATCAGAACTGAAAGTGGACAATGCTTTAACCCTTTAAGGACAGAGCCAATTTAGATTTTTGTGTTTTCGGTTTTTCCTCCTTGTGCTTAAAAGGCCATAGCACTTACATTTTTCCACCTAGAAACCCACATGTGCCCTTATTTTTTGCGTCACTAATTGTACTTTGCAATGACAGGCTGAATTTTTTCATAAAGTACACTGCGAAACCAGAAAAAAATAAATGTGTGGTGAAATTGAAAAAAAAACAACAACCGCATTTTGTTTATTTGGGGGTTATTTGTTTTTACGCCATTCGCCCTGGGGTAAAACTTAACTTTTCTTTTATCTGATGGCCTGTAAAAAATTCAAACCATTGTTAACAAATATATGTTCCTTAAAATCGCTCCATTCCCAGGCTTATAACGCTTTTATCCTTTGGTATATGGGGCTGTGTCAGGTGTAATTTTTTTGCGCCATGATGTTTACTTTCTATTGGTACCTTGATTGCGCATATGTGACTTTTTGATCGCTTTTTATTACAATTTTTGTGGATTTGATGCGACAAAAAATGCGCAATTTGCACTTTGGGATTTTTTTTTGGCGCTGACGCCGTTTACCGTGCGAGGTCAGGAATGTGATAATTTATTAGTTTGGGCGATTACGCACACGGCGATAGCAAACATGTTTATTTATTTATTTTTATTTATAACCTGGGAAAAGGGGGGTGATTCAGACTTTTATTAGGGGAGGGGGCTTTTTATTGACAACACTTTTTTTTTTTTACACTTTTACTAGAAGACCCCCTGGGGGACTTCTAGTATATACACTCTGATCTCTCATTGAGATCTTTGCTGTATACTTATACAGCGAAGATCAATGAGATGGGCACTTGTTTGCTTTCGGCTGCTGCAGCCGAAAACAAACGAGTGCCGAGCCAGGGTCAGCGCCATCTTGGCGGAGACCCTGGCCGGCTTCAGTCACAGAGATCGCTCCTCCGGCATAACGTCCCGGGGGAGCGATCTCCGCCACTAGACACCAGGGAATGGCTGCATCCGGTAATCGGATGCAGCTGTCAACTTTGACAGCTGCATCCGATTACCTTATTAGCGGGAACGGCGATCGGACCGTGCCTGCTAATAGCCGCGGTCCCGGGCTACATGCGGCCCCGTTCTGAACGCTCTTAACGACAACAGGGCGTAAATATACGCCCTTTGTCGTTAAGGGGTTAAAAGAATAAAAATAGGAAAGTTTTCTGAAATTAACAGGAAAACGAACTTTGTTCAAAATATGAAAATGCTAAAAATTATTTTTCTTACAATCAGTTATCCAGTTCTCCACAACTTGTTAAACTGTCTCAAAATATATCCATTAGGCTATGCTCACACTTAAAATACTTACAGAAAAAGCAAAAAGTGGTGGACAAAACACTAGATTATGCAGTGTAATGCAGAATTTTATTTGGTATATACATGTGTCTCATATATACAGTGAATATATACAGTGAATATTGTCACTCCATGGAGCAACCAAGAACATTCATGTTGGTGGCAAAGAATGCAAGAGCGTATAATTGATGTATGGATGTGTGTCCACAGTCGTGACGGCTATTAAACCCTGCCTTTCTCTAAGGTCCCGCTGGGGCTGAGCAAACTCAGTGCCTTGGCGGGTGTTGTCCCTAGTGCTGGATAGGCAGTCTGTCCCGAAGTGATAAGGTTGTCACTGCAAGTCGTTTGATAACGGTCTACTGTCTGTATATTATTTGTTCATACAAGGCTGTGCAATCAATGTTCAAGACTAACTATATGGCTGAATAATCCACATACTAGAACATCCCTGATGAACCCAGCTACTGTTATCAGCTACAAGGGGGAAACGCGTCGGATGACTCGTGGATATAATTGCCGTTAGAATCTACGATCTCTACCATAACCCATGCTCGTCTTGAACATTGTATATTATTTGTTCATACAAGGCTGTGCAATCAGACAGTAGACCGTTATCAAACGACTTGAGGTGACAACCTTATCACTTCGGGACAGACTGCCTATCCAGCACTAGGGACAACACCCGCCAAGGCACTGAGTTTGCTCAGCCCCAGCGGGACCCTAGAGAAAGGCAGGGTTTAATAGCCGTCACGACTGTGGACACACATCCATACATCAATTATACGCTCTTGCATTCTTTGCCACCAACATGAATGTTCTTGGTTGCTCCATGGAGTGACAATATTCACTGTATATATAAGACACATGTATATACCAAATAAAATTCTGCATTACACTGCATAATCTAGTGTTTTGTCCACCACTTTTTGTTTTTTCTGTAAGAATTTTTCTCTGTCTGACATAAATAAGTGGGGACGCCACCATCGGACACGATTTACCTGTAGGGATCACATACTTCCCTTCTGTACTCTTTTGTTTGTGAAATTAGGTAACCCCCATTTGTATGTGACCCTAGGTCATTCTTAGCTTTCAGGCATGGCGAGTTTTCTCTCAGCAGGAATTGAGACAGATAAATGGGCTGAGGAGGCTAGTGAGGTGTTTTCGGAAAAAGAACTGAATCTACCCACAACCTCTATTCCATCCATTCAAAATACGTTCAGGGATCTCCAAAACGCCTATAGAGATAACATTAAATCATACTGGGAGACCAAATCCCTGGAAAATTATATATCACACAAAATTGTTCCCCGGGGACTTCTCATCAATATCGTTCCTGCAGATAGAAGTAAGAACCCGGGTCTTCTCAAAAGGTGGGAACAGGAAGCTACCACCTCCTCGATAAGATTTATGAATCTGCTCCTTGATGACGAACGAATAACACTAGATAAGTCTACCCAAGAAATTGGAGGAAAATATAAAAACAGCCCTAACATTCAAGGACAATCCAGAATTCATCAAAAAGAAAATGGAACTACAACAACACGTGGACCAATATAAGAATAAAATAAAGGACAGGAAACACAAACAATTTGTCCGAGACCTGACAGCATTCAAGGAAAACAGAGCTTACAACTTCTTCTATACCACACCGAATCCAGATACCGAGACCGAAATATCGTCATCAGACACTGATACTTCGACATCAGGGAGACAGAAGAAAAAGAACAGAAGACCATTCAACAGATCACCCTATAGCACACGACAGAGGGAAAGGGGGGGATGGTAACCACCATCCCAGAGACAGACCTATGGACGAGGAAGGGGACGAGGTGGATATAATACACACCAGGAGAGACTGAACCCCAACAACACGTCCCAAGACAATCGATCTACCACGGACTCCTCCACAACAACATCATCCCATATCGCCTCCGCACAAGAACTGGAACCAGCCTCTTCATCTTTTTTAGCGAGGGGGGTGCCCACACCGGGCACCTTCTAGTACCCACCGAAAGGCCAACTACTCCTATGGAACACAATCGTACCTCGAACCAAATCATTAATTTATCACATCATATACTCACTGATGCGGAAAAATCGTTACTGATGAAAGGCCTATCTTTCGTGCCAACTAACAATTTCAGAATTTTTGACTGGGTGAAAGACATACATCTCTTTGCACGCAAACTGAAATGGAAAAAGTTCTTTGCACTGAATGAGGCCAAGAGATGCCTGGAGTTGGGAATTTCACCAGAAGATTTACCCGGAGTAACCACACTATCAAACTTGTTAGAGGAAAATGAAAGGGAACGAGGTCTGGGCCCCTTTTCCACCTGCCAACCAAAGTCCAGGAAGATGCCCCCAGTGAGTGACCAAGACAGCATAGACATCTTCACCAGGGTAGTTACACAGGAACTGGAACAACTAGCCCAAAAACCTTGGACACAAAAATTGAACCTTAACAGAGGAGAACGACTGGCATTAAGGAAACTACAAGAGGACCGCACTATTGTAATCAAATCAGCCGACAAGGGGGGAAATTTAGTCATCATGGACCACAACATGTAGAGGGACATGTGCCATATGGTCCTGAGAGACAAGGATGGTTACAAAATCCTGGACTCAGACCCCACTGATCACTTCAGGAAGCAGCTAAAAACTATATTGGATGAGGCTTTCACCACCAGAATCATCGACAAGAAGTAGTATGCATTCCTTCTACCTACAGCTCCTCGAGTCGCAACGTTCTACGGGCTACCTAAAATCCACAAGGGCCTACACCCTCTAAAATGCCGTCCCATTGTAGCGGGCATTGACAACCTTACCCAGAATCTCGGAATCTACATCGATGAGATTCTTAGGCCGTTGGTCACGAGCATTCCATCATACATCCGCGATACAATGGACCTCCTGGCAAAACTGGCGGACATCACAACAGAGAAGGACTGTTACTTGGGAAGCATCGACGTCGAAGCTCTATATAGCTCCATCCCACATTCACAAGGTCTACAGGCGGTGGAACACTTCCTCCAGACGAGGAGTGTACACCTCACCAATCATAACAACTTCATCATTAGGATCTTGGAATGGATACTCACCCACAACTACTTCCTGTTCAACAACAGAGTGTAACCCCAGCTCAGGGGCACAGCGATGGGGAGCCCTATGGCCCCCTCGTATGCTAATCTGTTCCTGGGCTGGTGGGAGGACATAGTGGTCTTTAGCGACAAATATGATCATTACCACCATTACATCGAATTCTGGGGGCGCTACATAGACGATGTGCTCATCCTATGGTCCGGCACGCCCGGAGACTTCCACAAATTCATCAAAGAACTGAACATAAACGAGATTGGTCTGCGCTTCAAATCTGAGATCAACAAATATGCTTCTTAGATACCGTCATAAGGATACAGGACACTACAATCTCCACAGAAGCATACCGTAAGCCCACAGCAGGAAACAGCTTGTTGAAGTGGGAAAGTCACCATCCCCTTAACCTAAAGACTGGAATCCCTAAGGGGCAGTACCTTCGCATCAGACGGAATTGCAGTACGATACAGTCTTTCGAGAAAGAAGCTAAATTACTCCAAGCAAGATTCAAGGAAAGAGGGTATCCCAACCGTACCCTTTCTCTGGCATACCAAACAGCTAAACAAAAGGATCGCCGGGAACTTCTGACACCCAAGAAAAAGGACACCACAGGAACATCGGAAGACTTAAGGATCCTAGGGACATACAATAGCGAAGCATCCCAAGTCAGATCCATTCTGGAGAGAGCTTGGCCCATCCTCAAAACAGACCCTCATCTTAACCCTATGATCCCGGACCGCCCACAGGTCACCTACAGGAGGGGACGTAACCTTGGGGACTTGATCACCAGCAGCCACTATACACCTCCTGTATCCCAACCCTCTACCTGGTTGGACACACGTACCACTGGCACTTTCAGATGTGGCACCTGCAAAGCTAGCCGCTACATATCAGTGTCCAAAACTTTTTGTTCCGGTACCAACCCCAAAGTCTATAATACCAGATCGTTCGTCAACTGCAAAACTCAGTGTGTTATCTATCTGGCCACCTGTGAATGCCCTAAGTCATATGTGGGTAAGACCAAAAGAGAATTCAGGCGTAGGATACTTGAGCACATCAGCGACATCGAACACTCACGGATGAAACCAGTGTCGAGCCACATGCGGACCATGCACCCACAAGCTCCATTCAACATTACCTTCCAAGCTATTGAAAGACTGAAACCCGATATACGTAGGGGCGATCATGACAATAGACTTCTAAGAATGGAAACCGAGTGGATTTATCGTCTCAAAACCCTGGAACCAGACGGTCTCAATGACCAGTTGCTGTTCACACCTTTTATCTAAAACCACTTGGTCCACCCCCCACTCCCTCATAACGAGAACTACCCGCTCCCTCCATATGCCCTACCTTCTCAAATCTGCTCCATTACCATCATCCCACTACTGTGTATTAGCTCACCTTACAAGAAATTATCTCGCCTGACCCATCTATCCATTTTGAGACACCTATGTAGTATCATGCCATCCCTTACTAAGCCTAGCGCATGTCCTTGGCTTCACATCCTATAATTATTACTATTTGCTCTTTGTGCCTCATTTTACATATTGCCTCTGCCCTCTCCTTACTTACCATTAATTTTCTACTAACACCTGTCAGCGTAGCATAGCCAAACAGCGACTTTTGTATAGCCCACTAACACTGGCTTATCTACTCTATTCTATAATATTAGAAGAGTAGGCAATACACTGTGCCTCCCAGTGAGATTTTACGATCACACATTAAGGGAATCCCTAGTGTGGGCAATAAGTTTCAACCTCTATACCGCACATGCGCGTACCTACACGGCGACGCACTGACGTCATCATGTCTCTGCGGCGCCATCTCAACCGTGCGGTTAAAAGGACGCGCCGTCGTCAGTCCTTGCAGACGCACACCAGCCGCCTGTACCACCACGTGAACCATCCTCCACATCTAAACGTAAGTGTTAGTCTGTTAGACTATCATCCGGGCCGTTCATGTCAGGACGTACCCTCTATGTGTTTACATCTGGTTTTACTATACCCATATAATTTTAGGGGGGACTTATTCTTCTGCCGGGGCCACACGCCGCATTGTCATCATGGATTAGCGCATAGTCCACCTGCATCAGAGGTAGGCGCCTTCATGTACCCCGATGCCTATTATAGCACACATATAACAATGCGGATTTTGACACACTTTATATATATATTGTTTATAGGCATGACCATTCTCTGCATGTTTGGCTTTATCTTGCTACCCTAACAACGACATCTACTAATGGTGACCTACGGCATCATCTCTAACAAACCACTAATATCAGCATCTGTCACTATACTCTTGAATTTCTGTGCTATGACGACCACATCGTCTTGACGGGGTTGAGAGGTACTATCATTTATACATCATTGACTGAACATTCAATTTTCTTATTTACAATACATCATGGCATTGATATACTGTCTGCACTTACTTTTACTAGATTAACTATATGGCTGAATAATCCACATACTAGAACATCCCTGATGAACCCAGCTACTGTTATCAGCTACAAGGGGGAAACGCGTCGGATGACTCGTGGATATAATTGTCGTTAGAATCTTTGATCTCTACCATAACCCATGCTCGTCTTGAACATTGATTGCACAGCCTTGTATGAACAAATAATATACAGACAGTAGACCGTTATCAAACGACTTGAGGTGACAACCTTATCACTTCGGGACAGACTGCGTATCCAGCACTAGGGACAACACCCGCCAAGGCACTGAGTTTGCTCAGCCCCAGCGGGACCCTAGAGAAAGGCAGGGTTTAATAGCCGTCACGACTGTGGACACACATCCATACATCAATTATACGCTCTTGCATTCTTTGCCACCAACATGAATGTTCTTGGTTGCTCCATGGAGTGACAATATTCACTGTATATATTCACTGTATATATGAGACACATGTATATACCAAATAAAATTCTGCATTACACTGCATAATCTAGTGTTTTGTCCACCACTTTTTGTTTTTTCTGTAAGTATTTTTCTCTGTCTGACATACATAAGGGGGACACCACCATCGGACACGATTTACCTGTAGGGATCACATACTTCCCTTCTGTACTCTTATGCTCACACTTAGGCTGGGTTCACACAAAGTATATTTCAGGCAGTATTTGGTCCTCATGTCAGGTCCTCATAGCAACCAAAACCAGGAGTGGATTAAAAACACAGAAAGGCTCTGTTCACACAATGTTGAAATTGAGTGGATGGCCGCCATATAATGGTAAATAACTGCCATTATTTCAATACAACAGCCGTTGTTTTAAGATAACATCCACTCAATTTCAACATTGTGTGAACAGATCCTTTCTGTGTTTTTAATCTACTCCTGGTTTTGGTTGCTATGAGGACCAAATACTGCCTGAAATATACTGTGTGTGAACCCAGCCTTAGTATGAGACCGGCCGTTCTGGCCCGCATCAGAACTCTCCACTGCACACTATGGAGTGTGGCTGGAGCCACTTACTCCACAGTGTGCACTTACAGGGTTTTCTTCAGCCGCAATTCAATGAATATGACATTAATATGACATGACAGTTCTCTACGGCGCCGCTAGGGATCCCGGCCGGAGTGTATACACTCCGGCCGGGATTCCCTTGGCCTGCAGCACAACGTAGGTTCCGTACCAATCACGGCCGTTGCAACAACGGCCATGATTAGTAAGGAACTTACGTTGTGTTAACATGGCCTTAAGGTGTGATAAACTGGATACATAAAAGGGTGATCTTTACATGTTGTAAACTGTTCAGCTTATTAAAAGGATTCTACATGGATCTCATAAAAGTGCATATCCTATAGCGGATAAATGAAATGTCTTTACTGTGCTAAAAATATTCAGAATTTGTCAAACACAAACTAAATTCTCTGCTGTTTCTCAACATTTCATAACCTAAGTGGCCTTTGCATTCCTGAATATTGTGTTCCAACAATTCATGGCGGATGTCTAAACTCTGTCCAGCCATAAGGACTCACTCACCAGTAATGAACGGCTGAAGTTCTGGACAGACTGGTGAACTCTGTTGCGTGACATGAAAGCTGCATGTCATTTTTCCAGGAAAGCTGTGCATCAAATTAAGAATGTTTTTCTGCAAGAAAAAAAGCAAATATAGAAAATCATTATTAGCGAGTGGCCTAAGGCCAAGGAAGAAAATATATAGTGGTCCCGGGAGTACAAATGAGTGCTATTTTTCTGACAGTGTACAATACAGATACCAGAATTGTGCCCACCGAAACAGATTTGTATTCATTGGAAGTAATCTACAGGGGGGGGGTTATGATTTTAGTATAAACCTAGAATCCTTCAAAGATGTTATCCCAAGATTAAAAGTTATCCCCTAGCCGACTGTTGGGGACCCCATTGAATACAAGAAGGTCACATTTTTTGATCCCATTGAAGAAATACTGTTTTCCTTTTTTTTTTTTTTTTTATAATATGTTAGCATACTCCTGTATCCTAAAATATTATGGTCAGCACAGACTGCTGTTAGGGCAATATTTTATGTATAATCCGTTTTTATTAACATTTATCATAAGAATGCACAAATGCTAAATTATATCGCTAGTAATAAAGATAACTCATGACAGGATGGTATTTTACAAATGTTATAAAATTGAACGTAGCAAAAATAAAACACACATTGCACAAATCTTTTTGCCTTTTTTTTTTCTACTGTAAAGATCCACATTATATTTTTGTCCACAATATTAGACCTCTCATAGCCTAAACTACTCCGGAAAAAGAAAAGGGGAATTAGAAACAGTACAAATAACATAGGAGGATGGGGCAATATTTTATGTGCCCTAACAGAAGACTGACTTGCTCCCCATTCGCTGTTGGTGCATGTAATAGAGGGGGTAAGAGCGGGGGCATGGGTTAAGAGGGGAGCTGACCGATGGGCTGCCCAAACGATCTTTAGCCCATAGGAGATAGTGGTGGTCTGCAGACTGTCACTATCATTATCTTGGTCATTTTGGTTCATACAGAAAGAAAACGATCAGCCATCGTTCATGTTGGCTGATTGTTGCCATTCTGCATGAGCTACTACACGAAAATTATCATCTGGAACAGCTGGTAATTGGCCGAGTACAGCCAATAATCGCTTTGTGTGATAGTACCCTTACTGAACAGAAAGCCCTGGGTGCTTTCTAGGTCCCCGGGACTGATTACAAAAGGGGAAACGTGATCTAGGGGGCAATCACCTTGGATAACGCAGTCATAAATCCTTGTGATCCAAGGGTTAGACAGCTGGGATAGGTGGTTCCTCCAATCCGGGCTGTACAGAGGAGGCTGCTCTAATAATTAATCTGTTACAAACAGTCCATTATAAGAGTAGGAGCGGACAGGGAGACGCAAACCCCTTCTATTGCAGCAACACCAAATGCTGTCACTGCAAACTGAGAACCGCAGAACCTAATGATTTTGGTGGGCAGATGTTAAAGGGTTTAAAAACTGTTGGGAATAGATGCAAAATGTATATTGGTAAATTGTATAGCTGTTTAATTCTTTAAAAAGAATAACCTTTGTCTGCTGAAGCCAGAATATCCCCTTTAAGCATTTTTTTTTTTCTCAACTAGTTTAATTCCCAATGTGACTCCCCAATAACTGAAGCAGAATTAGAGGAAGAATCAGCCACTGGGCGATTCCTTTAAGAAAGAAAACAAACAGGAGGCCAAGAGGAGAGAAAACAAAAGCTGCAGAACACAAGAGCACAGCTGGAACGAGGGGAAAGTGTTTATGCTGACAAAAAATGTAATTATTTCCTATTTGCAAAGCGCCACCCTATTCTGCTGTACAGTGCGGACGCATGTACATACGTGTTTGTTTTTACTGCAGGCAGGTTGGGTCAAGTGTAATGTGGTCTGCAAAAAATGGAGAAATTTAAGTGCACTGCACATAATTTACCTTCCTGAGTACTATCTGTAAAGGGAACATTTGCATTTTGAAAGCATTAATGCCGCTGATTTCCTCTCGTGTGCAGCTGTGAAGGTGGCAGAGGCGAAAACATTTCCACTGAAATTGAATGTAGGCAACAAATGAGCTGCAGAAAACAGTTTGTAGGCTTTTGTTCACACCATTTATTCCAGGCATAGCTTCTTCCTATCCCACTGGGCAGTACTTACACTCACAATAAAGCAAGCAGCCAGGCTGAGCTTTAGTCGATAATAAACACTAGCAGGCCATTGTTTACCGAATCCAATGCACTGTTCTAAATATGGAAAATGAACGGCTGACTTGGAAATTATGTTTCGTGTGATTTCACATTCTATTTCGGATATCAAGTTATTTGTTGCAGTCATCAATATCAAAAAACAGAACAAGGAAGCAAAAAATTGCTGTGGATTTTCCATGCAGATATGCGGACGTCAAATCCACAGCAGATAGTGTTGATAATGCTGTGGTTTCTCTGTAGTTATATTGAAATGCAGCCATAAAAAGCTCAACTTAATGGTTACCTAAATAACACACATCTGGCCCATATTGCACCAAAAAAAGTCTTACGTGACCACATTTTTTAGGCTATGTTCACATGCTGTAATACAACGCCATTGTAATACAGCACAGAGACCAGCCGCCATGTAGTAGTATCGGTTGTAGGAACATTATCTTTTTACTATTTGGATTGCAGGCACCTTTGGGTGTGCCCAAAATCCAATTGACCATTGACCATAGTGTAAAGTACGGCCGGGAGCTGTACTTTACACTGTATGCACAGACTATTTTCTACAGCCACTGTTTACCAAACTGCGGTCGTAGAACATGGACATGTCGGTCGTTGTCCCATTAAAATAAATGGGATTGTATTAAAGGGGTTGTCCAGCGAAAATCTTTTTCTTTCAGATCAACTGCTGTCAGAAAGTTATATAGATTGGTAATTTACTTCTATTAAAAAAATCTCAAGTGTTCCTGTCCTTGTTAGCTGCTGTATGTCATGCAGGAAATGTTGTTTTATTTTCATTCACAGTTCTCTCTGCTGACATCTCTGGTTGAGACAGGAACTATCCAGAGAAGAGGTTTTCTATATAGAAAACCTCTCCTGCTCTGGACAGTTCCTGTCTCAGCCAGAGATGTAAGCAGAGAGCACTGTGTCAGACTGAAAATAAAACAACATTTCCTGCATGACATACAGCAGCTAACAAGGACAGGAACACTTGAGATTTTTTTAATAGAAGTACATTACCAATCTATATAACTTTCTGACAGCAGTTGATTTAAAAGAAAAAGATTTTTGCTGGACAACCCCTTTAATTTAATTAACAACAGTCATTTAAAGAACGGCCGTTGTTAATAGAATTAATACATTGTATGGCCGTAGCCTTAATATACTTTCTGGCGTAAAACTAACAGATGATGCAAACTTATGCTGCGTTTACACGTAACGATTATCGTGCGAATTTGCGCAATAACGATCGAAATTGAACGATAATCGTATGTGTAAATGCAGTGAGTGATCAAACGACGAGCGAGAAATCGTTAATTTTGATCTTTGAACATGTTCTCAAAACGTCGTTGACTGTTTGCAAAAAATTTGCAGATCGTTCCGTGTAAACAGTCGTTCGCCGATTTAACCAATGTGTGAGATAGGATTAAGCGATCGCAAAACGAATTTTCCGTACGATATATCATACCGTCTAAACGCTGATCGTTATGAAAAAAAAACAAAAAAAAAAAAAACGTTACTCCGACATCGTTAATCGTATGATTGGGCCAATTATCGTTTTGTGTAAACGCTGCATAAGGCACAGGTGTCAAATAAAATTTTGCGGCCCTCCCGCTGTTGCAAGACTAAAATTCCCATAATGCCTGGACAGCTAAAGCTTTGGCTGTCCAGGCATGATGGGAATTGTAGTTTTGCAACAGACAGACGGCCGCAAAATTTTAACTAAACTCCAAAAAGAGAAACATGTTGCAGTTCCCAGAGGGCAGTGTTATCAATGGCTGCCAATAATTGCATGAAAAAGTAGTGATTTGGGGTAGTAGCGCACTTTCTCCTGATCGGTGTGAACACCTGAAAAAAACCTGTGGCATATCAAAATTAGTTTTTTTGTTTTGTTTTTTTGTTTAGTTTTTTATGTGACAGGTACACTCAGCTAAAAAAAAATAATTTAAATTAATTCTTATCATACATGTTTCTATATACACACACTAACATTATGTAAGGGTGCTATTACACGGGCCGATGGGGGCCCGATAATAACTGTAAACAAGTGCCGATCTGCTAGATCGGCGCTCGTTTACTGGGCCTATTACACGGCCCGATTATCATTTAACAAGGGCTGCAGGGACATTGTTACCGATGACCCTGCAGCCCTTGCTTAAAGCGTAACTGTCATATTTTTTTTATTGCAGAAATCAGTAGTATAAGCGATTTTAAGAAACTCTGTAATAGGTTTCATCAGCCAAAAAAGCCTCCTTCTGTACTCAAGAAGCAATTTTCCAGCCTCCTCCCCTGACTTCTTATCTGTGCATTATCAGGCAAATCCGTCTTCATTACAGAGAAGCCAGTGAAGACGGGTTCTGCTCTCTCCATTGTAAGCCTATGAAGGGGGGAGGGGCTGAGGGAGATGAGGGAGCAGGAAGAGGTGACATGAAGGTCAGCTGTTTGTAGACTGTCTGGGCACCTAAACCGCAGGATTCAGAGGTCAGAAAGGTCAGTGCTTATCTATGAACTTACTGAGAGAAGATTGCAGGGTGTTGTGCTGTGCAGGACTGCTCCGTGCTCAGTCACTCCTAACAGCCCCTCCCCTCTCCATAGCCACATAATGGAGAGAGAAATCCTGCTTCATTTGATGTGAGGGGGGAGGCTGGGAGATTGCTTTTATAGTACAGAAGGAAACACTTTTGGTTTATAAAACCTATTACAGATTTTCCTAAAATCGCTTGTACTATTGATTTTTAATGTTTTCAAAAAAATGGCCCTGAAATGACAGTTACGCTTTAACTTTATACATTACCTGTCCAGGCTGCAGGGCTCCTCTTGAGGTCTTCTCCCTGGGTCCCGCGCGCTCCAGCTTCAGAGTGGCCTGTCTCAGCTGACAGGCCGCTCAGCCAATCACTGGCTGCGGCGGTCCCGGACAGTGATTGGCTGAGTGGCCTGTCAGCTCAGACAGGCCACTCTGAAACTGGAGCGTGAGGGACCCGGGAAGATGACCACAAGAGGAGCCCTGCAGCCTGGATAGGTAATGTATATCGTCAGCCGCGCATCGCTATTACACGTAGCGATGCGCGGGCGGCACCCGACAATTATAGGTTCATACCTATATCAACGATCAGCCATTGTCATCGGCTGATCATTGTATTTACTACACGGAGTGATACTCTTTCTGTGTAATAGTACCCCTACACAAACTGCAATATAAAACTTAGATATCCCCCATAAGGTCTGATCTACTAATAGATGGAGGACCAGATATCCAGCACAAGGAGTGTATTGTGTTCTTAGTGCTTTGGCTTTGTACAGTACATCAGAGGTGTATTTATTCATGCATTGTGCAGAGATCTAAATAACTGCTGTCTGTGTTGGTTTGTTGTTGCTTAGCATTAGCAAAAGTTCGTTTCTTTTCTTCTTTATATAAAAAACAAAGAGAAAAGCATTCATAATTATTCTGCGACTTACAAGGTGAGATATCATGGTGTGCCAATTTGTAGGGCAAAGAAACAAAGGCACATTACTGTTTTAATTTACATGCAGAGAAACCTTCATTTAGGATATTATTTCCTACATACAAATAAAAAAATACAAAACAACATAAAAAATATGCAGGTTTACAATGCAGCATGGTGGCTAAGAGGTTTGCGCTGTTCATACTGCAGCTATAATTTCTTTATCTCATACAACCACGTACGGTGGCCACACACAGCTGATGGGAGCAGTTTGTTGAACTATTGTCTGGTGAACAATTGCTTCATCAGTACAGACACATGTACATTTTAGTGCATATAGGCCATTAGAGTTGTTTAAAGTACCATATTTAGTACTATATTTTTCACTTAAAAAAAAAAAAAAAAAACTTTTTAGAAAGAAAAAAAATCTTGCTAAAAAGTGCATGCTTCTTAAAATCTGCCTGGTCTGCTTCCCTAATTTTTAAGCAAAGCGATGTTATGGCAATGTAGCAGAGGTGTGTGAGTGTGTGTCTGTTTATTGGTTTAGTAGCACTGTGTGTGTCTGTGGGTATGTTTATGTAGCAGAGCTGTGTGTTTCTTTGTTGGAGAGCTGTTTGTGTATAGTAATGAAGCAGAGATGTGTATGTGTCTGTATACTGATGTGTGTCTATATGTATGCTTATGTAGCAGAGCTGTGTGTGTATATGATGTAGCAGAGCTCAGTAAGTATGATGCAGAATGGCTGTGTGTCTATTGTGCATGCAGTAGAGTGGTGTATGTGTGGGTATAATGTAATGCACAATGTACTTTGAAACCTTCACTGCATTAATCCCTTCACTGCCTTAGACAATAAGGGAATTTTATTAACATGGAATATTTTTCCAACAGTTTCTAAACCAAGGGTGTGTCTTATAGTTAGGTGCACCTTATAATGCAAAAAAACTTACATCCCAGAACAGCTTAACTTTTCCATGGATCTCTGTCCTTGCTATTGCCATGCAACCCAGCACACACTTTCCCCCAATTCCCCTTGCGTGCAGGTTAAGTGAAGACCAACTGCCAGTACTTCCTAAACACTGATGGACTGAACATGCCTGACCTGCCTTAGTGGGTCATAACGAATGTCTTGTTTTTAGCCATCATAATAAGATACAATACTATCTAATACAGTGGTGCCTTGGATTACGAGCATAATTCGTTCAGGGACTGTGCTTGTAATCCAAATCCACTCTTAAACCAAAGCAAACTTTCCCATAAGGAATCATTGAAATACAGATAATTGGTTCCACACCTCAAAAATAATGAAAATGGAAAACAAATGAAACAAACATTTTTAAACAGCAGAATATGTGATATTATAAGTTACTGTACAGTATAACAATCAGCATGTATAATCTATAGTAAGTGCATAACCCTGAACAACAGCAGCAGTTTGTAGATCGAGGATGGAGCTGCAGATCCCCATAATGCAGTAGTGTAGTACAACAGGCTAGAATGGAGAAGCAGGGCTGCTGTCAGAGGTCTGTGTGGTCACATAACAACAATGGGGAAGGGGGTGTGTTCAGCATGGACCAATCAGGACTAACAGACACTGCAGGGAGCATAAAGAATGAGCAGGGTATATGTGAGCACATACATGCAGCGCTCTCTGCCCGGGGAGAGAGGAGTTACAGCTATAAAGAGATTACCTCCATAGTCCTGTCCCCAGATGTAAGCCCCAGCCTGAAGTGGATATGCTATGATTTGGAAGGTGAGGGAGATTTCCTGGGTCAGAGTACAGTACTGTAGACCATCCTGTGCAGACCATGTCCCTCTCACACTCCCCCTCCCACACAGTACAGGGAGCTCTTAAACCAAAACAATGCTCTTAAACCAAGTCACAATTTTGAAAAACTGTGAGCTCTTAAACCAAGTTACTGTTAAACCAAGGAACCACTGTATAAGTTCTTGAATTGTGCAGAGAAGCGGAAGACCAATATAGAACAAGTGGATGTGCTGCCACATGTTTCTTTTTTTGGGGTACATTCTTTAAGCAATCATATTTTTATATTCTGTTTACTTATCTAATTTACAGAGCATGACTAAGCACGTCTCAGCTTTACTGCCTTAAAGGAAAACTCCGGCCAAAAGTATTTTCTAATATGTTATTACTTATGGAAAGTTATGGGAAATGCACATACAGGGCTATTTCCCTTTAGTAGCTCATGGAGACTTAAAATTCTCTAAAATACTGTGACGTCACGAATCAGGGTGTAATTCCTATAGAGTGGCCAGCAGGGGGTGCAGTATATATAGCAGCCTATGGACTTTATTGAAGTCTATGGGAGATGTAATGTGTAATGTAATGTAATCTACCCTTTATTGGTACACTATGTTTATGGGATAATTTGGGAAGCAAGGACATTTGCTCCCCAAATGGAAGGCACCGAGCAGGGAGGGAGAGAGGTAGGTGCATCTAACTACCTCCTCTCTCCCTCCCTGCTTGGTGCAGTGGTAGAGGTAAGCACACCTACTCCTCCCATCATCTGCTCATAGTATGCTGGGGGTGACATCCTGGACCGAATCGGCAGGACACGGGGGCGGCAGTGATCTGGCAGTCTGATATTGGCACTGGCAGGGAAGTAAGTTGTGCGGCTGTGGGGAAAGCAGGGAGGCTGGAGGGTTGGTGATGGGGTGATGAGAGGGCAGGAAGTTTACCGGTGGCGAAAGTGTGGGGTGGATGGGGGCCAGATTTATGAGCGCTGCGGCAGGTGTGGGGTCGGTGGTGGGGACTGTCTGCTGAGGGGGGCTTGGTGCTGGGGATCTCCTTTAACTAATCCTACCATCATCTGCTCAAACTATGAGCAGATGATGGGAGTAGTAGTAGTGCTTATCTGTCCCACTGCACCAAGCAGGGAGGGAGGAGGTAGTTTGATGCACCTACCTCTCTCCCTCCCTTCTCGGTGCCTTCCATTTGGGGAGCAAATGGTCTTGCTCCCTAAATTATCCCATAAACATAGTGTACCAATAAAGTGTAGATTACACTACATTACACATTACATCTCCCATAGACTTCAATAAAGTCCATAGGCTTCAATATATACTGCACCCCCTGCTGGCCACTCCATAGGAATTACACCCTGATTTGTGAATCACTGTATTTCAGAGAATTTGAAATCTCCATGATCTACTAAATTAAGGAAAATAGCCCTATATGTGCATTTCCCTTAATTAATGTACATTAGGAATTCGTTTAACTTTCCATAAGAAACAACATATTAAAAAATACTTTTGGCCCGACTTCTCCTTTAACACTCCATTACCAATGCTACACTGACACTTATTAGGCAATGATAGAAGGTGAGATTATACAAATGTGATAAGATGGTGTAGGAGCAATGGACAGACATAATGGCAAAGCTAAAGCATGCTGTATTGTACATCTTCTTACGATTTAAAGGGGTAGTGCGGCGTTTCAAAATTATTCACTAAATAACACACATTACAAAGTTATACAGTTATGCTCAGCCAATCGCGGCTGAGCAGCTAATGACGCGGCAGAGGGGGGCCGGCATGAGGGATGGATGGAGCGGTTCAATCGGCCTCCCGAAGATGACATCATTATCCCAAGATGGCGGACGGGGGTCGACACGAATCAGGTGAGTATAGTGCATCACACTTCCGGGTCTAGCGTGGGTGGGTGGGTGCTACGGACACGGGGAAGGGGGCCATTCACTAACATAACATACATTACAATGTTGTATAACTTTGTAATGTGTGTTATTTAGTGAATAATTTTGAAATGCCGCACTACCCCTTTAAGGGGTTATGTTTATCCCCGAGAGGTGTGACATAAAGATGTGAAGAGTTTTACAAGCCATTCATGCTCTACTGGAAATTTTGTGAAGAAAGTATATGCAAAGCAGCTCTCCCATACAGGCAGCTTTTTCTTAAAGTCCGGGTCTGCCTCCTCTAGGAGTCTTAACATATGACTGGGAATGTATGTCAAGCCAGAGATCTCCCCTAAAGGAAATTAAAGGAAATTAAACATTTCTGCGGACAGGGTGCAGAGGAGCAAAAACCTCAAAACCTGCAGATGGGTATTCTTTCCTACTAGAGAGCTCTCTGACTTGGTATATATCCCCAGTCATGTTGTAAGACTCCTAGCTGGAGTAAGACACTGACTTATATACTTATATAAAAGGTGGTTTGAGAGCTGATTTACATACCCTTTCTTCTAACCAGTTAAGAAATGTCTGAGATTGACAGCCTGAGCAGTAACATGTGCAAGCAATTACAATGGGAAAGATACGAGGGAGGCATTTCTAACCATGTGCCTTAGTACATCTGTAGGACAATGAACTTAAGATTTGACCCTGGCCAAGTGCATCAGCATCAACCTGCCATTCTTGTGTTTAACAAAAAAAATTTATAATTTATCAAAAGAAATGACAACTATGGCTGTCCTTAATGTACCAGAAACATATGAAACATCTGTTCCCAGGCTGGCTTACACGCCCTTGGATGCACTTCTGACGTGCTGGGAGGTCTGCTATCCAGCTGCGACATTTTTGGTAAAGGTGTGAGTGCGGCCGGGGCTGGGGGATATCGTGCGGCCGGGGGTGATCAGTGCTGCTGAGGGGGCGATCGGGGCAGCAGGGGGGCGGCCAGGCTATACATTACCGCGATTTTGTCTGCCATTGAAAGAATAGGGTTGGGATCCGCAGCGAGTCTCGCTGCAAATACGCAGCGAGAGGACTCGCTGCGGATCCGGCAAGTGTGTTTGTCCCCTAAGGCTGGGTTCACACTACGTATATTTCACTCAGTATTGTGGTCCTCATATTGCAACCAAAACCAGGAGTGGATTGAAAACACAGAAAGGATCTGTTCACACAATGTTGAAATTGAGTGGATGGCTGCCATTTAATGGCAAATATTTGCTGTTATTTTAGAACAACAGCTGTTATATTGAAATAATTGCAGTTATTTTCTGTTATATGGCAGCCATCCACTCAATTTCACCATTGTGTGAACAGATCCTTTCTGTGTTTTTAATCCACTTATGGTTTTGATTGCAATATGAGGACCACAATACCGACTGAAATATATGTAGTGTGAACCCAGCCTAAGGAACAAAGCTATCATTGGGTATTGTGTGATATAGTGGTGCTCTACTCAAGGACCCAACATGATTTATTTTTGGTTGATCTCCTAAGAGGTATGGTCATTCATGTGAATGAATCCCTACTTATGCCAGACAAAATAATCAACTCCTCTGTTTAATTGAAAAAATTCTTTCACCATGGCAAAGGCATAGCAGGAAAAGAAATTTTTGCAGAGTATAAACCTTTCAAGCGGAACATCATATGGTACTGTCGCAACATTGATGACTTCTTGTTAACGTATGGTCGTAATGTGGCATCCAACCTCTATTTCTCTATTACATAAGTTCCAATTACCTCAAAGTTAATGGGATCATTCTCTGCGTCTCAGGTTGATATCCTTGACCCGTGCCTCACAGAAAATCCTAATACTGCTGAAGTTGTAGCCAATTTGTATATGAAACATTCGGATGACAACATTATTTTCCAAGCAACTAGCTGCTATCTAAAACATACAACTATGGCCATCGCCACAGGAAAGTATTTCAGAGCCAAAGACACTTGGCCTTGCAAGGGGGATTTTACTAAACAGAGCTTAGGGATTGATAGATAATTACCAAAAATGCTGGTATGCATAATGGATGTTAGAGACAGACACCTCTCCAAAATATTGTTCATGACTTTTGAAAACTAAAAGAATTTTTTTTTTACAGATTCTCTATACCCTACATTACATAATTTGGTGAGAAAGTCAAGGGTGTGGATGTGGAGCAAAATAAAAATAAAAACATGTCTAAAATCAATTTAATCCTTAAGGGTATGTTCACACTTACCGGATCCGCAGCGTATTTTCTGCTGTGGTCCGAAGCGTATCCGCAGCAGATTTCATTTAAATAACTGAACACAGCATCAAATTTGCACCATCAAATCTGCTGCGGATCTGCTGCAGATCCTGTAGGTGTGAACTCACCCTAAAATGACCACAATGCTACCTAAGCTATCGGCATCATGTTATAGAGCAGAAGGAGCTGAGCAGAATGATATATATCTTTATGGGAAAAGGTATGACTTGTAATTTATTGATTAAAATCTCTGATGTTTCTATGCTAAAGAGTCCAGTCCCCTGAGTGACACCGCCCATTAAATAGCATTGTCTTGGTGACAGGTTCCCTTTAATTGCTATAGTCTCCACGTGTTGTATTGCATCCTGTGTACCCAGTACTATATAAACTATGTGTCTAGAGCTGCTACGCATTTTGTTCACAAACATAATGGAGGAATGAATTCTTTATCTTTCTTTGGGTACAACTTGTTTCCAAACTAGTAAAAGGCAAAGATGAGAAAGGAGATATATTTTATCAGCTACTGTGCAGTCACTTCAAGTGTAATTGCTGTTATTTCACAATGTAACCCAGCATTTTGCCCAATATTTCAATTCCACTAGTTATGTAAGTCTGTTATGTAAGCTTGCTGTATGTCCCATACTAAAAAGGTTAATTATTAAAGTACATAGGGCATGCCCCTTATGGGTAACATCAGTTCAATTTTGGTTTTAAAGGGAACCTGTCACCCCCCATGCCGGGGTGACAGGCTCCCGACCCCCTGCTACAGCCCCCTATACTCACCTGATCCCGCTTTTGGATCCGGTCGGGTCACGGAGATCTCAGCCGCTGCAGCCCGGCGCGCGCGCTGTGAGATGAGTCCAACACTCATACAGAATGACGGAGAGTCCAGCGCTCCGTCATTCTCTATGAGTGTTGGACTCATCTCTCAGCGTGCGCGCCGGGCTGCAGCGGCTGAGATCTCCGTGACCCGACCATCTCCAGAAGTGGGACCCGGCGCGATCAGGTGAGTATAGGGGGCTGTAGCAATGGTTTAAGTCAGGGTCTTCTAAACCATTTACTATATAGGTCCAGCCAATCTACACTGACTCTAGGACTATCAAACACATTCTATCGCGTAGTGCCAAATATCACCTATATTACTCCAACAGCTCCAACCAAATACCAACATCCCCACAAATGAAGAATTAATGGGCCTGCAATAGGGCCACTATAAATGCAATGAAGTCTTCTTTTTCCCAGTAGGTATCCTCCTGGGAAGCCCCTAAACTCCATATGGTGGTGCACATTTAAGCCAGAGTAGATTCCATAAAAAGGGAACTTTTAAACAGCTTTTTGGCAAAAAGCTGTTAAAGAGTTTCTCAAGAAACTATACCGATAAATGACACAGAAAATTCATAAATTCCTCTAGCCCTCGGGACTTGGTGCGTCCTGATCTGCTTATATTAAATACTACTTCCCCAGTGGTAAATCAACACCACCTGTCCCCTATTTCATACCACTTTCCAAATCCCCAGCCCCAAGAATGTTTGTTAACGTTAATGCAGAGCTGGCATTATCAGTGCAGTGTTTGCTTCAAATCCCTGGTGTTTGTTGACTCCCCACACAGGTAGGAACTCTGCTCCATAGACATTTGGTGAACTGCTCCTCACATTTGAAGAAGCATTGGTTTAGGTCATGCTGTGAAATACTCAAAAGAACACTGCAGAGACACGATCACGTGTCTCGACATCAGTGAACTAGCCAGACCTTCCTCAGGGAAGGACCAACCAAGCCAAGGAATGTCTCCAATTAAGGAAATCACCTAAGCAAGGTATCCATCCACAGACATTGGAGACAATTGGAGACATTCCTTGGCTTGGATGTTCCTTCCCAGAGGAAGGTCTGGCTAGTTCACTGACGTCGAGACACGTGATGGTGTCTCTGCAGTGTTCTTTTGAATATTTGATTTCCCAGGGGGCAATGTTCTAGAATACACTGACGTTGAGACATGTGATGGTGTCCCTGCGGTGTTTTGGTTGATCTCACTGAGGTCAACCAGCGTCCTTTTGCATGCACTTACTAGTCATTGCTCCCACTAGCCCGAAACCTACTCCACACTGATGAGGGGCAAAAACCCCGAAACAGCTGTCTGTGAATTGATACCGTGCTTAGGTGGTTTCCTTAATTGGAGACATTCCTTGGCTTGGTTGTTCCTTCCCGGAGGAAGGTCTGGCTAGTTCACTGACGTCGAGACACGTGATGGTGTCTCTGCAGTGTTCTTTTGAATATTTGACTTCCCAGGGGGCAATGTTCTAGAATACACTGACGTTGAGACACGTGATGGTGTCTCTGCGGTGTTTTGGTGTATCTCCGTAAGGTGAACCAGCTTCCTTTTGCATGCTGTGAAATACGTCCAATGCATCTGTATAACAGTCTTCTAACATGCCAATGTCAAGATTGAATAGTTATAGATATTATCCTAAATGACATGCAACTGGTTGTTGGATGAGGCATGAAACTAAAAACGAAATCTTAAAACTACATAAACTAATGATCAGTTCATCCATATTCTACAACATCCTGGATCTAATTCAACCAGGTGGTCATGTGACGTAAACCCCATTGGAGGCTCTGAACACAAATGTGCACAGGGGCTTAATAATAATACTGCTCTAAGTTGCATCCAAAACAGGAGTAGCCAAGCTGCTTTTAAATAGTGCAATGGTAGCTGTAAAACAAAATTAGCATCTAAAAGCGAGCAATCCTTTATTTTCTCTTAGGCAGGGATGGGATGGGCTCAGATACACATCACTGCTCTCTTAAGCACTTCTACATCTGCATTAAAGATGATGACTCTCGGAGGAAAATGTCAGACATGCTCTGCTATTCCTCTAACCTATGGTACTCATACACTGCAGCAGCTGTACATATGAACCATTTCTTTAGAGGCCAATGATCTGAATGCTAATATTGTCCCCTTTAATCACCATTGTAAAGAACACATCCTCCTGGAACGTTTCTCCTAGAAAACAAAAAGTAGTATCTGTTGGCTGTCTCTGCTGTCATGTCTCTAAACCTTTATAAATATTCTTCTGTCTCCCACATCATTTTCTATACCTAAATAGGATATCTACATTTCTCTGTAGGAAAACAACTATCCTCCACAGACATCAAGCCTGATGTATTAGTTATACATGCCTCACATCTATCTTTTTATTCCTCTTGCTCAATCCATTGCTTAGTTCTGCTTCATTTATCTAAAAACTTGATTTTTACCTCACCACTGATTCTGTGTAAACACCAACCCTGCCCCTAAGGCCCAGTTTACACTGAGCAAAAATGGCGGAATTCTGTGGCGAAGCTCTCCACCGTGCTCGGCTTCCTGCAGTATCTCTATGGGAGGGCGCGTGCCTCCGCTTCCTCCCCTCTCCGCTCAAAGGATTAACATGTCAATTCTTGGAGCTGAGAGCGGCGGCAGCGGAGGTGTGCGCCCCCCCCCCAATAGAGATACTGCAGGACACAATGTGGCGGGATTCTGCGGAGGAGAGCTCCGCTGCAGAATTCCACTGTTTTTGCTCATTGTGAACTGGGCCTAATAGTTTCTTGATTTGATTACTGTAACCCACCACTAGTTGGCACTCCTCTAAACAGGCTGGCTCTTTCTTTTCACAGATTACCAATTTCAGGAAGAATTCAATCCAAGTTCTCCTACTAATCCACAATGTCACATATCTCTGCTCTTATCTCCGTCTCCCCAATAATCTGCAACTTTCATCCTCCCTCATAATATCCCCTCATTTTCATCTTCAGGCCTTTTTCTGGGCTACAATTATTCTGTAAAACCATTACAAGTGTGCCTATCATTTCCACTTTTAAAGACACTCTATCAATAGGTTTATGCTGTCCTATCTATGGGCAACATAAAGTAATGACAGAGAAGCTGAACAGAATAATGTATCACTTCCATCACTTACTACTGATGTAAGTGATCCCCTCCTTGGTTGAACTTGATGGACATGTGTCTTTTTTCCACCGTATTGACTATGTAACTATGTAACTACTGTTCAGCAGATTCAGAGATATCCTCCTGAATAACAAGGACTCTATGCACCACCCACTAGTTCTATCCATTCTATGTGTGTACTTATTACTCCTCAATATTCATGAGCACTTTTACTTGTGTGCTTTCTTCCTAGTTGTAAGGGCCGTATTACACGGCCCAATGAGCAGTGTAAGCGAGCGCCGATCTGTTATACCTACCCATGCTCTCCCTGTGTCCTGGGACTTTTTCCATGCTCCCTGCAGCCACCTCTGACAGCCCGCTAAGCCAACCACTGACCAAGGCAGGACATCCCCATGGTCAGCCACTGGCTGAATGGCTTGTCAGTAAAGATTTGTGGGCAGAAGTGTGAGAAGCAGGAAACATGGGGTAAAGACTGCATGACACCGGGGGAGCCTGAACATGTAAGTATAAACTTTATTATTTCCTTACAGTGTCATCAGCCACGCATCGCTATTACACGGTCAGCAGCCGAAGATTTTTGAACTTGCTAAAAGACAACAATCATCTGACTCTTCTACTGATCGTCGTCTGTATAAGACGGAGCGATAATCTGCCGATTACTGTTCTGTGTAATAGGACCCTAAGCCCAGCAGAATATGTTGGTGACATACAAATATTATTTTAATTCCTACTATGGAGCACAGGATGGAAACAAATTAGAAATCACTCATAGTGACAGGTTTGTGTAATACAGAAGGGGGCATATAAGGCACATGGCATCTAGTCATCATTACAAATAATCTCTCAGGAAGCTTTTACTGGTCTGTGTTTTCTTTTTTTCTTCATCGACCACAAAATGTGCTAAGAAGTTTATCAATAGAAATTACCTTGAACAGTAACTCACTGGTGTTCTTGGCACAATAATAGAGCTTTACACTCCCCATTTGGAAGCCTTTGCCCGTTGTCTCTAGGGTCTTGTGAAGGTCAGCAACATGTAAGAGTATTGAAAACAAGGGATTGATTCCTACTCCACCAGCTATTAAGACCAGATCCACAGGAGAGTCAGATGCTTGAGGATCAAAGAAGAACTCTCCCCCCACTCGTAGAGCTACTTCTGAGCCGAGAGAACACTGCGATAAAGAGGAAAAGCAATAATAATGAACACCAACATGAGCAATGAAATAGATACCAAGAATACAAATAAACCAACACAAATGTATACAGCAACATCATTCATACAATAAAAGATGAAAACATCACGCATTGCGTGTATAAAAACACTAGTAAATAACATAAAAAGGAGAGGTGTGCTCAATATATGCACTCATCTCATTACACTGATCAATAAAAGCCATCAGGAAAAAAGAAATCCCCAATTGTATATTAAATGAATGCACAAAGTCTGATCCGGGCACAGAGAAATAAACACTGCATAAATAGCTGACAGAATTCAGTTTTATACAATGAGTATTAAATTATTTTTCTTGTTTTCGTCCCCCCTACTGATCACTGCTTCAGATATAAAAATGCAAGATACATTCCAGGGATAGACAATCTGTACCCTGTAATGTGAAGAATTGGCATGGCAGCAGTAAACACTTGGCAAAGCAGTTCATTGGCATGACCATGCTGGTTCCATGCTATTCTGAGCTTTGCTACTCTGCGGCTTGCCTGCTCTCCACCATACAAAACAAGGATGTTTATTAATATGCATTACTGAATATATTGTGCGAGGAGCCAAACATCATACATAAAGGACAGACAGTGATCTAAGGAAGAAAGGTGAGAATACACAACATCGAGGCAGAACAGGACTTCATTGAATATGTACAAATGAATGCATACATTTAGTATTTAAAACTCCTATTTATCCCCGTCATAGCATATCTGCTCTCAACATGACAAATGCTATTTTTTCCCAACAAATATTTACACAGATTATTTCCTTTACAGTTCACTATATCAACATTCCTGTGGGTCAGGAGTTTACATACAGCAACAAACAATGTCATGGCTTTAGAAGCTTCTGATGGGCTTACTGACATCATGTAAGTTCATTGGAGGTGTACCGAGACAGTATTTTAACGCCCTTTTTTGCCTCTTAAAAAATCAACAGAAACCAGGAAGGACTTTAGAAAAAATAATATCCAACTCCTCAATTTTTAGTTTTCAAATGCCTTAAGGTATCATGTTTATTTGTTAAAATGATATTGTCCATGTTGAGCCCCTATAACACGGGACCATTGTCGTGTGGAAAATCATTCTATGGTTCGAATTTAAACCATAATCGTCCTGTGTAGCTTCAGGCAAATATCTGAAAATTGTTTGTGTGTTGTTGATCGTTGATTTAGATCTGACTTTATAATCAATATTAATCATTCGCTGTAATTCCACAATCATTCGCTGCAATTCCACAATCATTCGCTGCAATTCCACAATCATTCGCTGCAATTCCACAATCATTTGCTGCAATTCCACAATCGTTCACTGTAATTCCGCATTGTTAATCCTTAAAAATCACTTTGTCTAATAGGACCCTTAGGGTACCTTTACACAGAGAGATTTATAACAGATTTTTTTTAAGCCAAAGACAGGAGCAGACTAATAAACAGAGAACAGGTCATAAAGGAAAGTCTAAGATTTCTCCTCTTTTCAAATCCATTCCTGGCTTTGGCTTCAAAAATCTGTCAGATAAATCTCTCTGTGTAAAGGCACCCTTAGACAGGGTTCACACACAGCATTTTCAGTCAGTATTGTGGTCCTCATATTGCAACCAAAACCAGGAGTGGTTTGAAAACAAAGAAAGGATCTGTTCACACAATGTTGAAATTGAGTGGATGGTCGCTATTTAACGGCAAATATTTGCTGTTATTTTAGTACAACGGCTGTTATATTGAAATAATGGCAGTTATTTACTGTTATATGGCGGCCATCCACTCAATTTCAACATTGTGTGGACAGAGCCTTTCTGTGTTTTTAATCCCCTCCTGGTTTTGGTTGCAATATGAGGACCACAATACTGACTGAAATATACGTAGTGTGAACCCAGCCTGAGGCTGCGTTCACACTATGTATATTTCAGTCAGCATATTTCAGTCAGTACTGCAACCAAAACTAGGAGTGGATTAAAAACACAGAAAGGATCTGTTCACACAATGTTGAAACTGAGTGGATGGCCGTCATATAACGGTAAATAACTGCCATTATTTCAATATAACAGCCGTTGTTTTAAAATAACAGCAAATATTTGACATTAAATGACGGCCATCCACTCAATTACAACATTATGTGAACAGAGCCTTTCTGTGTTTTCAATCCACTCCTGGTTTTGGTTGCTATGAGGATCTGACTTGAGGACCAAATACAGCCTCAAATATACGTAGTGTGAACATAGCCTTAAAATGTACCTGTTATAGCTTTCAAAATCTAAACCAAAAGAAGATGTGATATAAAAGTTTGCAATTTACATTAATTTTTTTTTGTTATCATGGAGAACACGACACTTCCTGTTTTCTAACTCTTTTTTTCCTCAAAGAACAGGAAACAGTCAGTAACAGGAAGTCCTGTGTATCCCAGGCCATCTGAGTGCTCACAGAGAGAAGGCAGTCATGTCATTGACAGACATATTGAGCTGTTTTATCAACAAGCACAAGTCAGAAAATCTGCCTTCATGAGACTGGACCTGGATTTCTGGTAAGTTTAGCTTTGTTTTACGGCTTGATAATAACAAAAAAAAATAAATAATGAATGTAAATTGCAAACTTGCTTTATATCACATCTACTGTTGATTTAGAAAGTTATGATGACAGGTACACTTTAAGGCCCTATTACACAAGCCTAATACGGCAGATAATCACTTTGTGTAATAGGCCCTTTAGATTGCCATGTGACCACTTAACCATCATACTATTAAGAAAGGAAATGCACTGTTTCTTGTAGGGATAAACAGACTTTGGTACAAAAGATAACAAATAAAGAAAAGCAGAAAACTAATTGTCAGTAGCTTTATAAAAGGCTACCTAAAAGGTATGTAAGTTAGATAATTTAAAGGCAATGATACATGTAATAACCAAGTGTTGTACACTTCCAAGCAACGGTGAATGTGATGAAAGAAATAAGATGAAATAAGGCAGTCTTAAAAGGGTTGTCCAGCGAAAATCTTTTTCTTTCAAATCAACTGGTATCAGAAAGTTATATAGATTTGTGATTTACTTCTATCAAAAAATCTCAAGTCTTCCCAGACTTATCAGCTGCTATATGTCATGCAGGTAATGTTATTTTATTTTCAGTCTGGCACAGTGCTCTCTGCTAACAGGAACTGCCCCATGCAGGAGAGGTTTTCTATGGGGATTACCATAGAAAGCCTCTCCTTATCTAGAGAGTTCCTGTTTCAGCCAGAGATGTCAGCTGAGAGCATTGTGACATGACATACAGCAGCTCATAAGTATGGGAAGACTTGAGATTTTTTTTATTAAAATAAATTACAAATCTATATAACTTTCTGACACCAGTTGATTTAAAAGAAAAATATTTTCGCTGGACAAACCCTTTAAATATTGTTATGACAGTTCACATTTATAAGGGGACTGACTAGGAAGCCCGGTTTATTAGCATTAGCCAGCCTCACTGTCTCTGAATCCTCTGTGATGGAGCTGAATGTTAGCTTAGCGCCCTATTACACAAAGTGATAATCTGGCAAATAGGCCGATATAATCGTGTGTAAAAGGACCAGCGATCAGCTAATGAACAAGCCAATGCTTGTTTATTGGCTGATGGCTTTGTTTCTGCCAGAAATCCAGCTTTACCGCACATTTCCCTGCGTAATAGGGGATGTGTGGCCATTGAATAGTGGAAGAAGACTGTTGCATAAACATGATCCAGTAATTTTAATGTGGCCCTTCTACAAGCCTTGATCAAGAATTGTAATAGGCTCAGTAACTGAGCGAGGATCTACATCATGGGTCTCCAAACTGCGGCCCCTCAGCTGTTGCAATACTGCGTCCAATCATGCCTGGACAACCAAATCCAAAGATTTAGCTGTCCGAGCATGATGGGAATTGTGGTTTTGCAACAGCTGGAGGGTCGCAGTTTTGAGACCCATGATCTACACGATCGACACATAAAATAAGGACCTTAGCTTTTTAAGTGAGCCAAACAGTCAACCCCCTCTAAGCACATAACTGATATATAGAGCTGGGGAATATTTCTGCTTGATGAAATGATTGCAGAAGTGAAGGAGACAGGCGCTAAAGCTAGGGCATAAGTGCAAAGCTAAACAATATTATATTAGTAATAGAGATGAGCGAACCTGGAGCATGCTCGAGTCCATCCGAACCCAAACTTTTGGCATTTGATTAGCGGTGGCTGCTGAACTTGGATAAAGCCCTAAGGCTATGTGGAAATCATGGATATAGACATTGGCTGTATCCATGTTTTCCAGACAACCTTAGAGCTTTATCCAAGTTCAGCAGCCCCCGCTAATCAAATACCGAAAGTTCGGGTTCGGATGGACTCGAACCCGGATCGCTCATCTCTAATTAGTAAGTTTAATATTATTCAATGTCTTAACCATTAAACCTATACACAGGATAGCGCTGTAAATGGACAATTAAACGAAACTAGATTATATTAAATCAGCATTGGCATGTTTTATGTGGGGGGATAAGAGTGGGTGTATGAAACTTTGACCAAAGGGTTGAATTATAACAATAATGCCATGCAGAACACTCGCAGCTGGACAATGCTGACCCGTGCATGTGTGAGGACAGGACATGCAAGAATGCAAAGGCTGCTCTCTTACAAAATAACATTTCCTATGTTAGTACAAAACAAGATAGCACAGAGGATATGTCCACCAACTACTGAACTACTTAAAAAAGAGAACACTGAGCTGTAAATGCATTCATCTCTTATACTGTAAATTATATTAAGAATTTAAAATGCACACAAACAAATAGTTTCTCTTCTTTCCTATCAGGTAAAACTTAAAGGGGTATCCCACTCAAACATAACTTTCTAACCCACCATTCTATCACATGTACAAGTAATCTAGTGCCCATAACTTATAATATGTCTGTTTTCAGTTTAGCTTTGTAGGAGTGAAAATGCCCAAATGTATTAAGAGGTTCTTGCCCAATAATATATTTGACACACCTTGGATGGTTCCGAAGACAGAAAATAAAAATTATTCCTTTCATGAGCAGGTGCATTATTTTTGGGCTTTATATGTATGTAATTTAATTGTGATAAATAACAAGAAAAATGTAATACCAACAGTAATACCAAAAGCACCTTAGTCATGGGAGCATGCTGACCAGAGTGTTATATTCCTTTCAGTTTCCTCCTTTCAGCAAAATACAGGATGCCATTTAGACCAGCTTGCAGTTTGTCAATAACCTGCAGACTGATGCCCTTTACAGCAAAAATTCAAACACTTCTAGTAATAGTTAAATTGAGCATAAAGTCTACCTATACCCATGCTTGATGGCTGGGTACATACCTGTGTATGAATCCAGTGAGCAGGAGGATGGAGGTTGTACTTCACAGCAAGCTCCAGAACGCCTTCTCTTTCAAGAAGCCCAGGACTGGAACAAATTGAAAAGCCTCCGACTTTAGGAACCCCAGGAATAAAGAAGTCAACCCTGAGACAAAGTGAAAGAGATGTTATGATGAAAATACACACAGGTACACTTTTATTACTTCTTCAACTGAAGGCTGCGTTCACACTACGTATATTTCAGTCAGTATATGTATATTTCAGTCAGTATATTTCAGTCAGTATTGCAACCAAAACCAGGAGTGGATTAAAAACACAGAAAGGCTCTGTTCACACAATGTTGAAACTGAGTGGATGGCCGCCATATAACAGTAAATAACTGCTATTATTTCAATATAACAGCCATTGTTCTAAAATAACAGCAAATATTTGCCATTAAATGGCGGCCATCCACTCAATTTCAACATTGTGTGAACAGATCCTTTCTGTGTTTTTAAACCACTCCTGGTTTTGGTTGCAATACTGACTGAAATATACGTAGTGTGAACGCAGCCTTAGGCTGGGTTCACACTATGTATATTTGAGGCTGTATTTGGTCCTCATGTCAGGTCCTCATAGCAACCAAAACCAGGAGTGGATTAAAAACACAGAAAGGATCTGTTCACATAATGTTGAAATTGAGTGGATGGCCGCCATATAACGGTAAATAACTGCCATTATTTCAATATAACAGCCGTTGTTTAAAAATAACAGCAAATATTTCCCATTAAATGGCGGCCATCCACTCAATTACAACATTATGTGAACAGATCCTTTCTGTGTTTTCAATCCACTCCTTGTTTTGGTTGCTATACAGCCTCAAACATACAGCCTCAAATATACATAGTGTGAACATAGCCTAAGGCTGCGTTCACACTACGTATATTTCAGTCAGTATTGCAACCAAAACCAGGAGTGGATTAAAAACACAGAAAGGATCTGTTCACACAATGTTGAAATTGAGTGGATGGCCGCCATATAACAGTAAATAACGGCCATTATTTCAATACAACAGCCGTTGTTCTAAAATAACAGCAAATATTTGCCATTAAATGGCAGCCATCCACTCAATTTCAACATTGTGCGAACAGATCATTTTTGTGTTTTTAATCCACTCCTGGTTTTGGTTGCAATACTGACTGAAATATACTGACTGAAATATACATATACTGACTGAAATATACGTAGTGTGAACGCAGCCTTATAATGCATGACGTTTTAAAGTTAATCTCAGAGACTATGGGTCTGTGCAGACAGGTAATAGGAACCTCCCTGATCTAACACTTACTACAGGAAACAGGCAAGATATTCATATAATGAATAGTAGCATATTGGTGCGCTGAGGGGATGGGAAATGCCCCTGATGCACCAGATAGACTTAATATCATATTCCCCTTGATCCCAATATCTAAAAATCAATTGACTAAAAAAAGAAGAGGACCCCTGTGTTCAGCATTACCAGTACTATTGCTGCATACCTGTAGGTTAGTATAAGCTGAACTGTCCAACTACACAGACTTGCCTATCAGCATCTGTAGGTTGTAGTCTCAGCATACATACATACATAAATTCATTGCCCTAATAGCGTTACAGATCGAAAATTTATTGAACTTCCACCATTTTACTTTGCAAATGCATAGAGGACAGGTTGCCCCAACCAGTTACAATAGGGGGCCATAAATGTGCCATACATTATGATGTATTTATGTAAAAGGATGGATGAGGTTCAACAAAGTAATATACACATAATAAAATGTTCCCGAATCCTATTCTTGTACACTGATGTGCATGCACAGCAATTCCTTAAAGAGTCACTGTCGTATTTTTTTTTTTTTGCAGAAATCAATAGTCCAGGCGATTTTAAGAAACTTTGTAATTGGGTTTATTAGCCAAATCTGCCATTATCTGCATGTAAAAAGCCTTTTCCCAGGTCCCCCCCTCCTTCCTCTTTTTCATCCACTCTGAAAAATCTGAAAATTGTGACTTGTTGCAGGAGACGTCCCCTGTCTGTTCTAGGGAGAGGGGAGGGGGGAGGAGGAAGGAGGGAGTTAGCCGGCAGCAGAAAGCAGATAACAGAGGATTACAGGCACGGAGCTGGGTGACAGCTGTAATCTGAGCTCAGACAGGTCACTGGTGATGGTCAGAACAGATAACGGGTGAGGGATTTTTAGATTAACTCTTTGTTGTCCTGTTTTGGTCTTTTCTTTAGCTCTCTCCATAGGAGAACAATGAAGACAGGGGGGAGAGCTTCAAACTGCTTTTTCATGATAAAAATGCATTTTTCGGATAATAAACCCAATTACAAAGTTTCTTAAAATCGCCTGGACTATTGATTTCTGCAAAAAAAAATTTCACGACAGTGACACTTTAACCCTTTAAGGACATGGCCCATTTTCGTTTTTACGTTTTCGGTTTTTCCTCCTTGTGTTTAAAAGGTCATAGCACTTGCATTTTTCCACCTAGAAACCCCCATGACCCCTTATTTTTTGCGTCACTAATTGTACTTTGCAATTACAGGCTGAATTTTTGCATAAAGTACAGTGCGAAACCAGAAAAAAATTCGAAGTGTGGTGAAATTGAAAAAAAAAAACGCATTTCTTTTATTTGGGGGAAATGTGTTTTTACGCCATTCGCCCTGGGGTAAAACTGACTTGTTATGCATGTTCCTCAAGTCGTTACGATTAAAACGATATATAACATGTATAACTTATATTGTATCTGATGGCCTGTAAAAAATTCAAACCGTTGTTAACCAATATACGTTCCTTAAAATCGCTCCATTCCCAGGCTTATAGCGCTTTTATCCTTTGGTCTATGGGGCTGTGCGAGGTGTCATTTTTTGCGCCATGATGTGATCTTTCTATCGGTACCTTGATTGCCCATATACGTCTTTTTGATCGCTTTTTATTACATTTTTTCTGGATTTGATGCGACCAAAAATGCGCAATTTTGCACTTTGGGATTTTTTTGCGCTGACGCCGTTTACCGTGCGAGATCAGGAATGTGATTAATTAATAGTTCGGGCGATTACGCACGCGGCGATAGCAAACATGTTTATTTATTTATTTATTTGTTTACTTTTATTTAAAACCTGGGAAAAGGGGGGTGATTCGGACTTTTATTAGGGGAGGGGGCTTTTTACTATTAACAACACTTTTTTTTTTTTTTTTTACACATATACTAGAAGCCCCTCTGGGGGACTTCTAGTATATACACTGTGATCTCTCATTGAGATCTCTGCAGCATAGATATGCTGCAGAGATCCATGAGATCGGCACTCGTTTGCTTTCGGCTGCTGCAGCCGGAGGTAAACGAGTGCCGAGCCGAGGACGGCGCCATCTTGGACGCGTCCCCGGCCGGCATCAGTAACGGAGATCGCTCCTCCGGGACATGGTCCCGGAGGAGCGATCTCCCCCACTAGACACCAGGGAAACGTTGCCTCCGGTAATCGGAGGCAGCTGTCAACTTTGACAGCTGCCTCCGATTAGCTAATTAGCGGGCACGGCGATCAGACCGTGCCCGCTAATAGCGGCGGTCCCGGGCTACACGCGGCACCCGGGATCGCGGCACTTCAAAGCGGGGCCGCCGCGCGGCCCCGCTTTGAAGTGCAAGTGAGGACATAGGACGTACCGGTACGTCCTATGTCCTTAAGAGGTTAAAGAGGTTGTCCAGCGAAAAAAAAAATTCTTTCAAATCAACTGGTGTCAGAAAGTTATATAGATTTGTAATTTACTTCTATTTAAAAATCTCTAGTCTTCCCATACGTATAAACTGTTGTATGTCCTGCAGGAAGTGTTGTTTATTTACATTCAGAAATAGTGCTCTCTGCTGACATCTCTGGCAGAGTCAGGAACTGTCCAGAGCAGCAGCAAATCCCCATAGAAAACCTTTCCTGCTGGGAAGTATGGGAAGACTTGACATTTTTAAATAAAAGTAAATTACAAATCTATATAACTTTCTGACACCAGTTGATTTGAAAGAAAACATTTTTTGCTGGATAACCCCTTTAACATATATACTAATTACACACAGGAAATGTAGGTTATTTTACTGAACCCCGTTCTTTTACACGAGTGCAACCTGCACAGTTAGAGATAATATGTCATGTCACTACATATTTGTAATGGGATTCTATTAAACTCAGATGCTCTACTTATAGTTCAGTGTTGTAAGACTTATGGGGTATTCACATGTTCCGGAATTGGGAGTTTCCATCATCATCATCATTCATAATGATGCCGGGAGCTCGGAGACTGTTTAAATTTTTGCGCTACTGTACTGACATGCTGTGTTTCGGAGCTCCCGGCATCATAATGAATGAAGATGATGGAAGCTCCGAATGCCATATTTACAGAACCTGTGAATGCCCCATTCGTCTTACATACTTCCTGTGGACTTCTTTCTCCCACCACCATCTGTGAAGGCAGTTTCCTTCCTATAGTTAGGCAATGCTAATGGCATGTATTTATATAAAATTCATCAGACTCTTTCTTCCAGCATCAGCTCCGTGATTGGCCTAAAAACAGAAAATCCTACAAAAAAAAATGGCCAAAGTGGACAATGCCTAAAAAACCTGGAAATCTACTATTTACTTTTGCTTAAAAACACAGCACTTTGGAGCATGTGACACATGAAATGGAATGCGGTAAATCTCAAGGAATCTCGAGTCTACACTTCAAGTATGATTTACACTGTTTTAAGAAGAGTTAAACCGAATGGCAGGAAAAAGAACTCCCTAAAATTCCAAACATTCCAGATAAATAAAGGAATGGATATTAGAAACTTAAACATGACCTAGTAAAAAGACCAGACCTCTATATTATTCAGATTCTTATCATTCAACCCTATCATTTATGAGGGTCAAAGAATCCTTCACTTCTCACAAGGGAAGCTACATGCATCCTAAAACTAATTCTTCCAACAATCTAGAAGATTTTTCCCGGGTATTCGGAAAGGCAATGTAATGGGTGTAATCCACATCAAACGCTACATGTAATATATGGAATTCACTGCATATTTCTCATCAGGGTCCTGCCGCTAGCTTGGGAGCGAATGCGCTCAACTTTCAAGTTTTGTTAAATGACATTGAAGTGAATGTAACAATTTGCTAAGTAATTTTATTTTTGGTCCATTTGGTCCATTTTGCAAAACGCTGTCCAGTTCTTGAGATATTGTCATTTTTTTCATGTGCATTTCAGCCGGTTCTATGCACTGGAGGCAGACCCAGCACCCCTGGTGTACGGCTGCATTCCCACATTCCGTGAAGTTGTCAGTGTACACAGATAATTTTACAGCCCATTGCTTCGTATTGGGCTATTCAGAGGTTTCTTGATTGCACGGATCCGTGATCCGTGCCTTTAAAAAATAGGACATGCCGTAACTCGTAAATTGAAAAACACAGATGCAATGTAATCAATGTAATTTAAAATGCTTTAAACAAATCAGTGAAAAACACAGACATGGATGCAAAACAGAAGCAAAACGGATGACAACAGGGGTGGTTTTGAACGGATCACGGAGGTAGCTACCAGACCACAATCACCGACCAGGAAAAACACTGAATGTGTGATCGCAGCTTAACAATGTCCCTTTTCCTTGGTGACACGCTTCCATTGGAATCAAATCTGGCCATGTCACCAAGGTCGTTACACTGGGGATGCCAGGTCTGCCTCTAGAGCAGAGCAAAGTGCACATGAATAAACCAAGGGCAATAAAGGGAACAGGGCAGCGTTTTGAAAAATGGACTGCGCACCAGGATTGGTACATTTGCTTTAAAGGAGTAGTCCAGTGAAAATTTTTATTGTATTGTCCCCCAAAAGTTATACAAATCACCAATATACACTTATTACGAGAAATGCACATAAAGTGCTTTTTTTTCCCCCTGCACTTACTACAGCATCAAGGCTTCACTTCCTGGATAACATGGTGATGTCACTTCCTGGATAAAATGGTGATGTCACGACCCGACTCCCAGAGCTGTGCAGGCTGTGGCTGCTGGGGAGGATGATGGCAGGGGGACACTGAGGGACACAGGGCACTGGAGGGACACTGAGCATCCCTCTGCCATCATCCTCTCCAGCAGCCACAGCCCGCACAGCTCTGGGAGTCGGGTCGTGACATTACCATGTTATCCAGGAAGTGAAGCCTTGATGTAGTAGTAAGTGCAGGGAAAAAAGCACTTTATGTGCATTTCCTGTAATAAGTGTATATTGGTGATTTGTATACTTTTAGGGGGCAATACAGTACTTTATTGAAAATTTTCACCGGACTTCTCCTTTAAGTGAATTTTATACAAGGGTAATGCAAATGCCTTTTTACACCCATATTGCAGCTGCAAGTCCCAACCCAGCCACAGGTCCTAATTACCAGACCTGACGACATTGTAGGGATCTATGTTATTGTCAGTTCAGATCAGAAGACTAGCAAGTTGTCTTAGACTTACAGCAGTAATATACTTGTGTGAATCTGTTCTTATTTGTAAGAACAGGATTTCAGATGTCATCAAACAAGTCAACACATTTTACTTTTACAGACAATATTACATTTGTGTCACCACATGTCTAAAATTACCCAGGTTATTCTTCTTTTCTTTCACATCAATGAAAACCATGTGGCTCATAGATTAACAAGCCAAAATTCAGTGATATAAGGAAGCCAGGCTTCTTATACAGCATGGCTCTGGTATAAAAAGAAATCTCAGTCTTTTGTAACAAGAACAATGATTGTGAGATTTTTATAGATTTTTTTTTTTTAAGCAGGGAACAGAAGGTGAACATACAATACATGGTCAGCTCTATAAATACTTCTACATGAGCTCATTGTTTTTCTTAATTAATTGAATCTACAGACGCTCATTACATTATTCCATACTCTCCAAGACTCTGGGGTTCAGCTGTTTCCAAAATTACCCAGAGAAATACGTAAGTGCGCTGTATTTCTTTCCATAGACAAAACATTTTTAGTAGAAACTGAATTGATAAATATATTCTCATTTTTAGGATAAGTGTTGTAAAGGATAACCCATAATAAAGGTTACGGTTAATACAGAAAGTAAAAAGACACCACACACTATAAATGAGTCAGTAAGGGCTAAACAGATTATAAAAGACATTAGTCAACAGCTCCCTCTTGTGGAAAATGTCTAGTTTCACACCTAAAGAAAATAACTGTATTCTATCATTGCATACAAGGGGTAGGGAAACTTCAGCCCTCCAGCTGTTGCAAAACTACAACTCCCATCATGCCTGGACAGCCAAAGCTTTAGCTGTCCAGGCATGATGGGAGTTGTAGTTTTGCAACAACTGGAGAGCCAAGATTCCCTACCCCTGTTGTATACAGTAGTAAGTTTAAAAATATTGCAGAATACCCAGTGGGACAGCAGAGGACCCCAACACAAGAACAGTATATGGACCCCATGCCCTCCAACAGTTCATCCCAGGGCACATGTTGCTATGTACAATGAACTATATGCCAACTGCAAACATCATTTAACTCAGCATGGATCCTAGTCAATTCTCAGAAGAGTGCAAAGGGCTGTGCATGGGACTATGGGATTTGTTGCTGAAATGCATGCAACACAGTATTGTTTTTTTTGCAAGGAAATACACAAAAAAAAGTCTCAAACTCTTAAATTTGTCACCAGAAACCCTGAGAATTTTATGAAGATTTATATGGCAAAATGTGCAATAAATCCACAGTTGATTCAGCTGAAGGAAGTCTTTTTTCCACAGGACGTGTTGTTCTTTACACCTTATACCATTTTAGATCATGTATGCTTTAAAGTTTAGAGTTCAATTTTTTTATTTTTTATTTTGGGGGGTACAGACAAAGAAAAATCCCAACTGCTTAAAAAGTGCAACAATTTTTCAGCAATACCTATACAAACCAGTAACAAATTCCTCCCTATATGTTTAAAGTACTGGCTGTTATGCTCATGAGGACACCAGATAAGAATTTATTGCATGTTATATGTATTTAAATAATAAAGGGTTTTCCCCTACTTGGAAAGTTATCACTGCGGGGTAGAACTCTTGGTCCGCCAGCAGTCTCTAAAAGAGGGACCCGAGTCTCCCTTTAGAATCAGTGGGTGGTACAAGCGCATCTCTCCTCCATAAGGGAAGCTGCAATGAATGCTGTATTGTGTGTGACCCACCAAGCCATTCTAATGGAAGACTCAGGTACTGGATCTTAAAATCACAACGGATAGTGGAATCCTCTGGGAAAACCTCTTTAGAATAGTCACTTTAATTTCAAACACCTTCCCTCTATTTGATAGCAATTTGTTGTGATTTCTAACATAGCTGAAAATCACCCAATTGACTTCTTGCTCTAAAAAAACAGCTCTAAACTTTTCTGCAATCTGCTGTCCATGGTCTCTTTTTAAGGGAGGAAACTAGATCAAGGCTAATTTTTTAAATAGAAGTAAATAGCAAATCTACATAACTTTGTGAAACCAGATGGATTTGAAAGAAAAAGGTTTTCGCCGGAGTACCCCTTTAACTTATATTCCAAATGCCATCCAGTACTGTACTATACAAACCATCCCCCAGCACAGTGCCAGTCTGTTCAATGTCATGGCATAGCAGAGAGAAGCACAATGTGCTGTGAAAACTAGAAAACTAAGGAGGGAAGTATCTGGAAGTACTACTGGGAAACATTTCAGCTTAGGATCCACTAGATAGGGGATAGTTATCTGATCCGCTTGCTTATTTCTGCATGCAAAAAAAAAAATATGCATGTGTCCATTAGCAATTGGCAGCTCTCGGGACCTCTATCAGGGGGTAGGCAGTTTCCATAGTGACAATGGCTTGACATTTATAGCATTGTTACCTGATCTCATTGCAGCACTGAAGAGGTTAATTACCATTGGTGTACTGGTGGTTTCTCTGTGCTTGGTATCAGGGCTGTGTATTACAGGTCAGACCCTGCTGCTCTTCTCACAGGTGCACTGGTAAGAGCAATAATGTACGAGATGGTGCTGCATCCGACAGCTGCCCATCAGGAAAGCACATACAGTATTGACGGCTTTCTGCCTATAATATAACTAGTTAAATTTGTAAACTTTTAAAGTTTCATTCGTTTCTACTCTCCGTTAGTTTTTATAGCACTGTGTTAAATAACAGGCAAAAATACAAGTACAGCCTATGATCACACTGAACACTTCAAGGTGCATATGGGGCAGATGGCACAGCATATGTTTATATTTATTTATATGAGGTTATTAATGAAACACACAGAAAAGCAAAGTAACGCTATAGACAGGCTTCAGTAGACATATATTTGCCCTCCCCCTTTTCCTTTAATAACAAAGACTTTGGAGGAAATATACTAACGTTTTAAAGCAGGTTTCTGGCCCTAAAAAGTAGGGAACTGTTTGGTGGGGCCCCTGGTTGTGTGTGATATTACAATTCCCTTCCATTAACTCCAATAAAACTGAGCTACAACTGAACCCTCCAAACTGAGGACAAGAGTAGTGAGAAGAAATCAGTTATGCGTTTGTAAGCCTGGAAAACCACAATATGGTATTAAAGAGGTACTCCGGCTAAATGTTTTTTTTCTTTAAAATCAACTGGTATCAGAAAATTATATGGGTTTGTAACTGAAAGACTCAGGTCTTTCAGTACTTATCAGCTGCTGTATGTCCTGCAGGAAGTGGTGTATTCTTTCCAGTCTGACACAGTGCTCTCTGCTGCCACCTTTGTCCGTGACAGGAACTGTCCAAAGCATTAGCAAATCTCGATAGAAAACCTTTCATGCTTTGACCATTTACTGACATGTACAGAGGTGGCAGCAGAGAGCACTGTGTCAGATTGGAAAGAATTCACCACTTCCAGGACATACAGCGGTTGATAATTACTGGAAGACTTGAGATTGTTAAATAGAAGTAAATTACAAACCTGTATAACTTTTTGATACCAGTTAATTTGAAAGAATTTTTTTTTCCAGAGTACCTCTCTAACCCTTTAAGGACGGAGCCAGTTTTCATTTTTGCGCTTTCGTTTTCCCTCCTCATGTTTAAAAGGCCACTGCGCTTGCATATTTCCCCCTACAGACCCACATGAGCCCAAATTTTTTGCAACACCAATTATACTTTGCAAATACAGACTTAATTTTTCTATAAAATATGCTGAAAAAAATTAAAAAAATTATATGTGAAGTGAAATTTGAAGAAAAGGTGCAATTCCTTTTATTTGAGGGGTTTTGTATTTACGCCGTTCGCCCTATGGTAAAACTGACATGTTATCTATGTTCCTCAAGTCAGTACGATTACAACGATATGTTACTTTTATAACTTTCATATTATTTGATGGCTTCTAAAAAATTTAAACCTTTTGAAAAAAACTAAAATGTGTTTAAAATCGCTCTATTCCCATACTTATAATGCTTTTATTGTTTGGTCTATGGGGCTGTGTAAGGTCTCATTTTTTGCGCCGCGATCTGTTCTTTCTTTTGGTACCTTGTTTGCGTATATGTGACTCTTTGATACATTTTTTTCTGAATTAAATGTAAACAAAAATGCGCAATTTTGCACTTTGGCGGGTTTTTGAGCTTACGCCGTTTACCGTGCGAGATCAGGAATGTAATCATTTAATAGTTCGGGTGATTACGAACACGGCGATACCAAATATGTTTATTTATTTTTATTTAAAAAGCAGAAAAACTTAACAGGATCTATAATCTTCAACAGTATACAAAAATATTCTAGCTATCCTTATACATTTAATGAAAGTATGCCATCTAGTGGTATCTTTAAATATGACGGACACACTGCTTATGAATAATGCTAAGATTAGCCTCTTAACTCTAGACAATACATTTTGTAAAGGAAATAAAATTGTTATTTAAATAGATTACGTTCACTTTTAGCATCCATGGACATATCCATGGTTACCTGATCATGAGTACCTGTACTGACTGTACAGACCTGTACTGACTGTGAAAATGAGCTAGAGAAGACTATGTTGCAGCTCGGTCCGCTCCCTGCTCTGTGTCAGTGAAAGATTAGGGCTCCATAGACTTACATTACTCATCACGTGACACAGAGCCAGGAGAGGACCGTGCGTTATTCTTCCGGTTGTTTCTCATAATCTGAATGGGTCTGAACACCCAGACTCAGACCAATCAAAACTTTCGGCATGGGTCTACGACACATCAAATATTTTTCCAAATGACAGAGATACCACAGTTTTATAGCTGTACCTAAACTGCAAACATTGCATTCAGCTGTAAGAAACATTTTTTTCTGAAGTTAAAGTACTGACAGGTTACTTAGAAGTCCTGTATGAAGTGCAGAGGGGTCTTTTTATTCTGTTACCTGATATATGCCAATTGTGTTTTGTGTAATACTAGAAGGTTGCACTTTTCATTATGTGCTACTGAATGGTAGATGTGTGAGTGGATGCAGTAGTTTGCATCTGTGCAACGTGCTTCCCATAGTGTAGTGGCTTTACTCAATACTACTAAAAACTCGGTCTTTGCACCAACTTTTTGAAATATCTAAATTTAGGGAGGACAAAGTGCAATGGGGTTCTGGGTTATTGCTAGTACATTCCATCACAACTTGCTCCACCATGCCAGTAAGGTGTGAAGCACTGCCTATACAGTATCCTATATATGATGTGAATTTAGTATAATGCAAAACCAAACTACACATTCCCCAAGTAGAGTAACTTACCACTGCCCAGCTTTAAATCTAAAGTCCTTGCTTTCCACAGCAAGACGGACTCTCTTCACAGCGTCAGATTCATTGCTGATTCCACAAACTTTTGCTGGAGTAATAACCTGTTAATACAAGAAACAACAAATGTGTTACTTTACTGTGTTAACTACTAAACAGGTTCTAGTTTCTGTATTATCTTCTACAAGACGCAGATCTCTAACATAAAAATGGATTTGAGGTGTCTTAAAGGGTACCCATCACAGAATGACATGTCAAAGCTTTTGATTGGTGGAGGTCTGTGTGCCGAAACCCCCACAAATCGCTAAAACAAGATTCTCTAGTTTTTCTATTAATTTGTACACCTTTATACTGTTCTTCAAACAAAGCTAAGTGGTGCCAAACAGACCCAGTGCTCAGTTGTGCACTTCTGCCCATTTTACTGAGAAATGCTGAAGAGCTGCAGCTAAATCTGAAATGGTTTTTCACATTACCTTAATATATACTTTAATTTTACAGGACTCAAAAGTGCTGTCCTCTGTAGTGTCAAGTCCAGCAAAGTAAAAAATATATGATGGGGAAACAGACTGAATGTGGTCACTAGTAAACTACATACAGTATAGTCCGTTATGTCAAGATTAAAACATTTTAAGGATCAACTAGATAGGGGATAAATATCTGATCAGTGGAGACTAACTGCTAGGACCTGGATTGATCTCCAGAACAAGGGTCCTTTGTTTCTCATGTAAAAAGGGGATCCTTTATGGAAACCTGCAGACAGGGAATACATTTTTAGGGTATAAACACACACACCGTATACGCAGCGTATTTACTGCTGCGATACGCAGCAAATACGCAACAGATTAGATCTAAATAACTGAACACAGCATCAAATCTGCACCATCAAATCTGCTGCAGATCTGCTGCGTATACGGTGTGTGTGTTTGTACCCTAAGGCTATGTTTACATACATAAGATTATCCCGGCCAGTACTGCAGTACCAGCCGGATGATCTTTAGCTGGCACCAGAACTCCCCACAGCCGCACGCTCCCTTGTGTGAACTGACAGGGAATCAGAAGGAGAATCAAATAGGATCAGTATTGGATATATATAGATTCAACTTAGCAATATTAAAGAGAACCTGTCATATTGAATCTGCAGGCATCATATTATAAAACTAAACAGGCTGATGCATAGTTTAGAGGGAAAACGTTCAGAACAACATCATTCACGTAAATCTCTGTTCATTCTGGGCTCCATAGACATGTAGAGGGTCCCGATTTTTCTTTGCATAAATATGAATGCAAAATGACTTGTCAATCACTGGGTAGGACCGCCCAACTTGACTACTTTGTCCAGAATAAGCAGAGATTCACATGAATAAATGACAAGTTATCCTGGTACCTTTTCCACCCAGCTCAATATCAGTCCATTCAGCTCCTCCTGCATTATATACAGATTGGACAGCATTTTTAACGTGACAGGTTCCTTTTTTAAAAAAAAAAAAACTAAAAAAAAAATGGCCAGCACTCCAATACCACTGTTCATACTATGCAGGTTGCACGCTGCTAAACAGACAAAAACAGGAAAGTGCAACAGCAACCTGCAAGCACTAGGACTTACTATATACACTCCCCCCACTGTACACACAATAAAAATTCCTGTACAGATTTTTTTCCCCTGAAAAATTAGGTTCTTAGCAAACCAGTTGGGAATTTATTAGGCCCATAGCTGTAAAACTTTGGTTGGATGCCATGGCTTGGTGTGCGTCTTCTTTCACGACTGCCAGCACATGGGACATACACATTGACACAGAGGGCCACATGTATCATCCGGCGAACGGATGATTTTTGTCGGAAAGTGCCGATTTGAGTATTTTTTTATACGCAAATGGCCGATCTGCGAATAAAATATTCGCAAATCGGCACTTTCCGCCGAGTACGCCAGGGGGGCGTGTAGTGGGCGGAACGGAGGGCGCGGACTCAGAGTCCGCGCGATTTACCATCCGTTCCGCCCAAATGTACGCCGAAAACCTACTCCAGTCCTCAGCTGGCGTAGGTTTTCGACGGTGCGCACCGGCACGCACGGGATTTATGTAGAGGCAGTCCGCCTCTACATAAATCCCCGTAGCGTGGGAGCTGCGGGGGCATTTATAAGTCCGGCGTAAAAAACGCCGGACTTAATAAATGCCCCCCAGAGACTTTATTGTGTACCTGTGAATATACTCACTGAAACGTCACTGCTACACATAATCTCAATCAGAAGTCATATTTAAACACAGACTGCACAGACACTTTTACAAAGACATATTTCCTGGCTATATTACTGTTCTGTTTTATGAAGCCCAAAAACGCAGGCACCCTTATTAACAAACAAGCACTTCCCTCTGCAATAAAGAAAATTTTTCATTTAAGGCAGGTAGAGCCAACAAGGGAAGAGTTCAGAGGTTAAAATGTGTTGTATAACAAGAAGAATCTTTGCCAGCAGATTATTATTGGAATTGTCTTACTTATAAATACCCTATTTAGCCCTTCGATCATAAAAACTGAAACACTGTAGGATGAGACTCACTGGCGGAGGCACCATCCTGTCGGCTCCTCTGCTGTACTCCATGCTTTTCCTGGGGCTGCTCGAGTATTCCAGCTCCATCTTCCTCCTTCTGCTGCAATGACACCTCTGGCCACTAGAGTGTGCATGAGGCCAACTACTCTGGATTTATAGTAGTAGCTTGTCTCCACCTGCTACTGCAGTCTGCCAATCCAGAGCCATCTGCTCCTATTTAAACTGGCTCCACCCGCCCCTCCCTGTCTAAGAGTTGTCGCATTTGTGCATTCTAAGCTAAGGTGCTTTGCTGCTATTCCAAATATCCTGACCTGTGCCTGTTCTTCGGATTATGTCTCCTGTCTAACTGCTGTCTGTACTGTGTGCCTCTATGTTGCCAACATAGATTGTCTGACCTGCATCTGAAGCCGCCTAAAACAACCCTCTGCTTGTCTGATTTCTGTCTTATCTCTGGTACTGTTTTGGCCTGGCCTGTTTGCCATTCACATGCACAAAAACCAGTCTAGTGCAGAGTTATAACATTCACTTACATAGTATAGCACCACCTGGTGTTAAGCATTTAGCATTGTGCATGTCCACCTAGTGAGCTGGCGGACACACATGCTCAGTCACTATCCCAACAAATAGTTTTCTGTGCAGTGATGTGAATCGAGCACAGGATAATTTAATCTAAAGGAGTGACTATTTTTGTATATTTTGGATGTCACACATCTCCACAACTCTGGATCCATCATCACTCATCTGCAGGGAAAGTAAAAAGGCCTCTACTGCCAGTTAGGAAGGGGGAAAGGAGACAGACTTTGCTCGGCTGCACTACAAGTAAGTCACTAAGATGGAAAAAGGTATATAAATAATTCATGGTACGACTCCTTTAATTGAGCTGGCAGACTATCCATTTTATTAATGCTGGAAGCAAAGTGGCCGACTTTGAATCCACTACGGTTGTGTGAACTTTGAGCATGCTCAAGTTTGTCCGAACCAGAGTGTACGGCATTTGATTAGCGATAGCTGCTGAAATTGGATGCAGCCTTAATGCTGCTTGGAAAACATGGATACATCCAAAGGCTGCATCCATGTTTTCCAGGCAGCCTTAGGGCTGGATCCAAGTTCAGCTGCAATTGCTAATCAAATACCACATGCTCGAGTTCGGACGAATTCGAGCATGCTCAAGGTTTGCTCACCTCTAGAATCCATGTTACAAATTCTGCATGAAAAAAATTTAGAGTTTTATGGTGCGTTCACACCTACAGGATCTGCAGCAGATTTCATTTAAATAACTGAACACAGCATCAAATCTGCTGCAGATCTGCTGCAGATCCTGTAGGTGTGAACGCACCCTTACAGAGCATATCTGTTTGACTGTTAAGCACCCCATATAATAGAGCCCTTGGGCATAATATTACATGCAAAAAAAATTACTTTGGATCCTATGCATAAAAATGTAGGAGCCATATTATTTTTGGTCAACAATCATTACAACAGCAGACTTAGGGCCCTACTCCACCAGACGATTATCGTTCAGATTATCGTTAAATCGTTCGAATCTAAACGATAATCGTTCGGTTGAAATGCAGTTAACGATTAACGACCGAACGAGAAATCGTTGATCGCTTTCTAAGACCTGGACCTATTTTTATCGTTGCTTGTTCGCAAAACGTTCGCATTGAATAAGACATCGTTCGGTCATTCGCAGTAGATACGAACGCAATAGCGAAGAAAAAACTATCGCAATTACGATCATAAGTAACGATTATTGTTCCATGGAAATGAGTGAACGTTTTCAGGTCTTTCGCAATAGCGGTCGTTTGAGATCATTAATCGTTAACGATTATGCAAACGATAATCGTCCGGTGGAATAGGGCCCTTAATGTCAGACTGCAAGATGTGATCCACATATAGTATACACATACACTTCATTCATTCCATCAGAGCAATGTGTGATCTTTATGTAATACACTGCATGGTGGAGATGTGAAGCATCAGTAAGTCTAACACATTCACTTACCTCTTGTCTATAGGTGTTTGCCGTTCTCTCCAAATGATCTGTTTTTCTTTGCGATGCCATTTTCCGTCTAAGTTAAATAAATCCAGATTCAAGGGTTAGAAGATACATTGTGATGTCTAGATCACTAACAGGCACTGATGGCATACAGTAGGTCGCCAATCTCAATAAAAGGACAATTTCATTTCTGAGTATCTAGTCAGTACATCCCAGCAGAGAGATAGATAAGCAGCAGAGGCGACTGTGCCGACTCTACTATGCTGAATAACACGACGCGACTTACGAAAGCCCTCTGTTTTACAACAACAGCAACAAAGATCTACTGTTTGAGAGTTTGATGAGCAACTCTTTCCTAAAACAACAGAACTGCCATCACATCACTTTTTAAACAAAATTTAGTAGTGCCTGCAGACAGATCACCTACCTATTCAGGGGACAAGCGCACAAAGCTGGGGCCCTCGACAGTAGTGAGGCCGAATGACTGGTGAAAATTCCAGTAGTCCCTCTGAGCACTTGACAGGAGACAGAAACAGCAGCAAGAGCCATGGCTGAGGTCAAAGCACTCTGACACTTGTACCTTTCAGGCTGGATAAGAGAGATAAAGCAACAAGAGAATGACATCATCTTTAGAAATCATATATTGTATACCTTTTGTGTGTGTGTGACTACAACGCTTTTCTCTTTTGTTTCGCTAAAACAACACTCGCTGCTATTGTGGAGTTAAAGGGGTTGTCTACTTTCTTAAAGGTAATGTGTTATCAGAAAACAACATATAAGGCTTTTATTACAAATTATTTAAAAAAATATTCAGTTATTTTATTTAAAGGAAAATTAAAATATTGCAGAAAAACTTTTTGTTGCTCATAACAACTAAAACTGCATGGGAAAGGAAATGTCGCTTGTCAACTTTGCTAACATATATATATATTTTATGCACACACACTCGCACAGGATGAGGTGTACTGCTGGAGGTCTAGATAGCAACACTATATACTACATACTGTACACAGCATCAGCATGCATCTCCTGTAAATTCTGGGAAAAGGTGCTGTACTCCATCACTGTAATAAGGTTTCTCTGTCAATTTTAACCACCACACAGCTCATTCTGTACCATGTATACAAAACATTCAGAACGGAAGTTCATGTCTCCAATATGGCCGCCTCCAGGTGAGATTTTTTTAAAAAGTTAAAAAAAAGTATCAACCTTAACTATGAGAAGAGTTACGTGGGTAGTCCCAGTTTTTTTAGGGAATCTTGCAGTCCTGCCCTGAACTACATCCTTTACAACAGGTCGGGACACATCTGACTTGTAATAATTGACCCCAGGCTGATCAATCAAGCCAGGACTCCTCAGGAGACTGGCACCAACGACATGACTCTTTAAGGGTAACTTACAGACAACTTGCTACATCATTTTTTCTTTAAGGGTACAAAAATTATTATTATGTGATCTGTGAACCCAGCATATTTGCAAAAAAGATCTTTATTTGCAAACATTCTGGATCAGAGGATAAAGATAAAGGTACCCAAGCAATTCCACCATTATGCTGCCCCACCTCCTTTGAGAATGATTGACATCACTTTGGCACACTGAGGGCAGAGCTACCACCCACAGTACACTGATCTGTTGGCTGCCTCCTCATTAATACTGAGGCCGCAGTGACAAGGTTCATTTCATGTATGTGACTGTATTTCCATATCATAGAAAAATGCTTTTATTCTCCTGTGCAAAAGCGGCTTTTCCCAAATTCCTAAACTGGTGCAAGCGGCATACTGTATCCGACTCTGGCATAGGACACATACTGTATTTATATACTTTGACATGTTTCCACTGAATACACTCTCCTATACAGCTACACTAATGGATTTCACTCTGGCATACTGCATAAATACCACAGTGGGGGATTATTTCCTGGAACATCCTTTCTAACAAATGGTTTAAGCTAGAAACCTATGTTGTTCTGAGCTGCTATACTCCAGCACATATTGTGTAACTTCTTAGGGCTGCATGACACGGCCCGACCACTAATGTAAAGGAGGGCCGATCTGCTAGACTGATCCTATTACACGTCTTGATAATTGTACAGCATGGGCATCTTTAGCTATGTTTGTGCAGCCCTTGCTGTATATAGTAAATAATAAAGTATATACAGCTATATAGTTAACTATCCACACTCCCCCGTGTTGTTCTCGTTTCTGTCGGCAGCTGCCGCTGGAACTTCAGGGCTGGTCTGTGAATTGACAGGCCGCTGAGCCAATGACTGGCTGAGAAGGGACAGTGCTGCAGCCAGTGATTGGTTAAAGGGAACCAATCAGCCTGTTTGGGCTGATATAGTTCCCTTGAGCATTGTATAAAGCACCAGGAGAGGCCCCTGCACGTACCGGCCGCGGCAGGTGCTTCATAACGGAGAAAATGACTTTTATTCCCCGGCTCGTGACTAAATATGAGCGGGGAAGTAGTCATGGTGGGCGTCATGAGGTTTTTTTGACCTGGCCTTTATAGAGTAAGCTAGTCAGCTGACCAGGGCAGCTGATATTCAGGACTTTGCTTTTGGGCTGGAGAAGCTATACACTGGAGGAAGCCAGTGTCTGCCTTACAGCTAAGGTGATAGTGAGGTAAATCGCTGCATAGGAAGTGCTGCACCTGTACCTGTTGTGCCGAAATAAACATATGGTTAGCACCGAAGCCCGGTCTCTGTCTCTATCCCAGAGCTGAAATAGCTCACAACAGTCATTATCTGCCGGCCACACATAGTTATCACACGTAGTGATGTGCGGTTGGTAAGCAATGATTTTTAGGGAGGATCAAAAGACACGATCAGATGTCGGCAGATTATCGCTCCATGTAATAGGGCCCTTATGGTGCATTCAACCCACAATTGTGCCTTCTGAGGCATGGATGCTTGACACCCTGTCAAAATCAGGTGGCAAAGAGTTTTTATAGGCACTCAAAAGTGTAGTTTGCTATACTTCTGAACCCAAATGAAAACTCACATACATGTGGGAAATGACCCAGTCATCATCTATGTTTGGTCTATAGAAGTAAATGGGGTAGTTATATAGTTCAACACCTGAATTTGACAGGGTGCTGCTTTATATACATTGCTTATAAACACAGATAGATGACTCTACTTTTAAAACCCAAATAGTCACAAAGAATCTTTAAAGTGACTGTACCACTAGGCCCAGGCAGAAGCACTGGAGGCGGGCCGACCCACCCTTAGTGGGAGGAAACCCCAGCCCCTCTATGATAGGGTTCCATTGATTCTAATGGAGTCACGTTATGGAGGGGCTGGGGTTTCTTCCCACTAAGGGTGATGGGCCCTCCTGTGCTTCAGCTTGGGCCTGGTGGTAAAGTCACTTTAACCCTTAGACGACCAAGGGCGTATAGTTACGCCATGGAAGTCTGTCCACAGACGACCTAGGGCGTAACTATACGTCCTGGGTGGTTCTCCCGCTATGAAGCGTGCTCCAGAGCGGAGCGCGCTTCATAGCAGGTGGGGGCCGGCTGCAATCAGCCGGGACCTCACCGGTAATGGCACGCTGCAGCAATCGCGCTGCCGCGTGCCATTAACCCCTTAAACGCCGCGACCGCTGCGTTTATGTGTAAGTGACAGGGGGAGTCCCCTGTCACTTACCGATCGGGACCCCGATCGTTAAAACGCACCGCCGGAGGTCTCTCACCTTCTTCCGTGCGGTCCGATCGGCGATCTGCTGCACTGAGCCTGCACAGTCAGGCTCAATGAGCAGATCGCCGATAACACTGATTAATGCTATGCCTATGGCATAGCAATGATCAGTGTGTGTAATCACACTAGTGTATGTAAAAGTCCCCCAAAGGGACTTCAAATGTGTAAAAAAAAAAGGTAAAAACACTAACACACTACCCCAAAACCCCGCCACCAATAAAGGTTGAAATCACCCCCCTCTCCCATTATATAAATAAAACATATAAAAATAAATAAACAAATAAACATATACTATACCGTAGCGTGCGTAATTGTCCAATCTATTAAAATATAACAAGCGTCATTGCGAATGGAGAACGGCGTACACGAAAAGAGGGAAAAAGTGCGCGGATTACCGATTTAATGTTACATTATATATAAAAAAATTAATAAAAAGTGATCAAAACGTCCGATCTTCACAAATATGGTATTAATAAAAACTAGAGATCATGGCGGAAAAAATTACGCCCCATACAGCCCCGTAGGTGAAAAAATACAACTGTTTTAAGCGTCACAATAGGGACATTTTATTTATAATTAATTGCCAAAAAAAAGGATTTCATTTAAAAAAAATATATAACATTAGAGAATCTGTGTAACCTGCATATGGTTGTGTTCGGGCTGACCTATAGAATAATTGTATCATGTCGTTTTTACCATATAGTGCATTATGTAGACACAGGAACCCCCCAAACGTTACCATATTGCATTCTTTTTTATGATTTCACCTATTTATATCTTCATAAATAATATATTTGGGATTCCTTCATACATGTTATGGTAGAATGAAAGACGCCATTACACAGTACAACTATTCCTGTAAAAAACAAGCACTTACATGGCCTGTAGATAGAAAACTGAAAGTGCTAGAGGTCTTAGAAGGGGAGGAGGGAAAAACGAAAACACTAAGATCAAAATTTGCGCGGTCCACTGGGTCATTTTGGGCCTGGTCCTCAAAGGGTTAATCTTGAGCTCTAGAGTGGCGTTAGGCTAGGGCTACATAGTGTCTTTGGTTGAGACATTCTGATGGAAACTATATAGCACAGTGGACTACGGACTGAATGGAACACAATACTGAACAAAGCCTTCATTTTCTCTCTAGGTTCCAATGTGAAGTGAATTGTCCCTCAAATATCCAAAGTAAATCATGGACCAAAGTTAATGCTGGAAAGTAATCGTATACAAGAACAATCCCCCCAACAACAATGTGACAAACCTTTAGTGGGGTCACAGGAGATCACAAATGAGTCCTGTTCATCACACAGTGTAGAAATCCACCCGCATACTGCTACCTGAAATGGAAAATAACAGGTCAGGTTTATAAAATATGAATGAACTATAAGGCCTCACTCACACAGGTTTTCAGGACCGTATTATTATGTCTGCAATCTGCCAAAAATTTGTCTGTAGTACATCCGTAATCCATTTTCTTTTCAGATACACAAAAAAAGGGAAGGTGAATAAGAAAGGAGTGAATAAGGCCTAAGGCCCCCTTCACACGTCCGGAAAATCTGTCCGGATTTCCTATCAGGAAATCCGGACGGATTTCCGGACTCATAGACTAACATTAGACTCGGACACCCTTCCGGATTTTTCTGGAAGGGTTTCCGTTCCGGAAAATAGGACCGGATTTTTTAGATCCTGTCCTATTTTCGTCCGGAAATCCGGCACGGACGCCCCCATAGAAGTCTATGGGAGCGCCGGAATCACGGGCATTTTCCTGATGTATATCAGGAAAGTGTCCGCGATTCCGGACTGGTAGAGAGCCAGCTCCGGCCGCCGTCCGATCACCCGCACACCCCCATCCCCCCCGCACTGCACCGCACACTCTGCCCGACACTACAGGGCTGGCCGGCCAGAGTGCGGTGCAGATCCCCCCCCCCCCGCCGCCGCCTAACCCCCAGTACCCGCTAGCCCCCGACAACCACCCTGCGCCCCCATACCCGCCGCTGCTCACCACCGTCTCTCTTGCATCTGACCCTCTTCCCCCCCCCCCGGGAACTCACCACCGGGCCGCCCGCCGGATGCTCCACACCTCCGACCGCCGCCGCTGCCCGGACCTCAGCACTGCACTCTGACCCGGACCCGGACCCCAACCTCGCGGCCCCGACAGAGCAGGATCCGGGACAGGTGAGATTACCCCTTAGGACTACTACTCCCACCATGCTCTGCTGGCAGGCCATGATGGGAGTTGTAGTTCTGCAGCCTGTGGCCATCCAGGTTGCAGAAGTACAACTCCCATCATGGCTCTGCTGGCAGGCCATGATGGGAGTTGTAGTTCTGCAGCCTGTGGCCATCCAGGTTGCAGAAGTACAACTCCCATCATGGCTCTGCTGGCAGGCCATGATGGGAGTTGTAGTTCTGCAGCCTGTGGCCATCCAGGTTGCAGAAGTACAACTCCCATCATGGCTCTGCTGGCAGGCCATGATGGGAGTTGTAGTTCTGCAGTCTGTGGCCATCCAGGTTGCAGACGTACAACTCCCATCATGCCTTGCTGACAGGCCATGATGGGAGTTGTAGTTCTGCAGCCTGTGGCCATCCAGGTACACGGGTACCTGTGATTTATGTTGGCATACTAGACAATATTATCTCATCAGGAAATCCTGAAGGTTTTTCCTGATGGTTTCCTGATGGTAAAAACGGATTACTGTCAGGAAATCCTGATACTTTCCTGATGACATTTGAGGTCTCCTGATCAGGATTTCCTGACAGTAAAAACTGACACGGACGTGTGAATGGGGCCCTAAATGAACAGACAGGCCCTGGCTCACACAGTCACACGGCAGTCAGCATGTCCACCTCGGATGATGTGGACGGGCTCCTCCGTCCTCATTATATGGCTGTAAGTTATACGGGTTAACCTTTGCGGTGACAGATGACATTGTGGGGGGTTAAAGGTGTCGCTGGGTCGGAGTAGTGTGCAGTGCTCGGTGGCTGCAGGCACTTTATGCCACGGGGTGCCCACTCTGCAGGGAGGTGTCAGTGTGCTGGGCGCTGTACACATTGTGCAGGGTGTGTGGCCACACAGGTAGAAGGAGAGCAGCTGAAAGTTACCAAATTTCAGTGAGTGGCTGCATGGACTGCCAGGAAAGTGTTGTCACTGTGTGCGGCTGCAGTCAAGGCAACGTGCACAGTGTGGAGCTGTCAGAACTACTAGTCCCAGGAGCACGCGCTCACAGGAGAGTCAGGTGCTCATAGAGAATTAATGGGGAGTCCGATGCTCCGTCATTCTCTATGGGCATCGGACTATCCTGTGAGCGCGTGTGCCGAGCTTCGGGCGCTGAAATCTCAGTCACCCGACCGGCTCAGGAAGCGGGACCCGGCGCAATGAGGTACGTATAGGGGGCTCTAACGGGGGGTCGGGAGCCTGTCACCCCGGCACGGGGGGTGACAGGTCCTCTTTAACCCCTTAAGGACAGAGCCTGAAATGGCCTTAATGACAGAGACAAATTTTATGAATATGACCAGTGTCACTTTAGTCATTAATAACTTCGGGATGCTTTTACCTATCCGGCTGATTCTGAGATTGTTTTCTCGTGACATATTGTACTTTACATTTCTGGTAAATTGGAGTCGATACTCATAACAAATCTTTATGAAAAAAACCCAAATAAGGTGAAAAAATTTGAAAAAAATGCATTTTTCCAACTTTGAAACTTCTTTGCGTATACAGAAAGTGGTTATACCACATAAATTATATATTAAATAGCATTAGCAACATGTCTACTTTATGTTGGCGGCATTTATTAAACTATCTTTCATTTTTTTTAGACGATAGGAAGCTTAAAACATTAGCAGCAAATTTCCAAATTTTCAGTAAAATTTCAAAATCAGATATTTTTAGGGACCTGTTCAGGTTTAAAGTGTATTTGAGGGGCCTGTATGTTAGAAAGCCCCACAAAGCACCCCATTTCAGAAACTGCACCCCCCAAACTCTGCAAAAGCATATCCAGAAAGTGTTTAAACCCTTTAGGGGAGTCACAGAAATAAAAGCCAAGTGTGTAAGGAATTTGAAAATTTTAATTTTCTGTGCAGAGATTTTATTGTAATCCAATATTTTTCATAATTATAAACCTATTACCAGAGAAATGCACCCCAATAATTATTGCCCCGTTTCTGCAGTTTATAGAAATACCCCATATGTGGCCCTATTGCGCTATTTGACGCAACCACAAGCCTCAGATATAAGGGAGCGCCTAGTGAATTTCAACGCCTCCGTTATATTTGGTCATTTTTGACTGTACCACTTCAGGTTGGCAGAGGCTCTGGGGTGTCAAAACCTAAAAAACACCCCTAAAGGGACACCATTTAGAAAACTACACCCCTCAAGGAATGTAACAAGGGGTGCGGTGAGCATCTGGACCCCACAGGTGCTTCACAGATTTTCCGAACAATATGGCGTGAAAAAAGAAAAATTTATTTTTTACACTAAAACGTTGTTCTAGCCTTCAATTTTTCATTTTCTTAAAGGGATAAGAGGCAAAAAAAGACAAAAAATGTGTAGCGCAGTTTCTCCCGAGTACAGAAATACCCCACATGTGGCGATAGAGTGCCAAGGGGGCGCAGGACGAGCCTCCAAAGGGAAGGAGCGCCAATTGGCTTTTGGAAGCTGAATTTCACTGAAAAGGATTTCAAGGGCCATGTCGCATTTACAGAGCCCTCGTGCTGCCAAAACACTGGAAACCCCCCACAAGTGATTCCATTCTGGAAACTACACCCCTCAAGGAATCTAACAAGGGGTGCAGTGAGCATATGGACCCCACTGGTGACGGGCACAAATGTGGAACAATGTGACGTGAAAGGGAAAAATTTAATTTTTTCACTTTCATGGCACAAATGTGCCCGTCATCAAGGGGTCCATATCCTCACTGCACCCCTTGTTAGATTCCTTGAGGGGTGCAGTTTCCAGAATGGGGTCACTTGTGGGGGGTTTCCAGTGTTTTGGCAGCAGGAGGGCTCTGTAAATGCGACATGGCGTTCATCATCCATTCTAGCCAAATCCAACCTCCAAAATCCAAATGGCGCTCCTTCCCTTCGGAGGCTTGCTCTGCGCCCACATGGCGCTTTATGTCCACATGTGGGGTATTTACGGACTCGGGGGAAATTGCTCTACACATATTGTGTGTTTTTTTCTCTTTTAACCCCTTGTGAAAATGATAAATTCAAGGCTAAACCAACATTATAGTGTAAAAAATGTAATATTTCATTTTCACGCCACATTGTTCCACATTTGTGCCCGTCACCAGTGGGGTCAATATGCTCACTACACCCCTTGTTACATTCCCTGAGGGGTGTAGTTTCCATAATGGGGTCACTTGTGGGGGGTTTCAACTGTCTTGGCAACACAGAGGCCTTTTGAATGCAACATGGCCCCTCAAAATCCATTCCATCCAAATCCAGCCTTCAAAAACGAAATGGTGCTGGTTCCCTTCGGAGGCTTGCCCTGCACCCGCATGGCGCTTTATGTCCACATGTGGGGTATTTACGGACTCGGGGGAAATTGCGCTACACATTTAGTTTTTTTTCTCCTCTTTTAACCCCTTGTGAAAATGATATATTCAAGGCTAAACCAACATTATAGTGTAAAAAATGTAATACTTCATTTTCACGCCACATTGTTCCACATTTGTGTCCGTCACCCGTGGGGTCCATATGCTCACTACACCCCTTGTTACATTCCTTGAGGGGTGCAGTTTCCATAATGGGGTCACTTGTGGGGGGTTTCAACTGTCTTGGCAACACAGGGGCCTTTTGAATGCAACATGGCCCCTCGAAATCCATTCCATCCAAATCCAGCCTTCAAAAACCAAATGGCGCTTCTTCCCTTCGGAGGCTTACCCTGCACCCGCATGGCGCTTTATGTCCACATGTGGGGTATTTCCAAACTCAGGGGAAATTGCTCTACACATTAAATGTTTTTTTTATCTTTTAACCCCTTGTGAAAATGAAAAAACATGACAAGATTAATGATTTAGAGTAAAAATTTTACAAAAATTACACTAAATGTTGGTCTAGCCTTGATTTTTTTCCATTTCCACAAGGGGTTAAAAAGAAAATGAACACAAAACGTGTAGGGTAATTTCCCCTGAGTACGAAAATACCCCACATGTGGACATAATGTGCCATATGGGCACAGGGCAAGTCACCAAAGGGACAGAGCGCCATTTAGAGGCTGGAATGGAGGATGGAGGCCATGTCGCAATTACAAAGCTCCTGTGCTGCCAGGACAGTAGAAACCCCCGACAAGTGACCCCATTCTGGAAACTACACCCCATAAGGAATCCAACAAGGGGTGCAGTGAGCATATGGACCCCACTGGTGACGGGCACTTACGTAGAACATGTGCCGAGAAAATAAAAAATACAATTTTTTTCATTTTCACGTCCCAAATGTGGCCGTCACCAGGGGGCCATATCCCCGCTGCCCCCCTTCTTAGATTCCTTATGGGGTGTAGTTTCCAGAATGGGGTCACTTGTGGGGGGTTTCTACTGTCCTGGCCGCACAGAGGCTTTGTAATTGCATCATGGCATCCTCTAATGGGAATGGCGGCCATACCTATTTAGCTGGGGAAAAGGGACAATTCTAATTTATTTGGGGGTATTAGGCCAATTATTAGTTTATAAGGTTGAAAATGACAGGTGTCCATCAAATTCAACCTGTGTTGATCCAGAGGAAGGCAAAAAAAAACCCTCGTAAGGCAGACGACAGTAGCCTCATCACAGGGGAAAAATTCCTTCCCGACTCCATAATGGCGATCAGAATAATCCCTGGATCAACGTGACCCCTGAAATAGGAATAAGGGACAGAATTTAGATAATGTAGAACCCCAGTGACGTGTGGTGCGCCTTGGAGCGATCCAGTATGCAGAGGCCGGGGGGATCAGGACAGGCGTCACACTGGAAAATGTTGTCCTTCCTGATCCCCCTGTTACACCACACTCTGCACTTCTTCTGGGGTCTCCCTTTCTCCAGTGAGGGGGACGTCACCTGGAAAATGTTGCCCTGGTGCGATACGGGGTCCTTCATATCCAGAAGCGCTGGGTCCGCTCCATGGCTGCTAAATATTAGGGCGCTATTACTACTTCTGATATGTTCGGATCGTGCCGCAAGCTACAGGGCAGCGAGAGACCAGAGGAGGGGGCGCTGGTATAAAAGTTATCCCCGTACAGATGGTGACCTTTATCCAGCAGTGGGAAGATCAGTTCCCGGACGATCTTCCCACTAACTCCGAGGATGGGGGGGCATCTGGGGGCTGGATTCGGGTGTCCCTTCCATCATACACTCTAAGGGTACGTGCACACTGCGGAATCGCGACAGATAACCCTTCGTGCATTCCACAGTTGGCACCCACCGGCGGACTGATGCAGGCGCGCGTCTCCACACGTGTCATAGACTCCATTCTATGCACGGGCGGATTCCGCTCTCCGTCCAACGTGTTCATTCTTTGGATGGACGACGGATTCCGCCCGTGCATAGAATGGATTCTATGACACGGGTGGAGACACATGCCTGCATCAGTCCGCCGGCGGGTGCCAGCTGTGGAATGCACGAAGGGTTATCCTTCGCCATTCCGCAGTGTGCACGTACCCGAAATCTGTAAGTGTACCCTAAGGTACGCTCACAGAGTTTGTAGAATTTCACTCCATACCGTCATCTCTTATTGGGACGGTACTGGCAGAAAAGACGTGTCTGGGGGGCAGCGCACACTACGCTACCCCCAGACACGTCACTGGATGATGAGGATGAATGGAGGAAAGAAGGATCCCCCCCATTCATCCTCACTGGCTGTTTCGGTGTCGGAGGTAATAATAACGTATCCCTCTGACGCCGAAAACACCCAGGGGGCCATCTTTATACGGGGATTAGTATATGGGGTATGTAGTGGTGTAGTGTCAAACTTTATTCAATGTAGTGTGGTGTAATGTAGTGTTTTTTACGTGTTTTTTTACAGTAAGTATAAAAAAAAAACCTACGCCAACAAAGGAGTTGCTGATAAATGCCGCACTTATGTGGGGCACTTATAAGCAGACCGTGGCAGTAGAATATAGAAAAAAAACACCCTACGCCAAAAAGGAGGAGTTGCTGATTAGCAGCGCACTTTCGTGCGATGCTGATCAACACTCAGCGGCGATAGGGTGCGGAAAATAGAAAAAAAAAAATTTGAAAAAAAAAAAAAAAAAATTCTGAACATCCCTGTAGCTGCTGATAAGTGTATTACACATATCAGCCGCTAGAGGGCAGCAGAGCGCAAAATACGGAAAGAGCCGACGCTGGAGCCGAAAATAGCCGAGAGAAGCCGAACGTGACGTCACGGAAGAAGCCGAAGACCCGAACGAAGACGAGGATGCCGCGAACCCGGAAGACGCCGATCAGGAGCCCGGGACAGGTGAGTAATGTACAAATACCTGCTCTGGACCCCTCGGCTGCCTAGCTGAGGGGTCCAGGGCAGGTATTTACTATATTGTGGGACTCTGATCGCCGTGCCACCGGCCCGATCGCCGTGAATGGCCGGCCGGTACCGGCCGGCCGTTCACGGCGATCGGGCCGGTGGCACGGCGATCACCATTACTTTTTACAGTAATGGCGGTCGGTGCCGTCCTCGGACAGCACCGACCGCCATTTTTTTCCGGGTCATCGGGTCGCCGATGACCCGGAAAGGTTCCGATCGCCGCTATTGGCTGATCTGAATTGATCAGCCTATAGCGGCGATCGTAAGCACGGGGGGTGTTAACCACCCCCCGTGCCGTGAAGCTAAGATGGCCTGCTATGATTTATAGCAGGCCATCTTCCCCGACCGCTGTGTGTGAACACGCAGCGATCGGGGAAACATCGGGCGTAAATTTACGCCCTGATGCGCCAAGTACCAGGGCGCGAGGGCGTAAGTTTACGCCCGATGTCGTTAAGGGGTTAAGAGCCACAAGAGCAAGATCAATTTGATAATGCTGGGACTACATGAAGACTAAGGGTACAAACACACACAGCAGATACCCAGCAGATTTGATACTGTGTTCAGTTATTTAGATCTAATCTGCTGCGTATCGCAGCAGTAAATACGCAGCGTATATGCGGTGTGTTTGTACCCTAATGGTGCGTTTACACGGACAGATTTATGACAGATCTTTGAAGCCAAAACCAGGAACAGACTATAAACAGGGATCAGGTCATAAAGGAAAGACTGGGATCTATCCTCTTTCCAAATCCATTCCAGGCTTTGGCTTCCAAAATCTGTCGGATAAATCTGTCTGTGTAAATGCACCATTAGACAGCAACACCAATCATGGTGCAGTTAATAGAGGCAAATAAATGCTGGCACTGGTTGGGTTGTACTGCCCCCCATTCACCTTCCTTAGCTGTGAAGCAGTGTGCCATAGTGATCTATAGCAGTGCAACCTACCAGCCAAGGATGTCACATCCTCCTATCCTGCAGCAGATTTATGCCTGCTCTATAGGGATCCAAGGACACATGTGGTAGGAAGAACAACCAATATTCAGCTGGCAGCCTATATCTGGACAACTCCTATGGCTAGGCTATAACCCTAAGTGTACAGATGACTCCTCTCTGCTGTGTTGTATCATACACCGCTGTTTAGGAATATAACCTGCCATTCACACCATATAACTACGAGAGTGTCTGAATGTGTAGAAAGCAGAACCCCATGTGACCGACCTCTCCTGCCGGATGCCGCTCTTGTATAACTTGCCGGCTCCAGGTGACATTGGTCACTTCCGGGTTCATTACTACTTTCCAGCAGGCTGGAGGACCTTTGATGATGTCACGACCATGTGACTAGTCACGTGCCTGGGCGGGATCAGGCATGGCTTGTAGTTTTCTCTTGGTCACGAGCTTACAGCGCGCCATGAGAAGCATAGAGATGCTGCCGGGCACATTGCACACAGCTCTGCACCGTGTATTGGCTTTGTGTGTAACAGGCAGGGTTCTATATCTATTACAGGCAGGGTGCAGGGCTCTATATGTAATACAGGCAGGGTGCAGGGCTCTATATGTATTACAGGCAGGGTGCAGGGCTCTATATCTATTACAGGGATGGAGCAGAGCTGTGTGTATTACAGGCAGGGTGCACATCTGTGTGTATTACAGGCAGGGTGCAGGGCTCTATATGTATTACAGTCAGGGTGCAGAGCTCTATATGTATTACAGTCAGGGTGCAGAGCTTTATATCTATTACAGGGATGGAGCAGAGCTGTGTGTGTATTACAGGGATGGAGCAGAGCTGTGTGTAACAGGCAGGGTTCAGGACTATATCTATTACAGGGAAGGAGCAGGGCTGTGTGTGTATTACAGGCAGGGTGCAGGGCTGTGTGTATTACAGGCAGGGTGCAGGGCTGTGTGTATTACAGGGATGGAGCAGAGCTGTGTGTGTAACAGGCAGGGTGCAGGGCTGTGTGTGTATTACAGGGATGGAGCAGAGCTGTGTGTATTACAGGCAGGGTGCAGGGCTCTGTGTGTATTACAGGGATGGAGCAGAGCTGTTTGTATTACAGGGATGGAGCAGAGCTGTGTGTGTAACAGGCAGAGTGCAGGGCTGTGTATTACAGGGATGGAGCAGAGCTGTGTGTGTAACAGGTAGGGTGCAGGGTTCTGTGTGTATTACAGGGATGGAGCAGAGCTGTGTGTAACAGGTAGGGTGCAGAGCTGTGTGTAACAGGCAGGGTGCAGGGTTCTGTGTGTATTACAGGGATGGAGCAGAGCTGTGTGTATTACAGGCAGGGTGCAGGGCTCTGTGTATTACAGGGATGGAGCAGAGCTGTGTGTATTACAGGGATGGAGCAGAGCTGTGTGTGTAACAGGCAGAGTGCAGGGCTGTGTATTACAGGGATGGAGCAGAGCTGTGTGTGTAACAGGTAGGGTGCAGGGTTCTGTGTGTATTACAGGGATGGAGCAGAGCTGTGTGTAACAGGTAGGGTGCAGAGCTGTGTGTAACAGGCAGGGTGCAGGGTTCTGTGTGTATTACAGGGATGGAGCAGAGCTGTGTGTAACAGGCAGGGTGCAGGGCTGTGTGTATTGCAGGGATGGAGCAGAGTTGTGTGTCTAATATGCAGGGTACAGGACTGTGTGTGTAATAGACAGGGAAAGTGAGGACAATGGGTTAGTGCTGCTAACATCCTGTACCTGTTTCCCTCTCCAGCTATTGTAACACCACAACTCCCATCATGCCTTTGGCTGTCTGGGCATACTGGGAGTTGGGAACCACAGATTGGAGAGTCATGTAAAGGATATACATATGGAAAGTATCCAGATCTTACTAAGACCCATTCATTTCTATGGGCATGTCCATCTGACGATCTGTAGTATTGGTTGCGACATGGATTAGGTACAAATGTAGATGTGTGTTTGGGTCAGTAGAAATGAATAGGTGCAATACTGTTCTATATTATGGATCTGTAATTGCAGACAGTATTGGGCCTCATTCACACGTCTGTACTGTCCGAAATTGCCGACAGAGCATAGGACCAATGTTTTTAATGGCCTCATTTATATGTCCATATGTATGTACGGGCCGCGATTCGTGCTGCTAAAAAAAAGCATTTAGTGCGGACTGGAATTTGTGGCATGGATCACTATCCCAATGTAGTGAGCACCACTGAGGCTCATACGTAGTGTGGTTCGCGGTCGCAGGCAGCACTACGGATGTGTGAATGTGGCCTTATACTGGTATGCACGGTACATGATATACGTCCTGTGTGATGGCCTAATATAACAAATTAATTGTATAACTAGAAAAAACAGACATGGTTGCACATCCTTACAGCGAATGGACCACCGGTACATTGTTTTTTTTGTTTTTTACATGAGTGGACCAGCGGCGGGATGTCAGTGCTAATGAAGCCACATCACAGAGGGGAGGACAAATTGTCACACTGGGGGGCAGCCGGTCGCCTCCACTGCTTTATGCCAGGCTGCTGCTCGCTATTAAACCGTTTAAAAAAAAAAAAAAAAAGGAACGCGGCGACGGTCTATTCCGGTGGTAAATTTGCTTTGACCCTGCTGTTCTGTTAAGTCAAAAAGGACCAAATTTTAAATTTGATGTTTTTTAAAATATTCATTATGCGGTTCTGAAACTTGGGGTTCATTGACTTATCCTCATTTGAGGGGTTCTTACTAACAGTTTTTATTTATTTATTTTTTGTTTACTTTTTGCTCCACGTCCTTTTTTCCAGCCATTTTTTTTGAAAAAACGAAGCAGTTATAATCTCATTTTGGTCTATATAGTTCCTTTACTACTATCTATTAATTTATCTAGGTCCTTTCGGTCCATGCAGAGTTACACATACATACATTTTATATAATGCTAGTGAAAATGTGACTGAAGGTGAACAATTGGTGTCATTCAGAGGTAGGTGCCCATTCAGACAGTATATTCCAAGTAAGCCTGCAAACTATGGCATCAAAATATGGACTCTGGACAACAAAATTTCATACACTGTAAATATTCAAATATACATAGGAAAAAACCTGGAGAAAGAAAAATCAAGGTATGAGAGGAGTTTTAGATTTGACACATGGGCTCAAAGGACGAAATGTTACATGTGACAATTTTTTTACGTCACACCAACTGGGGCAAATGTTGCTGAAAAGAAAAATGACCATGCTGGGTACTGTTAAAAAAAAAATAAGCCAGAACTGCTGCAAGGTGTTCTCTGTAAGAGAGACGTTTATAGTTCTACGTTTTAGTTTACAACAGTAGTTTCTTACGTTCCCAAAAAACACAAACGTGTCATTCTCATGAGCACAGTGCACCATGTAACCGAGACGACAGAAAGCCAGACATGATATTACATTACAATGCCACAAAAGGGGCAGCTGATACTCTAGATCAACTCATAGGCACTTATACCTGTAAACGCAAAACTAATCGGTGGCCAATGGTTGTTTTTTTATATCATTCTTGATGTGTCGGCATACAATGCATTTGTGTTATGGGGTGAAATAGACCCAAACTTTTCTTGCAAATGTGCAATATGCATGAATATTGCAATAAGGCCATGTAGTATCTTTTGACACAAAAAATAAAAATTAACTTTTTGATTTCATTTTTAATTTGTTTATGAACAACCATGTTCAAACACAGTATAGTAATGCAAAAGAAATTCAAATAAAACACTTAAATTAGTTAAAAATCCAGACTTTAATAGGCCCGGTCAAAAATGACCGGAACATTATATGTGTATAGAAGAACCAAACAGAACAGCAGGGTTAGGCTTAAAGTGTACCTGTTGTTTGGGACCAAAAATAAATAAGTGGATAAATAGTAAGGTCTACCTCTTTTCATGGTTATGGTGACTTTTGCCATATCTGAGCCCTGCTGATCTCTACTCAATTCACTCTGAATCGTGGGTTGTGTAATCCATCGAATAACATACCCTGTTAGCAGAAGCTTTATGGGCTACATCTCTGTCTTGGGAGCAAGCACAGCTGTCATAAACTGTCCAATAGAAATTAAACATCATGGCGCAAAAAATGACACCTCAAACAGCCCCATAGACCAAAGGATAAAAGCGCTATAAGCCTGGGAATAGAGTGATTTTAAGGAACGTTAATTTTCTGTAAAAGGTTTTATTTTTTTTACGAGCCATCAATTAATATAGAAGTTATGCAAGTTGCATATAGTTTTAATCGTACCGACTTGAGGAACATATAGTGGGGAAAAAAAGTATTTAGTCAGTCACCAATAGTGCAAGTTCCACCACTTAAAAAGATGAGAGGCCTGTAATTGACACCATATGTAGACCTCAACTATGGGAGACAAAATGAGAAAACAAATCCAGAAAATCACATTGTCTGATTTTGTAAGAATTTATTTGCAAATTATGGTGGAAAATAAGTATTTGGTCAGTAACAAAATTTCATCTCAATACTTAGTTATATATCCTTTGTTGGCAATGAAAGAGGTCAAACGTTTTCTGTAAGTCTTCTCTAGGTTGGCACACACTGTTGGTATGTTGGTCCATTCCTCCATGCAGATCTCCTCTAGAGCAGTGATGTTTTGGGGCTGTCGCTTGGCAACACGGACTTTCAACTCCCTCCAAAGGTTTTCTATAGGGTTGAGATCTGGAGACTGGCTAGGCCACTCCAGGACCTTGAAATGCTTCTTACGAAGCCACTCCTTCGTTGCCCTGACGGTGTGCTTTGGATCATTGTCATGTTGAAAGACCCAGCCACATTTCATCTTCAATGCCCTTGCTGATGGAAGGAGGTTTGCACTCAAAATCTCACGATACACGGCCCCATTCATTCTTTCATGTACCTGGATCAGTCGTCCTGGCCCCTTTGCAGAGAAACAGCCCCAAAGCATGATGTTTCCACCCCCATGCTTTACAGTAGGTATGGTGTTTGATGGATGCAACTCAGTATTCTTTTTCCTCCAAACACGACAAGTTGTGTTTCTACCAAACAGTTCCACTTTGGTTTCATCAGACCATAGGACATTCTCCCAATACTCTTCTGGATCATCCAAATGCTCTCTAGCAAACTTCAGACGGTCCTGGACATGTACTGGCTTAAGCAGTGGGACACATCTGGCACTGCAGGATCTGAGTCCCTGGTGGCGTAGTGTGTTACTGATGGTAGGCTTTGTTACATTGGTCCCAGCTCTCTGCAGTTCATTCACTAGGCCCCCCTGCGTGGTTCTGGGATTTTTGCTCACCGTTCTTGTGATAATTTTGACCCCACGGGGTGAGATTTTGCATGGAGCCCCAGATCGGTGGTTTTGTATGTCTTCCATTTTCTAATTATTGCTCCCGCAGTTGATTTCTTCACTCTAAGCTGGTTGCCTATTGCAGATTCAGTCTTCCCAGCCTGGTGCAGGGCTACAATTTTGTTTCTGGTGTACTTTGACAGCTCTTTGGTCTTCACCATAATGGAGTTTGGGGTCTGACTGTTTGAGGGTGTGCACAGGTGGCTTTTTATACTGATAACAAGTTTAAACAGGTTCCATTACTACAGGTCATGAGTGGAGGAAAGAGGAGACTCTTAAAGAAGAAGTTACAGGTCTGTGAGAGACAGAAATCTTGATTGTTTTTAGGTGACCAAATACTTATTTTCCACCATAATTTGCAAATAAATTCTTACAAAATCAGACAATGTGATTTTCGGGATTTGTTTTCTCATTTTGTCTCTCATAGTTGAGGTCTACCTATGATGTAAATTACAGACGCCTCTCTTTTTAAGTGGGAGAACTTGCACTATTGGTGATTGTCTAAATACTTTTTTTCCCCACTGTATATAACATGTCAGTTTTTTCATAGGACACACAAGCCCCCCCAAAGAAAAACAATTGTTTTTTTTTTTCCAATTTCGTTGCGCATATAATTTTTTTCTGGTTTCACAGCATATTTTATGCATAAATTCAGCCTGTCATTGCAAAGTACAATTGGTGATGCAAAAAATAAGGGCTTGTGTGGGTCTGTAGGTGTAAAAATGCAACTGCTATGGCCTTTTAAGCACAAGGAGGAAAAAACGAAAACGCAAAAACGAAAATTAGCCCGGTCCAGAAGGGGTTAGTACACTACTTGTTCTGATGGATTGTACCCAGAGAGATCAGACACACCATAATGGAACTACTGCCACACGACAACCATATCACTCAGCAGCAGTAGAGCAGGTATTGGGACACTGCACAGTCCCATTGACTTTAAAGGGGATTTGTCAGCAGCAATTGACATTCCAAACTGCTGACACATAGATAGCTGTTAGGATAAGGAGACACGTGGCACTTTTCACATATGTCTGCATTTCCATATCATAAAAAATGCTTTCATTCTTTTGTGTCAAAGTGGCTTTCCAATGCCCCTGAACAGCTGCAATCTACTGCTCCATTCACTTGGGGGGAGGCGGATCCTGGTTCTTATCAGTCGGAATCCCACTCTTCCCACCAATCAGAATACTCTATTCTTTGCATTTTTTTAAACAGAGGCTAATCCCTTTAAGTGTTCAGTATGAGGTGCCAAAGCTTATTAAAACTAAAACGAATAAAAAGTGGTGATGGGTTGCTGTTGTCATTTTCTAAAAGACCCTGAAAAGTGCGAAGTGGAAATTGAGAGTTGTGTGTCTGATATAGTTATAGTCATGCAGCCCATACACATGGGTCATACCAGTAAACAAGAGTGTGCAACTGACAATATAAGTGCATTCACTGTGTATGTTCCTGACAACACCATCACGGCTGAACACATCCTTACAACCTGCTTCAGTCAGCAGAAAAAAAAGAAAATTCCGTTGTATTAGACTCTTACATAGGGGGTTTTACCTGGAACATCTTTTCCCCATATTTCTTGTAGGGGCCATTTATATATTTAAATAAGTTAATCATATCTCCCCTTAAACGTCTCTTCTCCAGACTAAACAAATGTGATTCTTTTAATCTCTCCTCATAACTAAAATGCTCTATTCCCCTTATTAGTTTAGTTGCCCGTCTTTGTACCCTCTCCAGCTCTAGAACGTCCTTTTTATGAATCGGGTTCCAAAACTGGACAGCATACTCCAGATGAGGCGCACCAAAGCTTTATAAAGCGGTAATATTATATCCCTGTCCCGAGAGTCCATGCCTGTTTTAATGCAGGACAATATCCTGCTGGCCTTGGAAGCAGCTGACTGACATTGTGTGCTATTCTGTAGTTTATTATCTAAAAGTACACCCAGATCCTTCTCCATCAGCCACTCTCAGTGTAACTCCCCCCAGGACATATGATGCATGCGGGTTATTAGTACCCAGGTGCATAACTTTACATTTATCCACATTGAACCTCATTTGCCAAGTGGACGCCCAAACACTCAGTGTGTTTAAGTCATCCTGTAACATCTGCACATCTTCCATAGACTGTACTATACTACAAAGCTTGGTGTCATCTGCAAAGATAGAAACATTGCTGTTAATTCCATTCTCAATATCATTAATAAACAAGTTAAACAGAAGAGGGCCCAGTACTGACCCTTGGGGGCACACCACTTATTACCGGGGACCATTCGGAGTAGGAATCATTGACCACCACTCTCTGGGTACGATTTTTAAGCCAGTTTTCAATCCAGTTACACATTAAATTTTCCAAACCGATAGACTTTAACTTACCCATCAGACGTCCATGAGGAACTGTGTCAAACGCTTTTGCAAAATCCAGGTACGCGATATCCACAGCTGCGCCCCCATCCAGGCTTCTACTCACCTCTTCATAGAAACATATTAGGTTGGTTTGACAGCTTCTGTCCTTAGTAAAACCATGCTGGTTATCACTTATAATACTATTAGCCACTACATATTCCTATATGTAGTCCCTTATAAGCCCCTCAAATAGTTTCCCCACAATGGACGTTAAGCTTACAGGTCTATAGTTACTTGGGGAAGTTCGAGAGCCCTTTTTGAAGATCGGCACTACATGTGCCTTACGCCAGTCCCTCGGCACAATACCAGTAAGCAAAGAATCACTGAATATTTCATACAAGGGTAGAGAAATTACAGAACCGAGTTCCCTAAAAACTCTGGGGTGCAATCCATCAGGCCCTGGAGCTTTGGTTACATTGAGTTTATTTAATTTATCTTGTTCATTACATTACATGTGTTAGCAGCACTGGCCCCACCCACCTCAGTACTGGCCCCAACCACCACAGCTCCATCCTCTTTTGTATATACAGAACTGAAGAAGCCATTAAGTAACTCCGCTTTCTCCTGATCCCCAGTTTTTAATTCCCCTTCGCCATTATTTAGGGGTCCTACATGCTCTGATCTTGTTTTTTTTGCATTAATATATTTGAAGAATTTTTGGGGGTTTCTTTTGCTATCTATGGCTACCTGTCTTTGTGAATTTTTGCTGCTTTTATTACATTTTTACAGGTTTTGTTAACTTCTTTGTAATGTTTAAAGGCTAAAGCTGACCCCTCTGATTTGTATTTTTTGAATGCCCCTTTTTTCTCATTTATAGCCCTTCTAACCTCGGTTGCAAGCCATGTGGGATTGAATTTTAACCGTTTATATTTGTTATCCATAGGAATATATTTGGCAGTACAGTTATTTAATGTGGATTTGAAGATTTCCCATTTATTAGCTGCAGCAGTATGTGCCAGCAGCCGCTCCCAGTCTATGCCCTGAAGTTCAGCCCTTAACCCAGGAAAATTGGCCCTTTTAAAATTAAGAGTTTTTGCCCTCCCAACATGTTTTTCTTTTCTACACTTTAAGCTAAAAGTCACTATATTGTGGTCACTATTACCCAGGTGTTCATGGACAGTGACATCCCCAACCAGCTCAGCGTTGTTAGAAATAACCAGATCCAACAAGGCATCACTTCTAGTTGGCTCCTCCACAAACTGGCCCAGAAAATTATCCTGCAGTAGGTTAAGAAATTCCCTCCCCTTTGTGGTTTTAGCTGAACCGTGGCCCCAATCTATATCTGGGTAGTTGAGGTCCCCCATTACCACTACTGTCCCCTCCCGGGCAGCCCGCTCTATTTGTCTATTCAACTGGCCATCTATCCCATCAGTAATGTTGGGGGGTCTATAGATTACACCAAGAATAATTTTTTCACTCTTTACCTCCTGTAGTTCTACCCACAATGCTTCCACATCATCACAGTCATCGCCCACTATTGCATCTTTTACACTCACTTTAATATAATTTCTGACATACAGACATACTCCTCCTCCCCTTCTGCCCACCCGGTCCCTTCTGAACAATGCAAATCTCTGAATATTGACAGCCCAGTCATGTGAGGAGTCCAGCCATGTCTCAGTCACACCAACCACATCAATGGAATCCTCCAGAACCAAGGCCTCTAGCTCCCCCATCTTGCTGGCTAGACTTCTGGCATTAGTAACCATACACTTGATATTGCCATCGAGTTTAACCGCTTCACTATAAGAAATAGGATTTATTACTGTGCTGTGGCTACAATCATCCTCACTGTTCATCCGCAACATATGGATCTCCCTATCCACTGCTCTTATCCTCCCCCCACAGGACCCTTCTCCTCCCTCCTCAATGTTCTGTCCCCTCTCTAACCTATCCGCCACTATATTACATACTACATTGTCCTCCCTCCACATCCCTAGTTTAAAAACCTCTCCACCCCTTCTAGGATTCTCTCCCCCAGCACAGCGGACCCCCTTCCATTAAGGTGCAAATTATCTGCAGAAAACAGTTTGTACCCCAATGAAAATTCAGCCCAGTGCTCTAAAAACACAAACCCTTCTTCTCTACACCACGACTTGAGCCATGCATTTAACTCCCTAAGCTCCCGCTGTCTTTCCTGCAATGCGCATGGTACAGGCAGTATTCCAGAGAATACCACCTTGGAGGTCCTTCCCTTCAACTGAGCACCTAGTTCTTTAAAATTATTTTTAATAGACCTCCACCTACCTTGTATCCTGTCATTGGTTCCCACATGGACCACGACAGCTGGGTCATCCCCAGCCCCCCCCAAGTAATTTATCCACGGCACCAGGGAGACAGCAAACCATTCGGTTGAGGCGGTCTTGGCGACAAATTATTCTATCCGTCTTCCTGATTATAGAATCCCCTACAACCACTAACTGTCTAGGCCTACCTACAATACCATCCCGCCCACTACTAGTTGGACTGTTCCCCCGGCTGTTAGGGAGAACAGGTTCCACTAGAGCTGCCATTTCCGACACGGATGCCCTTGCATCATCACCTAACTTGGCAATTTTGCTTGGGCATATAGTAGGAGAAGTGGCCTTCCTTTTCTTGGATCCTTTACTGGTCCCTCTAACTACATTAACCCAGCTACTTACTTGGGCCTCCTGATCTATATCACCACCCTCCATCTCTAACCCACTAACTTCCTGCTCAGTAAGCCGAAGTTCCCTCTCAAGGTGGCCAAGTTCCCTCAGTGTTGCAATATGCCTCTCCAGATCTCTAACTCGAGCTTCTAGATGGGCAACATGCTCACATCTGTCACAGCGGTACTCACCCTGTTCACATCTAAACAGACAAATGGTATGTTACATGTATTGTATGTAACATTACGGAAGAAAAAAACATGACACCAAAAGAGACCCCACTGGATTGTTCTACTAGGCATACTGGCATCAAAAGGAACAATGTGTGACATGACATGGTCAATGACAGTGGGGTGATGTTTAGAAGCAATGTCCAGCCCAGGGATAATATTTCCTTTTGTTAAAGCTTCATGTTGCTTTATTGTAGTGGGAGTCTGAAGAGGTGCCGATATCATCTGCTGTTGTAGCACTTTTCGATATTAAGCCAACAATCACTTCCATCCACAGTACCCAGGGGAGTGGGTTTATGTTTACTGCTATATTTAAAGCCTTTGTGGAGAAATTGTGTTCTTATGGTATTTGTTCCACAAGATTATATAATGTAATAGTAATACATGTACTTGTTGGGCACTTTTTTTGGTGATTTGAGCTTTCATTGTGGTCTCTTTTGGTTCTCACAGTCCTTTTTGGGTAGTATATAGTATACTTTTGAATGGTTCATTTAAAAAATTCCCATTCATCTTTTTTTACCTTACCTCCCCGGGGCCAGGTCCAGGATCGCGCCGCCCCATTCTCCCTTCCCGCTGCCGCTTCCTGGTCTGAGCTGCGGCTTGAGACATAATGTTTGAAGACAGCTCAGCCATTCAGCGGCCAAGGCGGGACCCTGCTACAACCGCTGAATGGAGGAGCTGCCTTGAGACGTCACGTCTCAAGCTGCAGCTCAGATCAGGCAGCGGGACGGGAGAACAGGGCGGCATGATCCGGGACCAGGCGCTGGAACCAGGGAGCTAAGTGACCGGTGGCCAATAAAAATATCCCCAGCCCGGAGTACCTCTTTAAGTAACTTTTTCTGTTTCTCACCAGTAATCTGTATTTTATTGCTAAACTATCCTGTCAGGACAAGGGGGTATAACACAACAAGACAGTGGACCCTAGGTCTGAACCCACCCACTGTCCCTACCTACTTGCCTCAGTCAGCCCTAGACAGCTGCGGACAACCATGAAGGCATTCCCTACGCTGTATGTGTGATACACAAAACAAGACATACAGACAAACACAATAGAGAATGGTAAACAAGACAAGTTAAAACCACACGGGCAACGCAGTACAAAATGAGCAATACAATTTCCATGCACTGGCTTTCTGGTCAGCCTGCCATAGGTGATAAACACACAATAGGTTTCATGCACATTTATTTTTCTCTGAAATACTCTTGAAATCCACCCACAAAGGTCCCATCAATTTCAATGGGAATACAGTTCGCAGTTATGTATTTTTACATAGCTGATTTTAACTACATGTTGCCTAAAAAGTATTTGGGGAAAAAAAGATATTTATTTAGTGAAAAACACACATAAAAATATTAAAGTACAGATCTAGAAGTCCAAAAAGGAAGGTGTAAGGGGTATATATGCCTGTTATTCCCTGCTTAGACTCTAGAATAGGGCTTCTGGGATTGGGCGTCCCCCTAACCATACAGAGAAATCCCTACACTGATAGTGGGATAGGGTCCCCTTGTCCAATCTTCAGTGTGGGTAGTAGGTGTCTGTTGGGTAAGTAATAGTCCTGTCAATATATGCACTCATGTATAGTCATGTAATCAGGCTGTTAGTGAGTAATAGAAGTTCAATGTCCACTCGTCATCCTAGTCATATAGTAGAGATATTAGTGATTATTGAAAATTTCAATGTCCATTCATCATCTTGTCATCCACTGACGCGTTTCCACCAAATAATCCATATCCAAGTTCATCAGGGATGATGGTGGATCATAAGCCCTTGGAGTGGTATAAGAAATCTGGTAAAAGAAGTACATCTGTATCAGAAGGGCTGTTAGGTGGACAACTTTATACATTGTGTTAGTGAAAAAGGAGAAAGCATGCGTCCGTTACCTCACTAAGTAGTAGATGGTCATTCACGATGTCCTCAAACCATATCACAAATTCTTTTGGTTAAAGTTAGCAGTCTTGTTTGTGCATTAGGAAGATACTAGGATAAGTATTAGTCTGTAAAAATATTAGTAGAAAAAATGTGGCAGAGAGAAACAAAAGGAGAAAGGGTAGAGTTACCAATAGGTGCACACTATTGTCTATGAGAGCAATAGGTTGGTAACCAGAATCAGTCTATCATAGTTCAAAAAGATTAACATGATGGTGTGAGCAAGCAATTGAATACATGATAGAGGGGGTCATTTACATAGATATGCTGGGGAATGCGGTCCTCAAAGGCGTCCAGACGTAGGTAAACGTCTGGCGTACAGAGCCGCAACCTGGGTATTTATGCCGGACGGGGCCTGCCATGCGCGCACTGCAGAATGCAAGTGCGGGCAAAGGATTTGCCCTTACTTAAATGATCTGCCAGAGAAACGTTGTGTGCGTGACGCTGGTGACGTCACTCGCACACATCGTTCAGGCATATGTAATGATGGGTAAGTTAACTGCCAGAGGGGTCACCACCCCATATGTCGGCTAACAGGGAGTAGAGGGGCACAAAATCCAACCAATGACAACTCAACCAATCAAATTATTAACCTGTCACACCATATCCTTACTCAACCGAAGCTTTCCCTCCTGAAGAAAGGCCTCTCCTTTGTCCCCACAAGCAAATTCAGGGCATTCGACTGGATTAAAGATGTATACTTGTTCTCAAGGAAGCTTAAATGGAAAAAGTTTTTTAAGCTCAATGATGCCAGGAAGTGTAGAGATCTTGGGATTACTCCGGAGGACCTACCTGGGGTAAACATATTATCCACACTCTTGGATGAAAATGAAAGAAATCGAGGCTGGGGACCATTTTCCTCATGCCAACCAAAACCAAGAAGGATGCCACCAACTGGGGATCTAGATAGTATAGATATTTTCACCAAAGTAGTAGTACAAGACCTAGAACGTCTGGCAGAGGAACCATGGACTTATAATAGGAACTTGAATAGGAGGCACTAAAGAATCTACAAGAGGATCGATCTATTGTAATAAAGTTGGCCGACAAGGGTGGAAATTTGGTTATAATGGATCACAACCTATATAGAAATATGTGTCTGGTAGTCTTGATAGTTCGGGAGGGATATAAAGTACTAGATTCGGACCCGACGGATCGCTTCAGGAAGGATCTAAAAGTTATTCTTGATGAGGCTCTTGGTATTCACATCATTGACAAAAAAGAACATGCGTTCCTACTCCCCCTAGCACCCAGAATTGCAACTTTTTACGGACTCCCCAAAGTCCATAAGGGACTAAACCCCCTGAAATGTAGGCCGATCGTGGCCGGAATCGACAATCTAACCCAAAACCTAGGCATTTACTTGGACAAGATCCTCCGACCTCTGGTAACGAGTATACCATCGCACATCCGTGACACCTTGGACCTTCTCAAATTATCAGACATTATAGTTGAGGAATGATCATTCTTATGTAGCATTGATGTCGAGGCACTGTACAGCTCGATCCCACATGCCAAAGGTTTACAGGTGGTCGAGCACTTCCTTCGAAGAAGTGTGCACTTGGTGAACCATAACTTCATCCTGAAAATTCTAGAATGGATCCTGAAACATAATTATTTCCTTTTTAACGGACGCATCTACCACCAACTCAGGGGCACGGCTATTGGGAACCCTGTGGCTCCCTCATACGCTAACCTGTTCCTGCGCTGGTGGGAGGATACCCTGATATTCGGCGATTAGCTACGACTCTTACCACCAATACATCACCTATTGGGGACGCTATATAGATGACATCATCATCATCTGGACAGGGACGCCAACAAAGTTTGAGTTTGTGAAGGACTTAAACCATAATGAGATCAGCCTACGCTTTACCTCCGAAATCAATCAACGACTGTGCTTCCTGGATACCATCATCAGGATAGAAGGGACGAATGTTGTAACAGAGGCCTATTGTAGACCTACAGAGGGAAACATTCTGTTGAAGTGAGAGAGTCATCATCCCCTCAACTTAAAGACTGGAATCCCGAAAGGACAATATTTAAGAATCAGACGAAACTGCTCATCGGAAAAGGCCTTCGAGAGGGAAGGTTTAAAGAACGAGGATATCCTAAACAAACCCTGACACAAGCCTACCGGTCTGCGAAAGCAAGTATCTCCTTATAACTTAGTCCAAGGACGCCACAGAACATATAGCAACGCCGCCTCACAGGTCCGCGCTATCCTCGAAAGGGCCTGGTCCATTTCACAAACTGACCCCCACCTCAACACACTAATATCCAAGCGTCCTTTAATCACCTATAGACGAGGCTGTAATCTGGCAGACTACCTTACAAATAGTCATTATAAACCTCCAGTTTCTAGACCCACCACTTGGCTAGACACCCGTACTGTGGGGACCTATAAATGCGGGGGATGCAAGGCCTGTCAATATATAGGTGTGTCAAAAATGTTCTGCTTAATATAAGTATCAGGACTCAAATACTGTTATACAACATACAGACTATATGTTTTCTGAGTTATCTTCTAGTATCGATTTATTTATTTATATCTCCCCTGAGTATATATATATATATATATATATATATATATATATATATATATATATATATATATATAGGTCTGCATATATAATCATCAATTTTTCCCCTTCTTCTTTACCTCATCTCATTTATCATTTTGAGCAAGCACTCTTTCACAAAGTACTGTTTCTTTAACAAGTATGGGCAGTTAACTTACGTGATGTGACGTAATTTGAGTAAGAGCAAATCCTTTGCCCGCACTTGCATTCCGCAGTGCACGCACGGCGCAATGACGTCATCACGTCATACGCCCCACGCTGCAGGCCCCGTCCGGCATAAATACCCAGGTCGTGGCTTTGTACGCCAGATGCTTACCTACGTCTGGACGCCTTTGAGGACCGCATTCCCCAGCATATCTATGTAAGTGACCCCCTCTTTCATGTATTCATTGGCTTGCTCACACCATCATGTTAATCTTTTTGAACTGGGATAGTTCCAACTGATTCTGGTTACCAACCTATTGCTCTCATAGGCAATAGTGTGTACTTATTGGTAACTCCCCTTTGTCCTTTTGTTTCTCTCTGCCTCTATACATAAGGGGCACCCTTTTGGAGACACCATTCTCCTGAGTCTTCTCACCACCATTTCATGTCCTGCGCATCTTACGTAACATAGATGAGAATTAATCTACAGCATCAAGGTACCCCTTTTGGATGTGTATGTGAATTTACACATATATATATATATATATATATATATATATATATATATATGTTTATGTATGTATTTATTTACATGGATATATATGCCACAAACACTGGTAGATCTTTCCAGGATTAAGACACATCTTTTCTACTAATATTTTTTACAGACTAAATTTCATGCATACTTATCCTAGTATCTTCCGAATGCACAAACAAGACTGCTACCTTTAACCAGAAGAATTTGTGATGGTTTGAGGACATCGTGAATGACCATCTAATACGTGAGGTAACGAATACATGCTTTCTCCTTTTTCACTAACCCAATATGTATAAAGTTGTCCACCTGACAGCTCTTATGAAACAGATGCACTTCTTTTACCAGATCTCTTATATCACTCCAAGGGCTTGTGATCCACCATCATCCCCGATGAACCCGGCTATGGATTATTTGGGGGAAACGCGTCAGAAGGCGGGTGGACATTGAAATTTCCAATAATCAGTAATAGCTCTACTATATGACTAGGATGACGAGTGGACATTGAACTTCTATTACTCACTAACAGCCCGATTACATATTGACTGGACTATTACTCACCCAACGGACACCTACTACCCACACTGAAGATTGGACAAGGGGACCCTATCCCACTATCAGTGTAGGGATTTCTCCCTATGGTTAGGTGGACGCCCAATCCCAGCGGCCCCGTTCTAGAGTCTAGGCAGGGAATAATAGGCATATATACCCCTTACACCTTCCTTTTTGGACTTCTAGATCTGTACTTTTTAATATTTGTATGTGTGTTTTTCACTTAATAAATATCTTGTTTGACACTACTTTCTGTGTCAGTCCAACACTTTTTCTCTTTTTCCAAATACTTTGTCTGTTTGCAAACAGTGGGGACACCAGTATCTTTGTTCGAATTTTAGTACTAATACTACTGAATTTTTCTTTTTACGTTGCCTAAAAAGAATAATATGTTACTTCATTGATGCATTTTCCCCACAGATTGCATTAGGCCGTATTTACTAAACAAAATATAAGTAAAAAATATACAAGTAAACACGTATTTCTGATGCCGATTCCTTTTCATAGGAAGTGTGTATTATTCAGCCTCAGTACAGATATGCAGGGTGAACATACCCTTAGGCTGTGTTTAAACACCGTAAACTAAAAGCTACATATGACTAATCTTGGGTAAAAATAAAACAATGTGTGACCAGATGACGTAAAACACCCGTATTTTACAAAATCATAAATAATGAGCATGCTTGTTATTTGCATGGTCGTAATGAATTACGGAAGTTATTCTATATGTGTGTGTGCACGGATGGCCAATTTCCCATTGACTTCGATGGAGCACCTTTTTATAGTGAAAATACGGCTGTATTGTAACCTCAAAATGACGGGTTTATTTTAGTGTGTGAAAATATTAGGAGAGAGTTATAGTGGGGAGAGGACAAGACAGAAGGTGTGTTTCTGACAGCTCACAGCTCTGAAGTCTTCATTCGGGTGGACATGGGTAGTAGAGTGGCACGATTACAGCGCTGACGCAGCCCGGGAAGAATGACTATGCCAGAGACTATTGGCATATGTTAGGTAAGTGTGCTGGGTGATCTATCAGCACATTTACTTAGCTTTATATGTGTTGGGTTTTTTACTGATTGGTTCCCTTTAAATAACTTTTTTTTAAACTTTTTACAGTGTTATAAATTCAATGTTTCATAGGTAGAATATGCACATGAATTACCAGGATTTCCTCCAAATTAGTTGCTTCCTCCTAAACTATTCATAAATACCAAGTATAGAATATTATTCACTCATGTGGGGGAAATTATAATCCACAACACCCATTTCACAGCATTTGTTTGAATATTTATACTAGGATGTGGTCTACACATTACAGTACATTGTGGTTCCTGTCTGAACAACTAATGCACATAGAAGAATGAAATTGTATGAATGGAACTGTCTTTTTTTTATGTGTTTCCCATTTCCTTGGCTGACCTTAATGAACCCAAGCAACTGTTATTGACTCTCATTTTACATGTTAAGAATAGGAATAAGGAATAATAGGTCAATTTTGGGTGCTAATTTACAAATAATCCAATAAAAAAAAACAAAAAAACACCATAAAGAACACTGCATATATATTTTTTTTTTTGCACTGAACCTGAAAGCACTATAATACCAGGTCAATGCCTGGAGAGGACAGAACAAGCACTTTTTCCATCTCTCTGTTCTAAAAATCCATTTAACCCTTAGAGGACCCGGCCAATTTCAATTTTTGCGTTTTCGTTTTTTCCTCCTTGTGCTTAAGGGTATAAACACACACACCGTGTATGCAGCGTATTTACTGCTGCGATACGCAGCAAATATGCAGCAGATTAGATCTAAATAACTGAAAACAGCATCAAATCTGCACCATCAGATCTGCTGCGTATTTGCTGTGTATACGGTGTGTGTTTTTATACCCTAAAAGGCCATAGCACTTGCATTTTTCCATCTAGAAACCCACATGAGCCCTTATTTTTTGCGTCACTAATTGTACTTTGCAATGACAGGCTGAATTTTTTCATTAAGTACACTGTGAAACCAGAAAAAAAGTGTGGTGAAATTGAAAAAAAAAAAGCATTTTGTTTATTTGGGGGGTATTTGTTTTTACGCCATTCGCCCTGGGGTAAAATTGACTTGTTATGCATGTTCCTCAAGTCGTTACGATTACAACGATATGTAACATGTATAACTTTCATTGTATCTGATGGCCTGTAAAAAATTCATTAACAAATATATGTTCCTAAAAATCACTCACTTCCCAGGCTTATAATGCTTTTATCCTTTGGTCTATGGGGCTGTGTCAGCTGTCAATTTTTGCGCCATGAAGTGTTCTTTCTATCGGTACCTTGATTGCGCATATGCGACTTTTTGATCGCTTTTTATTACAATTTTTCTGGATTTGATGCGACCAAAAATGCGCAATTTTGCACTTTGGGATTTTTTTGGCGCTTACGACATTTACCGTGCGAGAACGGGAATGTGATAAATTAATAGTTCGGGCAATTACGCACGTGGCGATACCAAACATGTTTGTTTGTTTATTTTTTAATTTTTATTTATAACATGGGAAAAGGGTGGTGATTCAGACTTTTATTAGGGGAGGGGGCTTTTTATTAATAATAAACTTTTATTTTTACTTTTACTCTTATACTAGAAGTCCCCCTGGGGGACTTCTAGTATAAGTGCACTGATCTCTCATTGAGATCTATGCTGCATAGATATGCAGCATAGACCGCTGACCCCGGACGGGGTAAGATGTGTGGATCGCTCCTCCCCACTAGACACCAGGGATTGGCTGCAGTAAGTAATCTGATGCAGCTATCCGCTTTGACAGTGTGTGTGAAGGAGACCTAAACATTGTTTTTTAAGCTTGTTTTGTTTGTTTTTTTAAATCTCCTTGATAGCTGTTAAAGGGGTTATCCAGGGCTACAAAAACATGGCCACTTTCCCCCTACTGTTGTCTCCAGTTTGGGTGGGGTTTTGAAACTCATTTCCATTGAAGTAAATGGAGCTTAAGTGCAAACTGCACCTGAACTGGAGACAACAGTAGGGGTAAAAGTGGAAAATTTACTCACCGGTAATTTTCATTTCCTGGAGTCCTTAGGCAGCACACCATGGGTTAATGTGACTTCATCTAACCGGATAGAAGAGGGTTAACCTAGCAATAAGCACAGTTAATTAGTTAAATTAAAACCACTCCTCCTAGGGGGGCTATATCTAGCTGCTAGGCAAAGATCTCATTGTATAATAAACATAGCAATAATATATAAGGGTGGGATATTTGTGCTGCCTACGGACTCCAGGAAATGAAAATTACCGGTGAGTAAATTTTCCACTTCCTGATCGTCCTACGGCAGCACACCATGGGACATGGAAAGCAATACCTTACATCAGGGTGGGATTATCTTGTAGCTCCTTGGATTATTCCTTTGCCAAAGGCCGAACCCTCAGAGGACAATATGTCAAATCGGTAGTGTCTGACAAACGTGGAGGCAGATGACCACGTGGCTGCCCTGCAAATTTCCTCTAGTGGGATGTTAGCTCTTTCAGCCCAGGATGCTGTGGTAGACATCGTTGAATGGGCTCTGAGTGATAAAGGTGATTCTAGACCTTCAGCTAGGTAGCAGAACTTTATTACCTCTTTTATCCATCTAGACAGTATGGCTTTACTGGCTTTGGCTCCCCGATTGGGACCGGAGTAAAGTAGGAATAAGGATTCCGATGATCAGTCTGTTTTTGTCCTCTCTAAGTAACAGGATATAGCTCTCTTGACATCTAACAGGTGGGCATTAGAGCCTGAAACTTCCTCAAGGACTGGAAGGATAATTTCCTGGTTCAGATTTGTGGATGAGGCTACCTTAGGTAGAAAACCAGGCATGGTTCTAAGGACCACTGCATGAGGCAGGAGGCGTAGATAGGGGTCTTTGCATGACAAAGCTTGGAGCTCATTAATCCTTCTTGCTGATGTAATTGCCACTAGAAATAGTGTTTTCCAGGATAGCATCCTAATGTCTGATGTTTCCAATGGCTCAAATGGGCTGTTGCATAACAGCCTTAGAACTATAGTAAGGTCCCAAGAGGGTACTGGGTTATGGTAGGCAGGCCTGAGTTTTGCTATGGCTCGGAAGAATCTGGATATAAGGGCCACTCCTGAAAAACGACTTTCTGTATGGGCATTAATAGCCGTAAGATGGACCTTCAGGGTATTCAATTTGAGGCCCTTGTCATACCCATTTTGGAGAAATTGGAGCACTGAAGTAAAGTCCCGAGTTTCTCTGGATGTTTCCTGGCACCAAAGAGCGTACCGCTTCCAAATTCTGGCATACACCCTGTTAGTACTCGGTCGTCTGGAGGCTAGAATAGTATCCACTACTTTATCAGAGAAGCCTCTCCTTCTTAAGGCTGACCGTTCATCCTCCATGTTGTTAGGTGTAGATGGTGTTCCTGAGGATATTTAATTCCTCCTTGCAGTAAAAGATTCTCCTGTTGAGGTAGTCTCCAAAATTCTCCTCTCGATAATTTCAACGCGAGTGGAAACCAGGCTTTGTTAAGCTAATAGGGCAGGATTGCAATGGCCTTCACTTTCTCCTGCTGTATCTTCCGCAAAATGTGGGGAATCATCGGGAAAGGAGGAAACACATAGACGAAGACTCCTCTCCAAATTATTGACAGCCCGTCTATGGCTACCGGATTCCCTTGTCTTGACAGGGAGCAGAATCTCACTAGCTTCCTGTTCGAACGAGACGCCATCACGTCTAAGGCTGGACGTCCCCATCTGTCCACGATCATCTCGAAGATGTTGGGGTTCAGTTCCCATTCTCCCGGAAGGAGGAAGTTCCGGCTTAACCAATCCGCCTGAATGTTCAAGGTGCCCTTGATGTGGATGGCTGATTTGGATGTCACGTACTTCTCTGCCCATAACATTATCTGGGAGCATTCCTTTTCCAGTTGAGGACTTCTTGTCCCTCCCTGCTTGTTGATGTAATATACAGCCGACAGGTTGTCGGACTGTATCTGAACTGGTTGATGGCGTAAGAACTGTTGGAAATGAGTTAAAGCTAACTTGACCGCCCTTAGCTCTCTCAGGTTGGAGGAAAGTTTCCTTTCTTCCGGTGTCCACTGTCTTTGTACCCAGTGATTGTTGACATGGGCACCCCAACCCAAGCCTGATGCATCCGTAGTGATGACTGTAGGAAGACGATGAACTAGAGATCTCCCCTGGATCAGATGAGGTGTAGTCAGCCACCAGTTGAGGCTGTTTTTTACTGATGTGAACATAGGTATTTGGGTGTCCAGACTCCTCTGGGATCTGTCCCAGAAATGAAGAATATGCCTCTGCAGAGGGCGGAAGTGTGCCCTTGCCCAAGGGACTGCCTCTATTGAGGATGTTAGTAGACCTAAGACCTTCATGGTGTACCTTACCCTGCAGAAGTTGTGGCGCCTGAGGTGGAGCATCGAGTTGTGGATCTTCAGGACTCTGTCCTCGGACAACCGGAGGTTCATTTCTCGAGTGTTGATAATGAAGCCCAGGAATTGTATTTTGGATGTAGGAACCAAATGCGATTTCTTGTGGTTCACCAGAAACCCATGTTTGGAGAGGCACTGCAGAGTGACTGAAAGATGGTGGGTAAGGGTTTCGGCAGAAGAAGCCCTCAGGAGCCAGTCGTCCAGATATGGTGTGATGAAAATCCCCTGCAGTCTCAGGGCTGCTGCTAGAACAACTGCCACCTTTGTGAAGACCCTGGGTGCCGAGCTGATGCCGAACGGAAGGCATGTGAATTGGTAATGGATGATTCCCTGAGAGGTGCAAACTGCCAGACGAAGATATTGCCTGTGGGTTTTCAATATCGGGATGTGCAAATATGCGTCTTGAAGATCTTTTTTGGCAAGTAGATCGCTGTCCTGAATATTCACTACAGCTGATTGAATGGTCTCCATCTTGAAGTGCTTCTTCAGTAGGAACTTGTTCAGGTATGTGAGGTCTATGACCAGACGCCATTCTCCACCTGCCTTGGGGACTGCAAATATCGGTGAATAAACCCCTCTTTGTTGTTGATGAGGTAGAACGATCTCCAAGGCTTGTTTTTGCACAAACTGGTCTAGCAGGTCGAAAATAACAGGTCTTTCATTTTTGTTTACCATAAACCTTTCTGGAGGAAACCTGGAATTCTAGGCAGTATCCCCGGGTTATTGTTGAAGTGACCCAGGCATCTTGAGATGTCTCCAACCAGTGATCTGCAAAATGACTTAACCTGGCTCCCACTGGTGGATTGGAAGACCTGATGTCATTGGTCTGATTTTTTACCCTGAAAAGGCTTTCTCTTTGCAGAGTTGTCCTGCTTCGGCTTATATCCTCCTCGTCTGCCTGAGGGACGAAAATTGCGTTGCCGTTTTGGAGAGTTTCTGGATCTTCCTTGAAAATATCTAGGATTCTTCTTCCTATATGCTTGGGGGAACTTGACACCCTTCTCCTCATTGAGGGATTTTAGGATCTCCTTTAACTGTGGACCAAACCGTGAGGATGGATGAAACGGCAGCGAGCAGAAATTATGCTTCGCCGGCACATCCCCAGGCCACTGTTTGATCCACAGAGCTCTTCTGGCTACGTTGGATACGGCCATAGTTTAGATGCGAACTTTAACGAATCCATAGCACCGTCACAAAGGAAGTCTGTTGCCGATTTCAATATATTGATAGTACTACATCTGTGCACACTGTTGGGTGCAATTAGAACTCCAATACACTATTTTGTAATATTAATTGCACACCAGAGAACAAAAATCTTGCTTGTTTCTTATCTCATTTTATTCCAATATGTATACACACAAGTTGGCTCCGTGACCGAACACATGCATTTTTATATCACAATTCATCCATAGAACATATACCATAACGGACGTTTCGGTCTAATAAGACCTTTTTCAACTGGTATACTTAGGCCATGCTGATTACATCTAAACACATGGCATTTCTTTAGTTCTACCAACCCCCTAAGTATACCAGTTGAAAAAGGTCTTATTAGACCGAAACGTCCGTTATGGTATATGTTCTATGGATGAATTGTGATATAAAAATGCATGTGTTCGGTCACGGAGCCAACTTGTGTGTATACATATTGGAATAAAATGAGATAAGAAACAAGCAAGATTTTTGTTCTCGGGTGTGCAATTAATATTACAAAATAGCCAATAGATCCTCTCTTTTTACTCCCTGTTCTATATCCTGAGTCAGCTGACTCAGCCAAACTCGGAGGGCCCGAGCTACCGGAACACAGGATGAAGCCACTCGCAAGAGGCAGCCGAGAAAGACCTCTTTAACATAGCGTCTGCCTTTCTGTCCATGGGGTCGGGGAGCAGGGAAGAATCGTCCGCCGGGTAGACCGATTTCCTCGATAAGCGTGCAACAGGTAGATCAATCTTTGGGGGGTTTTCCCACTCAGAAAAAAAGTCAGGTTCAAGTTTATAGATTGATTTAAACTTGGCCCCTTGGTCAAAACGTTTTTCTGGTCTGGTCCAGACCTTCTGAAGCCAGTCCTTAATAATTGGATGACTAGGCAGCACCCTATTTTTGGAAATGGGAAAATGAAAAAGCTGTTGTTTCTTTGTACTCTGACTAACGTCCATCTCTGATTCCAGGGTTTGCCTAATGCTGGATATTAACTTAGGCATACGATCTTTGTGAAACAGATATATTTCATCCTTCTCCTCTATCTCTGACTCATCATCCACAGAATCAGCATCAGAGGCCTTAGGAGAGGCAGATGATAGAGCAGGCTGACACTGAGTAGGTTGAGCAGAGTGGGCAGGCTGGACTGGCTGCAGGGATTGCGTTTGTCTTAAAGTAGATTTGACCTCTTGGAATGTGTCCAATAGCTGGCCTTTAAACCATGACAAGAAAACTGCTGTTTCCCCTTGAGAAGATTGGTCTGAGGTTAAACAATTGGCGCAGGAGTCCTGTTCCCAGGATTCTGGCATGGGTTGTTCGCATTTTGCACAGATGTTATGTTTTGTCTTGCGTGACCTCTTTGAAGGAGGACTCGACATCTGTAAAAACAGAAAGGAGTCCATAAGAGGAGAATCTCTTTAGTAGCAAGACAAAACATCCTATAACAAAAATGAGTATCTTAAATAAATCAATAGACCAATCATATCTATGGAAATTACATAAGAGAAACCTCTAATGTATGCAATGGATGTAAACGTATTATCTGAACTGCTTGTGAAACCACATGCATGAGAACAATCATAGACTGCAAGGTATTGTATAAATGCAGCAAACCTTAAGTGTAACCACAACATAATAGCCACTACTTTAATACAGTTTGCCTCACTTTATCATGACGCTTGTGAAACCACAGCTGTTATAATAGGCATAGGGTCATGTACTCACATTTGCACGGTGAGGGATCTGCTGCCCGGCGGCGCGCGGTGTCGGCCCAAGTGTGCCGCTTGTGACATGCGGGGCCTCCCTGCTCCTCGCGTCACTTCCGGCGTAGCGACGACTTCCGGTGGCGTGCCCGGCCTCCCGATGTCGTCACTTCCGGTGACGTAGTTCCTGGTGTGATCTCCCATCGACCCCCGCGTCTCGCATCACAGCATCGTCACTTCCGGTGACGGACGTCCGGATGTGGCCTAACAACTGGCGCTTCTGGGATCTTCTGGTAACGTACAGAGGCGTCCGGTTCGTGCGGCTATGCTCCAGGGAGATCCCCTCAGCACCTGGGCTTCTTAGGAGATCTCCGAGGTGCACCGCCACTTCTCTGTCCTGGCTGCATGAACATGCAGCGCCTCTGGGGCCATCTATAGTATTAGCTGGTATTCCAGCTCTGGGAGGCACTAAACAGCGATTCCCATAGAACCGGTAGAATGGCAGAAGGAAAAACAATCTGCCATCCTATAATAATATGATGTAATACGACTGGATAAACATCTCAGGAAAAAAAATAAAATAAAATACAAAGTTAGCCACGAGTAACAACCTGTGGCTAACCCTCTCTATCCTTGTTTGAGAAGAGAAAAAAATACAATGAGATCTTTGCCTAGCAGTTAGATATAGCCCCCCCTAGGGGGAGTGGTTTTAATTTAACTTATTAACTGTGCTTATTGCTAGGTTAACCCTCTTCTATCCGGTTAGATGAAGTCACATTAACCCATGGTGTGCTGCCGTAGGATGATCAGGAAGTGGCCATGTTTTTGTAGCGCTGGATAACCCCTTTAATGGTAACCTGTCAATGAATCATTTTTGGAGTATCATGGATAGCCACATGAAATCTCGATAATCAGTGTAATTTTTATTTTAGTATACACTGCTATTGTCTATACAGGATGTTATTAGTATCAGCAGTATCAGAAACACGTGTTAGAGTCAAAAACTCTGGTGTCATCTGGTTGGTAAAAGCTTCAATCTCCTCTTGTGTTTTGGACCAAATCAGGAATAGATCGTTAGTAAATCTTTTGCTATTTCTTTTTTTTTAATTCCTTTATTTCTTTTACACAAAAAGATGAACAATCATCTCCTCAGCAGAGGAATAAATACATAAATAGATAAATTACAAAAACATAATTCTTATAATCAAACCATGATTTCAGACATTTTCAACCAACCTGTCCCCCTCCCCCCCACCCTGTCCAGACTGCGAGAAACGAAGAGAAAGGAAATGGGGGGGGGGAAGAGAAAAAAATAACTAATTAAAAAAAAAATGAATAAATTTATAATAGCACGCACTTAGTTCCCTCAAAGCTCAAAGACCACTTTACCAACCACTCCAGATTTTCCTATAACCTTGTTCTCTAAGAATATGCCCTTGCCCATTCCAAGGATTTAATGATATTAACCTGGTTAACCCATTCATCCACTGATAGCAATCTAATTTTACTAGAAGATTCTATCCCTTTTTTTCCTTAGGTGATGATCCCAAAACCGCCATGTCTATGGAAAGAGTCCCAGTCATTAAACCCTTACTCTGTAATATACATATAATTCCATCCCAATACTTTCTACTCCGAGGACAGGACCAGAATGAGTGAACCAAATCAGCCTCTTCTTGATTACAGTAATTACAGGAGGAACTATTTCTTGCCCCAATTTTATGCAAAAACTATGGTGTATAGTGAATTCTGTGCAAAATTTTAAACTGTACTAAACTGTGCTCCACATTATGAGATACTTTCCTAATATTTTTTCCTATTTCTTTCCATATGTCCTACAAGATAAAACCACAGTTTCCCATTTATATCTATATCCTGGAAGGATTATACCATATCTTTCCTTCATTAACCTCTTGTAAATTTTTAACACTATGTTTATCAAGTCCCCCGTTCTGTGAGACCAAAAACCTACTTTTATCTCCGGTATTCCTAACCGCATTAGTGAACTGCAAATACCTAAACTTAGAAATCCATACTGTGTCAATATGTCCCAGGATATCCCTGGGTTCCTTTAGAATCCCCTCTACGAAAAAATCACTCACTTTACAAAGTGCCCGTTCCTTCCAGAACTTCTGGGCAGATAACCCGACAAATTCTGGAAAGTGAAGATTATGCCAAATTTCTGTGCAATTTAAACTCCCCTGTTTCATAATTTTTTTTTTAATCTCAACCCAGACATTATTGGAAAGTATCCCATACCAATCTTTACCTATACTTTTCACACGTATACCGCCAGATTCTAATCTAGTGAAAATGTTTTTACCTCCACCCAGAAATTTATTAGTCTTAAACCACCCAGAATCCCTGTGGGCCAGGACAAATGCCAACTGAAAGGACAAAAAATTTTAACGAAAATTGGGCAGACCAAATCCCCCCTTATCGAGTCTAGGGCAGAAATTGTCATACCGTATCCTGACCCTCTTCCTCCCCTAGATCAATTCATTCAGCATATTTATCAGGAATCCATACTGGCGAAGCGGCTAGAAAAAAATTAATCTGGGGGAGGAGAACCATTTTTATAAGGGCTATTCGGGCGGCCATACCAAGCGGCAGTTTCGTCCACACATCCACCTTTTTACTTATTTTTACTAAAAGGGGTTTAATATTACTTTTTATATATTGATTGGGGGCCCCAGTTATTAAAACTCCTAAATAATCAATGCCCTCCTCTGGGCTAAGCACCTTTAGCTCTTTCCCACCCTTATACATCTGCGTATCCAATGGCATTATAAATGATTTTAACCAATTTATCGACAACCCCATAGGCCTCCCCAAAGTCTTAAAGTCCTGTATAACCGAAGGTAAATTACTCTCAGGGCTGTCGATAAAAAGATCATCAGTATACAACAACATTTTTTCCTCTTTACCCCTCACTCCAAAACCTTTATAATTATCCATTTTCCTCATCCATTCTGCCAGTGGTTCTACATATAAAGCAAATAAAATGGGTGATAAAGGGCACCCTTGCCGTGTGTCTCTAAGAATGTTAAATTCTGAAGTAGTTCTCCCATTTATCACAAACCTCCCCTTAGGTTGCCTATATAGAGTTGGAATCCATTTAATTATATTATTACCAAACTGAATATTCTCCAAAGCTTTCCATAGGTAGGGCCATTTAACTTGATCAAAGGCTTTACAAGCATCAAGAGCCACCAGGGCCTTGTCCACTCCTCCTTTTATCTATAAATTAATAAATGTCCGTTTTATATTAAACACTGTGCGGCCAGGGATGAAGCCATTCTGATAGTCTGTTACCAAACCCCCTATTATCTTGTTAATACGTCTAGTAATAAGTTTAGAGAACAGTTTTACGTCACTATTCAAAAGAGAGATACTCCGAAAGTTACACATCTCCAAATGGTCCTTACCCTTCTTCTTAAGAAGCCCAATTTTTGCTTCCTCCATGGAGTAGGGCAATATGCTTTCCTTGCAGGCTGCAGTAAGTACTTCCAGAAGAATAGGCAAGATATATCTGGCATGTCTATAAAAATCATAGGGGAGACCTTTTGGGCCTGGAGCGAAGTTACAGGTGGTGGAGGCCAGAGTCTCCTCAAGCTCTAACAACGTCACTGGGGCATCCAACTCCTCCCTTTGTATACTGGATAAACTCGGCAGATTGATCTTGTTAAATAATAAATCATCTATTTCTGTTAAGTCTGGGGTACTTGATGTATATAATGTAGTGTAATACCTAACAAACTCCTCCTGTATGGATACCTACCCTTTAACTATACCACCAGCACCTCCCCTGATGGCCATGATCTCATTAGACTCATCCTGCGCTTTAATAATATTAGCTAGCAAACGGCCAGGTTTATTACCCTCAACGAACCTCTTCTGGTCCAAAAACAGCTATTAATTTTCTGCCTTGTCTTTAAAAAACTTAGCTAACTCCTGAGATGACTTCAACTTTTCGAGATTGCTAGAATCCCCACTGAATGAGTATTTCAAGTTGTTCTTCTCCACTTCATCTATCAATTGTTTCTCCTTCCTCCTAAAACTTTTTTTTTTCATGGCAATTTCTTTCACATATAACCCCCTTAGGTATGCCTTTAATGCATCCCAAACCGTTTGTATCCTAGCAGAACCCCGATTGATCAACATAAAGATTTCAATCTCCTTATTAATAAAATCTGTGTCATCTAATATGTTTCATACTTTCCCTACCAAAGCACACATCCCCAATCAGGGGAGAGTGATCAGAGAGACTTTTAGGACCATAAAATATATTGAATAATGATTCCATCCCTGCGGCATTACACAACAATAAATCAATCCTAGAGGCTGATGAGTGGGAGGAACTGAAACAAGAGAAAATATCTATTTCTTGACAAAACCTCTGAAAAGGGGAAGGCCCTTCTTTAATGACCCTTACGCTGGATCTCCTATCCCTATTCTCCATTGTGCAATTGAAATCCCCTATAACATAGAGAGCAAATAATTCTTATCCCTGGCAAACTGCACCAGGTTTATCAATACCTCTAGAGAAAAGGGGGGCGGGATATATACTGCCGCAATGATGGAATCAATACCTTCAAGAGCCCCAAATATAAAAATAAACCTGCCTTTTTCATCTGTTTTGACCCTCTTGATCACCAGACCTACCTTACTATGTATCAAAATCGAGACACCAGCAGAATAGGAGGATCCAAATGAGTGAAAAGAATGGGCTGCCCACCTCTTAGTCAACACATTTACAGTATCTTTAGTTAAGTGGGTTTCCAGAACGATCACGATAGCTGGCAACAATTTTTAATTGATTCAAATATGGCGAAGCGTTTTAAGCGGTCCTCCAGACCTCTTATATTCCAACTTATAATCTTAGTCATTTCCTAAAGTCATGTAGAGTTGAAACTGGCCGCATGACTAGGGGAAACGCCAATATATAAAAGAAAAAGAAGAAAAAATTCCCCAGGGGGAAAAAAACCCCAAAACATATCTTCCCTCCTTGCAGTCTGGACCCTTCCCCCCCCCCCTACCCTCCCTAACCTTAATGGTCTCTTTCATCAGAAAAAGACCCCAAAAGAAAATTGGCCCACAACCCGCTCCTGTTCCAGGCAACACCAATCAATTAATTAACATTCATAAAACCCTCATAGAGAGAGAAAAAAGACTTAAAGAAACATTATATCCCCTCGGAGTCCAACCATTTTGAAATTTCTCCAGCATTCATGGAAAAATGAACCGAATTCCTATAGGCAATTCTCATTTTTGCTGGGAATAATACTGAATAGGAAATCCCGGCTGAGACCAAGTGTTTTTTGACTTCCCGATAGGAGGCTCTCTTAATATGGGTCTCTAGAAAAGTCAGGATAAAGCGAAATCTTGTTTGCATTATACTGGAGATTACCCTTTAGGGTGCGTTCACACCTACAGGATCTGTAGCAGATCTGCAGCAGATTTGATGCTGTGTTCAGTTATTTAAATGAAATCTGCTGCAGAAAATCAGCTGCAGATCCTGTAGGTGTAAACGCACCATTAATCTGTTTTTTCTTAATAGGATATCTCTGTCACTAGAACATAAAATCTTGACCAAAATCGTTCTCAGATGAGTCCCTACAGGTGGTTTTTTCATGGGAATACTACCCAAGTAAGGAGTCCAAAAAGGAAGAGAAGGGGGAAAAAGAATAGACAAGACTTTTCCTTAGATTAGCTCAAATTTCCTATCCATGAAGGACTTCAGTTACTAAGCCGATTATTTTGAGCCAAATATTCCATAATAAAGACGATAAATAAATGAGTAGCTTTTTCTCGAATATGCCTCGGCAGGTCAGCCGCCAGAGTATCTCATTTATTCATTGTCCACAATTCCCTTTCACTTATCTGGCCCACGACTTTGTCCGAACATGTGTTTCACACAGTCCAGTTTCTCAGGAGACTTTCCACTTGAGTGCGATGCAGCCTCCTTAAGGCTGGTAGCAGAAAAAGAACAATAAGACATCTCCATTAGTCTGCTCAATTCCAGCTAGTCAATGGCAAATTTAGGCCAGACACATTGCTCAGCCTGATTAATTGGTTTAAAAAAGAAAAAAATTTGAGCGCTTGTACTTTCAGTTTCTCAGAGAGTGTCACAGGATCATTCACATATATAAGGGACCAGGGATCTTACCCCTTTACTTATGGAGCCAGACCCGCCCCGCCCCTCCTTTCTCCTGTTAGTCTTTATAAAATCAAGCTGTAAAACAAAAATTCATATTCAGGAGACCAATAGCTATATCAGACCTTGCTGAGGCATAAAACATTTCCCACCTTCTGAACTTAAGAAGGTCATGCAGTCTTGCTTTAATGCTTGCCTATATGATGTCTCCAGGTGTTTCAGAGGGCCCCGAGGTCTCACCCCTATACTTTTGAGGCAGAGCCCAGCCCCCTTTTCTCCTGATAGCCTTTGTTAGTCCAGACTGCAAAAAAGAGAGATCAAACAGGAGTGGGCATAGTGCTGTTGGTAATAAACAAAGTCCAGCACAGGAACCTTTTAAATCCGACTCACATCATTGACCAGGAAAAGGGGGACACTCCCATCATCTCCTGTCCAGAATGTGCAAGTCTCTGCCGACTGGTACACCAAGCTGACTGATATTCACACTAGGAAGAGCAGTCTTATTAGGCAATTGCCGCATTGTCAATACTCTCCAAGGTCATTTTCTGTCCTGCCGGTGTGTGGAAGAGGCCCCCGTTACCTCAGAACTGCTGCCGAAAGTGTCCTGCTGGCCTTGTGGCGTGCACCCGGAGGTAGGAGAAGTCCAAGACCACCCACAGCCCGGGAAGCCGAGGTACAGCCTTTTCAATTGGCTGGGTCTCCCCACATGACTCCACACATCCTCCTATCACAGAGGCGCTATCTCCCAGTGGCTCCAAGATCCCCTCCAGCCGGGGCTGTCCGGATCCTGCGGCCTCTCCATATCAACGTCGAACCCCGGGGTCAGCCGAGAAACCACCCGGGCCCAGGTTCCCCCACGTCCGGTCTCTCTCCCCAGAAGGCAGCGGTCAGGATTCTTCCTGGAGCTCAGGAGTGAGCGCTGTGTGCGGCTAACATGTCATTTTACTGGCCACTCCCCCAAATCTTTTGCTATTTCAGATATCAGGGGATGGTTGCACACAATGACATTACCCCCATAAAAAGGTTTGCGTACAAAGGTGCAATCCTTATACCCATCACTGTGCCCTGTCTTTGATGAATTGTCTACCCAAAATAATAATGATTTGTATCATCTCTGCCTGGAATCTGATTGGTTGTTAGGGGCAACTGAGCCAGTTTAACTTTACACCATGTTTGATAAATCTCCCCCATTGTCTGTCATTCTTAGTTATTTCTGCAGATATCACTCTAATAGTAATAAATGTATTATGGAACGCAGGAAAATGATTCCCCCTTCCTTATATTGGATCATTATTTGTGGCCATCCTTATTAAAAAAAAATAAAAAAGGTTTTTTTCCGCATGTATGAATATAGCCTAAATTTTTTGGTGTTGTGTCTTTATTTCACCTAGTTTCAGGCGAGAGGACTGTGTGCAGAATGAGGGTGAGGTATATTTTGTGAAGTCTTACTAGGTCAGCCATATTATTTATTTCCTATAGATGAGTTTTTATGAGGCAAAATATCACCATGAACTGTGAAATATCAAGCAATTGACAGCATGTATTTCAGCAGAAGCCTATTGTAGCCAGCAGATGGCGAAAGAGACTTTATTTTCCACAATTTATCTATTTTTGTGTTCCGAGTTTTTAACCTCAGGCAATTTTATGTATTAATATATACTTGTTTTATATAATGTATCTTTTAATTGAATAATAATAAAATCTCAACCAGTTAATTATACTGATCATTCCACCCAAATCTAAAGTAAATAAATAATAAACATTGCTCAAGTGAGTGCAATTGACATACCCATGTGAGCTACCTAAATAAATAATGAGACCAGACACCAAATAACTTTTTTTTCCAGTGGAGGGTAGGCCATGGCATTTATTTAAGACTTAACCAAGAATTTGTATTTTTAAACATTTCTCATACTCACAGATGCTGAATTATATATATATTTTTTTTTAACTTGTTTTTATTCATATTTTGCTATATAAATTTTACAACAATAGTACAACAGAGGGGGGAAAGGAGATCGGGAAGGGAGGAGGTTGGTGGACTGGAGTATGCAATGGGGAAATGTATAGTTGGGAGAAAAGGGAGAAAAAAGGGGGGGTTATGTGAGGTGGCAGTGGAAGAAACCTGTAAGTTCTGAGTCCAGTCTCTCCATCTTTGTGCAGGCGGTTGTACTAAGTGAGCCGGAGCGGGAGGTAAAGTTTTCCTCATAAAAAGGTCTCCTGGTCCTTTCTCCTTTAGTTGAGAGATTACTGTTAGGTTTGACCTAGAAGTAATTAACTGGTCCACTGTAGAACACCTTCTAATGAGCTGATTGGGATGGGGAAGGGGAGTGGGGGTGAGGGAGAGACGCACGGATCCTGCCGCCAAGGAGGGAGTATGAGCACATCCAACTAGGATACGTTGTTCTAGTTCAACGGATCGTTTCCAGTCAGGTTTTGTTCTAAATACCAAGTGGTGGAACTAAAGCATGTTCGGATTCTATCTCTCACATGGGCGGGAAGCAGTCTGATGATGGGTGACCATAGCTCAAAAGAAGTTTTTAACTCTGGCTTCTTTCTGTAATGACGCCTTGACCCAGTCCATTCTAGGGAGATAGATAAGTTTCTCTAAAAATATAAATAAAGTTGGCGTGTGGGGGGCCAGCCAAGTTTGTAAGATCGTTTTTCTAGCTGTTGCGGAGATGTAGTATAGTTATTTGGTGTGTTTGTGTGGTAGGAACGTTTCCGTGGGGTTTAGTTGGCCAAAGAGAGCCCAAGCCGATTGAAGGGGGAATGAGTAAGGGATGTACGTTGTGGCAAAGAGGTGTATTCTTTTCCAGAATGTTTTAATATGGGGGCAATCCCAGAGACAGTGAAAGTGATCAGCGATGTTCGCCCCACATCTCAGACAACTCGAGGTATTGATATTGTCTTTTAGAAAGTTGCGATGGGAGGTTATGTAGCCCCTGTGTAGGATTTTCAGTGACATCTCCCAGTAGGAAATGGATGGAATGAATTTAAGAGTTTTATTGAGATGATTGAGAAGTTCAGGAGAGGAGAAGTTGGGATCATGGGTTGACCATTTCGTGATGCCATAAGTTGTGTCAGTGTAGTCGAGATATGATCGGAGGAACAGGTAGTTATCAGATATTAACCTCTCATCCTGGGAGAGGAAGGCCAGGCGGGGACACAACACATCACCCCACTCCTGCTGCGGGAGAGAGCGGACAACCCGGGTGGCAAAGCTTTGGGCCTGTAGGAAGTGAAATAGGTGAGGTGTAGGAAAGTCATATTTCAGGCAATGTCTGCCATGGTTTTTAGTCCATTAGTCCTCCACTGACGGGGTGCAGTTTTCCTTGGTGGAAGAGGGGGTTGTCGCAAAAAGGGTGATACGGGGACCACTGACCAGGCTGATAATGTTTGTTCAGTTTGTGCATGTCCTGAAGTGCATTATAGGGGATGTGGAGCAGGGCCTAGGGCGACAGGTTATTTAAAAGGCTTTTTTCTAAGGTGGTTGGGGAATAATTGGCTGTGTCTTGGAACCAGTCTTGTAGGATTCTCATGTTGGCGGCTAGGTTATATAGCTTAAGATCGAGGAGGTTAAATCCTCCCTTGAATTTATGTTGTTGGAAAATTTTATAGGCTATTCTAGGTCTCTTGTTGCACCAGATAAATGACCTGATCATGGCATTTAAGCGCTTTTCATCCCTCGGGTGCAAGTAGAGAGGTAGAACATGAAATAGGTATAAAAGGCGTGGGAAGGATATCCTTTTGTGTAAGTTTGCTCTTCCTATGAAGGATTATGTGAATGTATTCCAGGAGGTGATATCATCTTTTAGAGATTTGAAGTAGGATTGGATATTTAGAGAGTATAGTTTAGAGGGAGACTTAGTAATCCGCACGAGATACGCGAGTGCCTGGCTTTGCCATTTTAGGGGGAAATTGTTTGACCATGTGGGTCTTGTAGGGCCTGTTAGGATAAGAGCTTCTGATTTGTCTACATTTATTTTAAAGCCTATTAAGGCTTCCTTCTTTGAGATTTCAGCCAGCAGCGGGGCTAATGTCTGTTGGGGACGGGATACAAATAGCATGAGGTCGTCCGCAAAGGCTGTCAGCTTGAGGGACGTAGCACCACTTTGAATGCCTTGGAAGATGGGGTTGTTTTGCAAGTGTCAAGGGCTGGGTTGAATAGGAGAGGGGAGAGAGGGCATCCTTGTCGCATGCCTCTCTCCATTATCACCGGGGAGAACAGGGTACCATTGACTATCAGTCTTGTGGTGGGTGAATCTTGTATGGTGTGCAGGAACTGTAGAAAGTTGTCTCCAAAGCCTCTATGTCGGAGGGAGGTGTTAAGGCACTGCCATGAAATAGAGTCGAACGATTTCTCAGCGTCTAGGCTGAGAAGCATTGTTGTGGGGGATTTGTTTTGTTATATTGGCTAGAATTGTGGCTGCTATCACTGACCGGACTCCCAAGGTGGAGTTTCTACCTTTTGTAAAGCCTAATTGATGGGGGGGACAAGATTTGGGGCAAAAAGGATTGTAGCCTATCTGCTAGCACCCTGGCCAGTAACTTATAGTCTACATTTAGTAGAGAGATAGGGCGGTAAGATGTGACTAGCGTCGGGTCCTTGTGTCGTTTGGGCAGGACAATGGAATGGTGCGGGAGTCGTGGAAGTCGAGTGGGTGGGTTCCCTCAATGTAAATGGCATTAAAAAAAGAGGTAAGCAGGGTAACAATGTAAGGTTTAAGCATTTTATAGTATTCGGCTGTGTAGCCGTAAGGGCCTGGGGCTTTATTGTTGTGGAGGGCTGAAATGGCTTTTGCTACTTCTTCAGGTGTAATTGGGTCAGAGAGAAGATCCCGCTCATCCTGTGAGAGCGGTGGGAGAGCAATGGAGTTGAGTAGTTCCCAGGCCTGGACAGAGTTGTATGGGCGGGCAGAGTAGAAGTCTTTAAAATATTGCTCTAGGATAGTAGTGATTTCAGTGGAAATAGCATGGGTCCCACCAGTGGTTGGGTTTTTCAATTGTAGTATATTGGCATGAGACTGAAACGGTTTGGTCAGCTATCTGTGATAGCTATTTCTGGTCAATTCTAGGCTCTGTTTAGCCTGGGTCAGCGTAAAAGCATCTAAGAGACGCTTAGATTCTAAATATTTCTGTTTGGTTGTATCGTTTATGTGCCACCATTAGGCCAGAATGAAGTGTCTGATATTTTTTCTTTTGTTCTCTCTTGCGGTGGGCCATATAAGAGGTGATGTGTCCCCGCATGACCGCCTCGGATGTACGCCACAGAAGGGGGACATCTGGGGTAGAGGGCTCATTATCATGTATATAATTTCCCCATTGATGTTGGAGTATGTTCGGAAATCTTACGATTGGTGCAGGTATGAGAGGAATCTCCAGGATTCATATCGTGGGGCTGGGTGAGGCGTGGTTAGTTTTAGTTGGATTGGCGTGTGATCCGACACCACTATAGACTCCACTGACGCGGATGAGATCTGTTCAAATAGCGAATCAGAAAGGAGGAAGTAATCTATCCTGGAGTGCACCCCATGCACCGCAGAGTAATAGGTGTAATCTCTCTCCGTGGTGTGGGTCACCCGCCAAGGATCACAGAGGGAATAGTGTTGCATTATGGAGAGTATGACTATGGCTTGGGTGTCGTTAGTGGTTCCTGAGGAACGATCTAAATGTGAGGAGAGCTCCGCATGGAAGTCCCCTCCTATAATGAGATTGTCAGTAGGTTTAGAGGCCAAGAATTTAAGGAGATCAGAGAAGAATTGTGCGTTTGGGTGGTTGGTCGTCAGTGGTTGATATCAGGGAGGCAACTGTTGTTTCATGTTGGGTTGTGCGAGTTTTCAGGTCTCTCACTTTTTAGGATAGATTAGTGCTTTGTGAAAGAACCGCATTGATGGACGTGAGTAGGAGATCTAGGCGCTTTTGAAAGAGAGGAATCAGGATGCGGGATACCTCTTGGGCCACTGAGGTTGCGTGGGACTGGAGAGTTGAGTCCGAAGTCTCAGGGCCAGAATGAGTTCCATTTTGTAATGAACAGGACCTTTCATCCAGGTGGATGTCAGGGGGGTCCATTTCAGCCGTTGAGGATTTATGAACTTGCGCTGGGACCGTGATCTTGGGTCCCTTTTGATTGGATGGGGTTTTGGAGTTATGCGCTTGGTTGTGAGTATCTTGGCTTGTATGTATGCGTTGTTATTTCCGTTCCCCAACAGCGTTAACTTTGGCCACGAATTTGTCCTTTGCCATCAAGAGTGTTATGTCCCATAGAGATTCAGGAGGGGGTGAAGTTATAAATTGTAGTGGCCTTAGTATGTTAGGGCGAAGGATACTCTTGCCTCTTTCTTGTTGTTATTCTTCACATGTAGGAGGTATTTCAGATCCTACACGGGGAAATATCAAGCTGCCAGTAGGTGTCGCCAAAGTACTAGTAACGAGTTAATGGACTTTATAGAAGTAGGTTAGAGATATAGAACTGGGAGATAGCTGGGATCAAGAGGTAAGTCACACTTGTTCTCACAGAATAACGGTTCTTCCTGCCGAAATCATGTTTTACTCTCTCTTTTGTTGACCTCATCACCTTCTAAGGGCCAATTAGATCCAACTTACCTGTAATTGTCCAGTTGTAGAAAGAACTAGACAGATTAAACCACTTTCTCTCTCCCATAGGGAGGGCCGTATTCAACTAACTATGGGTATTCAACGCACGCACATGTATACCCATCACTATACGCTCTGGGCATTTTTTATGTGAGTGCAATTGACATACCCATGTGAACTACCTAAATAAATAATGAGACCAGACACCTAATAACTTCTTTTCCAGTGGAGGGTAGGCCACGGCATTTATTCAAGGCTTAACCAAGAATTTGTATTTATAACATTTCCCATACTCACACATGCTGAATAATATTTAATAAATTATTTAATAAATAACACAATAACAGCCTTCAGCAATATCATTTGTCCACCCTGAACCCCAACACCAATGGCTGTCCCAAAAAACACCATAACTAAAACCACTGGCAGCGTCGGTTTGAAGACCCAAAGCATCAGCTGCAATAAACTCACACTGCCAAATAGCCCTGCCATTAAAGTCCTTCAGGAAAGTTATCTATAAGCGTAAATCCTTCTGCATATCCACAGTAAGCCTTACATGAGAACGAGGAGACTGAACACCCCTGGTAGCGGAATACAACCTTCTGCAAAAGATCTTACCCATAGGTATAACCCTTATGGCAAACACTAAATTACCCAATAAACTCTGCAAATCATGTAACATAACTTTTTTTCTTACCCATCATATTCTCCAACAAGGCAACTGTTTTTTTTATATTACAAGTCGGTAGACAAAACTCCATATTCATAGTGTCGATCACAATACCCAAGTACTCCAACCTAGTACACGGCAAGATAGTTTTTTGAGAAGCGAGAGGAACACCAAAACACTGACAGTTCGACAAGAAAAGTGCTCAGCAACTTTGAACACTCATCTGAATTTGCACTGCCAACAAATAAGAAATCGTCGCAAATGTTTCAAAGTAAAAACAGGACATCGAAAAGCCCATGAGCAGAGCCTTATCAAAATAAAACATATCTTTCCACACAAAACTCAATAAATTGAATCCAGCTTCACAAACAGGTAAAAGGCGAAAAGCTGATTCAATATCAGCCTTCGCCAACAAGGCATCTCTGCCACAACTTCTTATCAGCTCCAATGCATCGTCAAAAGAGCTATACTTGACAGAAACTAACGATTTGTCAACACTATCATTAAGAGAAGAACCTTTCGGCCAAGATAGGTGGTGCATTAGCGATATTTATTTGGTTCCTTCTTGGGAACAAGTCCCAGAGAAGAAAGCCTAAAATTCCGGAAAGGAGGTGAAGAGAATGGTCCCTCCACCCTCCCCTCCCCAATCTCAGTATTAATTTTCTCATCTACCACTTGAGACCTCAAAGTAACAGAACGTAAATTTTTAACCATTGCACAATCAGACCCAGTGAAGGAAGGTACTGCAAAACCAAATGTTATTAACTCAGCCATCTGTCGGTTTTGGCAGGAGTCGAGCCACGGGCGCATTTTTTGAAGACTCACCGGAGTCTGCGCTGTTTGAAAGCGGCTCTCTATTTGTGGGCTGAGGCAATGTATTCTGATTGAGCTTTTTAAAACATCTAGAACTGGGTACGATCCTGCACAGTGTGCACATTCGTGCCTATACTTACAATTTTGCAGCCACCTGCACTGGGACTGTACGCATAATAAAGTCCTTTTCGAAAGGAACTTGTCGTAGCAGGAGTGAAAGGACATGACCGCTGAGGTATCATTAAATTAATCCATAGCCCCCACTTCCTTCTGCCCCCCATTTGAGCGTTGGATAGACAGACAATTTCTGATGAAACATTTCATCATATTATATATATATGATATATATATATTATATTATATACCATGCAGAACTGCCAAAATTCCTGTACATTTCAAGCATGATATCAATGAGTTGGAAGAGAGCCACACATTTATCAGGGTGCCTCTCTCAGAAAACCGCTGCATAGATGCAAAAGGCTTGCAGCCAGTTATTAAAGGTTTTTGCAATTGTGGGGCGCTTCCGTTCATCCTCCTCCTCCTCCTCCTCCTTTTTCTCTGACCCATCTTTAAAGCGACTCTGTACCCACAATCTGACCCCCCAAACGACTTGTACCTTCAGATAGCTGCTTTTACTCCAAGATCTGTCCTGGGGTCCGTTCGGCAGGGGATGCAGTTACAGTGGTACCTTGGTTTAAGAGCGTTTTGGTTTAAGAGCTGACAGTTTTTCAAAATTGTTACTTGGTTTAAGAGCATTGCTTTGGTTTAAGAGCTCCCAGGACTGGGTGGGAACGCGAGTGGAGGAGGGGCATGGTCTGTATAGCGGGATCTACAGCACTGTACTCTGTCCCAGGAAGTCTCCCTCACCTTCCAAATCATAGCAGATCCACTTGAGGCTGGGGCTTACATCAGGGGACAGGACTGTGGAGGTAATCTCTTCATAGCTGTAACCCCTCTCTCCCAGGACAGAGAGTGCTGCTATACTGTGCCCACATCTGTCCTGCTCATTCCTTCATGCTCCCCGCAGTCTCTGTCGGCCCTTGTGTTTCCCATCCTCTCCATTACTGTACAGTAACTTATAATATCACATATTCTGCTGTTTCTGAATGTTTGTTTCATCTGCTTTACATGTTATTCAGAATAATAAATCATTATTTTTGGGATGTGGAACCAATTGTCTGCATTTCTATGATTTCTTATGGGAAAATTTGCTTTGGTTTAAGAGTGGATTTGGATTACAAGCACGGCCCCGGAACGAATTATGCTCGTAATCCAAGGCACCACTGTATTGTCATAAAAACTATTTTTAATGCGGCAGCGCTGTGTCTAATGTCCGGGGCTTAGATTTGTGTATGCATTAGGCTGGCACACCCTCTCTGTCCTTCCTTCCCACCCTCCTCATCATTAGGAATACTCCAGGCAGATTGATTCCTATTCCCCACCTGTGTGTATAATGAACATGGGCTGGATCGTTAATACACCTGTGCAAAGCTCAAACAGCAGTAAATGTTCCTGGATCATTCCTAATGCTGGGGAGGGTGGGGAGGAAGGACGGAGAGGTTGTGCCAGCCTAATGCATATACAAGTGTAATGCTGCATTTACACAGACAGATTTATCTGACAGATTTTGGAAGCCAAAGCCAGGAATGGATTTGAAAAGAGGATAGATCCCAGTGTTTCCTTTATGACCTGATCCCTGTTTATAGTCTATTCCTGGTTTGGGCTTCAAAGATCTGTCAGATAAATCTGTCTGTGTAAACGCACCATAAGCCCCGTGTCGGGATCGGGCGATACAGACAGGACAAGACAGTGGGCCCTAGGTCTGAACCCACCCACTGTCACCTGCCTATTTGCCTCAATCGGCCCTAGGCGGCCGTGGACAATCACGAAGACGTTCCCTACACTGATAAAGTGCACACAGAACGAGACGGACAAACAAACATAAAAGAATGGTGAACAAGCCAGGTCAAATCCACACAGGCAGCGCAGTACAAAATCAGCAGGCAAAGGGATCGTCAAATAGTCAGGCAGAAGGTCAGATAACAAGTTGAGTAACACAGAGGGATTAGGAGAGGGGTTCGCAGGAATAGACGGGGGAGCTGGGACCAGGGACCAGGAGTTAACCTAATTAGCCAGCGCTGGGACTCAGTCTCTGCTTTGCTTTATGCTGACCAAGAGCCCGGTCTGAATCCTCATTGGACCGGCGCTCTGGTCTTCCAGGTACAGACAGGCAGAGAAACCTGTCAATCACAGCAACAACACAGGTGTAAAATCAAGTCCAGGAGCTTCTCAGCTTAAGTCCTGCATAGCCAGAAGCTGAGAAGCAATCGAGTGTGGCACACAAAAGCAAAACACCAGGTCCAGTTCACACAGGCTTCTGCAGATTCCTGACACCCCGGCTGTTAGACACAGGGCTGCCGGATTAAAAGTTGTTTTTATGACAATAACTGCATCCCCTGCCGAACGGACCCCAGGACAGATCTTGGATTAAAAGCAGCTATTTGAAGATACAAGTGGTTTGGGGGGGTCAGATTGTGGGTACAGAGTCGCTTTAAAGTGAGGCAACAGGCTACTTACATCAATGAACTCCCATTTTCCATATTTTATCCTTCACTGCAGCATTAAGGTGACAACCAAGGGTGGACACGTCGCAACCCAAAGCCTCCTTTAAACAAACTTCCAGGACCCCAGGTTTTGCCACAGGTAATACAGACACATTAACAGGCACATCGCAGCATTCAGGCAAACAAACGTCTTGAGCAGAATTAATCACAGCACCACTGTTAACATCAGTTATAGCACCAGTATTAGCACACTCCTCACCTATGGCAGCCCTGCCCAGTATTTTAAAGAATGTGGCAACCCCAGCGATTACAGACGAACCACCACTCGTTGCAGGATGCCCGGCAGAGGAGGAACTGACAGGATGGAGAAGGGGGTGGGGGTGGGGGGTGGGGGTGGGACGGGTGAAGCGCTCACGGCGCTACACACACTAGTACCGGACGGGTCCCTGGCTCCTTTCACTGCTGCTCCCCTCACTTTCCCTCTCTTCTTGTTAGCTTGCCCGGTCCTCCTCTTCCAAACCTTCTACTTGTTGAGCCCGGTAGTCGGCGATGCCATCTTTTTCTGACGCTGTAGCTGCCCTCCGCTTCTCCGGCGAATAGTAAATGATGACCTGCCTCCAGCACTGCCCTCCACTCCGGAACTGCCTGCCCGTTCCGGCGTCAACAATAGAGGTGGCCCCGGTTAAGACGCTGCAGCTCCCTCGTCACTGGACAACGATATCTCCCGGCGTAATCCCGAAACCCCGTGAGACATCCCACTCGGTCCTGGTATGGCACCGACATCCTCGGGCAGCCAACAAGCATTGTCTCAGCCACTCATCACCCCCGACACCGTAAGCCTTTGTGAAAACGCGATAATACAGATCTTCCATTACCAATCAATTGCCACACAGGTAACAGCACAGGTAATCTTGTTTCTTCGCTGCTTCACCTCGCAGAATAACAGTTCTTTCCGCTGAAATCCTGTTTTACTCTCTCTTCTGCTGACGTCATCACCTTTTCCGGGTAAATTAGATCCAACTTACCTGTAATCTGCCCAGTTACCTGAAATCTGAGTAGTAACTGTGGAAAGATCTAGACAGGTTAAAGCACTTAACTCCCTCCCACAGGCAGGGCTGACTCTACCATGTATTCAACTAACTATGGGTATTCAACGCACCCACATGTATACCCATCGCTATGTGCTCTGGGCATTTTTCAAGATGTTAATATGTGGTTGAGTTTGCACCATGTGCGGGCTGTTTTTTTTCCTGGTATATCAAGATACCAGCAAAGATTTGTCATGTGCCCGTATCAGGCTTATTCAGTTTTTAAGAATAAACTGTTGACTACATTCAGTCTATTTTTTAAAAGGCACTTCATAGTAAAATAGTACAGTTCAGTGTACAGTATTAGTAAGTGTACTTACTGACAGCAGATCCCTGTGTTCCTCACAGGGCTAAAATCAGACTCCCCTCCAGGTTGTGTCATCCTGCACTGTGGTGAGTCTGTCCATAAGATTTCCCGACAAGGGGGAGCATGTGACCATGCTCCGTCCCCAGTGTTCTCCTTTGGCTAATACAGGCTCAGTGGGCTCACTGGGGGGCGGAGCATGGTCACATCTTCTCCAAGTCGGCCATCTTATGGACAGACTCCCCACAGAGCAGGAAAGAACAGCCTGGAGGAGGGGAGTTGGATTTTAGCTCTTTAGCTCCTATACTGGACACTAAACTATTTTACTATGAAGTGGCCAAACCCTTTAAGAAACATAGTAGATGGTTAGGGACAAACAGGTTAAGTGATGTTGGCTTATCTCACAGTGCGAAGGTGCTTTAAGTTCAACATGTATGGATGGCATATCAACACAATAAACTAACAAATACTATTGAAACGTGTGTTTTACCCATTTTTTTTTTTTTTTTTCGTTTCCACTTTAAATGGGACTTCTTGTAAAGTGTAATTCGGTTTTGGGAATGCTTGACTAAGGTGGAGGTGTGATAGAGCCTCCCTGAAATATTCAATCTTCAGCCTATTTGTATCTGATGTGTATGGCCACCATTACAGAGACAACCCATTATTTTCAGTAGGCAGCTGCAGTCAGCCTATTAGATACGACCACTTGTGTTCTAATTCCACATTTAGAGGACAAACACCTCTAATCCCACAAAAGACATTTCTAATCAGGGCTATCGTCAAGAATTACCAAAAAACCAAGCTTGGTAGTGAGCTAGGTAGTGTCAAAGTTTGCACTATCATATTTTTATTTAACCATTGAAAGGTATCAATCATTGGGTTTTTTTCATCAGTAGGCACTGGGTGTGATGGTTCATTCACCATGTGGTGGCGCTGCAGGGAAATTCAGCACTTACAGCCAGGTTTTGGATGGTTGCAGAGAGTCCCAGCAAGACAACATTTTATGACCAGCAGTCCTTTACAAAGTTCAACTAATTGTGTGTCAGGAAATGTGCAGCCGATAGTGATCATTTATATGGCTGATCGCAGTTCATCATCAATAATCCGCTTGTGTAAAAGAACCCCAAGGCTTGGTTTACATTCTATTTTCTGCTTTACATTTGGGCTATACTTATAGTTATAGCCTGATGTCTTGCTTGTTGACCCATTGACTTTAATGGCCCTCACAGAAATAGTTTACTTTTGGAAAATCGACCAAAATAGGCTATGTTTGAACTTTGGTACCCCTATTTGATACTGTGACTATGTATAGATGTAACTGAGCCTTAGTTCTCAAATATTGTCTTCCAACCCTATGCAGCATAAACATAGGACATATTAAGAGATCAATAGAAGGCCGGTGCAATTGATGTATGTGTTCCTCCATGTAGCTGCTTGCTCTTTGTTCTTTCTTCTACTGGATGCCTAGGAAAGGTGTCCCACAAAACACAGTTCTTGTAAAGGGAGCCTCAACTGACTGCACAACCCCTTAATCCTAATATGGCAGAAATTCTCTGAACTTGTTATTTTACTAGCCACATAAATACACCTGCTAAATTAGTATAATAAAATCTCTAGAAAAAAATGTTTTCACAGTTTTGAACTGAGTAATCTTAAGTTTAATAGTTTCTAATATGAAAGATGGATGTCTAATATATTCCAGTAAGTGGGTGGTAAGCTTTGTTTTAGTGACAGGCATTGGTTTTATAGCTTGGCAAAGCTTTTTTGTTATTGTGCCAAAACATTGGGTTAGTGTTAGCGTGTATACAGGACTATGACCTGGGTACCATGGTTGTAAGCAGCTACACTAAAACCATTCCTTACAATGATATCTACAATGTGCAATTTATTTGTTGACATGAAAAGAAAACATAATACTAACCGGGTAATTTCTTTTCTTTGAGCCCATGACGGCACCACTGGAGAGGACAGGAAACAGGACCACTGGACCTTAAAAGAATCGCCTCCTCTCACCAGCACCAGTTTCTCAGCAAGGTTCCTAGGACTGAAGGTTAATAAACACAACCTAGAACAATACTGTGTGTGTGTATATAAATTTCAAAGTGTTTTCTTTTTTTTTCTTTTTTTTAATAGAAATTAAGTTCCCGACAGGGTGGGTATTAGTCGGGGTGCCGTCATGGGCTCAAAGAAAAGAAATTACCCGGTTAGTAATTTATGTTTTCCCTTTCGCCCTATGACGGCACCCCTGGAGAGTAGACTAGGAATCTTTTTTCCCCGCCTAGGGGGGGACTACTGCCTGAAGAACCCTACGTCCAAATGTAAGATCTTCTGTAGAGGACAGTTGTAGTCTATAGTGTTTGAAGAAAGTGTGTGGAGTGCTCCATGTAGCTGCCCTACAAATCTGCTCTAGGGGGACAGAAGCCCTTTCTGCCCATGAAGTGGCCACTGCCCTAGTTGAATGTGCCCCAAAGCCTACCGGAACATACTTCCCACTGGATTTATAACATTCTCTAATAGCCTGTCTGACCCATCTAGAAATAGTTTGTGATGTAGCTGCTTTTCCCCTTTTTTTTCCCTGAAAGGCAATGAGGAGATTATTGCTCTGTCTCCAATCCTTATTAACCTCAAGGTAGTGTAAAATACTACGTCTCACATCTAAAGTGTGGAAGGCTAATTCTCTCTCGTTAGCAGGATTGTTACAAAATTAGGGAAGAACTACCTCTTGGGTTCTATGAAAATTGGAAACAACCTTAGGGAGAAAAGCAGGATCTGGTGACTGAATAATCCTATCCTCTCTGATGGTCATGTAAGGAGAGACAATGGAAAAGGCTCTAATTTCGCTAACTCTTCTAGCCGATGTAATGGCTAATAGGAAGGCTAGCTTCCAAGATAGTAATTTAATCGGCAAATCAGACATGGGTTCAAATGGGGCAAGTGTTAATGCTGAAAGAACAATGTTCAGATCCCCTGGTGGTAGTCTAGACTTAGAGGTAGGATTAAGTCTAACTGCAGCCTTTGTGAATCTCCTGATCCAGGGATGCTCTGCCAGTCTGTAATCGAATAGAGCACTGAGTGCTGACACTTGGACTTTAATGGTGCTCAGTCTTAATTTCTTTTTTAGGCCCTCCTGTAAGTAGTCCAGGATCAGTGGGATATTGGGAGGGGCTAACACATTAATAGGATGGTTCACAAATGCACAAAAGGATTTCCAGGTTCTGAAGTAAGTCATGGATGTTACCCTCTTACGGCTTGCCAGCAATGTAGATATCAGCTGGGGGGACAGACCTCTATCAATCAAGAGCTGCCTCTCACACGCCAGGCTGTCAGATGTAGATTCTGAACTGTGGGATGGTAAACTGGGCCCTGGCTCAGGAGATCCAGTCTCTCCGGTAACACCCATGGGTCGGCTATTGACATTCTTCTTAACCAACTGAACCACACCCTTCTGGGCCAGAAGGGTGCAATTAGAATGGTATCTGCCCTGTTTTGTCTGATGTTGCGAATGACTCTGGGAAGAAGTCTGATCGGAGGAAAGAGATATAACAAATTCTCTCCCCAATACTGTGCCAGGGTGTCCACAGCTACAGGTCTGTCTTTCGGGCGGAGGGAGTAGAATTTCTGAACTTTCCGGTTGGCCCGTGTAGCGAATAAGTCCATCTTCGGGGTCCCCCAGAGTCTGCAAATTTGCCCGAACACCTCCTGTGACAATTCCCATTCCCCCTGATTGAGTCTGTGTCGACTGAGATAGTCTGCTGTCGTGTTGTCTACTCATCTCAGATGTAAGGCTGTCAAGGAAAGGAAGTGGGGTTCTGCTAACCTGAAGATGTAATGAGTTATTCTCATCAGGTCTGGACATCTTGTTCCTCCTTGATGGTTGATGTAGGCTACGACTGCTGCATTGTCGGACAGAACTCTTAAATTTTTTCCCTGTAGTTCTGGAAGGGCCTGCGTTAAAGATAGAAAAACGCCTTTCAGTTCTCTTACATTTTGGGACTGTCTTGCTTCTTCCGCACTCCATCTTCCCTGTAGGAGCAGGGACTCTGAATGAGCCCCCCAACCTGATGGGCTGGCGTCTGTTGTTATTGTTACCACTTCCTGGATGTTCCAGGGGAGCCCTCTGCACAGATTTACTTGTTGTTCCCACCAGAACAGGGATCTTACAGTCTGTGGAGATATAATGAAAGGGGAATCTAGGGAATCAGGCAATCCATCCCATTCAGCTAAAATCTGTGATTGAAGCACTCTAGTATGATATTGTGCCCAGGGAACCGCTGGAATGCAGGATGTTAATAACCCCAGCAGGGACATGGCTGATCTGAAAGATGTTAGGGGATGGGACCTGATTTCTCTGACTTTAGTCTGTACTAATGAGACCTTGTTCTCTGGGAGGAAGGATTTTTGTAAACAAGAGTTTAAACAGATCAGGGCATAGCTGAAAACTAAAAATGTTTAATCTCCTCACCCATGTTAACTGCGACTCTCAAAAATCTCTGATGATCGGGATGCATAGGGATATGATAGTATGCGTCTCTTAGATCAATGGTGGCCATGTAACAAAATTCCGAGAGGTTCAGAATAGCAGAGGAGATGGATTCCATTCTGAACCTTTCATATGTTAGGGCCCTATTCAGAGGTTTGAGGTTAATAATGGTTCTAAATGATCCATTAGGTTTCTGAACCAAAAATAAAGTGGAGTAGAATCCCACCTTTCTTTGGGCTTCTGGCACTGGGATTAGAACTCTCTTTTGCAATAAAGAATTTACTTCTGCTACCTTTCCCCTGGGGAAGTCGAGAAAGAGATTTTTAGGCCAAACTTTATTATGTCTAGTACAAATAAACTGGCAGAGATGGTACTCCATTGTGAGACATAACAAGACAGCCGCCCTCCCACAGGGACCTCATGTCATTGCGTTGGTTTTTTATTATCAGTAGAGGGGAAAAGAAACCCTTTGCTTTTCTTAGCTGGTCTCCAAGTGGAAGAACCCCAACCCCTGGGCTTCCTACCTCTTCCCCTAGCTGGTCTTCTGGGTTGTTGAGGGATAATGGGGAATCCCTTCTTCCTATCGGAAGCTTTCACAAAAACATTGTCAAGTGCTGACCCGAAGAGCAACTTCCCTTCACAAGGAATGTCAAATAATTTTGCCTTGGATGTTGTATCACCCTTCCAATCTTTCAGCCATAAGGTACGTCTAGCTTAATTAGAAAGTGCGGCTGAACGGGCAGTCAGTTTTAAGGCGTCCGCAGATGCTTCTGCCATGAAAGCTATGGCATTGTCCATAGTGGAGAAGGCCTGTGTGAAATCTTGGCTAGGGTTGGTTTCTCTAACCTTGTCCTTCAGTTCCGACATCCATACCTTCAGTGATCTAGCCACCGAGGTAGTTGCAATTAGGGGCTTGAAAGCAGATGTTGTAGCCTCCCAATTCTTTCTTAGGTATATTTCTGCTCTCTTATCCAACGGGTCTTTTATGACCGCTGAATCTTCAAAGGGTAGTGCATTCCTCTTAGTAATTTTGGCCACTGGTGGGTCGATCTTAGGTGCTCCCTGACTGAAAGGGTATTTCCTTTTATACTAGAAAAGAAGAAAAGGAGGAGACCAATATTAAGTATGGACTTCATATAATAATATCAAAAGAAAAGTCAGAAATCCCATCACTTACAGCCTGAGGGACGAAAAATTTTCTATCTGGATTTGACCACTCATGGCTAATGAGAGACTTTATATTCTGATGGATCGGAAATACAAGGTGCTTTTTTGGAGCCAGTTCCTTAAACATCATGTCTTGTCTAGTCTTTTGTTCTGGGGTGTCATCTATCTCCATAGTCAAGCGAACAGCTTTGACCAATGAGTCAATATACTCTACTGGAGTAGAGGAATCGTCTCCAGCTATCTCCTCCACTTCATATGCTGGTTCACTCTGATCCTCTAAGGGCTCGTTCACACTGAGCAAAAGGGGCGGATTACGCAAGGAAATATTTCCGTCTGAAATCAACTGACGCTGAATTCCGCGCAGAATGTAAGCGGAATCCCTGCGTATTCCGCTAGGAAAGTGTTCAGCTTGTAATACAAATTCAGCGTGGAATACTCGAGGAATCCGCGCTGATTCCGCATGCATTCAGCGCTACATCAGAGCTGAAATTCAGCGAGTATTCAGCGAGTAAATAGAGGGAGGTGCCAAGAACAAAATGTTGCAAACTTTGCAGACGACTAGACTATACCAGAATTTTCTAGAACAGATCACCTCAGAGCTGCCAGAGGAGAAGGAGCTGAGCAGACATGGCAAAACATCACTGCTGTGTGATTGATAGAGATGCACTAATATTTGAGGTAGTGTATGTATGTATGTTTATACTGTGTGCATGCTGACATAGTCATTTCTTGCTTGTGGGCCCCTGGTATCACCTCCAGCAGGTGCACCACAGGGACCCACAAACAAAAAGCTCATGCAATTGGTCATATGCTGTGAGTGTGCATGCTGACACTGTAGCATTATGTGTTGTCATTTCTTGCTTGTGGGCCCCTGGTATCACCTCCAGCAGGTGCACCACAGGGACCCACAAACAAAAAGCTCATACAATCGGTCATATACTGTGTGTGTGCATGCTGACACTGTACCATACATCTGTTGTCATTTCTTGCTTGTGGGCCCCTGGTATCACCTCCAGCAGGTGCACCACAGGGACCCACAAACAAAAAGCTGACTGTCAAGTAATCTTAATTTTTTTGTTTTTTTTAGCCTTATTTCTTCTTTATTTCTTGGTTTCAGGTGCAGAGCCGACCACAACTTTGAGATAAAAGCAGCAAAGGATACAGCGACAGGTTCATAAAGCAAAAACTATGGAGGGAGGTATCCGAGGCACTGTTTGAAGAGTTTGATGACTTAGAACGCGATGAACAGATGGAAATTGGTAATTCTTTTTTTTTTTTTTTTTATTTATTTATTTATTTTATCGATTTGTTCTATTAATCTTATTGTAATTTTTTTTCCCACAGAAAAAAATGTGCGAACTCGATGGAAATCAATTAGAGACTATTTTGCTAAGAGTCTCTTAGATCAAGAGAAAAGTGGATCCTCCCCAGCTAAAAAAAAGGCCATACCCTATGCAGATTCCCTTTCCTTATTACCAGCAAAAATGTGCGCAGGTAAGTGGTTTCCCCCCCCCCCCCCCCCCCCCCCAAATATATAATCCTTTTTACATTATTTGACCTAACATATATTTTGTTTTTAAAGAACGGAGGGAAACTATGGCAGACAGCAGCAAACACTGGAGGATACAGCAGAGGCGGAGTCTGGTCCAGCACGCAGTTTGATAGACATTGAGACCCCTTCCAGAGTCTCCACAACCACCAGTACCACCACCACCACTGCAACCACAGCTGCTGAACCTCCCTCTACCCCCACCCCTGCAACCACAGCTGCTGAACCTCCCTCTACCCCCACCACTGCAACCACAGCTGCTGCACCTCCCTCTACCACCACCACTTTTGCCACACCCGCTCGCCCTCCACGCCGTCTGCCCCAAATTGCTCGGCGAACTCAAAGAACCTCCCGAACCACAGATAGGGAACTTGATGTGGAAGCTCATGCCTTAGCCATGATTCAGAGGGTCGATAACAAAGATGAGTTTGATAACTTTGGAGCGGGCATGGCATCCAGCTGTCGCCGGATGCGTCCCCAGGCCTCTGGGGATTTCAGGGCACTTTGCCATGCCATGGCAACAGTTTTTGAGTTGACCGAGCAATTACCACCAGTGGAGGAGTTTATTAAACAACTAAAGATCATTGCGGGCCACAGACCGGGACAAAAAGACAATGCAGCACAAACGGTAGTGCAGTCGCATGTCTCACTGCCACCAATGCCCCCAGTATACCACCAGCAGCAGTAGTACCATCTGCCTACCAGCAGTCTGCCTCAGAGTGGTCATGGTGATGCCATGTATTCTGGTCCCTCGTTTTATCAAGACTTACATTAGTTTTCTTTAGGGATGGTCCTAACCTGCCGAGGTTCAGGTTCGACTGAAAAACCTAAAAAACTGTGTCGTCTCCAATTTCTTTGTTCTTATAACTACATACATTACCTGGGGGCACTCCTGCCTGCCACTCTAGCTCCCAGATGCCCCATCCCAAACATCCAGTGGCTGGGATGGGGCATGTGGGAGCCAGAGTGGCAGGCTGGAGTGCCCACAAGTAATGTAGTTATCACAGGCCAGAGGCTTCATTCTTGCCTGCAGAACCAATTCTGCTGGGGAGAATGAAGCCTCCAGGCAATAATATATTACCTGGGGGCACTCCAGCCTGCCACTCTGTCTCCCAGATGTCTGGGATGGGGCATCTGGGAGCCAGAGTGGCAGGCTGGGGTGCCCACAAGTAATGTAGTTATCACAGGCCAGAGGCTTCATTCTTGCCAGCAGAACCAATTCTGCTGGGGAGAATGAAGCCTCTGGCCTGTAAAGGCTCCAGCCTAGATGATTAATATCCCTATTAAAGGAGCGATAATCGGTGACATTCAGCCAATTATCAATCAATGTAGTGCCCTAGGTGGTCATTGAACAAGCCGTAATCAACAAGATCATTACTCATACAGATAAGCATACATTTTTGGCAAAAGACAAGGACACATGATTTATAACATAAAATTTTTATTTTTCAACAGTTCAAACTTTCTTTTCCAGTTGCTGGGCCTGGGTTGCTTCCTCAGAGTCAGCTGCAGAAAAATCTGAATGTTGTGCACAGTGGTGCCCAAGGCGGGAGCCAATGGAGGACCCCAAAAGACCAAAGCCTGAGAAATATAAGAGATAATTAAAAACAAAAAAAGATACAGAGAGAGAGACGGGGGGGGGGGGGGGGGGGATAGAATGCAAGGACAGAACAGTACTTACATGTGGTTTGCCAATAAGTGGGCGTCTTGGCGGAAAACCTGAAGGTTAAGGTGGAATGAGGACGGAGTCCCAAAATCAAAGACCAAATCCTGAGAAATAAGAGTGATAACGTAATAAACTAGAGAGAAAGAAAGAGACAGAGAGAAAGAGAGAGGGGGGGGGGGTGGGGAATAGAATGCCAGGACAGAACAGTACTTACATGTGGTTTGCCAGTAAGTGGGCGTCATGGCGGAAAACCTGAAGGTTAAGGTGGAATGAGGACGGAGTCCCAAAATCAAAGACCAAATCCTGAGAAATAAAAGAGATAACGTAATAAACTAGAGAGAAAGAAAGAGACAGAGAGAAAGAGAGAGAGAGGGGGGATGGGGAATAGAATGCCAGGACAGAACAGTACTTACATGTGGTTTGCCAGTAAGTGGGCGTCATGGCGGAAAACATGAAGGTTAAGGTGGAATGAGGACGGAGTCCCAAAATCAAAGACCAAATCCTGAGAAATAAAAGAGATAACGTAATAAACTAGAGAGAGAGAAAGAAAGACAGAGAGAAAGAAAGAGACAGAGAGAAAGAGAGAGAGAGAGAGAGAGAGAGAGGGGATGGGGAATAGAATGCCAGGACAGAACAGTACTTACATGTGGTTTGCCAGTAAGTGGGCGTCATGGCGGAAAACCTGAAGGTTAAGGTGGAATGAGGACGGAGTCCCAAAATCAAAGACCAAATCCTGAGAAATAAAAGAGATAACGTAATAAACTAGAGAGAGAAAAAGAAAGACAGAGAGAAAGAAAGAGACAGAGAGAAAGAGAGAGAGAGTGTGTGGATGGGGAATAGAATGCAAGGACAGAACAGTTCTTACATGTGGTTTGGCAGTATGTCGGCATCATGGCGGCAAACCAGGAGGTCAGGTTGGAGGGAGGACGGAGGCTCCAGCATCCCATTGCCAGGAAAAGAGATGCCAATGAAGTCCTTTGATAAGCTGGGGTGCAAGCCATAACTCCCAAAGGCCGAGTGCTGATCACTGAGGCTGTCCAAACTGCCTGGGCAAAGCACCTTCGGGGGACATGAAGTAGTCCGTGAAGGTTTCTCTCACCAGTACAGCACGGTTGGATGGCCGTCCTGAGCCCCAGTTGACAGTGGAGTCATCCAAAGCTTCATGTGTCTCCAACCCTAAGTCCGGACTACTTTCATAGTCACGGACAAAGTTGTGAAGCACACATGCAGCTTTAATGACGCTGTCAACTGTGGCCTCATCCAACTGCATTGCACTGGTGAAGACCCTCCACTTACCAGCCATGATCCCGAAGGTGCACTCCACGAAGCGTCGTGCCCGGCTCAGCCTCATGTTGAAGACCCTCCTCTGGGCATCCAGGCCCCTCTGTGGGTATGGGCGCAGCAGGTTCGTCATCAGCGGAAAAGCCTCATCCGATACCAAGACGAAGGGGACTGGACGCGTGATACCCGGAAGAGGTCTTAGAGGAGGAAGAGTCGCCTGATTGAGAAGTACTTCCCTCCCAAATTGTGATGTCATCAGCACTCGGGAGTCCCCAGTATCTCTATAGGCGCCGACGTCGATAGCAAGAAACTTGTACGAGGCATCAGCCACCGCCATCAAGACCACTGAAAAATACTTCTTGTAGTTGAAGTATAGGGATCCTGATGCCGGTGGCTGCTGCACACGTACATGCTTACCGTCGACGGCACCTATGCAGTTTGGGAAATTGGCCACAGACTGAAAGCCATGCAGCCATGTCTCCTGAGTAGGACTAGGCATCGAAATGGGTTGCAAGTACTCCCAAATCACACGGCATGTTGACCTCACAATTCCAGAGATGGTAGATTTACCAACTCGGAATTGATGCAAAACTCTCCCCTGTTGCGAGAAATCTGTAAGAGAAAAAAAAATAAAAATTAGTGTCTAATCCAAATGTGACATCCCACATTTTACCTTTTATCACATAAATCATGTTTAAGAAACCAACATTTTAAAATATGAATGGTGGTTTCTGAAACATAACATTTCAGATAAAAGGGTAAAGTGGAAGTTGACACATGATACATACATTAGCTTATAGGGAAAAAAAAACAACTCACCGCAACGTGATCAGCAGTCGGTCTTTGGCAGTGATGGCTTGTCTCATCCTGGTATTTTGCCGTTGAATGTATGGTCCCAAGATGTCCACCAGCTTATCAAAGGCCTCCATTGGCATCCTCGTAAAATTATAAAATTTTTCAGGATACCTTAAAAGACAAAAAAAATAATATACAAACCAGGGGTGGGGGATAATTGTTACAAACTGGCTCAGTTTCCCATAGCAATCAATCAGATTCCACTTTTGTCCAAAGATTGAACAAAAAAAGAAAGGTGGAATTTGATTGGTTGCTAGGGGCAACTTAACCAATTTTAGATTTAAAAGTGTGCCTTCACACACACCGGATCTGCAGCAGATCCGTAGAGAAATCTGTGGCGGATCCAGTGTCAGTGCATCCCTATGAGAATACATACCCACAGTGGAATTGACATCCCGCTGTGTGTATGTATATTAACCCCCCCGGCACCAAGAGTATACATCACCACCTCCTCCCCCTTCTGGCTTGCTTCGGGGGTTCTCAGCAGGACATCCAGCTCTGGCAATCATTTGCTGCGGCGGGGCAGCGCACCCCGGGAACCGCCAAAGCAAGCGGGGAGGAGGTGATGTATGCTCCAGCGGTCGGGGGGTTAACATACATACACAAAGCGAGATGTCAATCCCGTGCGAGTATGTATTCTCATAGGGATGCACTGACACTGGATCCGCCGCGGATTTCTCTGTGAATCTGCTGCGGATTTGGTGTGTGTGAAGGCACTCAAAAAAAATGTTTTGAAAATCTCCCCAACATTCTATTACCAACTATACAAATCCTTTTAGCTACTTACTGCCGTAGTTCTTCATAAAGTTGACCAATGTGTCCACGTTCTTCTCTTAGCATATTTATGGGATGAACCCAAAACTGTCGGCCCCGAGCTCTGGCGATGGCCTATAAATATATATAAAAAACCCCCATAAATAATAATAATAATTTGCAAGCATTTAAAAAAAAAAATACTACAACCCATCATACATATTGGGCTACAGTGCAGAAACTAAAAATCTCAACACAGGGATGAGTTAATATGAGCGTGTGTATAATAAAAAAAATATATACGGGGTGGGGCAATTATGGAACTAGGCATATAATGTACTATATAGTACTATATAGTACGGAATTTGATGGGGGGATGGGGCAAATAGAAAAAAACAAACCTGGAAACATTGAAAAACCATATACAGTGGTACCTTAGTTTAAGAGTAACTTGGTTTAAGAGTGTTTTGGTTTAAGAGCTCACAGTTTTTCAAAATTGTGACTTGGTTTAAGAGCATTGCTTTGGTTTAAGAGCTTCCTGTACTGGGTGGGTGGGTGAGTAGGAGAGGGGCATGGCCTGCATAGAGGGGTCTACAGCACTGTACTCTGACCCAGGAAGTCTCCCTCACCTTCCAAATCACAGCAAATCCACTTCAGGATAGGGCTTGCATCAGGGGACAGGACTGTGGAGGTAATCTCTCCATAGCTGTAACCCCTCTCTCCCCGGACAGAGAGTGCTGCTATACTGTGCCCACATCTGCCCTGCTTATTCCTTCCTGCTCCCTGCAGTCTCTTGTGTTTCCCATCCTCTCCATTAACTGTACAGTAACTTATAATATCACATATTCTGCTGTTTCTGAATGTTTGTTTCATCTATTTTACATGTTATTCAGAAAAATAAATCATTATTTTTGGGGTGTGGAACCAATTGTCTGCATTTCTATGATTTCTTATGGGAAACCTTGCTTTGGTTTAAGAGTGGATTTGGTTTACAAGCACGGTCCCAAAACTAATTATGCTCGTAATCAAAGGCACCACTGTATATTACTATCCATGTCACATATTGGGAAAAAATTTTATAGGGTTGCTATACAGAGATTTGGACCCGAATTAGAAAAAATAGATATAGGGTCACAGGACACTTGTGAGACTGGACATATCAAAAAATTATAGCCTTACCTGACGGCGGCGAATAGCCTTGACTGTGACTGCCAGGAGGACTGTCATTTGATCATGGTTTAGCCTCATTCGAGGCAGAGTTGGATTCTCCTGTGCGCACATTTCCCAAAAGATTGGTGATGCTGCTCTTGCTTGCAAGTGAATAAAATGGCTGCTGTGATTCAAAAGGTGGGAGTGTTCAAATCTGTAGGACCTCCTTCAGTAACTCCTTTTGGGTTGTCTTAGAATCCTCCTCTCCCCCCCTTTTCCCCATTTCCGCGCTGATTCAGCGAGTAATTTCCGCTTGTATTACGCTTGTATTCCGCGCTGAAACAGAAAATCAGAGCCCCATTGATTTGTATAGGCTTCCGCTAGCGGAAGAATGAACATGTTCATTCTTCTGGCGGAAAGCGGATTAGTTCAGTGCGGAAATTCCACTGTGTGAACTGCAGAGCAGAATTTCCATTCCACACAATGGAAATTAGCTCTGCACCTATTTTTACGGCTGAAATTTCAGCGCAGAAATTTAGCTGCTTTTGCTCAGTGGGAACGAGCCCTAAAGACACCAGTTCCTGATCCTCCTCAACAGCAGAAGGGGAGTTCACCATCTGGCTAGGTCCTGCAACCTCAATAGGCTGAGTGTCAGCCGGAGGTGTCGGGATGACCACAGCGGTAGTTGTAGTCTCAAAAGGTGGAGGGCGAGAAGGAAGTGAGGCCTATAGAAAAACAATAATAATGAACTAGGATACAAGAGTATAAAAAGGAAAAAAGACCTATAAAGGAATAATACATACCCTGATTTCATGCCTAACCATGTCTCTCATACTCCTCATAAAAGAGGGTCCCTGGTCTTCCAATACACGGTTCATACAACCTCCGCAAAGGGTTTTTGTATACGAACTACTAAGTCTCTTTCTGCATATGGGACATTCTCTGTTTTTAGAACGTTCTTTCCTAGCAGCTTCATCCTATAAATACATAATGAGCTGAAATAAGATACCAAAAAATTGAAATGAATATGGGGATCTCCCCTCTTACCCCACCATACCGCTGGATTCTCTGCAGTAGATGTTTGAGCCACAGAGGGTTGAGCAGTGTCAGCGCCTTGGTACTCCATCTGACCCAGGATAAGTAGTAAATGGTTCCCAGCTGGTAGAAACAGATCCACAGCTACACAAGCAGCAAAACCAGAGACTGTCACAAGAGTGCAAGGCACTCTGAGTCTCCATGCTGCCGGTTTTTAAATTATGGTGCCACCACCTGCCGCGGCGCTGATTCGGCACACCCTCCCGCAGTCAGACTCCTGACAGGCCCAAGGCCTGGAGTCTGTTGAACAAGGCCCCCAGGACTCCCCCCCCCCCCCGTGATGTCAGCGCGTAACCACTTCCGGTAACACGCGTACGCCACACGGTGGACGCCGCGAACGCAACATCACCGCGCCCCCGCCGCGGCCCGCGCGCCCAGCAGGCAGCACCTTACCCGAGGAGATGCCGGAGGGGCCAAGAGGACGTGCGGGGATCCATCCTCTGGAGGTGCCGGAGCGGGAGCCAGGCTTGAGAGAGGTCGTCTCGGGAGCCGGTGAGCAGTGATCTACGCCGGTGATCCCCAGTCCCTATGACGGTCCAGTCTGGAGAAGAGAGTCCTCCACGTCCTGCTCCCGCAGGACAGGATACAGAAACTGGTGCTGGTGAGAGGAGGCGATTCTTTTAAGGTCCAGTGGTCCTGTTTCCTGTCCAATGGGAGTAGAAGGTGGTCCTCTCCAGGGGTGCTGTCATAGGGCGAAAGGGAAAGATTACATTTCCTTGAGCTGTATTCGGTCCTGTCCAGTCGCTGTCGCATATCAAATTTCAAAGTTAAGGAGAATCTAATCGAGAAGAATTGAGGAGAACAGATGAGAAAATGTTAATACAGGGAATTGGGTGGGGGACGATGTAAGCTGTCCCATGTTTAATGCTAAAGAGAAATTATACGATTTGTAAGAACAGGTGGATCCACAAAATAGGTAATTTAAAACAAGTCTTATTTTGATTTATTAACTTTTATTTGTATATTTACATACAATTCTGTACAAAAATAGTCATGATCACTAACATATCTGAATACCTTCCATTTCTTTGCAATGCCTTTCTGGTCAGCAATAAGGCATAACTAATAGAGATAAGTGCACTGGCTGTATTTAACTTCTTCAGCCACCGATGCTCAAATACCGACCAATCGGACTCGAGCATGCTTGAGTTACGCTCATCCCTAATAACTATGATAACCATTGTCCTGTAATTTTATTATAATCTAATATTTAAAAATAAAAGTAGGATTATGGTACAACAATCATTTAGCAGATATACAGTCATCCATCCCTAATCCAAGTATTATGGAAACAGATGCTATTTATATTAACATGTGAACAATATTTGGAAACCTTAGCCTTCATTTATTGGTTTCCTTTTAAAATAAACTTTAAGTTAAAAATTGTGTTAGAATAAATTTTATAAAAAAAAAACAACTTCAACAGCATTTTAGATTTATTGGAATTAAAATGGTATTAGAGACCTGTGGCAAGTAGTATAGACTCTTCAAACTGTGTTTACAGCCATCAGTAAAGGATAGTGAAGGAACAGTGAAAATATAGGGATGTAGAAGAATATGTGGAAATCATATTTAGTTTTTTTTTTATTGTAGGCAACATGATTTCTAATAACTGCAAAAGCATCTTTGGGGTTTGTTCACATTGGCAAATTGTTTGTGGATTTTCTGTATTTCCATGTGCATGTATTCCACGAGGCATACTTATGTGCCCCAGTCCCTGCAGCTGCCATTCTCATCGCGCCCTCCTCTCATGTTGACCAAGCAGAAAATCGCCATTCCCTTAGTCAATGGCTGAGGCGGGTCACAGACAATGACTGGCGCAATGAAACTGGTGCAAAGAAATGTGCAGTTCAAAGGCTACTCTAAGATGTAAATATAAGTGCACAGAAAATATAGATGCACTTTCTGTCATTGGGTTTGTGTACACTGAGGAAAACACGCGGAGGACTTGCGCACTCCCGATTCACTCTTCGCCTGTGCCATAGACTCCACTCTATAGTCAGGCAGATTCCACCTTCCACGCAAAGAATGAACCGTTCATTCTTTACCCGGACAGCGTAATCTGCCTGTGCATAGAATGGAGTCTATGGCATAGGCGAGTAAGCGCACAGCCGCGAGCGTGGGTGAGCTACGGAATACGTGGCTGGTAATCCGCCAGGATTCCGTAGTGTGCACATACCCTTTTGTAGTAAATGCGAGACTCCTTGATTTTTTTAACTTTGCAAATAAGTATTAGCTAAGAGACAGGATCTCTGAGTATGATATAGAGCTGACAGGTTCCCTTTAAATATTAGCATTTTCATTCCAAAATCCACAGTGGCAAATCCACACCAAATGTATGATTTGGTGCACATTTGCTACTGCAGGATTGCTGCAGATTTTCCATCACATCTTGAAATGGTGACACCGCAGTGTATAAGGCCAAGTTCACATGTCCTCCCCCATGTTTAGTAGTTACACTGGTAAAGCTTTTGACATACAGACTAAACATCTCTCTAGAGGTCCATTTGTCAGATGGAGGCTTCCTTATGGCCAGTATACATCAGTATCACAGTATTGCAGGAAATGAAGTGTGGAATAGCATTGTATATACCGTATTAGCTTCTAGTGGGCTGACACCACTGTGCAGCATCTGTAATAGACATCCTTTTAAAGGATACATATTGAGCTTTTCAATAGCTTTATATGACATATTGATATATCAGTGATGGATGTGTTGTGCTGGGTTCACACTGCAGTCTCCTAACAGTTTTACTGTTTCAATTTCAGTGCATTTAGTTTTAACGTACAGAACCATTTCAATGCTTTTTTTTATTTTTATTTCACCTCCCAAATAATTTTTTTCTGTTTTGAAGCATATTTTATGGAGAAATTAGAGAAGTCTGGTGATTTTAAAAATTTGTCAGCCGGCAGGGGTGAACATAATAAACAATCACTACCTACCTCCCCCTGTGCCTTTGCAGCACTGGCTTGCTGCTCTGGGACCACTGACAGGCTCTCCTTCTCTTGGAACTTCACAACCCTGTTGATGGACAGCACAATCAGCCAGTCAGTGACTGTAGTGGGACACTGCTGCAGTCACTGATTGGCTCATGAAGCAATCCATCAGCTGGGTCGGTATTTTTGAGTCGTGACAACATCGAAATTTGGTGGAAAATGCCTTTTGGCGGGGGGTCCCAGAGCCTGTGACTAAGCGCTTTGCGGGCATTGGGAGAGGAACATAGTGATTGTTTATTATGTTTCCCCCTGACGGTTGACAAAGTTTTAAAATTTTTACAAAACTTTAAACAAGAAGAGAAATAACTCAAGTGCAAAAATAAAAGTTGTCTTTCACATGAAGGGGTTAAAGTCAATAGGGCCTGTGCCTGTCTGTGCATGTATAAAGGGCCCTTTTACATGAAAAGATTATCTGACAGATTATCTGCCAAAGATTTGAAGCCAAAGCCAGGAATGGACTATAAACAGAGAACAGGTAATAAAGGAAAGCCTGAGATTTCTCCTCTTTTCAAATCCATTCCAGGTTTTGGCTTCAAATCTTTGGCAGATAATCTGTCAGATAATCTTTCTGTGTAAAATGGCCCTAAAGTCAGGATCCCATTGTGACAGTTTGCTAACAGAAGGGCCATTTGTAATGTGAACTTTCCCTTAGGGTATATTCACACGGGCGGGCTCGCAGCGAGATTCTCGCTGCGAGCCCGGCAGTTCCTGGCAGTTCCCATACACTACATACTTGCTGCGGTCTAAACGACCGCAGCGAGTATGTAATTATACCGCCCTTAACCCCTTCTGCTCCCCCGCTGTAAGCATACTTTACCTGTCCTTGCTGCACGGGTCCGGCGTCCTGCTCTCCTGTCCGGCCAATCAGTGTGTTGCCCAGCCGCAGCCACTGATTGGCCGGGCGGGAGAGCAGGACGCCGGACCCGTGCAGCAAGGACAGGTAAAGTATGCTTACAGCGGTGGGAGCAGAAGGGGTTAAGGGCGGTATAATTACATACTCGCTGCGGTCGTTTAGACCGCAGCAAGTATGTAGTGTATGGGAACTGCCAGGACCTGCCGGGCTCGCATCGAGAATCTCGCTCCGAGCCCGCCCGTGTGAATATACCCTTAGACAGACAAATAAACCTTTGATGGACCCTTCTTATCATTGTTTTACCAAAGCTGCGAATTTGCCCCAGGTTTAGCTAATTTAAATGATGAACATATCAAACTCATGCACACATGTAGTTTATATGAAATAATCTTTTTTTTTTTTTCATCTGATGATAAATCTGGACGTGTTGTCTACAGTAAGAATATATTAATGCCCAAAGGTGCTATTTCGGATCCGGTGAAGAGTCCAAGAGCGAAGTCCTTACAATGCATAAATATCAGTTAAAAAAATATCATACAACAAAAATTACATCTTGGCTGTCTCACTTTGGTATAATTTTCCAGATTTGGTTCCTGTTTCTATAATTACATGGTTTTACGAACAGCAATGTGTTGGAAGTCTGTGTTTTTCCTGGCTCCATGCACTTGCCAGTAGGGAGGTGAATCACCAATCCAGCCTATAATAGAAAATAACATCACATAATTTATCAAAATAATAAGTTATAAGACATGCAAATTCCACAACAACTATAATAATACACTACTATTAGTAGTAGTTATATATTGCTTTAGTTAGATATTTATATTGGACTGCTTAGCAATAAACGGTGGTGCCAATTAGCACACGGATAGATAGTTTTGGACATACTCTTTTTATTTTAATAGTCCCTAACATGGTAGGAGCCAAGTCCAGCCCATGTACTCGTTATCTAGTGGTGGTCAGTCAGATGGGGTAGGGGTTGTAAGCGGGTCAAGGGGCTATGATAAGAAGATGGGCTGGACTTCCTTGGGCTGAACCTGGTTTCCCTCCAGGAACAAAAATGGTATATATCTCACCAGTGTAGAGGACTATTGATATATGGTCAAAGTAGATTGAATTGCTCATTTAGTTTCTTTTTCCCAATGTAGAATTTTATACCACAGAAAGAATCATTTTCCATAGTGCTATGTTAGAGTTAAGACACACAGGAAAGGGGCAACCTGATGTGGCATTGTAGGTTGTAAGTGCTTCAGGTGCCCAGGAATAGACCGCGCTGTGCCCAGGAACCATGACTCAGTTCAAAAAAAGGACCGCGGCACTGGCGTCCCCAGGCCAGTCTAATTATGTAAAAAACTTAAAGTGACTGTACCACCAGGCCCAGGCTGAAGCACTGGAGGCGGGCCGACCCACCCTTAGTGGGAGGAAACCCTATGATAGGGTTCCATTAATTCTAATGGAGTCAGGTCATGGAGGGGCTGGGGTTTCTTCCCACTGGGGGTGGGTCGGCCCTGTGGTACAGTCACTTTAAAGCCATGTACCTGATGGTACATTTACTTAAAACATTTTTTTTAAGTATAGTAATTGTACTTCTTATTCATCCTTTTGCTATGGAATTAAAGCAAAACTAATTATTTTGACAATTTAGTTTAATACATATACTGCAGCTGAATTTCCACTCAGCCCTGTGTCTGCCTCTGCATTACTTGTCAATTCTTGTTTGCCCCGCCCCCTGGAAATCTGTACTGTGGCTGAACTTCCAGGACATCCCCCCTCCCCCACCATCAGATGTCTGCAGCAGGTGCACAAATGTAATGCGCAAAATACAAAAGGAAAATAAAGGAAATAACAGACTAGATTGACCAGGAAAGGGCAGACTAGATTGACCAGTTGGTCTTTTCCTGTTGACAATCTTCTCTGTTTCTATTACTGTGTGAGGGAACAAAGGGGAATATTACTACTATAAGCAATGTACAACATTACTTTACTACTATATGGCAGCACAAAGTAGGCATATAGCCCTCTTTTTTGGGAGGGGGGTGTTAGGAATGTGACTGCGCTCCATGCTTTGGAACGGGCGGCTGAGGAAGCGCTGAGTTTCTGTCTGTGTTTTTTGCAACTGTGTCTGAATTTACCAGCCACACGCCTTGCCTGTCAGACTTCCGTCAGTAAAGGGGTTACTGCACTGCTGGATCTGCTCAGCTGAGCTTGGTGCTGGGATCAGGCCTGGTCCAATCAGCTGCCGGACCCAGTCTCTGGGTAAATAGCAGCAGGCTCCTCAGTTCTCTGCTGACTATTAGTTATCACTTCTGCTCAGCTTCCTATTCATTTTCTCTGTTCTTCGTGTTCCTGACCTTCTGCACCTGACCTCGACTATTATCCTGCTTACTGTTTTTGTACCACGCCGCCAGACTGTTGCTGACCTGGTTTGTCTGACATCTCTTATTGTGTATGTTTGTCTGTCAGTGTTCTGTGTTCCACGTATCGAGAGTAGGGAATGCCTTCGTGGTTGTCTGCAGTCACCTATGACTCTTCTGGCAAGTAGGCAAGGACAGTGGGCGGGGTCAGCTTAGGGCTCACTGTCCGTGTCTTGTCAGACTGCATTTGCCATACCTGACGCTAACAGGGGCCTATAGCTTTATAGACCATGACAATACCACTGGCACAAGTGCAGGCCCAAAATCTGCCCCAGGGCCCATAGGATATTAGCTAATGTATACATACATATACAGTTTATCTGTGTAAAATAGGCTCAGCTGTATAAGCTATTGTGTCATGCATTTTACATTTAATGAGGCTACATAATGTAGAACAATTGTCTGAAATCATATTCTTTAAAGCACATAGGCTTGCAAACCACTTTTATTGAGTTTCTTTTTAGGGTTTACAAGTCTATAAACCTCTCACCATTACATTTAAAGGGGTTGTCCTGCGATAAAAAATTATTCACAGAATAACACACATTACAAAGTTATACAACTTTGTAATGTATGTTATGTCTGTGAATGGCCCCCTTCCCCGTGTACCCGGAAGTGTGGTGCGCTATACATTACCTGTCACGTGCCGACCATGGTCTCCGATCCTCAGCAGTGACGTCTTCTTCGGGAGGCCGGCAGATCTTCCCGAGTGTCGGCCGCCCTCTGCAGCGTCATCCGAAGCTCAGCCGCGATTGGCTGAGCATAACTGTGCTCAGCCAATCGCGGCTGATGACGCGGCCACGTCATCAGCTGCTCAGCCGCGATTGGCTGAGCACAGTTATGCTCAGCCAATCGCGGCTGAGATTCGGATGACGCTGCAGAGGGCGGCCCGCACTCGGGAAGATCCGCCGGCCTCCCGAAGAAGACGTCACTGCTGAGGATCGGAGACCGTGGACGACACGAGATGCGGTGAGTATAATGCACCACACTTCCGGGTCTAGCGTGGGTGGGGGGAAACACGGGGAAGGGGGCCATTCACAGACATAACATACATTACAAAGTTGTATAACTTTGTAATGTGTGTTATTCTGTGAATAATTTTTTATCGCCGGACAACCCCTTTAAGTTCAGATACGTGAATGAGCATTTGGTACAGAGAATATTTCTTTTACTGGAATTTAAATTAAAAGTACTCCTGACACATAGGATATCCACTCAATGAATGAGTAGAATGGATCAGATGTAACATTTTGAGATGTTTATCCTGAAGATAATTACAGAATTAGTAGACTTTTGTGGCCTACCCATCTTCTCAGTTTTGATCTGGCTAAAACTTTTTTGTTATAAAAATACTGTGTGAGCCGGGCTACTGTGTGAGCCGGGCTTCAGTAGCCTCAATATTTCTAAATTATATAATTTAAATAATATCTGTACCTCATTAAAATCCCATGTGGATACATCATTGAAGGTACAATTTTGGAGGAATACCATTTCATTTCTTACATCCAGGCATAGGGACTCTGTCATCCTTAATTGGATCATCTTATCATTATAGACAAATATCTAGAACATAAATTATATATGTTGTTAAACAGCAGTAATATGTGCACATCAGTATTATTAATGCTGCTGTAGCTGCTGATCCCGCTAAATAGAGCTCTAGTGAGACCACATTCTGAATACTGTGTCCAGTTCTAGAGACCTCACCTAAAAAAAGTCCAAAGACGGGCTACAAAAATGGTGAAGGGTGTGAGGCATAAAACACTGCTCCTCCTGATTGGTGGAGGTGTCAGCAGTGAGACCCCCACTGATCAGAACTTTTTTTTTTTTTATATATATATATATATATAACAGGCGTGAACCTGTGTAGTCTAAAGAAAAGAATGAAACATGCTAAGGGTTAAAAAATTCTTTCAAATCAACTGGTGTTAGAATTTTTTTGGCTGAACTACCCCTTTAAATAAAATTCAAGAGGGAAGTGTTTTTAATAAGAAACTGAGCACAAGTAAAATGGGCCACAATCTGAGGTTATTCAGGTCAAAGATCAGAAGAAATGTAAGAAAATATTATTATACTGAAACAGTAGTAGATGCTTGAGTTGTTACTGGTTAACAGTATTAAGATATTTTAAAATAAATGATTCTAATGGAGGCGCATCACAAAGGGAAGGGGATATTGTTACACTGGGGTCATCGGGCCCACCTCCAGTAACAATTTTGTCTTTACAATAATATAATTCAGAGTGCACAAATCTAGATGAGAGCAGAATAAAATGTGTGAAATTTATTACAGTGGGTAACAGATTCGGCACATCTTGCTATATACTGCATATTAGATCATTTCCTCTTCAAGGGGTATTCCCATCGTCTAAACTTTTGTTTGCATCAGCAAAATTGCTTTCTTTTGAAGTTTGTCCCTCATCCTTCACTGTCATCATGACAGCTGTTGCCTTGGATCCCGACCACCGATATAATCTATGATAGCAGTGGTTTGGCAGTGATGGGACTGGTGGTCGGGAGCTGGTATGTTTTTACTTATCTTATGTCTCCCTCCAACATCCCACATGTATCCAGGGCTGTTACTGGAGACTTGTGTAATGTCAGAGGGAGACACAGCAGAGCCGAGCACATTCAGCTCAGCATCACTGCATCCCTTCCTCGCTCACCTAAACTTGAAGCCGAAAGTGAGAGCAGGATGTGATGGGGCAACCCCTTTAAAGTATACCTGTCACTTCAAAAAAAATTTTGTTTGATCATTGGGGCTGTCCAATTGGTAGAACAAGGAGGGAGAAGCATGTTGTAAAGCACTGCAATTTCCAGTGATTGCAACAGACATTCTATTGACAACACACTTGAACACTTCTCCTAACTCCTCCAAGTGATCAGTGGGAGCCTCAGCACTTTTGAAAAGTCTCTATGATTTTTCTAGTTTTTTTTTTTTTTTTTGCATTAGAAATACAAATAAAATTTTGAAAGAAAGTAAAAACTACCTGATTAACATTGTCATCACAACTGGAAAGCTCAACCAGCTTAGTTCTTCTGTTACATAAACATTGCACACACTGTCTAGCATCTGAGCTAAACAACTGAAAAAAGATACAAAAGATAGACTGTTAGATGCATATGAATATACAGTGTGTGTGTGTGTGTGTGTGTGTGTGTGTGTGTGTGTGTGTGTGTGTATGGTTGTAGACATTCTAGTTATTCGGTGGAAAACTTACATTACGGTGGAGTATTCAGAATAGAGCTCTGAACTACATTTTGTGTAATTGCACATGGACAACATATATTACCTGTCCTGATAAATAGAGCGCTGAATATGTGGTGTTCATAGCAGGATCAATATCTGATAAAAACGACTTAAATCCTTTACATCCCAGTCTCAGACGGAGTTGCCTCAGTTCAGTGATATCATTCCTTTCTATCTAAAGAAGAGAATAAATATATTGTAATTCCAAATAATAATAATAACAGGCTGGAAAGACAAGTGAAAACACAACCATCTATACTGTAATGATGCTTGTGTAAGATACTTTACTAGAATGGAAGAGGAATGATCTTTAACCATATAGTTTGTGATTTATGGATAAGATTCAGTATACTATGTTTCAATTTTATAGAATTGTATTTAATAAATTTGGCCCAATCCATACTGTTCATTGCAAGTAAAATATATGCAATGTATTTACAAAGAAACTCAATATACATATATATGTATTCTATTTTGTGCCTGGTATAACTTATATATTGGAAGACCAGGGATTGGTACATATGGAGACTATACCAGGGAGAACATTTTTTTGCATGTCCCTTTATCAAATACCCCAGTGTGCTGTAATAGTTGCAGAGAATACCCCCCCGCCACCAATTGCAGATAGAAACGTTTGCCCTTTTGTTAGAAGTGAATGATTCTCCACCACACCCATCTCTTCCCTGCTAATTCTCTCAGGACACTTAACAGTTAACCTCTCTTTTGCTTTGGTGATTAACATCTAGTCCTTCTGTTTCTGTGTGTGTGTGTGTGTGTTGTCCAATCACGCTCTGGACTAGATCCATGACCTCCTATAATGTGTCTCACAGCCCTGAGCTCCACACTGGCTATAAGCCCTACCCCTACTACCCCTTTGTAAGTTTGTCTTGTCCTTGTGCAGTGTTATCTCCTTTATTGCAAGAAAGGACCGTCTTGATGGTTGTGCCCAGTCGTCTATTACTGACCCCCGGACGAAGACTACGAAACGCGCGTCGGGGTGGTGGCGTCCCGGAGGACATATACGAAAGTTACTTGATAGGTATTTATGCTGTGTCTCTAAGACCATTGGGGTCAACAATTCTTTTAGGCAAGTTGTGATAAGATGTATGACTTGATGCACTGATATTACTAATAATTTTGCACTGGCACTTTAACTGTCTGCCTATGTCATGGTACGTTAAGCTGGTCAGGGACACAGTATGTGCAATAATAGTATAGTATAACATCATACCTCCTCTGGGATAGCCACTGTTCTTTAATGTTGGTTTTTCTCTTTTTTAAAAGAACGAATTGTTTGTATTTAATAAAGATTGATTTTTTGGCTACATAATTTCAGCATTTTTTCTTTGGAGGTAATTGTCTGTAGAGCTGTAGTAGCAGTACGACTAGATGCACAACGTTTAGATTTATTTTGCCATAAGGTACCAACTACTAACTGATGCATGAGGACAAAAGTGTGCAAAAAAGGACCGTCTTCATGGTTGTGCCCAGTCGTCTAGGACTGTTGAGGCAAGTAGACCAGGTCAGCTGGTGGGACCAGCTTAGAGCTCACTGTCTGTGCCCTTCCCCGCCCTTCTCAGGCTATACCCTATCTACTGTTAGATCAGCAAAGTTTTGAGGGTGTTAAGCTACAATACACAATCCTTACCAGCTTTGTTACCACTTCCTTTCCAATATTATGGTAGAAGATGTCTTTATAGGTGTCCAGCCAAACCTCTGCTATTCTAATTTTATTTTCTAACAATGTTTCATTTTGATATTTATTATGTGTTTGATTTTTAAGCAAATATCCAACTCTTGAACAAGGTACAATTTCTACTGATCCACCACATAGCCATACCTGTGAAGAAGAAACATAGTGCAGTAAATATATTCAGACACATATCTGATTATTCCAATTTTGAACTAACTATGCTACTTGTAAATTATAACTTATTTATTGTAATTTAATTAAAATCGTTTTGCATACCAGTTGTAATAATATATTGTAAATCACAGGGCCAGCCCATGACAACCAATGGCATACAAATCATATGTTAATATAACATATTACTTTAATAAAGTGTATTTATTAACAAATTTCACAGGATAAGTAATAGTAAGAGATCACGGGGGATCCTACCTCCCTGTAATCTCCGTATCGGCCTGCGGCTCCTTTGTATTGATTAGAGCCACGAGTACATCACATGACCCATGGCTCTATTCATTCCTATTGAGCTGCCGAAGAGAGCCGAGTGGTGTACTCGGATCTTTTTGACGCCTCCATAGAGAATGAATGGAGCCTACAGCTATATAGGAATGAATACAGCCACAGATCACGTGCTGTACTCGTGGCCGTATTTAAAACAAAGGAGATGGAGGCCAATACGGAGATGGCTGGTGGGTACGGAGGTCAGACCCCCTGATCTCTTGTCCCCTATGCTGTGGTTAGGGGACAATTTATTTTATCTTGGAATTCTTCCTTTAATTCATATCTTAATTATTTTTAGAATAATTGTAGTTATGATTTGTGTTTTTTAAATAAAATGCTAATTTTTATTTACTTACCCGGATGGAAAGTTCAATGTTTTCCACCCCTGAAATATTCATTAATGTATCAAATGCCCCAATGTTCTGAAAGTAGTGACGGTCAACAGCTATAACACAGCCAGGTATTACTGGAGTCCTAGTTCAGTAGAACGAAACAAAATCTACTCAAACTTCAAAAGAAATCCTTATACTTATAATAATGTATCATAATACAGTAATACAGGAGGTACTAAAAATATGTTTACAATTTTTAAAGGAATTTTCCAGCGTAGGGGCACTTGTATTTGGGGACCGGGGAGGAGGTGGCTGAAATAAAAGACGTCCACTTACCTCCCAGGTTCCAGTGGCAGGTCCCGGCTGCTTCCTGGTGTCTGACGCCGCCCAGCGACTCAGTGAAGGAGGTGGGATCCGAGCGGACTTCAAACGGATCCCGCCTCCTTCACTGAGTGGCTGAGCGGCCCTGAGATGTAGCGTCTCGGGCGTCGTCAGACACTGGGAAGCGGCCGGGCACCGGAGCGCCGTGATGTGGGACCCGCCACTGGAACCGGGGAGGTAAGTGGACGTCTTTTATTTCAGCCACCTCCTCCCTGGTCCCCCCAAAAAAGTGCCCCCACGCTGGATAACCCCTTTAAGTTTAGTAGCCAACTATAAAGTACATACATCAGCACATATGTTTACAGTCATATCAGTGCCTAACTCAACTACCTAACCCTGAACTGTGAATGTAAATATTACCTGAATGGAATGATGGGAGATTGTCGTACCTTCTGGTCGGTTTCTGACAGAGTAACCCAATGAAAATCAAGGTTCCAGTCAAAGACTCCTTGTCTCAAGTCCGTAGAGTGATAATACTTATATGTTCTCCAGTCAATTACATCTAAAACTGGGGACACAATGCAGTTTCTAAAAAAGAAGATAATACTGAATTATCTGAAATATACAGTATACAGTCCTAATATACAGTATGCCCATGTGAATATACATTGTGAATATATAACCTAGTAATACATAAAAGAGGTTCTCCAGGATAATATATCTGTTGTAGTTAAAGTGAACCTGTCATTTGAAAATTGAGTACCAGGCACTGGTACAAGCAGGTATTGGTTGAGAATTAATTTGTTATAAACCAATGCATACTGTTACATACTCAACATAAACAGTAGCAACTTTAACACATTTTAACATTTCTCTATTTTGCCCTCTTTTCCAACACCAATCCACTCATTCTCAGCTCTGAGGTTTGGTCCTGTAGTAGGTAGGCCTCAGGACAGCTAGCCAATATGTCCAGTGGCCAGTCTTTCTCCAGCAGATGTTCTGTCTCATTCTACTCTGCTCAGACCCGCCCCAGCGATCGTTCAGCCAGAGCTGCATGATTAAGAGATCATTCATCCAATGTAATGGTACGTTAGAAGAGGAGGTCCAAAGTGCATGATCCCCACTGTGGTAGCCTAAGGTTATGTTGGGGGGACATTTATTAAGTCCAGCGTTTTCTGCGCCAGGCTTGAAGATTTCCCTGCATCGCCAACACTTCGCTGATTTATGTAGAGGCTCACTGCCTCTACATAAATCCTGTGCGCACCAGTGTGTGCACGGAGGGAAACCTATGCAAGCTCAGGGCTGGTGTAGGTTTCCTTATCATTTTTCCGCACAAAGAATTGATAAAATGAGCAGATTCATAGTCTGCAGCCCCCATTGCGCCCCCTCCACACACCATCCCCGCCCTGGGGGCAAGGTGCGGAAAATGTCCTGATGCGAAAATGTATTTACAAAATGGCCGCTTGCGAATAAATTTATTCATATCTGGCCATTTTCCGCCAAAAATAGACTTTTTTTGTTCATAAATCTCCCCTTTGGAGTTTAATTCTGTTAACACAATAAAGGATAGCTGACCGTCAATGAAATGATTAATTACTGCAATTAAATGGGGCATTCACTTTGCATCTTCATTGCGTTACTGGAATCCATTTAGCTTATCATCTCTTTAGGAAAAATCTGAAAGTGGCTTTGTCGTGCTTTTGGGGAAAAGTTTATTTTAGGGTGTACAGCTATTGTATAGTTTTTAAACATGTAAAATTCCAAGAATGCAATATTTTAGTACCCTTATACAAAGTAAAGCTACTTTGCACAATCTGCGTGATGGTATCTTAAACATCTAAGGTATTCACATAGTCAACAGCAGACTAAATACTCAGGTTTTCACCCATAATTTTGTGTCAATTACTCTGTTGTCTGGAATTTACAATATACTTTTATCAGGACGTTACAGTAAAATAACAGTTTTATGCTGTGTGTTGCTGATCTACTAAAGTATTACAAATTGTAGACATTGGGACGTATACCATAGATTACTTTTAAAGCTGCAATTGGTCTAACTTCAGAAGTCTATTCCTGGCATCCACATAATGTAACACATGAGCAGTCACTCCCCTGGGAAACTGTTCTGTTACACGGACTATTACAGTATAACCAAACCCATGTTAGCTATAGTACATTGTGTAAGAATCAGATTTACAAAGGAAAGTTTAGTACGAACATCTGTTTTATAGAACACATTTCAATTAACTTCAATGGCATTTGGGAGTTTGAATTTCCTGTAAAAATAATTGTTAGAATACAGTATTGAACAAAAAAAAAATTATGTATATTTTTTTTTATTGGGAACATAAGATTGATTCCACTTTTGCAAATTTCTTATAAATGTGCATGAAATGTTAAAGTGTTTGTGTCATATAGAGTATATATAAACTTTTGACGTTCAGACATGTGAGCGATTATATATCTCAATGGGTCACTTGGTGGCACATCCAGGCTATAGCATTCACCTTTCCGGGGTCAGAATAATGGCTTCCCATATTTAGATAGCTCCAGGTCTTCATGGAACAGAAGGATAGGATGACCCGCCATACAGTACATACAGGATTGTATCAAGTCAGAAATGAAGAGTACTACTATTATAATTAAAAGGAGCATTAGGACTTGCAGGGTGATTGATCAACCACTGACCCATAATGGCTGCAGAAAAATGACTGAATAGTTACTCTCTTAGGATGATTGTAAATGCTACTTGCAAACTGATTCATGGAAACCACAAACCTGCAAGAACTACTTATGCTGGTCAACACAAATACACCGAACACTCTTGGCAAGAGACAAGAGCCAGCAACAGACCTAGGGTAACAAACGAAATCTGACTGTGCCAACAAAAGAGTGCAGAGACAGACTGATTAGCAAGCAATATCCCCTGCACAGAACAAATAGCCACTTAAAGCGAATGTACCATCCGATTACATTAGCTTTAAGTGTTGCACATGAATAGACTGCCACCTAAAGGACTGGAGGTGGGCCGGCCTGCCCCCAGTGGAAAGAAACCCCCGCCCCTCTATCACATGGCTCCATTGATTCTAATAGAGCCGCGTTACAGAGGGGAGGGGGTTTCGTCTCACTGGGGGGGGAGGGGGCAGCACCTAACCAGTGCTTCAGCCTTTGCCGATACTCAGTAATATACCGGCACTGTGGGCAGGAACCAGGACGCGGTTCAAAAAAAGAACCAGGGCACTGACTTCCCTGCACAGGCGCCATTCTATTCATGTGCAACACTTAAAGCGAATGTACCTGCAGGTACATTCGCTTGAACATTGAGGAGGCACACACCACACCAAAAGCCAAATAGTACTGAAATCCAACAGGAAGATAATGACACAGAGGGTTCAGAAAAGGTAAAGTCTGGCAGCATCCTTACAGGTTCAGTAATCTTCACAAATTTATTGAAGCATCCACGCAAGATACAAAGTTTTGACTCCCTGTGGAGTCTTTGTCAAGTATACAAAACCAGTGACACAGTGCTAGTATATATATGTGCACATATAATACAATCACCAATCAAACACTAAGGGTGGAGGGGAAAGGGACCCAGCGTCATGAGAGTAAAAAGCAAAACATTTTAAAACCAAGTGACTCAAAGAGAACAATAGGACCTTATGGGGGAAAATGCATAGCCAGCCCGAGGCAGTCAATGGCTGAACTTACTACAGCTCCAAGGAGAATGCAGTCAGCAGGGAGAGAGCCCGCACCTGTGCTGGAGATACCGGAAGTGATGTCATGGGGAAGCCCAGGACGGGGGTGGAGCGGCCGTTGCCAGAGAACCACTGAAGCCGAGGACCGGAGTACAGCCCCACCGCTGGGTTTTCCACAGCAGAATCCGATACATCTGACGACAGCACCAGGACCCAGGGGAGCCTGCTGACATCCCAAGAAACGCCCCTATACCTGGAGCTACCTCCTCTAATGTTTTAGTGGCAGACCCGGCGAGGGGCAATACCGTAAAAGGCGGCGTGGTGGGAAGAAGAACCAGAAATACCACATCCAAAGGGGAAACAACGAGGAAGACTGGCCTGTTACAGGACAGACTCAGGACCTCGTGGTAAATATATAATCTTTACCTATTGATGACAATACCATGACTGTTTTATCTAAGGGATTGTCTTTTTGTCTGGTGAATAAAATAGATTGGTTCACTCTTGAACATGAGCTACAGACTTTCTACAGACAATTACGAATTAAGACATTTTTTCATTCACACTCCCAGACATCTAGATCCATTGACTCATCCTAGCTGTCATCCTGGGCCCTTGGCCTGCGAACCAAGAGCTCTTTCTGCCCTCCACCTACTAACAGTTTTGTGGAAGCTTTCACCAAACTAGTCACTGAGGACATTAAGAAGTTAACGATTTACATTCACCCAATCTGACATGGTCTCAGAAGGCACTACTTAAACCCCTCATGGAGAATAAGGACATTGTGCTTAAACCAGCGGACAAAGGAGGCGCACTGGTAATTATGGACACATCTTTTTATGTTGCTGAAATCATGAGCCAACTCTGACAAAGCGATTTAAGAGGAACTACACCAGAACCCCACCATGACCTACAATTGTGACATCATCGATGATAAATTGTTTGATTTCCTAATCCCTGACTTTCCCATTGTCCCCCTACTGTACACTCTGCCCAAGATACATAAGAGCTTTCAAAACCCACCTGGCCGCCCTATTGTTTCGGGCAGGGGGTCCTTGTTAAACAACGCTGCCATTTTTTTGGATAAAATGTTGTGGGATTATGCCATATGAGCACTATCCTATGTACAGGACACTACGAACTTCCTCAACAAGATTGCAGACATTAGGGTAAACAAAAACACTATTTTAGCATCATTTAATGTAGTTCCCTCTATCCATCGATCAAACACACTCTAGGATTACAAGCTGTATCTAAATGTCTGATAGACTCCTCCCTATCATCACAGTGCCCAGATTTCATACTCTGCCTACTAACCTTTATTCTAAAGCACAACTACTTCACGTTCCAGGGTACCTTCTGTAGACAGCGCCAAGGGACCGCGATGGGATCCAACGTAGCGCCAACTTATGCAAATTTATATATTGCGACCCTTGAGGTATACCACATCTATCTTTTCTCACACTACCACCTCATTAGCAAATGGCTTAGGTATATAGACGATATCTTCCTTGTATGGAATGGTAACACCGACGACCTCCTTGACTTCCAAAACAGACTGAACCACATACACCTCAAACTGAGGTTCAAACTCACACACTCAACAACTGAACTGCTGTTTCTAGATACAAGGGTGTACAAGCAGGATTGCTCCCTCTGCAAAGATCTTTATGTCAAACCAACTGACAGGATCAATCTACTGACATACGACAGCTTCCATCCCAGGAACATGCTACAGTCTCTCACCAAGAGCCAACTCCTTAGGGTCAAGAGGATCGTTAGCGAACCCCACATAGCATCCACTCAACTTGATGAAATGTGTCAAAGGTTCAGAGCCAGGGGTTACCCCAGACAACACAGAGAGTCGGTCAATGACCTTGACAGAAGTACCACACTCTAGAAAAAACACCTAGGACTCACAATAGACTCCCCTGTGTCTCCACCTACAATACTTGTAGTTCCTCAATAGTTAGGATTCTCAGGAAAAACTAGAGAGTGTTGATGGATGGTTGCCCAGACATCAGCGAATTCCACCAACCCCCCATTATGGCCTATAAAAGGGGCCATAATTTTAAGGATATGCTGATCAAATCGCTCATGCCACTACCCAATGTCCAAAAACAAACCGATTTCCTACCCCCCAAACCAGGGAACTTTCCTTGTTTAGGCTGGGTTCACACTACGTATATTTCAGGCAGTATTTGGTCCTCTTGTCAGGTCCTCATAGCAACCAAAACCAGGAGTGGATTGAAAACACAGAAAGGATCTGTTCACACAATGTTGAAACTGAGTGGATGGCCGCCATATAATGGTAAATAACTGCCATTATTTCAATATAACAGCCGTTGTTTTAAAATAACAGCACATATTTGCCATTAAATGACGTCCATCCACTCAATTTCAACATTATGTAAACAGATCCTTTCTGTGTTTTCAATCCACTCCTGGTTTTGGTTGCTATACAGCCTCAAATATACAGCCTCAAATATACGTAGTGTGAACCCAGCCTTAAACTGCGCCTCCTGCAGCAACCTCATCAAGGGTGACGCCTTCCCACACCCACATACTGGCCAACGATACCTGATAAAAGGCGGGTACACATGCTTCTCGAAGTTCTTCATTTATTTGATTACTTGCCCCTGTTGGTTAGCCCACGTTGAGGAAACAACGATGGAGGCCAGGGCCATAATCAGCAAGCACAAAATCACCATTAGAAAATCGATGCTTGACCTACCAGTCCCCAGACATTTCCATGAAGCACAAAATACAGTAAGCCAGCTCAGACTGGGTGGGGAAAGACAATCAATACTCAAACAGAGAGAAGCAAAATGGATTTTTCAGCTGGAAACTCTGAATCCTAAAGGCCTAAACCTTGAAATATGTTGGCATTGACTGGTACCCATTTTTTTTTGCGTTGGTGTCCTTTTACATTTTCCTCTGTGTATTGTGTTTGTTACATTACTTGTCATTGCATATATTATTTTGCATTTTTAACACACTTCCCTTCGGGTCCCCCTCCACACCTTCCCATACCTCCTCTCCCCTTCACTCCTACCCTTCACCCCTCCTCCCCCCTTTGTTCCCCACCTTCACACCTCCTCCCCCCTTCTCCCCATTCCCTTCCATATCTCCTTTCCCCACCCTCCTTCCACCTGTTTACCCCCGCTACCCTGCCCTTGGACCTCAGCCCCCATATCACATTTGTGATGTCCTTATACTTACCATTTTATTCTCTCCTTGTGCCCTTTAGGACAAGAGGATCAGTGTGACCATTATTGCCATGGAAACCCTGCCACCGGCCTTCCAAGATCCGCCTTTTCTCCTCTCATCTTTCTATACTTGGACCTGTTTGTGCCACTGTGCCTGACCCCACAGACCATCCTTTAACACCCTGGAACCTTGCCCTTCATCCTCCCCGTCATTCCTCTGGGTCATTGCTATGTTTGGCTTATATCAATAAACTCACTTAATAGCAACTGTACTGAGGGTTGTGTGTATGTTTACTGGGTGGACACAGTGAGCCACAGCAGACCACTGTGTTTCCACTGGACTGATGCTTGGTAGCGGGTGAGCCAGTGGGATCACCCCCTTGTGTACCACTAATGACTGACACAGGTGGTGTGGGTCCTCGATCCATCCCAACAGCCGATGCACCGTACTTGGAGTGCGGCTGTTCTCTGGGTCCAGGGTCGAGCTGCCTCTGTTTGTATTGCATGTTCTGACCCTCTAGCACCCCCGTGTTTGACCTGGTCGGGTCATGGCATGACACCCTCTCCATACTGCCCGTTCCCTGAACCAACATCGGTTTATGCCGGACCCGATGTTTATTCCCTTATGGTCCGGGTCATCTGGGGATCCTGCGCTGGGTCTCCACCCTGCAGGACTTTGCATACATACCCCTCTTAGGTCTACCTCTGCTCTAACCTTCCTATCGCTGTGTCAGGATATCTTCCAAATACGCCCAACATACTCTCTGCAAATATCTTCCTCCTCTACCCTCTGCAACATCACTCTGGCGATCTATGGTTGTGCTGAGGCCAGAGATCGGATGACAGCGGTGGGGCTGTGCTGCGGTCCTTGGCTTAAATGGTTCCCTGGCAACAGCCCGCTCCTCCCCTGTCCTGGGCTTCCCCATGACATCATTTCCGGTATCTCCAGCACAGGTGCAGGCTCTCTCCCTGCTGACTGCATTCTCCTTGGAGCTGTCGTAAGTTCAACCATGGACTGCCTCAGACTGGCTATGCAGTTTCCCCCATAAGGTCCTATTGTTCTCTTTGAGTTATTTACAACCACTGTTGCTCCTGCCAGTGCTCCACAATACCTACATAGGTTTACCGTGTTTTGCTTTTTACTTTCATGACGCTGGGTCCCTTTCCCCTCCCCCCCCTAGTGTTTGATTGGTGATTGTATTATGTCTGCACATATATATACTAGCACTGTGTCACTGGTTTTGTATAGGGAGTCGAAACGTTGTATCTTGCGTGGATGCTTCAATAAATTTGTGAAGATTACTGAACCTGTGAGGATGCTGCCGGACTTTGCCTTTTCTGAACTCTGTTTACCGGCTACTACTGGGATTTTAGCTGTACCAGCGTGCATCCCCTACCCCCTATCTGGTGCTGTTGGAACCTCCTCCTGCTTTCCATAATGACACGTGTAACACATATACAGTTACTCAACCTATGTAGATTGTGACTGCAATGCTGTTTTACATTTAGGAACATTTATGAAATTATATGCAAGAAAGGGGTCCATGGAGCCTCAGTTGCGAGCCTCAAGTCTCAAAACACAGGAATAGCCAGATATCCCTCCAGGAAAGGAAACTCATTGCTAAGGGGTGCCTTCTAGTGGGGAGATCTCCATACCACCCTGACATGTAGCCCCTTAAGTTCCACTCGGTAAGTATTGGGACACAAATAAGGAAATACCAGGGTGACCCCTTTTACATAGTTGCAAGGATTTTTTATACAGAGGTTAATGTCAGTGACCACATAGAATATTTAAGACATTTTTTAACACATTTAACTTCTCACCTGTTATTCATTATTCTGCTCAGAAGAGGCTCTAGCCAGCCAGGGTGGCACTCACAATGTGGGTCCATAAATACAAGGACCTCTCCACTCGCCCTTGCTGCCCCAAGCATCCGACCTCCAATGACACCAAGTCTCTTGTTGCTTCTTATTAGCTTTACTTCACCAATTCTAGAAACATATTCACTTAGGGCAGTCTTAAGAGGACCTGAGTTGAGAACATATGAATTTACATTTGGGTCCAGGCAGGCCAATTTTAATTTTTGCATTTTCGTTTCTCCTCCTCATCTTCTAAGAGCCGTAGTGCTTTTATTTTTTAAGCTACAGGGCTGGTGTTATTTTTTGCACCATAATTTCTAGTTTTCATTGGTACTATATTTGTGTAGATGGGACATTTTGATGACTCTTTATTTTTTTCCCCCAGTATATGATGTGACAAAAAATCAGTAATCATGGCGCTTTTTTATTTTTTTCATTAATGCCATTCACCGAATACTATTTTTATATGTTATCAGATTGGACAATTACGCAGGCTATGATATATATGTTTGTTTATTTATGTATGTTTGTTTTATATATAAAATGGGAAAGAGGGTAATTTAAACTTTTATTGGGGGAGAGGTTATGCCATTTTTTTTTTACACGTAATAGCAGCCAGTCCTCACTCTCTATGAAGCAAGCTCCACTCCTGAGCATGCTTCAAAGACCCTTGAACCCTTTGGCGTACCAGTACGTCATGGGTCCTTGAGTGACAGGCTTCCATAACGTACCTATATTTCATGGGTACTTAAGGGGTTAAACAAAGTCTTCAATATGTGTATGAAATGTAGACTTTAGCTTTTATTTAAGATGATTAAACAAAAATTTGACATTGACCATTTATGAGAAAATACTACTTTACTGAAAGAGTAGTAGATGCTTGGAACAAGAGATGAGCAAATCTACAGTAGGAACGAAGTAAAGTGCTTCATTTCTATCGGGATTCTGCTTATAAGGCTGCGGGGCTTTGACGTGTGCTCCGCTCCATGCCGGATCATGTTCTGGCAAACTTCTCCCAGTTTCCCAGGACTGGATCTAGCCTTTTTCCAGCACCTGGGGAGGAGCGGCAAGGAGCGGAGCAGACTTCAAAGCCCCACAGCCTGTGAGCAGAATCCCATTAGGAATGAAGTCCTTCGATCTCTACTTGGTACACATGTTTAGCAGAAGTGGTTGGTAAATCTAGAATAACGGAATTTAAGCATACCTAAGATCCTAACATAATAAGAAGGGAAATCCTAAAGGGCAGACTAGACGGACTAGGTGGTCTTTTTCTGTGGATACTCTTTGTTTGTTTCTGTGACCATTCGGGTATTACAATAATAGTTAACACAGTTCCTTTATTTTTACATGCTAAACGTAATTTAACAACTGACTGATAGGGAGTTTCATGAGAACCCATCCAGAGATTTGCACTACCAGAACCATGGGCGGCATGAAATCCCAACAGGCTCTCTCGCTACAAACAGCTGTGTTTTACTCTGAAATGAGAGAGAAAATATAGTTGAAAAACAGGGCTGGGAACAGGATTCAAAGTCACAGGGGCAGCTCCCCAGTGGTTTCCACCAGCTCAATATGACTAGATTGACAGGTCTGTACCTATTTGTGTATAGGGAGAAACCTGTCAAACAAACTAGATTTCAGTGATGACCCTGGTGTGGGACTGGTGGAGAGTGGTTCAAATTGTGTTTTTGAAGGGTATAGGCACATAAACTGATAAGGTCCACTGTCACAGATTTACTGTTAGAATTTATAGTACAAATTGCGAATCTGACTTTCAGGCATGAGTAGTAGATTAGATTTAGCTAGTTCCAATTTCTAAATTCTTTGAACTCAAAAACTCTGGAAGGACGTTCGAAATGGAATAGAATCACTTTGGAAACAGAACTACTTTTTCTAGACTAATCACCCACTGACAATTTGAGATTCTGATTTGGCAATTCATGCTGTAAATTCACTCATCTTAAAAACTTTGTATGATAATATTGCAAACAACGTACTGTAAATAAATGCACCTCAAAGAGAACCAGGAACCTGAAACCAGGGAAATGCCATCTCATACTAAACTAGTGAGTGCAGCTTCACCAACTTAAAGGGATTATCCGGTTAAGTAAAATCCATGCTGTTATGGCTGCCTGTGCCACGCGCCGCCCATCCCGTTCACTCACTAGTAGCAGGAGGTCTCCTGCGACCGCTGTCTCCGCTCTCCCCTCGACTCCCGGCGTCTGCTCTGCACGCCACGGAGTCTCTGTGTCTCAGAGCCGGCGCGCGCGTCCCAGCCTCCTAGGGACTCTGCTATGTCTTAAAGGGACAGTGTCCCCATAATTGGTCTGGCCATTTTCCCTGCCCCTTTTAAAGGCTGCCCCTTCCTGTTCCCTTTGCCGGATCTATAGTGCTCTTTTGCCTATCAGAGAAAGCGTTCCCAAAGTTACTGTGATTTCCAGTGTACTAGTTCCGTGCTCACGTCCCCTGACTTTGTCCTTGTCTGCCCTGACCTCTCTGCCTGTCCCTGACTACGTCACTGCCTCACGTCATTGTACTTCGCCTCTCCTCGCCACCTACTCAAGCAAGTCGCACCAGGGGTAGCGACCTGGGGGTCGCTTGCCGCTGCAAGGCCATCCTGCCTTGCGGCGGGCTCTGGTGAAGACCAGCGGCCCCTTAGACTCCTCTCCCTGGTGCGGCTTAAGTGCTATCGCTTGTGTGGCCACACGGATCCACTGACTCCAGCCGTTACACATGCACATCAATCCCCCTCCTGGAGACTTACAATCTCTCCCATACTTGTTATTAATTTATCAGTCTCCTTACCAAAGTTTTAAGTCTGCTCCAGGCACTGAAAACTGTTTCTGAGCCATTCAGTCCAGTCCCGCTCTGAACTCCCTCTTCCTCCCTTCCTTTGGAGATGGCTCATGTCAGCAGTGTCCCTAGCCGGCTGTCTCTGCACTCTGTGATGCCAGGAGGGTTAATAACATTGAGATCACAAGTAATTTTACCTCAGGGGGCTCTGACCAGAATCATAGAGCGCTGTGACAGCTGGCCAGGGAGCTGTTTACATGAGAAGGGAAGGGGAGGAAGGAGTTCAGAGTGGGGATGGTGATAATAGTGCAGACACAGTTATCAGTGTCTGGCGCAGAAGGCACTTGGGGAAGGAGACTGATAAGATAACAAGTATGGAACACATTATAAAGGCCGTATTACACGGCCTGACTCTGAGGAGCAAACGACCACTGTCCGTGCTTGTTTGCTCCTCGTTCCCTGCTCACTCCCGCCGCTATTACACGCGGCAGCAGTGAGCAGGTGAGTATGAGGCGGGCTGCGGCGGGGCTGCCTGGGTGATCGCTTGATTTTCCGGGCAGCCCATAGGATACAGCAGCGGTCTGCTGCCACCGCTCCTAATCCACAGAGCGACAGCAGTAGATTGTTGCTGTATCAGTCGTTTGACTTTCAACATGTTTGAAAGACAAACGACGCAACGATTAGCCGACATGAACGATATCGATCGTTGCCTTCTATTCCACGGGACAATTATAGGCGTAACGGCCGATAATCGTTCCATGGAATAGGGCCTTAAGTCTCCAAAGGGAGATTATTGAACATGTATTTTACCTAACTGGATAACCCCTTTAACAGCCATGAGGGCTGGTTCAACAATTGAAAAAAACAGATTTGTGTACAATTCCTAGGCTTACTTTGGGTTCTAAGGGTGTTTTGTTAGGAAATGACCAGCTCAGCAGAGACATAAAACAACCTATAACTAATCCAGTCTGTAGTTAAACCTCTAGTAATAGTATTGGTGATAAGACTTAACAGAAGGTGTTTGTAAATGACAAGGTTCTTAATCACTGCCTTCCAAGTATCACTTCTTTAGTATTTCAGAAATGATTACAAGGTAAGAGTTCTGCGTTCTAATCTAGGACTGACAGAAATGTAAGAGTTACCTTGGTGACTTAGATCATCCACAAGAATGATTTCTTTCAGGATCTTTTTTGGAGAGTTGTCTAGCACGCTGTGAACAGTCCTCAACAATGTAGACCACACTTCATTGTGGAAAGTGATGATAACACTAGTGGTGGGAAGTTTCTCACTGTACATTTGCTTGAGACATCTGTTTAAAGAAATCATATAGAGACAAAAAAAGAAATACATTTCCGTGCTGATGTACACAAAATAATTATCATTATTTAAATATAGGGACTTAGTCGAAAGATCCATCCAGCTTATATTCACTTTCTCAGAACAAATCACAAGAACAATGGGGTCCACATAACAATACAATAAACATCTGTCTAGTATGATGAAACTGATGACTGCTGTTCTCACTACAACATGCCTCTTGTATTTTCTGCAAGACAATTAGTAATCTCATCCTCAGATTTAGGAAACCTACCTGCATCTTAGATAGTTTATAGAAGCCTATAATTCATCTTTACATCAACAGGTATAAAACACAGGATGTCTTCACAGCTATACACATGCAGTGGTCATTCAGGTAACCAGCATTGGACTCCTTTACATAGCCTGTCACCATATTATAATGTATTAATTAATATAGTCTACATAAAATATTGTAAATATATTTGAAATTTATTATTAGTGTCGGGTTTGTTTCTTTATACCTCTTTATACTGTGTGTTTCTTTTTTATTTCTTATTGTGGCACATTCAGTTCTGGAGCAGTGCGACACAATGATAAAACTACTTTATGCATTCAATAGCTACACGTAACTCCCAACAGGATATATGTTTCCCTCCTGGGAAAGAGCCTAGAAATGCAACAGAGGCCATTTCTAATTTGTTTAAAATGTTTTTGGAGCAAAAGTTCCTTCAAAACAACAAAATAATGTTAAAAGGTCAGCATGTTCACACCAGAAAAAGCAAAATGTTCAAAAAGTAATGTACCAACTAAAGTAAATAAGTATTACTAAAAATTTACAAAAATGACCAAAATATATAAAAAAAATTAAAAGAAAACAGATATGATAAAAAAAAACAATCAACAGCCCTTTCCATAATGAACATATTGTTACCAAAGTCCAACCTGTTTAAACCAACTTTTTTTTGGTTCTAAAACCTTTTCAGCAAAATAAAAAAAACTGCCTCTGTTGTGTTCCTAGTTTTTGTTTTGCCAGAAGGAAAACATATCCCCATCATCTTTCTGGAGCTGAGGCAGACACCATTGATATGTAGAGCGGTGCATGCACAGTAAGATTTGGACAGGGCTCTCTGAGTCCTGTCCATTACTCAGAGCTGGAGGGAGCTGAGAGGACAGTGAAGGAATCATGGAAAGGCAATGAAGCCCAGGGCCATGCCAATTTCACCCATGAGATGGGTGATACCATTACAGGGAGATGCAATTATGTCACTGCATTATGTCAACGTAAAATCACTTATAACCAGGACAGGTTACTGATGTAGGCTGCCATTATGCACTAACAATACTGCGCAAGTCTGTACCATGCCACAGACTGCAGAAGCCAGATGTGGGCTACAAAATGATTATTTAGGTTCCCTGTTGGAATGGGGCTAGATGAGTATCAATTTTATTATTTTAAGGACACTAACTGTCCTGGCAGGCAGTAATGGGGGATCCTGTGCAAGGGGGCCTTGGCATTACTCTGAGGTGAGCACTTAAGGGGCATCCAACTTTGGGGAGGGGGGGGGCAAGGGGGGTTTATTACTGTGAGAGATCACTAGGTAGGCATAATTTCTGTATAGGCGCACTCATACTATGTGCCATCTATATACTATAACAGTATGTGGGGGCACTGCAACTGTGTGTGGGGGTGCAGTGTGTAGGGGACGGTTTTAGAGTGTATGGGTTCCAATACTGTACAGGACACAAGGGGAGGGGCGTGGCTTGACACGCTGATGGTGTACAGCGTGTGAAGAAAGCTCCGTCATAGGCCTCAGCTACAGGAGGATACAGCGCCAGCATGTCAGAAGGAAAGAAGCAAGAAAAGAAGGCAAAGGTGAAGGAGACGCCAGGGAGTAGAACGAACCAAGCAGCAAGAGGATCGGAGAAGCAGAAGGGGTAATCGGCAGAGAGAACCAGCCGCAGCTCTGTCCAGGAAGACACCGCAGCCATCTTGGAGGTGGCAGGCCGGAGAGGAGAAGCAGAGCGGCAGACCCGACAGTGATGAGTGAGGCTCCCGCAGTGAGTAGGGACCTCACAATACACCGGCAGACCCCCGAATCAGTATCTAACTCACAAGGTCACCCGGCTAAGCAGCTGGAGGCGGCCATATTGGATGTGGCATCAGAGGGAAAAAATACACAAGATGCAGGGGGAATTAGGTGCAGTGCCGAAAAAAGGCTCTGTATCAGTGAAATGGGATCCCCAGATGTCCAGGCAGACCCCCAGCACATATTTAAACACCCTAGAAAACACTGAGATACAAGTGGGAACAGCACCCAGCAGACAAACACAGTGGGCCATATTGGAGGGGGCAAGCAAGAAGGAGCCATACACAAATAAAAATGCTTGTCCTGCTACTGTTGATGTACATGCTCCCAGATCTTCTCAGACTGTTGAATTGTACCAAGAGCAGGCATACAATGAAGAAAGGGGACAACCTTATGGCATAAATAGAAATGAACTGCAGGATGCCACCCTGACACATAAACCCACACAACATAAGAGAGGATCTCAGGAGTCTGATATTTCAGAAGGGTACTCAACCCCAAATGACTCAGATGAGGAAATCCACCCCCCTATCAAAAAGAAACTCCTAAAACCCCCCAACAAACTTGACATGAATAAGTCCTTTTATACCTGTGACATGACTTCTTCCTCAGACAAATCATCTGCTTCAGTGGTACATAACCCAATGCCGAACACACCCATGCAATCATCAGCTTCAGAGAGCGCTATGAAGGCCCTACAGGGGCATCTGGAGTTACAATCGTTATTATCGCTAATTCCTTCTAAACAGGACCTGAACAACTTAGCAAAAGATCTGAAGGCATCTTGGTACATAATAAAGTTGTAGTCCTAGAAAAGAAAGCTGTGTGTCTGGAGAAAATACAAATGAAGCATGATGATAAAATTAGGGAGCTGACATATACAACGGAAAGACTAAAAATCTCCCAAAAAATGATAACCCTTAGGCTTGACAACGTTGAAAACAGAAGCCGTCGTAATAATATGAGGATCAGAGGGCTACCTGATGAGGTTAAAGCAGTCGACCTATACGGGGCTGTATCCTCATTATTCAATAAGATCTTGGGAAGACCTTTGGAAACCCAAATAGAGCTCGATAGAGTGCATAGAGCTTTGAAGCCAAAAGGGAAAGATCCAAAAAGACCCAGAGACATTATATGCAGAATACATTATTACTCCCAAAAGGAAGACATAATGAGGAGGGCAAGGGAAATCCACAACATTGACTTCAACTGAGCCAAAATTCAGCTCTTTACGGATCTATCGCTACTAACCCTAAGACAAAGAGCCACTCTCGGACCACTCATACAAAAATTGCAGGAGCTTAACATCCAGTATAAGTGGGGATTCCCCTTCTCATTGTCGATGAGACACGATGGGAGCACTCTTACCCTGAGAGAACCCAAGGACTTACCAGATTTCCTGAAAGCCCTAAACCTCCGAAACCTATATTTGCACGAATGGTATGACCTACATGAGCCCATGGTTTTACCTCCGCCCAGCTATATTTCAAGACCTAGATCGGAGAGCCCAGATGTCAACAGGAGACCCGACCTACCACCTCTACCTCAAAGAGAGAAGGAAAAGAAAATGTCGAGAAGTCATCAGACCGGACCGCGATGAGAGTACCGCCTGATTAATAAGTTGTCTTTTAAATGATATTTCTTCTGCTGTCTTTTTCTCCCTTTAGCAGCAATACTTTTGACCTGTTGATTTCTTTTTTCTTAAATTAGTTGCCTCTTGAGATCTCACAAAAATAGCAGAACTGGTTAGAGAACTCTGATAGTCATGTTTTAAGATATAGTTTTTAAGATAAGACCTATGATTGTCTACTAAGATAAATTTATAAGTGCTAAAGCAATGCCACGTATAGATAATCTCCTACAGACATAAGATAAAGTAACCCAGAAATACCTGATTATTTAGTTGTTAGATCCACTGGCTACTCCGAGATATAGGTTTAGACTTGAATATGCCTAATCTTTTAGCTTGACAGTCTAAATAGACCTAATTTTTGAACTCATTTCTCAAAACAAAGTCAGTACACTCTTATTATAAGACATTATGATATCTAACTACTACTCCAAAAATACTCCTGCTCCTTGTTAAACATAGTTGGACATTTAGAGATATGGCTTCTCACTGAGGATAAATGTATAGTTAATTTCCTATTGACAATATCCCAGTCCATTTAAAGATAGCTTTATGTTAGTCGAGTTATTTCTTTCCTGTTTGCAGTAATCTAAATTCCTCCATATATTTTTTTAGGACATATGATTAACCAAGACATCTACAATAATCTAATCGTCCACCAACGTACCAACTCACCCACCCGATAGTTTGTCTTGCTTATCAAGACTTAGTGACAATTTGTCACACGTAGACCCTTGCGTATTGTTTACGCTTTTTATGTTAGTTTAGGTTGTTTGTTACGATTTTTTGTTAAGTGTGTATTACCTGTGCTTACCTTTTTGTTTTTCTTTTCTTTTCAGTCTTTCCTCCTCCCATTACTACATCCCTGCGGTTGCTATTAAGGAAAGTCCTTGACAACACAGAGAACAACTTTTGAGGACGAAGCTCAAAGCTACATTTTTGGCACAGCCACTCGCTCAACTGTAAGTACTATATACAAACAATGACAGACATCACAATTTCCACATTGAACGTCAACGAGTTTAACACCCCCGAAAAATGTTCCAATGTATTATATTCATTACATAAGAAGAAGTCCCACATCATCATGCTCCAGGAAACACATTTTAAAGCAGATAAAACCCTGTATTTAGGAAAAAACTTATATTTCCCCACATGGTACCATGCAACTTCTCCTGACAAAAATACTAAGGGTGTTTCCATAGGTATTCATAAAACACTTCCCCACAAATTATTAGATCTTAAAACAGATATAGATGCCAGATACATCTTTGTTAACTGTGTAATAGCCGAAGAAACACTTACCCTAGCGAATATATACGCCCCAAACCAAAACCAGACTAGATTCATTACAGAGACACTTAGTTCACTCCAAACATTTGCCAAAGGCCAGATCATACTGGGAGGGGATTTTAATATCCCTCTCAACCCTCTGGTAGACACATCAGCGGGTAAAGCAAAGGTCGCTCTCAAAAAAATACAAAAGTCCCTGAGAGAACTCAGACTATACGATTCCTGGAGGCGATCTAATCCTACAGAACGGATTCCACACCGACCAACTCTTACAGTAGGTTAGACTATATTTATACATCGCATTCAGTACTGAGTTCTCTCAGGGACTCTATAATAGGCAACATGGTTCTATCCGACCATGCACTGGTCCACACTACCCTATCCCTTCTCCCTAAAAAGAAGCTTGCCCCGAAGTGGAGATTGAATGAATCTTTGATGGCTGATGTAGCATGTATAGCCACACTTAAAAACTATTTTGAAATTTTTGACCAGGCCTATGAGAAAGATCCCACTGCGGCGATCTTTAAATGGGAGGCCTTAAAAGCCTCTGCAAGGGGTATTCTTATCTCACACGGGGCAAGACTCAAAAGAGATAAGGCAAAAAAACTCAATCACCTTCTAGCTAAACTGCATAAATTAGAGACTACCCATAAGAAATCCCTATTGACTGAGACCCTGGTGGATCTGAACAAGACCAGATGCAAAATAAAGGATATTATCCACAGCCAATATAAGAAAACTATTCAATAGAGATGAGCGAACCTGGAGCATGCTCGAGTCGATCCGAACCCGAACTTTCGGCATTTGATTAGCGGTGGCTGCTGAACTTGGAAAAAGCCCTAAGGCTATGTGGAAAACATGGATATAGTCATTGGCTGTATCCATGTTTTCCAGACAACCTTAGAGCTTTATCCAAGTTCAGCAGCCCCAGCTAACCAAATGCCGAATGTTCGGGTTCGGATGGACTCAAACCCGAACCCGGTTTGCTCATCTCTACTGTTCAACTCTGTGGTAAGAGTTTCTATATCTGGAGCAAAAGACCCAGCAGATTCTTGGCAAATGCATTAAAAAACAAGCAAACCTCCAACATCATACCCTTCATTAGAAACTCAAATGGAGTGACCACTTCTGCCAAAGAACAACCAGCCTACTGACCCCTCTCTTTCACCCGACACTTTGACAGACTAAATTAATAAAACCAAGCTCCCTGAGATTTCTCCTGAGGATAGAAGTCAATTAGAAAAAGACTTCACCCTAGAGGAGATTAAAGAAGTTATCAAAAATCTTCCCAATGGTTAGTCCCCAGGCCCTGACGGCTTTACAGCAAAGTTTTATAAATTATTCTCAGACGTCATTACCCCACACCTATTAAGAGCATTCAACTCCATTTCGGAATCACAAAAATGTTCACCATCATTTCTAGAGGCCTACATTACTGTTATCCCTAAAGAGGGCAAAGATCCCAATTTATGTAACAACTATATGCCTATCTCTCTACTGAACATAGATACCAAAATTTATTCTAAAACCATTGCAAATAGACTGGCCGGACTCCTGGAACCTTTAGTCAACCCAGATCAGGTCGGATTTATACAAAATAGAGAAGCAAGAGACAATACACTTAGAGCTTTTGCGCTAGCTAACAACTCGCATAATGCTAAACTCAGTACCGTATTCCTTGCATTAGATGCCGAAAAGGCATTTGACCGGGTCGACAGGAGGTCCCTTGAGTCCACGTTAAGACAAAGTGGCCTAGGTTTTGGCGTAGATTTGATCACAAAAATAATGGCCCTTTATAACAACCCCATCGCTAGAATAAAAATTAATGGCACGCTATCTCTTCCGGTGAATAGGAAACGGAACTCGTATACGTATTATGCATGGAGCATTTATTAAATGCGATTAGGAATAATCCAGACATTAGAGGTATCAAGATAGGGAAGAGACATCACGTCTGCTCTGCCTATGCAGACGACTTACTCTTATTCATCACTCAACCGCATATATCCCTCCCGTCTCTATTAGCCACCATTAAAGAATTCTCATTATACAGTAACTATGAACTTAATTTAAATAAATGCGAAGCCCTTACCATCGCCTTTCCAAACGAGAGTAGGAAAAATAAGGATAACTTCCCATTTAACCTTCAGACAAACTCCCTTAGCTATCTAGGGACACAGATAGCAACATCCTCAGAAACTATAATAAAGGAAAACTTTGACCCCTTAATGAAGAGAATAAAGAATGACCTGGCAAATTGGGAGAAGGAGTTCTCCTGGATAGGTAGGATTAATATCCTTAAAATGAATATCTTACCACGTCTGCTATATTTATTTCAAGCGGTACCCGCGACTCTAAAACAACCCTATCTATCCAGAATGAACTCAACTCTAATCAAATTTGTGTGGGCACAAAAACCATCACGCATCGCAACTAAGACTCTAATCAGACCTAAATTAGAGGGAGGCCTAGCTCTGCCGAGCTGTAAAGCTTACTATCAAGCGGCCATTTTAAACAGGGTGCTTGATGCCTTTAAAGGGGTGCTCCAGCCTGGGGGCACTTTTTGGGGGGGACCGGGGAGGAGGTGGCTGAAATTAAAGACGGCCACTTACCTCCCCGGTTCCAGCGGTGGGTCCCATATCGCGGCGCTCCGGTTCCCGGCCTCTTTCCTGGTGTCTGACACCGCCCGAGACGCTACGTCTCAGGACCGCTCAGCCACTCAGTGAAGGAATCGGGATCCGTTTGAAGTCCGCTCGTATCCCGCCTCCTTCACTGAGTGGCTGAGCGTCCCTGAGACGTAGCGTCTCGGGCGGCGTCAGACACCAGGAAGCGGCCGGGCACCGGAGCCCTGTGATGCGGGACCCGCCGCTGGAACCGGGGAGGTGAGTGGACGTCTTTTATTTCAGCCACCTCCTCCCCGGTCCCCCCAGAAAAGTGCCCCCAGGCTGGATAACCCCTTTAAATATTATATCAATAAGTATGGTATGTAACACTAAGTACCATATGATGCCAAAATTCCTAGCACTACTTGATAAAACTCATAAAGATAGGATATGCTTGAATGAGGAGTATCACCAATATTTACAAATATTTACAAATTATAAAGTAGCTTGTGACAATTTATGCACATAATCGTGCCAATATATCGAAGTTCATGCACACAGTTGTACTGTTCTTTCCCTGTGTCGTTATGATAGAGTACAGTCCAGAACCTGTGTCGGTCTATTAGCTGTATTCCAAGATAACAAATAGTACCAATCAACCAGATCTACACCGTGATGGCTTCAACAACCAAACTACTCCGTCTCTGTTCAGGTTGTACGTATAGTAGTCAGTCAGACAAATCACGGTTTATGTAGCATAACGCCTCGCCCAACGCGTTTCAGTCACTTGTAGTCGTGACCTCATCAGGGGCGCTGAGGCTAATTGCGGAATGTGACAGTATGTATACAGTTAGATACAATACATGGTACACATAACATCAGAGGACTGTGCAATATATTTGCAAGGCACAGCAATATGGCTACTCACTATACCGATGTCAGGAGCAATAAGAGGGATGGTCCTAGGTAGCAGTGGCTACAGTCGACCAATGTCCCCTCTCGTATATGTTTTTGTGTGAGTGCACAATGTTCCTGGGTATATATTGCTGTTCTGTGCGTGTGAAGTGGTCTTCCCGCGGTCCTGCAGTGGCAGACAGACGGCTATTTCTGAATGGGCCGAGGAAGTAGATACGCTCCACAGATTGGAGGAATTGGTGTCAGAAGAATTAGACACTGGGAAGAAATTTCATATTAGATGGCTCTATTGGACTCTATTTAAAGAATCTGACTTGTTTCAATCCCTGGTGCGCTCTGTCTCTCCAACCACACAAAACAATTAGACAGACTCACAAGACAGTTTTCACTCGCCAATCAAAAGTGGCTGCAATAGCGGTCCACACCTCTTGCCAGAGGAAGATTCCTTTTTCCGATATCCGTAACTGACTAACGTCTCTGTGTTGTCAATGACAATCCTCAGAGGTAAGATCGGTCTACTCTCTATAGATGATGTGATTAAAGTTTACATGCTCACTAGGGAAGTGAGTATGACAGGATAATAAGAATATCAAGAATACATCCGCATAAGGTAGGGCCCAACATTAGTGACTTTTGTGAGTTGAATATTAAGCCATTTGCTAAAAACCTGGAAAAGAGAATTAATCTGTGGAAAAGGCTACCAGTTTCAATGGCAGATAGACTTGCCATTGTAAAGATGGTCGTCCTTCCCCAGCTACTCTTCTTTTTTGGAGCTTCCCCTGTATGGGTGATTGATAGGTGGATTAGGAAGATTGAGATCCTACTGGGGAACCTCATCTGGGGGAGGAAACGGGTGAGACTTAAATACAGAGCTTTCAGTGGCCCTAAAAGGGTAGGTGGCTTTTCCATGCCGATCTTAGATTATATTTTATTTCTTCACATTTAAGTAAGTTAGCAGGATGGAAAAGTATTACCCCTCTTCAGCACAAGGTTGGGATTAGTAATTATGACAATGTATTTGAATTGCTTGAAACTGGTTACTAACAATTCACTATGTAATCTATACAATAAAGTATGGTCCTACACTAAGCAAAGAAGTGGTATAGTGGTTGGTATGAGTTGTTCTCCATTATGGAACAATTTCCACTTGTTGGAATTTATGAAGATTCACAACTGGAAATTTTGGCACGTAAAAGGGATTAAGTTGGTATCGCAGCTTTTTCAGAGTGGCAAGCTCATGACTTTCCAAGAGGTTAAGGAATGTTATGGGCTAGAAGATAAGCACAGGTTTTTTTTTTTTCTACAACTAGAGCACGCGTGTAAAGCATCAGATGGTGCGAGTTATTTCGTGAATAATGAGCACAGAATATTTTCAGTGATACAGGGCATGGGAAAGGCAAGAAGAGGTCCCTCTTTGATCAAAAAAATTTTGGCAATTGAAATTAAGTACATCGCACTAGATAGTAAGAAGGTAAAGTGGGAACAGGAAGTTGGCAATCTCAGGGAGGAGGCATGGCAGAATATATGTGCAAACTTGGATAACGTTTCCATGAATGAAGCTCACAAGCTGGTTCAATTTAGAATTCTCCACCGTAACTACTATTCACCTTTAATTTTGTTTAAGATGGGGATAAGAGAGTCGGCGAACTGTTGAGATGATGCAGACTTTTTTCACATAATCTGGGAATGTAGGAAAGTCCAGGGTTTCTGGAAAGCGGGTTTTGATACTCTGAATTGTATAACCAAGCAGAACATCCCAAGGTTAGCGGTAATTGGTATTTTGGGCAGGTCCTGGGATATACCAAAGAACAGAGCGTTGTATACCAAATGTCTACAGGTATAAAAGTAAAAAGGATGGAATTCGCAAGCACCTGTTTATTTGGAAGGATTGGGTGTAAATGATCTGCCTAAAATAATTTGTTACCTTGGATGTGTGTATTTTTGTCTTCCTTTTTGTGTTTTATTCATTTATTTATTATTTATTTATTTATTTTCCTCTCACATCTGCCGCTTCGGGGGTGGGGAGGGAGGGCGATGTTTATTGACATATGTTGGCAGCAGCAGAGGAGGGATACCTCTTATGTGTTTATGTCTCGCACAAGAGTATGAGATTCTTAGTGGTGTATCACCCTTTGATGTGATGCTCCGCTCTGCCGCTGGATGTTTAGTACCGTTTATTTGTGTGTAATGAATTGTTTGTCACACAGTTGTCCTTGTTGTTGAGGACCACTGCCTTTCCAACTTTTTTTCTTTGTTAATGGAAAAACTAAAATAATAAAGAGTTTAAAAAAAAAAAAAAGAATACATCCGCATTCCCTTTCCCTACACGTACCCCACCCTCTATTATCCTCTCCACCCATCCCCCATGATGTCACATGTAGCGGTATTTATAGCATTATCATGCTGCCATTTGTAAGCATACGTCAGATAAGTTATTCATGGCACCTACATGCAGCCGAGCTATAGCCATAATCATTTCCTTACCCTCCATTCTCCCTCCCCTTTTCTACCTACTTTTTTCTATCTTAAAAATCCTTTATAGATTAAGATTATGTTGTTCAAATACACCCATGTTTGAGGTGTTCAATATATTTTCACTGCAACTCATATAGCTAAAATGTGGAGCGTTTTGTTTAATGTTATATTTCTTTAATAAAAATTTTAATTTGTAAGGACACAAAGGGGGCGTATGCCTCCTCCCGCCCCTGATTTATCATGATTTATGCCTGCTCACAGGTTTAAATCATGATACAAATCTACACCAACTCCTGAGCTGTTGTAGATTCGTTCTGCAATACCAGGCACAGGGATGGATGGCTTTACTAAGAGGCTAGTAAATCCGGTAGAGGAAAATGGGGCAGCTTTATTTAAGACTGCCGTATGAGTACCCCAGTCTTCATAAATGTCCCCTTAAAATTTGTGCAAAACATGTGGGGTTAAGATGTGTATGTCTTTGAGCTTGTGTCCCTATACCTTAGGATTATATTATACCCAATTATATTATACCCAATACCTTAGGATTATATTATACCCAATTATATTATACCCAATACTTTAGGATTATATTATACCCAATACCTTAGGATTGAGTTACACAAATTACATATGCTAACGCTAGACAATCTGTCTTCTGCACTTTGCATACTATGAGAATCATAGGGACCTGGTATACAGTGTGTAAAGTTTATTTATACTAGCGCAAAAGCAATGTTGTCAGTACTCACAGCGAATGTCGCCCCTCAGGTATTGCCCTGTGTAAAGACATTTTCTGATTGCCTTCTTCATCCAACCTATTCATGTTCTTTGCTTGTTCACTTTGGGCAGTGTCCGTAACCACATCATTTCCATTTTTCCTCTTGTGCTGCTTCACTATCTTGTATATGTTCCTTCTGACCTTGTCAAGGCTTCTTCTGTTTCCAGACATCCCAATAGCTATTAGTTCCTCATCCCTGAGAGAAGAAAGCGGAGACAAAATCTCCACCTTGTACTCATAGGTTTCCTCAACAGGCTCCAGCAATGAGCCGACACCTGCCCATCCTTGTCCATCGCCCCCATGATGCTGATTAAGATAGACAGCATTGTCCTCACTCTGGACTTCTGGCTCTAGCATGGCCACCATGACTAGCAGCAGAACTAATGCCAACATAAGAACTAATATCTGCAGCTGGCACAGTAGAGATTTGCACCTCTTCCTCAACAGCATGTTTCCTATTGTATAGTAAGGCACACACCGTCATGGTATTTTCAATTATCTTCATTCCCGATCTGTTTTCCTCACCGACATGTATTTTCCCACACACAGGTCCGTCTTTCCTCTTTACATTCCACTTGCACGTTCTTTCCTTGTATATTTTCTTTTCTTTTTTTCCCCCTTCTAAACCAACCAGCACTCTTTAGATAAATTCCTTCCAGTCAGTGCAAGAAAATATATAGAATCAACAAACAAGGAACAGTAATCCCTGGGATTTCTTTAGGATTATATATCTTCAATGAAATTCCATGTTAGGAAAAATAAAATATTCCATATTCTCTAGATATTATCTTCTTAAGATGAAGTAAGCGATTGTATTCCCTAATAGTGTCATCATCTTATGGCAGCCGCACGGGAGAGCAGCCCAGATGTGTGATCCCTGCTCTGTTGTGATACTGCACTGAGCTCTGATGAACAGATGTAAATAGGCAGCCACTGCCTCCCTCTCACACAGAACTTCTCCACTGCCAGACACTCCTAGTCACTGCATCCTGGTCCTAACGCCCACTATGTTTCCTGGGTTCTGCCTTCATTACAACATATTCTGCAATAACAATGTACTCTGCAGTCCAGTGATCTATGATGCTGAAGGATGGAGTGTAGCTGCCAAGGCTATAATACGCTATGTAACCATAAAGATAATACTCCCAGTTAGAGATGTGGAAGTGAAATACAGGTAGATATGGTAGTTCAAAAGTTTCTTAAACCCTTTTCCACTTTCCTAATGAGGAATAAAGGTGTGAGGGGTAGGGGCTGTTCACATCACAATTTTTCTGTCAACATATTGCTTGATGTACCCATAGGCTGTATTTGGAAAAATTTACTGCAAAAGTGCAGGTGGGATGCAAAGCATACTCAGGATATGTATGACTGCTCGAGATTAACAAACTTAGGCTAGTCATGGAACGGTCAGTCTCTGCAAAGATCATCCCAGCTGGTACTGCAGTACCGTCCGGATGATCTTTCCGGCCGCAGTGTTCTGATAAGGGCGCATCAGCGCGCGCCCGCCCGCATCAGAACTTCACACAGCACACGATGAAGCTTGCGGCCGGAGCTGCTCCCTTCATTGTGTGAACCTACAGGTCTTTCTGCGGCCACAATTCACTGAATTGCGGCCGCAGAAAACTTACATGTCAGTTCTTTGCGGCATCGTATGAGATCCTGGCCGGAGTGTATACTATGGGGGACATTTATTAAGTCTGACGTTTTTTACGCCGGACTTAAAAATGTCCCGGCATCTCCAGCGCTACAGAGATTTATGTAGAGGTGGACTGCCTCTACATAAATCCGGTGCGCACGGCCGAAAACCTACGCCAGCTAAGGACTGGAGTAGGCTTATCTTTTAGAGAAAAAATAGGGAATCGCGCGGACTATAAGTCTGTGCCCCCCGTTCCGCCCCAACCACACCCCCTCCTGGCCCCCCGGCGTAAAGAGCCGGTTTGCGAATATTTAAATATTCGCAAATCGTCTCTTTATGCCGAAAAACATATGTACGCCACTTGATACATGTCCCCCTCTGTGTATGCGCTCCGGCTGGGATCCCATAGCAGATAAGGCAGTGTTCCACACCGTACAAAGTACGGCCGTTGTTGGCGATGGCAACAACGGCCATACTTTTACATAGTGTGAACATAGCCTTATAGTGATTTTGGGCTTGTGTGAACCCAATAACTTGGTATTTAAATCCCACAGACTAGATAAGATGCAGGGCTATATCCATGTTTTCTAGGCAGTCCTAGGACTGCATCCATCTTCTTCAGGCTAGAAGCTAACCTTACTGTAAGTTCACTCATCTCTAATGGCTGTGAAGTCTTATGTTTCTATAACACAGCTTGAAATCTATAAAGTAAAGGGTAGGTGCTTCGGGGGCAGGCCCCCACGCAATATAATATGGGAAGGGATGGAGGTAGCAAGTATTGTGCTAGAGATGAGCTTAACTTGAACCTGCTCAACCCAGATCGCTCAGAATTCTCATCTCTATTGCTCACCTTGTTCAGTTGTGCTGGTGAGGCTTAACACTCGTAATGGCCTGTTAAGCAGTTGCCATCCTGGTAGCTTCACCTGTATTTAACTCCTTTGCCCTGCTAATTACCTGGCTATATAGGGAAAGCGGAGAAAAAAGCTCTTCTTCTGCAAGAATGGGTAGTACATTGGAGTGTCACAATTTTCAAGTAGTGTATAGTGTATAGCATATAGCTGTATATAAAAAATGATGCCATAATGATGCCAGATTATTTTAAATACAAGACTTTATAGATTTCTGTTCATATATTTATTAACTATAGCAAGACAACCTATCTTTTTAGCATGCTTTTTATAATATGATCCGGTGATTGCTAATGCAAGGACAGAGTTGTAACCCCTTTTGCCACACTAGTGCCACATGATGTCCATCAGCTAATGGGATGGGAAGTTCAGTAATAATATATAGCGTTCTTTTGGAAAGTGCCTCGAACCCATAAATTTGTGAAAGGATCACTTTAAAACTTCTTAACATTACCAAATGTATGTATATACAAAGAGACAACGCCAAACTACAAGGCTAGTGCATTGGTTGATCATGACAGTGGCTGAAACGTAGGTGTGCATGCTGTGATTTTAACTAGTTAACTGCTGGCTATTCTGAAAAAGTTGTGGTCAATATACTCACTGTCCATGGTCCTGAAGAAGGACAAATGTATCTAATTGTATTGTTGTTTCTCTTAAGCATAAATGAAAAATCTAACCAAATGTATGGAGACTTCACCCACATGCACTCATCTCAATCTGAGTTTCATTACATCCTGACATTTCTGCTCCAGATATTAGGCAGAGCTATCCAAATGATTTGCAACTATATCACCATAAACATAGGATTCACACCCTTGCAATTCATTTTTCACATGCGATTCAGCTCCATGGCTCCTATTAGACTATGTTCACACATAGTATTTCCATCAGTCTTTTTTCAACCAAAACCAGGAGTGAGTGGGAAAAAAGAAATAGTGCAAATCTTTCTATTATAATTTAGCCCAGTCAGTTCCACTGACAGAAATGCTATGTATGACCATAGCCTTATAGTTTCAGTTGCTACTCTTTGTCGTCACAGCATTTGATTCTAATAGTGAGTCTGGGGACCAGCTAATGTGTCCACCTTTGAAACTTCAAATATGGATCTAAACCTGACTTGGATCTGTGGAAGCTGACTTTCTCAGAGCAAACACATACAGAATAAACCGTATGCCAGTATACATTGATTGTTTGTATCCATGGTCCTAGGACAGTGCAAAAGCAGTGACAACTGTAAAATTGAGAAGTCTTTTACTTTCCATTTAAAGGGTTATTCCCATCTGCCAAATATTCAGTTTGGTACTGAGCTATTCCTGATCACTTTATGGTTCAAAACAAGGGGGCCAATAGGGGGAGCAAAGGCGAATAGCTGAATAGTACCTAAGGCAAAGGTGAGGTTTCTCATTGTGAATGGAGTAAAGAACATAATTTCCATGCACACCTATACAAGGAAATTAAAATTTTTCCTTAAAAAAGTATCTGATCTTCCCAATTCCTCAGCAATGCACCCGCTTTTCTCACTTTAATGGTACAGTTAAGTTTCATTTTATAGATTCTTTTCGTTTTGCCATGCTGCCCAGATGGCCTCTCTAAGCTGTTTTAATGGAAGGTTTTGAAAACCAACCAATCACAATGTGACACCGGTTCTGCTATCCGAAAATAGGATTACAGTAATATTTAACGCAACCATAAAGTGAAATGGTAATTTTGGAATAATCAATTAAAAGCAGCTATACAGCCTAAAAATTGGCATTAAGAATGGAAAATTGGCTCATTCTAATAAAAAGGCACATGGAGGCTTTCTAATGAAAGCCACACTAAAGTAATATTAATATACCAGGCATCTTTACTGTAATTAAATATTCCCATCTGAAATAGGATCCAACAGAAACGTATTCACCAGCAAATTCACCAACAGCACACACTATGGTAGCTCATACATGACCTATTCCAAATTGGGTTTTAAGTGCTGTATTGCTTATAGTACATTACACCTAAATTTTACCCATATATCGGTGCCTCCTGCTGGAATCATCTCCTGATATTTTCTTCTTCAGGTATTTGTATTATTATTAACTATTTTATCACATTTATTCATATACTTTCAATTTTGAGAAAATAGTTTGGATAGCTTCTTGTGCTATACCTGATTTTAGAGAAGTTATGACAAAAGGGATTGTCTCAACTCTTCTCTAAGTGTGCGTTCACACTATGGAATCAGGACGGATAACGTCCGGTGGATTACACCACTCTCCCCTGTGTACTCCCGCTTGACTCTTTATTCATCCCATAGACTCCATTCTAGGCTCAGGCGGATTTTGCAGTCTGGGCGGACAGTGGAATCTGCCCGAGCATAGAATAGAATCTATGGCATGGGCAGGGTGAGTGGCAGAATCTGCGGGATGTTATCCTCACGGATTCCGTAGTGTGAATGTGCCCTTAATGAGAATCTGCTGGTGCTGGTTTTACTACTTTAAATGTTTTTTATATAAAATAATGAAGGAAGCTTAGTAAGTTGTCCGGAAAAGTCTTCACAAAGTAGAACTATCACAATTGCTCTCCACTTAGAGAATACAACCAGGTTTCCATATGTCGACACCTTGTACATGTGGCATAGATATTTGAATATAAAGAAAATACAGCTGGCTATCACAGCCAAATGGCTAGTATTCACACGGTCAGGAATATAATGGACTCTTTTTCCAGTGGGATGGTATGGCTGAGCAGGGTGCTGCTGATGGAAGAAAGGCAGTCCACCTCATATGGCCTTTGTTCCGGGAGATGCATCTGCACCCTCCACCATCCCCTCTTTGCTTAGTTATGTCCGTGGAATAAACCTCTGAGCTGTTTCATTGCAACGGCGAATGCTGGATTCATGTCTACTTTGCAGGCATAAATAGTAGAATGTTAATTTGTAAGTTTTTTCATGAATCCTCCCCATAAGGACTCATGCACACCAAGACAAAAGGACTGTCCTATGTTACCATCATATGTCATATTATGGAATGACTCACCCACAGGAATATCATTATGACATGGCCCAGTGCAGTGCAAACCCCAAAAATGCAAAACCCCTCCATATTTCGCAGGACAAGCCTGTTAACTGGCCTACAAAAGCATTTCTGGGTCATATCATGGCAGTTGGCATTAAATGTCAGTTTTACCAAGGCGTAAAGATGAACATCTGTCTCTTGCACTCCCCCCCCCCCCAAAAAAAAAAAAATCTATTTGGAGGTATATTTTATGGAAAATTTTAACTTTTCATTACAAAATAAAATTGGTGTCATAAAAAAAGAGCTCATATGGGTCTAGGTAAAAAAAAATATAAGCAGTATGGCATTTTAAACAGGAAAAAACAAAGGATAACTCACAGAGGAAAAAACAAAGGATAACTCACTTGGTCATTAAGGGGTTAAGAGTCAAAATAACTGGTTTTTTATTGTAGTTTATCCTGGCTGTTGGCATGGGTTAGTAGCTGTCAATCACAGGACTACCCACCCTCTATGGGTGATCTCGCTAGCGCACCCGATGCGCACTCATAGTCACAACACTATCCATTTATGCCAGCTTCCAATAAGGAGTTAGTAACTGTGCCTCATGTGCCAGTTGCTGTGTGTTTTTCACAAAACCAGATGTTCTCCGTGAACTCATGGAAAGCCTTGCCTACAGTGGCATGAACCACACCCATGATTGTATATTTTCCATGGCCTACAATTACACAACACTAAACACCAAATGGAATCAAATGACGCTGCCTCTTCTCAAACAGGCCATACAGCACAACTTAAAAAGTACTATGAACTGCAAAAAGATCACCAAAGGCAGCAATCAAGACTTCTTCTTTTTTTTTAATTGTGTTTTTTATTAATTTTCAATAAAAGACATACAAATAACAGTAATCTTAATAGCAACACAGTGCTGTTAAAATACAAGAAAAAAGCGAAACATTGTCACTATCAATAACATAAGTAGGAGAGTAGTTATAGGTGAATAAGTGGAACAGGGAAGGCAGGAAATATGGCATTTCCCTAGTATGACCATAAAGAAGAAAGAAAAAAAAAAAATTCGAAGATACACAGAGAATTAATCAAACAAGACACAAGGGGGAGGAAAAAGGAGGGACAGGGGGGGTAGGGAGGAGCCGGGGACCAGCTGGACTGTTTGAGGGGAGGAGGAGGCCGTACGATCAGTGTTCCTCTCTATCCAGTAGAGATCCCATGGGTCCCAGACTTTTTTAAATAGCTCCAGTTTGTTGTCTAGCCTAGCAGTTAAGTGCTCCATGTTCCTAACATCCAATATCTTAGCATACAGGTCATTTCTTGTAGGCGGAGCAGTTGTTTTCCAATATTTTGCTATCAGACACCGGACCGCTGTAAGGAAGTGTAGCAACAGTTTAAGAGTGTGACGTCTTATCATAACTGAGGTCACATTAAAGAGATAAAACAGCGGATCCAGGGGGATAGCTAGTCCTGATACATCTGCAATAAGTCCCTTAACTAGGGTCCAGTACGGGACAATGAGGGGGCAAAGCCAGTATATGTGTGGAAGGGTGCCCACCATCTTCTGACATCTCCTACAGAGATTGGAGACCATTGGATTCATTGCGTGCAGAACACTTGGAGTATAATACCAAAGATACATTATCTTATACTGGTTTTCTTTATATGTCACACAGGTAGAAGTCTTGGCTGCTCTATCCCATATCATACTCCAAATGCTCTGAGGCAACCGCCTCCCGAAAAGGCTTTCCCATTTGTCCATGTAGGGATATCGCACGTCTACATCTGATGGAGGTCGCTTAAGCAACCTGTATATATCCGAGATTAGGCCTTTGGTGGAGACCCCAACTTTGCAAAGCCTCTCAAAGTCTGTTGCTATGGATACTGTTGTAGAGGAAAATAGTGTCAGCATGTAATGTTTGATCTGGAGATATTGGAACTGGGCAGCAACGGGAAGGTCAAAGTTCTCAGCCAAACTAGAGAATGAAACTTCTATCCGTCGGACTCACAATGTCAGCAAAGCGGAATAAGTTATTGTCATACCAGTGTTTCGTCATATTACTTGTAAGGCTATCCGGTAGTTTAGGATGGAACAGGAACGAAGTCATAGGGGAGGATTTTGAGGCCAAGGAGAACCGTTGCTTACACACCTTCCAAATATGCCTAGTGTGGGCCATAGGGCCGAGGATATTGTCCTGCAAAGTGACATCGGACGTGGACCATAGCAAGGAGTTGGGATGTATCCAGAGCTTCTCTATTACCATCCATTTTGAAAAGGCACGTAAGGCGGCCCAGGCTGGAATATGGCGCAAATGGGCAGCCCAGTAGTAGCAAACAATATCTGGGAGAGCAAGACCCCCCCAGCATTTCCTTGCTAACAGAATATTTTTCGCTACCCTGTGCCTCCTCTGTGCCCAGACAAAACGGAGGATAGAAGCCTGCAGGGCCTTAAGGGCTCTCAGTGGCACTTGAATTGGGAGAGTCTCAAAATGATAGACTCATTTAGGAAGAATGGTCATCTTAACTGCTGCGATTCTTCCCAAGAGAGATAAGGGAAGCGTATGCCATTTATCCAGCAGAGCCCGGATCTCTGAAAAAAGCTTAGGAAAATTATGAGCGTACAGAGATGAGTAGGAGTTAGTGATCTGAACCCCTAAATATTTGAGAGGATTCTTTCCAATTATACTTGTAATTGGAATGCAAGGTGCTCAGTAAAGGCTCCGGCAGATTAATGGCTAAAGCTTCCGTTTTGGACGTGTTAATTTTGTAGCCGGAAAGCCGGCTGAAGGTGTGCAATAGGTTATGAAGATTAGGTAAAGAGATGTGGGGCTGGGTTAGTGTGAGCAGGACGTCATCTGCAAATAATGTGAGTTTGACATCAATACCTCTGATCCGTATGCCATGGATTGCTGAGTGTTGTCGTATCGCCGCCGCCAGGGGTTCGATGCACAAAACAAATATAAGAGGAGAAAGCGGGCGTCCTTGCTGTGTGCCATTGTGGATATGTATGGGGTTAGAGGAGGCGTGGGGGAATTTGATGGTCGCTGAGGGCGAGGTGTAGAGGCCTCTGATCGCTGTGAGAACAGCACCATCCAGACCGAAGGTCTCTAGGACTCTCAGTATGAACGGCCACCCCAGGCGATCAAAGGCCTTTTCTGCATCTAAGCTCAAAAGCAGAGCCGAACCTTTTTCCTTGTTGATCACGTCTATGAGGTCGAGTACGCGTCTCGTGTTATCGCACCCCTGACGGCAAGCAACAAACCCCACTTGATCTTTATCGATGAGTTGGGGGAGCCACGGCGATAGCCGATTAGCAAGAACCTTGGTGAACAATTTAAGGTCTGCGTTAAGAAGTGCTATAGGGCGGTAGCTCCCGCAATCCAAGGGATCTTTCCCAGGTTTGGGGATTAGGGAGATGTAGGCGTGACATAGTGTGGTTGGGATAGGCTCTCCCTGGAGAAAGGCATTGAACATTTTGAGTATGTGAGGTGTAAGAATGGGGGCAAATGTTTTGTAGTATAAAGCAATCAAGACTTCCTATAGCCACCTCAATCTATATGAACAGGGCTGTGGAAGGACCTAGAACAAGAAGGTGAAGTGCACTATCTGCTGCTGACAGCTAAAAGTAAAATAAAGTGGCACATTTATTAAAACTGCGTAAAAGAAAAAGTTTTTTTTTACCCATAGCAACCAATCAGAGCTCAGTTTTTATTTTATTTTAAAGGAGAAGTCCCACCAAATAAAAAAAAAAGTCAGAAAGCCAGGAGGGAGTAGGAAAACAATAAACAAAGTAAACTTGCCTATTCTTGTGACTCAAATCGCTGCTCCCCAGTCCCATTTCGCTGTGAATGGCTGTTATGTACCGCTACCTACGGCCACAATTGATAATTATTAATTCCAGGCATTCCTTTATACTACGGCTGTTCACAGTGGAGCAGACGTACATAAAACAAATATTCCATCACGAGCGAGAGGACCCCAACACCGTGATCCTGGCACCAAAAAATAAATAAATAAAAAAATAAGTCCTGGTGATGGTACATTTACTTTAATATGTAGTTGCAACAGAGAGTTGAAATCACCCCCCTTCCCCTTTAAAAAAAAAAAAAAATCAAATAAATTATATTGTAGCGTGCATAATTGTATGATCTATTAAGGTATAACATTGCTGATCCCGCACATTTCATAGCGTAAATGGAAAGAGGGGAAAAAACACTATAATCGATTACTTTTTGCTTTATCAGAAAAAAAAAATTATAAAAGGTGATACAAATGTGGTACCAATAAAAACTAGAGATCCTGGTGCAAAAATATTACATCCCATACAGTTGTAGGCTGAAAACAAAACTGTTCTAAGGGTCTATTCACATGTCAGTAAATTTGTTAATCCGCAAATTTGTGCCTGCTATTTTTCCTCCGTAATCTGCAAAATTGTCCTCAATTGCGGATCCACAATGGCGGACGTGTGAATAGGGCCTAAGAGTCACAATAAGGGCAATTTTAATAATAATTATTTTCAAATAAAGTTTTCCTGCTAAAATTATAATATAGACTATATATAATATCGTAATTCAAACTGACCTATAGAATAAAGATATATATTCGGTGTTGAATTGGGTAGACGTAACCCCCCAAAATTTCTATATATTTTTTTTTCAATTTCACCCTATAAATAATATTTTGGGTGTTCCGTCATGCATTTAGTTTTGGATTAGGAGGTGCCATTACAAAATATACTAAAGGACACCTGGAAATGTGGGCAGGTAATTAGCATTTCGAGACTTTGGATTTTTATTTTAATCAGATTGCCTAAAGATGGGCAGAATCCTTCATTAAATGATGGCTGAACAATCATTTAGCTGTTATTCATGTCTCCCATCTTCCCCTTGCAATGGAACATTCATGACAGCCAAGAATTTTGCTGTTCTCTGGAGAGGTGATGTTTAAAGGGGAACTCCAGGTAGAGTTTTAAAAAAATGAAACTTCTGCAGAAGCATATAGCATTACTTACATATCCTAGTTTTGAAACAACCAAAAATCCATTTGTTTTGGGTGTTTTTGATCTGTTTTGTGTTTCTGTCCTTCCTGCTTTAGCATTTCCCAGAATGCAATGCTTTCCCTCAGCTGATCATCACAGACCCCACCCATCAAAGTCAGTAAAATTAGTGCTGCACCTGCTTCTGGCTGGTCTGAGATGGTGAATCACTCAGGGGATTGGGTTATCTAGTGAAGCCTCCTGTCTGCATCATCAGCCTGATCTCAGAAAACACACACAATGTGAGACAGAGGCATGGGAGAGCAGTGGGAGCAGGAGACAATGTAGATTTGCACAGGGGCCATTTTTTTCACTTCCTCGATTTTTATCAGCTACCAGTGCAGCAGAACTCTACAGATATAGTAATACATTATATAGACACATCTATATAACTTTTAATGTACTTTTAATAGAAAACAAGTTTTTCTTATCTGGAGTTCCCTTTTAAGTCACAGTATAGGCTTTATTGCGGAGTTCATCTGCTAAATTGGCAGATTAGAAGCCTATTACAGATTACAAGCCTATTCCAAGGCTTGATTATCTTGCAGCAAGGTCTATATGTATATATATATATATATATATATAACACCAAAAAAACTTGCCTCTCGTATATCATTTATATAATTTTTTATTTCTTCACTTTATAGAGAAAAATGTAAGTTTAATTACACATTTTGTATCGACATATCATTTAAAGGGGTTAACTACTTTATAGTAAAATTGCTAAGTGTAAAGTATTAGTAACTGTACTCACCGCCCTTACTGATAGCAGTTCCCTGTGTACCTCATAGAGCTAAAATCAGACTCCCCTAGTCCAGGCTGTGCTGCCCTGCTCTGTGGTGAGCCTGTCCATAAGATGACCAAACATGGAGGAGCATGTGACCATGCTCCTCCCCCTGTGTCCACCACTGAGCCTATATATGTCTATGGATAAAACTTGGGGACAGGGCATGGTCACCTGCTCCTCCAGGTTGGCCATCTTATAAACAAAGTCACCACAGGGCGGGGCAGCACAGTCTGGAGGAGGGGAGCCTGATTTTATGTCTGTGAGGTAAACATGGAGCTGCTGTCAGTAAGTGCTGTGGGTACTGTGAGTGCACTGAATAATTTTACTATAAAGTGGCCAACCGCTTTAATGATTGTTAAATTTTGGATAGGAAATTTGGAGGGCACTGAAAGTTCTGAACAGGAATCATCAAGAGGACAGGGTAAAAGAAAAACACAACAAAAGCCATCAGTGTCAAAAAGGCAAAAGAAAAAAGCTCACCCAAAGGTACCTAGGTACCTAACTATTCACTACTGTTTTGCGAAACCATCAAAACGTTATGGTTATGCACCCTTTTCAAAACGCTGTGCATTTGATTTATGGAGGCTGCATAAGTTGGATGCCGCTTTAGGGAGCGGTATTCCTTCAACGTCTGCATGAACCCCACATCTCCAACATGATAGTAGTACTCTTAAGGTTGTTGATGTGTGGCAAGGGATCTGATTACTACACCTAGTTATGATTTTCTGGCTGGTCATTGATGCTTTGGCCTGCCAGTCTAATAACATATTAATGGGCTGAAGGTTGCTGCAGAGTGCAGATCAGTGTTTGTTTTTTTATGCACATAACTTAAATTAACTAACAACAAGCAGTACTGAATCATGTCTAGAATCATCACCACGTCAGTTTTGTTATAGATTCCATAGGTTGCTGTCCAACTGGCAACTGTGTATTAAAAACTGCAATTTGATCAAATGTTATCGGTTGTAATAAAAATAATCTCAATTTTTCAATTTTCTTTATAGTCTAGGCATCTAAAAAATTTGGAGCAAAAGTAGAGCTACCACACCACGTCCTACTGATTTCCCCACTTGTCGTTGGCGCTATTACACGCACATACAACGAGTAAGAGTAGGGGAAGGGTCGATTGGAGCTTCGGGGGGGGGGGGCCTTTTGTGTAATATTATCCTTATCCTCTAAATTTCTCTTATATATAATAAATTTTAATCTCTATGGCCAATGATGGCGGTCTATGGTGAGACTTAAAAATTTACTTTTTGTTTTTATTGTTATAGCATCAAACTGATATTGACCTCACCTGTGGAGAAAGTTTTACATAGATGTAGTTTGTACGATTTTTGTTAACAAGTTTAAATACAAAAAAGACATTTGAGACACGATAAACATTTTACAAAAGTTTGATTGGAGTATTTTTAACATTAACAAATTAGTTATTAACTGTAAATGGTTTACATCAGTTGAGGGTGGGGTAATGGAACTTAACTTTATGTTATATTACAAGATAATTAAAAGTAATAAAATAAAAGTTATACCATGCTGTCTTGCCACAGTACTTTGCCTGCTTCACTCAAACAATAATCAGCAAAATAGTCTCTTAGGGCCCTATTACACGGGACGATTATCGTGCGAAAAATCGTTATATCTATCGAATTTAAACGATAATCGTTCTGTGTAATTGCAGGCAACGATCGATAAATTGTTCGTATGTCGTTGATTGTTAATTTAGATCTGAACCTAAAATTATCGTTAATCGTTTGCTGTAATTCCACAATCGTTTGCTCAAGTTCCGCATTTTTTCACAAATCGTTCAGTGTAATAGCACATTGCCCATTGTTTTCCTGAGATAAGAAGGAGTAAACGATCGCAAGAACGATCGTAATAGCGATCGGATCTAACGATCATCGTTCTGTGTAATATGGTGAACGATTTCAGGTTAACGATAAACACTCTCGTTTGCGATCGTTTATCGTTAGTCGTTAATCGTTAAAAATCGCTCCGTGTATTAGGACCCTTCCTGACAAAGCATGAGAATTTGTGCAAAAGACAACTCCCAATGCCTCTCTTAAGTTCGAAGTTATGTACTCTTCTGGCACATTTAGAGGTTCCTTCACACAAATAAAATTGTGGTATACAACACAGGCCTTCACTACCTTGTCGACAGGTCCCACATCTAATTGAATGGCTTCTGTCAAAACCCTCCATTTTCGGCTTTGGCTATGTTCACACAACCTCAAAATAAAGAAAAGGCGGCCGATTTTGATATTTAAAATAACGTCCGTTTTTGCCGTGATTTAAAGGGGTTATCCAGTGCTACAAAAACATGGCCACTTTTCCCCCTCTCTTGTCTCCAGATTGGGTGGGGTTTCAAACTCAGTTCCATTGAGGTAAAAGTTTAATTGCAAACCACACCTGACCTGGAGACAAAAGAGGGGGAAAAGTGGCCATGGTTTTATAGCGCTGGATAACCCCTTTAACTGACTGCAATGCCAATACATTGAAGTCAATGGGAAGACGGACATCCAATGCACACAATGCGTTGAATAACGGACGTTTTTGCTGCGGACGTCAAAATAACGAATACGATCATTATTTTTGGACGTCTTTTGCAAACAGCGGACGTTTTGAATTAGTTGTTTACATGCAGTTTTTCTTTTGTCACCGTTCTTTCTCCGTTTTTACTATTAAATTCAATGGACTTTTCAATTAAGCCGCATTGAAAGGCCAATTAGTAATTCCAAACTAAAATAATGTGCAAACACCAGTCTTTGCACTAAGGGGCAAAGGTTTCAGGTTTGGCAAATCAATTTTTTTATGTATTCTTTGGCCAATAGCTGATTCACAGAAAACTCCAGAGTCATTATTTTGGCCGTATCCTCTGATGTCAGCACAAATGAATTTATAGTTAGCATCAGCAATAGCCATCAATCTGATCGAGAAGAATAATTATAAGAATAATAATAAGAATTCGGACCCAGTATGTGGTTTTTGGATTTGCACACGTTTGCCATCCATACAGTTTGGCAACTGAGTGGTGGCATAAAATTTTTCAGAAACTCGATTCCATATCTGTTTGGCTCTGGGAGGTATTGAAGCTGAAGAATATCCCAGAGTACTTTACATGTATCTTTAACTATTAAAGATGTTGTACTCTTACAGATCTGAAAGCTGTATTGTAGGGATGTATATGAATCCCCGGCTGCCAGAAACCTAAAACAGGATGAAAGAAACATGATTAAATAGAAAACATTTAAAATGCATTATTTCAATATTATCAAATTGACCATAACACTCAATTAAAAAAACTAATTGTACAAAAATGTATTATTATGTGAAAACCAGCCAATGAAAATAAAGTACTATAGCCCTGAATGTTATAATATAGTCTTCTCTACATACCTGTATTAAAAACATGTTCTAAAGATAAGTGTAGATAAGTGTAAACCGACAGCATGGAAATGCATATACAGTGGTACTTTGGTTTTTCAAAATTGTAACTTGGTTTAAGAGCATCACTTTGGTTTAAGAGCGCCCTGAGCTGGGTGGGAGAGGGAGTGGGAAAGGGGCAGGGTCGGCATCACGGGGTCTACAGCACTGTACTCTGACCCAGGAAGTCTACCTCACCTTTCAAATCAGAGCAGATCCACTTCAGGCTGGAACTTGCATCAGGGGACTGGACTGTGGATGTAATCTGTCTATAGCTTTAACCTCTCTCTCCCTGGACAGAGCGCTGCATTTATGTGCACACATCTGCCCTGCTCATTCCTAATACTCCCTGCAGTCTCTGTCAGCCCTTGTGTTTCCCATTCTCTCCATTCCTGCTATAATGTGACTGCACTCACACTCAGGTATAGACACTGCTGCTATAATGTGCCTGCACTCACACTCAGCTATACATACTGCTGCTATAATGTGCCTACACTTAACACTCAGCTGTACAACATATACTGTTCCTCCACTTACACTCAGCCATTCAAACTGCTGTATATAAAGTTTCTGTCTTTGTCCTGCTGCAGAGCTCTGTGATTCTCACTTTCTGGTCCATGCTGAACACACACCCCTTCCCTTTTGTTGTCATGTGACCACACAGACCTCTGACAGCCCTGCCTCTCTATTCTAGCCTGTTGTACTACGCTACTGTATTATGGTGATCTGCATCTCCATCCTGTATCTACAAACTGCTGCTGTGTTATCAGGTTTATGCTCTTCTATACATTACACTCCACATGCTGATTGCTATACTGTACAGTAACTTATAATATCACATATTTAGCTGTTTCTCATTGTTTGCTTCATCTGTTCTATATGTTATTTCAGAATAAAAAAATCCTTATTTTTGGGGTGTGGAACCAATTGTCTACATATCAAAAATTTCTTATGGGAATATTTGCTTTGGTTTAAGAGTGGATTTAGATTACTAGCATGGTCCTGGAACGAATTATGCTCGTAATCCAAGGCACCAATGTATTTGTGATGCCAGTTTCCCCATGCTGATCAAACAAGCAGTGCATAGTTACCTTCTGCATTGCTTGGTAATCTGGCCTGTTGAATCTAAGTGACTCTGTACCCACAATCTGACCCCCCCCCCAAAACCGCTTGTACCTTCAGATAGCTGCTTTTAATTTAAAGTCTGTCCTGGGGTCCGTTCGGCAGGTGATGCAGTTATTAGCCTAAAAAACTACCTTTAAACTTGCAGCCCTGTGCCAAACTGGCGTGGCCTAGAATACCTGTGCCCTAACTTTGCACTACCCCTCCGTCCCTCCTCCCCACCCTCCTTATCATTAGGAATGCCACTGGCAGGATTTTTTCTAGTCCTCTGCAGTGAAAACTGCACAGGTGCCTTAACGATCCAGCTCATGTGCCGTGTTCTCACAGCTGATGAATAGGAGAATACCTGCCTGGAGCATTTCTAATGATGAAGAGGGCGGTGAAGAGGGACAGAGAGGGTGTGCTACCCTAATGCACAGACACTCTAGGCCACTTCAGTTTGGCATAGGGCTGCAAGTTTAAAAGTAGTTTTTTAGGACAATAACTGCATCACCTGCCGAACAGACCCCAGGACAGATCTTGGATTAAAAGCAGCTATCCGAAGGTACAAGCGGTTGGGGGGGACAGATTGTGGGTACAGAGTCTCTTTATGTACAGACTAACATTGTCAAAGAGGTGTGTCTAGTACACTGGCCCTGCCCGCCACGCACAGCCTCTGCCCACCACACTCTATGGCCAATGCAGTATCTTCAGGCCGACCCTATCTGTCAATCATTATGAATATTAGTGTTCTCAGTTTACCTTTAACCCTTTAAGGACAGAGCAAATTTCGATTTTTGCGTTTTCGGTTTTTCCTCCTTGTGCATAAAAGGCCATAGCACTTGCATTTTTCCACCTAGAGACCCACATGAGCCCTTATTTTTTGCGTCACTAATTGTACTTTGCAATGACAGGCTGAATTTTTGCATAAAGTACACTGCGAAACCAGAAAAAAATTCAAAGTGTGGTGAAATTGAAAAAAAAACGCATTTTGTTTATTTGGGGGAAATGTGTTTTTACGCCATTCGCCCTGGGGTAAAACTGACTGTTATATATGTTCCTCAAGTCGTTACGATTAAAACGATATGTAACATGTATAACTTATATTGTATCTGATGGCCTGTAAAAAATGTAAACCATTGTCAACAAATATACGACACTTAAAACCGCTCCATTCCCAGGCTTATAGCGCTTTTATCCTTTGGTCTATGGGGCTGTGTGAGGTGGCATTTTTTGCGCCATGATGTGTTCTTTCTATCGGTACCTTGATTGCGCATATACGACTTTTTGATCGCTTTTTATTACAATTTTTCTGGATTTGATGCGACCAAAAATGCGCAATTTTGCACTTTGGGATTTTTTTGCGCTGACGCCATTTACCGTGCGAGATCAGGAATGTGATTAATTAATAGTTCGGGCGATTACGCACGCGGCGATAGCAAACATGTTTATTTATTTACTTTTATTTATAACCTGGGAAAAGGGGGGGTGATTCACACTTTTATTAGGGGAGGGGATTTTTACTAATAATGACATTTTTTTTTTTACTTTTACACTTATACTAGAAGCCCCCCTGGGGGACTTCTATTATAAGTGCTTTGATCTCTCATTGAAATCTCTGCAGCATAGATATGCTGCAGAGATCCATGAGATAGGCACTCGTTTGCTTTCGGCTGCTGCAGCCGGAAGTAAACGAGTGCCGAGCAGGGGACGGCGCCATCTTGGAGCGGTGCCCGGCCGGCTTCATTTACGGAGATCGCTCCTCCGGGATAACATCCCGGAGGAGCGATCTCCCCACTAGACACCAGGGATGACACTGCGTCCGGTAATCGGATGCAGCTGTCATGTTTGACAGCTGCATCTGATTACTATATTAGCGGGCACGGCGATCGGACCGTGCCCGCTAATACCTACGGTCCCGGGCTACACGCGGCACCCGGGACCGGCGCGGTTCAGAGCTCCCGGCGCGGTAAGGGAGCTCTGAACTCCCTTACCGGCATCAGGGCGTAAATATACGCCCGATGTCGTTAAGGGGTTAAAGGCCCTACTAGAGCTATGGATTATGGGCCAAATCTAACCCAATCAGGAAGAAATTGCTCCATGTAATAAAGACAACAATCATCCAAGGACGGCGCAATCTTTCGACCGTTGACTGTTAATTATCTTTCAAAAAGTGAAAAAATCTATTGCAGCATGCGATTGCATGGCCGATGCCTGATTCTAGTGGTATCTGGTGTTATGTTGAAAACAAGAAAGAAGGGATGTTTACCTCTCCATGCCTAGTGTCTTCCTGCCTTTTCTGTGTTTGTCTAGTTGACCGCTGCCGTCGATGACAGTTCCGAAGCCATCTTTTCATGGGGACAGTACCGTGTCCAGTGCTTGGGTGAGCAGACTGTCACCGTCACCCTGTACACCACCCTGTAGAAGTGTATGCTAATGAGGGGGTTTTGATGACCGTGGGAACCTCGGACCCTCGGCGCCACCCAAACTGCTAGCATTATAGTCGACCTCTGAAAACCATACATACATGCGCTGTGGCAACATGTGCACCCTGGACAACCCCTTTTAAGTATTGCTTTATGCCCCCACATGGCCCCTAGTGTACTGTGCCACCTCCGGCTCCTGTACTATGTCATCCTCTAATCTGTTGTAGAACTACAACTCCAATTATGACATGTTGTCCTGCATATTACCACACACCATGATGGTAGATGTAGTTTGACAGCTTATCCTATACACCATGATGGGAGAGGTACTTCTGCATATTACCACACCACATTATGGGAGATGTAGTCCTGCATATTCCCACACACCATGGTGGGAGATTAGTTATACAGCATACCCTATGCATGCTGGGAGATGTAGGGCATGATGGGGGCTGTAGTTCAGCAACCTGGCTGGACACAGGCTGCAAAACTAAAAAGCACACCATGAACTTAGCAGGAAATTGGGGTTTTGATTCTAGGAGGGAAATGTCCTGTCCTGGTTCCTGCTATGGCCTTCCCTGGCCCAGTCTGATTGTCAAGGGGAGATGACAGCTGAGGTCTGGGGGGGGGGGGATGAAGAGTACTGTTGAGGGGGAAGGGGAGTGCTGGGAGGAATACACTTCTATGGGAATTTCTGTGCCGTAATTGTGGAGAAAAATTGGTCAGGATCTCTAAAATCCTGACCCTTTTTTCCGTAATGGAAACCCTCCATGAAAAATCCAGAGTCCATGACTAATGTACCCCTGTGGGTCCAGAAATCCATTCGTATGGAGTCAGGACAGATTTTCCGGTTGTATGTGAGGGCCATATGTATAGAAGATGATTCAAATGAATATAGAATTGGAAAAAAAACCTTAATTAAAACATTTAGTATTTTCCATGAGTAAGAATTTAGCAGAGGAATAGATATTGTTATATATATGTATATTAAGGACATTTTCAAGGACACCGGTAATCTCAAGCAAGCAAGCAATGCTAATACTGTTTTATGGGACTATGGATCAATGTGCTCTGGACATTTTGGCACAGAAAGGGTTTTCTTGGATGGAATTAGGCAGCTGAATGTGCCGCCAGTAAAAGTGTTGTTTCTAACTTTTCATGAAGAAGAGGAAAAACATGTATTATAAGATAACTCCATAGGGAGATGACTGGAAGTACACCAGAGCTAATCACAACAGATGAAATCTGGTATTAAGAAATAACCTCTTCAAAGGGGTGGGGGGTTTTGCATTTCAGATTTAAAAAAAAAAGGGTTTGGGGCAAATAGTTCAGTGACTTTTTTTCTTTTCCTTTTATTTGAAAGTGATAGATGGAACCTTCAAATGGGACCTATACACCCGTGTGAAGAATAGGGGTTCTTACAACCCACCTTGTGAAGAAGCTATTAACTGCTGCATCCAGGATAAGAATAAATGTGGAGGTGGCAGTGTATGCGGTTCTTTCTTTTCACTTTTATAGGAGTTACAGAAACAGTGGGACAGGATGCTTTACCCTACAGAAAGGGCCTTTAGGATTGCCACGAAGGATTGTATTTAGCCTACAACATGTTAAATGTTAAAGGTACATGATGAATAACATCCACATGAATGCCAGGACTAGTGTTGAGCGAGTTCTCGTTATGCTTAAGTACTCATTACTTGAGTTAAGCATTTTTCAATGCTTGAGTGCTTGACTCGGGTAACAAACCTCACTTCTGTCAATGGGAGACTTCAGTATTTAACCTGGTTCCTGCGTGCTCGACAAAACTTTAGAAAGTAATGGAAACACAGTGGAAAATGAAATGGCAACAGCATAACGATCATTAAAAGGGAAGAGCAAAATAATTGTTGTTTGACCTGCTCCCCCTCCCCATAGACAACACAGGAATGCTCGGCCATGCTGATCGTCCGTTTTGCTGTTCAAGCTGTTCGTGTTGCTGTTATTGAAAGTGGTGTAGTAGGACTGGTATAGTGTATATCAGAAGATAGCTGTTTTTTTGTTTGCACACAGGGGGGACACTAGTTCTGAGAAATTACTGTTTTTTATGGACTACTGGCCTGCCTACCTACTTAAACTTTTCCTTACACTAACACTGTTTCTCCTCCTTGCATGCTAAATAATAGCAACTAAGCCGAGAATCAGGTAACCGGAGTATGGTAACCCAACATGGCGACTGCATAACATGATGTGTCAGGCCAGCCCGCATGTTTATTGGATAATTAAAGCCGCCAAACATGCAGGGAGGACACTTGCACTTTGACTCGAGCACCACAAGGCGCTCAGTCGAGCAACAAACTGTGGCAAGCAGCAATCAAGCACTATGCTTGATAGAGCAAGCTCACTCAACACTAGCCAGGACCCAAGGTATCCCAGCAAAACACTGGCCAAATCATCATATTCCCTCTACCAGCTTGTTTTCTTCCTATAGCTTACTACTAGAGATGAGCGAATACGATTCAATCGAGTAGTTATTTGATCGAATATTGCGGTATTCGAATACAATCGAGTAGTGTGTCGAATACGCGGCAAACATTCGAAAGCCCTCCCATCACACTTGGCGCTTTTTCTAATCCAATCACCATGCAGGGACCCTGGGAGTACTCACGCAGTGCGAAAACGGCGTCTACCCTCATTGGATGGCTGAACCACATGACCTCAAATATTTAAGACTTGACTTCCGCCTCTCGTCCGCAGATGCGCTTTCAACCTAGTCAGGGAGAGTTCTTCAAGCAGGGAGAGATTGGTTTTAGTAGCGTTTTGGTTAGGCAGGCTTACTACAGAACCCAAAAGTCCTTTTCAGGGCTAAGATCAAGTGAAAAAGTCATCTGCATCTAAAGCACTTTTCAGTGCTAAGAAATAGATGATATAACAGCAGCAGCTGTATTCATTCCAGTACCCTGTGTGTACAATTGACTTATAGTGTCCCTGGTTTAGCCCACTAAGGGCACGTTAACCCTATACCTATTGTGCCAGTAGCCCAGTAAAAGGCCAGTGATACCTATTGTGCCAGTTGCCCAATAAAAGGCAAATGATACCTATTGTGTCAGTTGCCCAGTAAAAGGCAAGTGATACCTATTGTGACAGTAGCCCAGTAAAAGGCACGTGATACATATTGTTCCGGTAGCCCACAAAAAGGCATGTCATACATACTGTTCCAGTAACGGTCGTACAGCATGATGCGTGATACGCGTGAATAACATGATGCTCTACAGACACATATTGGAATCATGTATGTAACGCTGCGCAAGAAATACGAACGAAAAGCGCTCGCAAATATTTTTCCTTCGCAACTGCGGAGAGTGGCATTATACAGCGATTTTGGGGTGTTGGTTGCACCCAGGCATGCTCCCCCTAATGTCCCAGTGTCATTCCGGAGGTGTTCGCATCGTTTAGGGAGGTTTCATGGGGGAGTTGGTGACCTCCAAGTGATCGAATTTTGATTTCCAAGTGCCGAGAATTTATTTCCAATAGACTATAATGGGATCGAATATTCGTTCGAATAATCGAATCTCGGTGCCTATTCGATTCGGATTCTCGAAAGTCGAATATGTCAGTACTTGCTTATCTCTACTTAGTACCATATTTTATCTAAGAAAGTGCCTTTACATTAGCCTTTTAAGCAATTTGTGCTGCAGTAGCTCTTCTGTGGGATTGGACTAGTGAAGCTTGGTTGTCTCAGTGAAGCTTTGGCACCCATCTTTGTCACCAGTTCCCTTGACATTCATCCTCGATCCACATTTGTACTTATTAGCCACTTAATAGCTCCACAAGATGTGACATTTTGCATCCCAGCCCAGTTATTTGTCATTATTTGGTCCTTATCAGAGTCACTTAGATCCTTACATTTACCCAATCTTACAGACTACAAACATCAAATTCAAAAATTGACTTGCTGCCTAACATATTCCACCTATATTCCCCATCTGGCTAGGTGCAGACGTTCTTTTGTGCACTTACTACATGCAGGTTGCTCCTGTGTGTATCTATCTGGCTACATTTTGAGGGATTGTCTTTTTTATAACTGGTTCTCTAAATACTACCAGTACCTAAATGTCATTATTTTTTTCTTGCTGCCCTCTAAATGACAGGATAGAAATAACAGAAAATAGTTGAAAACAACGAGACCACATCCAGTGTTTCTTACATAACGTGGCTCAGATTCTTAGGAACTTTTGCTATATTTATCTTGGATTCATTATTTTATACACACCCACTGGTAAAGGGTCATAGTCAATAAAAGAAATCATGTGCTGATGTTAGATTATTTTTATAGCATTGTATGACACATGAACAAAACTTCTGCTATGGTGTCGGCTTGTTGCAGTGTTAATAGGTTAAGTCAGAACCTATTTGCAGGAATCCCCAGCCAGAAGCTTTTTTTTTTTTTTTAATAACTTCTATTATCGAAACGAACATAAAAAGGGTCAACAGTGTTCACCCTGCTGTGCTAAGCAGCTTCCATGTATGACAACCTTTTTTTCTGTTTCTTTTTTCTAATTGTATTTTTTTTTAGAGGTTTTTGTACATTTTTATGGGGCTAGCCATCTTTCTTGGGCTGTTTTTAACAACACTTAGAAATATGCTTTACAGCAAGCCCCAAGGACATAGACACAATAGACTGGCCCAGACCCTATTGACTAGAATGGGAGCGTTTTGTGGGCATGCTGTCTAACCTGTGTAGAAGTCATTCTGCAAAGGCTCGGCTTTTGTGAGTGGAGGGCTACACTAGGTTCACACCTCTGACGGGGCTCCATTGCTGTTTCCAGGTATCTGATGCCTCAAATCGGAGCTGTGCATTCAGTTTAGGAACAGACACTAATAGATCATACCGGGTTTCTGTCAGCTGTCCCAAAAGGATGTAATAGACAGGTGTCCTCCTCATCATCATCCATGGGTGATGCAAAGTTACAAAAAGCTGTATCTCTTCTACATTACAGGGAAGGCCCCTTTATTTCAGTGGGCACTGTGTAACACTTTATTTAGCCTTCAGCAGTAAAGTGCAGGAAAGTGATCATTTGTTCTCAGATTTAAAAAAAATTAATGCTGATTGCCCAACATCATAGCAGCAAGACACTCTATGATTACCTTATAGCTGTGTTCACACTCAGGTATTACACTTTTTTTTTTTTTTTTTTTGCTGCTTGTACTGTATGTAAAGAAAGTACCTGGCATCATTGGGGCTTTACAAAGCATTACACTGTATTTCTCTCTCGCCTTGCTGAGAGCATGCCTCCTGCCTGATTATTGACAGTTATCTGTTAAGAGGTATGCTTGTTGTAAGGCAGCAAACAAAGTTTAACCCTTAGGCGACCCTGGACGTACACATACGTCCAGGGCCGCCTCACCGCGTTCAGAGCGGGGCCGCGGTCCCCGGTGCTGCTCGCAGCCCGGGACCGCAGGTATTAGCGGGCACGGTCCGATCGCCGTGCCCGCTAATACAGTAATCGGATGCAGTTGTCAAAGTTGACAGCTGCATTCGATTACCGAATGCAGCCGTTCCCTGGTGTCTAGTGGGGAGGATCGCGATCGACACGTCCTACCCCTTCCGGGCGGGGTCAGCTCCGTAATGTCGCTGATCCCGACTCGGCAGTGCCTATCTCATGGATCTGTGCTGCAAATCTATGCAGCACAGATCTCAATGAGAGATCAGTGCACTTATACTAGAAGTCCCCCAGGGGGGCTTCTAGTATAAGTGTTAAAGTTAAAATAAAAGTGTGGTTATTAGTAAAAAGCCCCCTCCCCTAATAAAAGTCAGAATCACCCCCCTTTTCCCATGTTATAAATAAAAATAAATAAATAAACATGTTTGCTATCGCCGCGTGCGTAATCGCCCGAACTATTATTAATCACATTCCTGATCTCGCACGGTAAACAGCGTCAGCGCAAAAATATCCCAAAGTGCAAAATTGCGCATTTTTGGTCGCATCAAATCCAGAAAAATTGTAATAAGTGATCAAAAAGTCACATATGCGCAATCAAGGTACCGATAGAAAGAACATATCATGGCACAAAAAATGACACCTCACACAGCCCCATAGACCAAAGGATAAAAGCGCTATAAGCCTGGGAATGGAGCGATTTTTAGGAACATATATTTGTTAACAATGGTTTGGATTTTTACAGGCCATCAGATAAAAGAAAAGTTATACATGTTACATATCGTCATAATCGTAACGACTTGAGGAACATGCACAAGTCAGTTTTACCCCAGGACGAACGGCGTAAAAATGAAAAAAAAACAAATAAAAGAAATGCGTTTTTTTTTTTTTTTTTTATTTCACCACACTTTTAATTTTTTTCTGGTTTCGCAGTGTACTTAATGCAAAAATTCAGCCTGTCATTGCAAAGTACAATTAGTGACGCAAAAAATAAGGGCTCATGTGGGTTTCTGGGTGAAAAAATGCAAGTGCTATGGCCTTTTAAGCACAAGGAGGGAAAAACGAAAACGAGTCCTCTATGGGTTAAGGGTGCCTTAACACGTACCGGATCCGCAGCGGATTTAACAATGCGGGTTTGCAGTGAAATCCGCTGCAGATCCATGTAGTGTGAAGGTCTATAGGTTACATATCCGCAGCGGAATTTTCATTTTCATGGCCCTTTTAACTCCCGTAGCCCCGGGCCAGAGCATACATCACCTGCTCCAGGCTCCTGCTTTCTTCTGGGCCTCCCAGCATCTCCCAGCAGTCAGCCAATCAGTGCGCTGACCCGCTGCAGGGCACTGATTGGCTGACCACTGGGAGATGCCGAGAGGCCTCGAAGCTTCACATAGCCGCGGCACCGAGCAGGTAATGTATGCTACAGGCCGGGGCTACGGGCGGCCAGGAGTTAAAGGGGCCGGGTCACATATCTGCAGCGGAATGAAAATTCAGCTGCGGATATGTGACCCCATAGGCCTTCACTATACCAGAATCTGCAGCAGATTTCGCTGCAAACTTGCAGAGTGAAATCCGCTGCGGATCCGGTACGTGTGAAGGCACCCTTTTAATTTTCCACCTACAGGGCTGGTTGGAGTGTCATTTTTTGCGCCATGATCTCTAGTTTTTTATTAATATCATATTGGTGTAAAATAAAAGTTTTTATCGCTTTTTATCCATTTTTTTCTGATATATAATTTAAAAATATCAGCAATCCTGGTGTTTTTGTTTTGTTTTCGTTTACGCCATTCACCATGCGGGAACAATAATGTTATATTTTAATAAATCGCATGGCTGCGGGGCTCCCGATCACTCAGTGACAGGAGGTTGTCCTGTCACTGAGTACCTTAATCGCTGCAGGATCGCAGCTGCCTCTCATTATCCTCAGCCCTTGGAACACTGAGGTGTTAGGGGACACTCTTGCTGCAGCGGCCCCGAACACAACAAACCACCTCACAGACAGGAACGTATATGTATATGGGGTTGCAGGGCCATTCCATGGCCTCCCTTCCCTGCATGTGCACGCTTTGCGGGGTTGGTGGTCGCTGACCGACACGGTGTGGAGTTAGCGTAGGGACCCGTGTGGACCAGAGGACCTGCGTGGTGGTACACGGGGCAATATGGTTTGATCAATTCATATACAGACACTCTGGTGTTGATTTTTAATATAGGCCAAGCGGCATAAGTATCAGCCATAGATGGGATGTGCAGCCGTTCTATTCTCTCCAGTTCGTGTTTCACAGTTCTCCCTCTCTGAACAGCTCGCACTCCTTTATAAGACCCACATGACCAAAATTAGCAGGATATGCCTGTGCTCACATGTCCGGACCTTATGTCTTCCCCATTCTGTGAGAGCAGCAATGGTAAGTGTAATACCATATCCATACTTGTGTCGTTTGGGGGCAGCCTTCCCCGCCGGTGTTGCTGGCCGGGTTTTGGTGGGGCTTTTTGGGTCTGGTCCTGTGACATTGGGGTTGCGGGGCCGTTCCATGGCCTCCCTTCCCTGCATGTGCATGCTTTGCGGGGTTGGCGGTCGCTGACCGACACGGTGTGGAGTTAGCGTAGGAACCCGTGTGGACCAGAGGACCTGCGCGGTGGTACACGGGGCAATATGGCTTGATCAATTCATATACACTCTGGTGTTGATTTTTAATATAGGCCTAGCGGCATTAGTATCAGCCATAGATGGGATGTGCAGCCGTTCCATTCTCTCCAGTTCGTGTTTCACATTCCTTCTGCACGGGGTATGTGCAGTAGGAATGTATATATACAGATTACTGACGCGAAGGGGCTAGTATCTAAAATCCTATTAGACACATATCACAGGCATGTAAAGCATGTGTGTGTTACATACTCTAAAGTATGACACTTCAGTTTCTTTGTGCGGCTCCTTGGAATCCCATCCGGAGTGTATACACACTGTCGGGGATTCCATAGTAATGAAAGCGATCGGCCACTGTCATTAAAGTGACTGTACCACCAGGCCCAGGCTGAAGCACTGGAGGCGGGCCGACCCACCCTTAGTGGGAAGAAACCAGTGCTTCAGTCTGGGCCTGATGGTACAGTCATTTTAATCTCTGTGTCTGTTTTTCGTATGTTTAGCTGCAGTGTGGATGCAGACTAGTCTCTGTGCTGGCTCTATACACTATATAGTCACAGAAAACAACATCCTGCAATCCTTCCTTAGGGTGGGTTCATACTGAGGAATTCTCGCGGATAATGTCTGCGGAATTCCGCAGTATGTCCGCGTGCCTTTCCGCCGGCTCCATAGACACCATTCTATGGGCCGGCGTATTCCGCTATCCGCCGAAAGAAGTGACATGTTAATTCTTTCGGTGGATAGCAGAATACGCCGGCCCATAGAATGGTGTCTATGTAGCCGGCGGAAAGGGGCGCGGCCTTGCATGCGGACATACTGCGGAATTCCGCAGAGTTTATCAGCGAGAATTCCGTAGTGTGAACCCACCCTTACTGTAGCAAACCTTCAGACGTTTGCAGACCAGCACTGAGCAGTCCAACATGTAAATCAAGCATTTTTTGTGGCCACAAAGTCTGCATGTTATACAGGCAGTTTGTATCATCTTCCTGCTTACTCAGACCCCCCCCCCCTCTATAGACTAAAATGGGCAGTGCAAACTCATCTTCCCTTAGCTCCTCTACGATGTAGACAGCTTTTCTTGATAATGAACAGATAAGGCTAGGTTCACACTGCGTTTTTGCAATTCGTATTTTTTTTCATCCGTTTTTTGCAAAGAACGGATAAAAAAAACGGATTGCAAAAACGCAGTGTGAACCTAGCCTTAGAAGTGAGGGGAAGAGAGATGGGAAAACAGCCTTGTGAGTACAAAATTAAGCTGTTTTGCTTAATAAGGCTATGTTCACACACAGTATTTTGGTCAGTTTTTTTCAACCAAAACCAGGAGTGGATTGAAAACCCAGAAAAGCTATGTTCGTACACCATTTAGTGGATGGCCACTATTTAATGACAAATATTTATCATTATTTTAAAACAACATCCGTTATAGGCCTTTAAATGATGACCATCCACTAAGTTTCAACAGTGTTTCATCATAGCCTTTCTGTGTTTTCAATCCACTCCTGGTTTTGTTTGCAAAATACTGAGAGAAAATACTCTGTGGGAACATAGCCATAGGGTAGCTTCACACATACCGACTCGCAGTGTTAATAACGCTAGGTCGGCTAGGTCCTGGCAGACCGCTGCGTGTATGTAATTTTGCCGGGTGCTTAGCCCCTTCAGCTGCGCCCGCTCTGTATACATTACCTGTCCTCGCTGCACGGGGTCCCGGCGTACTGTTCTCCCGCCCGGCCAATCAGTGTGTTGCCCTGCCGCAGCCACTGATTGGCCAGGCGGGAGAGCAGTACGCCGGGACCCCGTGCAGCGCGGACAGGTAACGTATACAGAGCGGGCGCCGGGTGCAGCTGAACTGGTTAAGTGGCCGGCAGAATTACATACACGCAGCGGTCGTATGTAATGAAAGTGTATGTAATGAAAGTGATCTGCCAGGACCTACCCGACTCGCAGAGTTATTAACGCTGCGAGTCGGTACGTGTGAAGCTACCCTAAAACCTATTTTTCTTATATACACTTATACTATTGATTTCTGCAAAGATGTTTTAAATAACAGGTACAAGACATGACACTACTTTACACTATGATTCCGAACGGTATTACTAAGCACAGTCCTGTGTTCATAATGCCAAGCAACAGCATTTTTTTATTTTAATATATTACACTACAGCATATTGTAGGAGAGAAAGGAATAAAATACATTTTCTTTTACAATCCAGCAGCGACTATTGACAACCCTATATACGTGAGTAATGTGCCATACGTTTACCTCTACTAACTAGCAGCACCTGCTTTTGGTTTATGTGCCATATTATAAAGGCAAATTGATGATGTCATTAGTGTAAACCTGAAGTAAGAATGCTATGGAAACAAAACAAACAGGTCCTATTCAGATTTGGAAAAAAAAAGCAACTTCTAAAAGTTAAAGCGCTATTCACAGAATTGCCAGTACTTGGATTCTGCCTCATTTATTAAAACGAGACCCCATTTGATCTTGAAGCTTTCTCATTTGACTTTTAAAACATCTGAATCTGCTTTCATCATTTACTTGTTGGAGCAGGAACCAGCTGGAACAATTAAGTACAAATACTGAGCTGTAAATGCCAGAACTGCTTGAAGCCTTGCTCATGCCCCGGAAAATTTACTGTAGGTTTCACAAACATTTTCAGACCATTTGCTTTGTGCTTTGCTGATCAAGTGATGTGTTTCATTCAAATTTTATTGCATGCAACAATAAAACTGGAAACCACTACATTTTCAATTGCTTCATTGTTTTTGTTCAGAGAGCTGGCACTGCTACTTGTACTTATATTGCTGCAGGTACAGAATGAGAATGTTTTATGGTGTAAGTGGGATTGTGAATAGGCAGTTGCCCTGGGTGTATGAGAACATGTTATTTCCAGTATTGAGCACTCGGGTATGAGAAAAAGTCAAGTTAAAAAAAAAGTCTGAAAAACAAAAAAAATGGCCAATTTTTTAACCTCTTAATTACAAAGGTCATTGATGCCTGGATGTCCAGGTCAAATTGAAGCAATGTTCCTCCTCGCCTTCTAAGAGCTTTTATTTTTTCATCTACAGGGCTGGTTTTGTGCCATGATCTCTAGTTTTTATTGGTATCATATTGGTGTAAAAGAAAATTTGCTTGCTTTTTATTATTTTTTTTTCTACTATATAATAAATAAAATCAGCAATCTTGGTGTGTTTTTTATTTATGCCGTTCCCCGTGCAGGCACAATATTGTTATATTTTAATACATCTGAAAATTCTGCACGCTATGATATATAATATGTTTATTTTTTATATTTTTATTTGTATAATGGGTAAAGAGGTAATATAAATGTTTACTCAGGCATTTTTATTATTTTTCTTTTATATGTTTTAAAAAGGTTTTGTTCTGTTTTTACACAGTGTATATTGCATATATAAGTCCCTTACGGTGCCTTTACACAGAGAGATTTAGCTGACAGATTTTTAAAGCCAAAGCCACGAATGGATTTGAAAAGCGGAGAAATCTTAGTCTTTCCTTTATGATCTGTTCCCTGTTTATAGTCTATTCCTGGCATTGGCTTCAAAAATCTGTCAGATAAATCTCTCGGTGTAAAGGCACCATTAGTGGACTTATATATGCAATGCTCATATTGCATATACTGATGTATGCTATGCCATACCATAGTACTGATCAGTACTATCAGCGATCTGTGCATAGAGTCTGCCTGAAAGCAGACTTTATGCACAGATCACTGATATGACAGGACAGAGGTGTTTTATGGCCATTATTTCAAAACCACGCCTGTTATTTGCCATTAAACATAGCAGTTCTGTGTTTTCAATCCACTCCAGGTTTTGGTTGCAAAATACTGTATGTGAAAATAGCCTTTAAAATGATACGTAAAATAGTAATGAGTAAAATAAATAAATAAATAAAGACCTATATTTCATTTTCATCAGGGCTTTTGAGCCAAAGAATGACCTGCTGGCAGGTGTCTGAACAGGTGATTTACCATTAGACCACAGCTCTAACACATTTGGGCTCAGAGATTCAACTATATCTGAGTATTTCTTTTATGGTGCGTTTACACAGACAGATTTATCTGACAGATCTTTGAAGCCAAAGCCAGGGACAGACTATACACAGAGAACAGGTCATAAAGGAAAGACTGACATTTCTCCTCTTTTCAAATCCATTCCTGGCTTTGGCTTAAAAAATCTGTAAAATAAATCTGTCTGTGTAAACGCACCATTTGACATAAACTGCCTACAGAGAACCGATCTGCAAACAGAGACACTGGCTGACAGCTGAACGAGCAGTAGGCCGAGCGCATTGATTATTGATGAAGAAGAGGGAGGAGGATGGAGTGGTGAGGTGTGTCGGAGTGTGGCACAAACTACTCCTGTTTGACACTTCATTACAGTAGTAAACCTGAGACTGTGTATAATCCACTGCATGGACAAATTACAAAAAGGTACCATGCTCACTAGGGGACTGCCCGCTTCAGCACACTGTCAGCACCTTATGTAGTGCTGCCCTGGAGCTGACAGATTCCCTTAAACATTGATTGGGGTGGACTATAGAATATAATGATTGAAAACCTAAATATGTAGGTCGAGTATCATCAGAAAATTTTCTATTGTTTGAACAGTTTTAATGTTTCACTTTAAAAAAATCAAATTACTATTTACTTAAAAGAAATCTGTTTTATAGAGATAACTTTTCAACAAATATCAAATAATTAGAGACAGGATTTCAAGGAAGAAAGGATATACAAAATACTGTAGCTCCCTCACACCACCTTGGGAAGGTCACTGTTGCACTCCAACTTGGGATATATGCCAAGCCACAAAATCTCTCCAAAAGGAAAGCCATGCAGACAGTGTTTTGAGGTTATTGCCCTTCGTCAATTCAGAGAAGGGTTTTGGCTCACTATTTATCTCTACACCTGACACCTCATCAATGATGTTCATCACCTTCTGCAAGGAGTCCTTTGTGTTACCTACATACAGAAAAATATCGTCCGCATAGATAAAGACTTTTTCCTCTCGCCCGCTCCACCCAAAATCTTCAATCTTCTCTGAGTCCCGAATTCTCTTAGCCAACAGCTCTATAAATAGGTCAAAGATAAGGGGGAGAAAGGACTAACTTTCCCCTAAATGTCAAAGCAAAGAGCCTGAATACTTATGTCTATGCCAAATTGTAGTGTTTCCTTTTTATTAAATTTGCAAAAATGTCTAAAATTCAGTTTCACATTCTCATTATGGGATATTTACTGCAGAACGATGAGGGAAAACCATCATCAGAAAAGTTCACACTACGCATAAATTCATTAGACAACGGACGATTATTGGCTGTTATTTAATGAATTTACCTATCACATTCTTTACTATGGAATTACACATTCTTTACTATTCCTTGCGGCCGCACCGAAAACTGACATGTCAGTTTTGTGCAGCCGCTATTTGAGGAATAGCGGGTGCACAAGACTGAGAGAGCAGACAATGGAGAGTGCGGCTCTGGCCGCACTTTACATTGTCAGATACAGAACAGCCAGTGTCATACATAGTGTGTACCTGGCTTTAGGGTGCACTTACACGTACAGAATCAGCAGCAGGGGTATTCCCCCCAAGAGCTAAAAATCAGAATGTTCCCAAACCTAGCTGGTCTTACTCACCAAGTCCCCTGTAACGCCTGGACTAGTGGATCCACTGGACCGTCACCAGCGATGGCACTAACCTCACCAGGGAGCGGAATCTAAGGGGCCGCTGGTTTTCACCAGAGCCCGCCGCAAGGCAGGATGGACTTGCTGCGGCAGGCGACCCCCAGGTCGCTACCCCTGGCTTAGTTGCTGGTGACGGCAGGCGAGGCGTGGCAGGAGCAGTAGGCAGGAGATGGTACTGGCAATGATCTGTAGGTGAGACCGCACGTGACAGGCTGAACACAGGAACTAAAGTGTAACGGGGAAGCAGGAACCAGGAACAAGGAGTGGGGACCAGGTAGCGGACAGGAATCAGGAACAAGGACTAGGGACCAGGTAGCGGACAGGAATCAGGAACAACAGGGAGCTGGGCCAAACGCTATGGGAAGCATGTAGAGGCTCCAACACCTGCAGTGGGGCAGGAATTTATAGGGAGTGATTGTGTGCATGACCAATTAGGAGCGCACTGCCCCTTTAAATCTGAGACAGCCGGCGCGCGCGCGCCGGCCGGCACAGCGACGGACAGGAGCGTGGAGAGGTGAGGCGCCCCCCGGGGCCGAAGTAACAGCAGCGCCGGGTCCCTGCCTATGGACACCGGCTGCTGCATGGGGAAGAGAGGAGTCGCGGCGGCGGCCCGGAGCACGGGACGCGGCCGTGACAGTACCCCCCCCCTTTGGCCTCCCCCTCTTTCTGGCCTGTAGGAACCTCTTGATGAGATCTTGGTCCAGGATGTTAGCCTCGGGTTCCCAGGACCTCTCCTCAGGACCAAATCCTCTCCAGTCCACCAGGAAGAACCGTTTCCCTCTGACAGTTTTCATGGCCAGAATGTCTTTGACAATGTAGACGTCGTCAGAGACGGCTTGTGGAGCAGAGAGCGAAGCCTTATCGGAGAACCGGTTGAGGACTACTGGCTTTAAGAGGGAGACATGGAAGGCGTTCGGAATCCGCATCGTAGGAGGTAGGCGGAGTTTGTAGGTGACAGGGTTGAGGCGTTTTAGCACCGAGAAAGGACCGATGAATCGAGGACCCAACTTGTAGCTGGGAATCTTGAGTCGGACATATTTGGCCGAGAGCCGTCTTATCCGCCTGGTCCTTCATGCGGTCAGATGCCTTGAGCAGAGATTGTCGAGTCTGTTCCCAGATTGACTGCAGGTCAGATAACAACTCCTCCACGGCTGGGACTTCAGAGGATGGAGAGAGAGGCAGAGGAGGGCGAGGATGACGTCCATAGACCACATAGAAGGGTGACTTGCCTGTGGAGCTCGAGTCCAGATGATTGTAGGAGAACTCCGCCCATGGAAGCAGACTGGACCAGTTGTCCTGGCGAGCGGAGACGAAATGTCGAAGATAACTGCCAAGGACCTGATTGACCCTCTCCACTTGCCCATTAGTCTGGGGATGATAGGCCGAAGAGAAGTCCAGCTTCACTTGGAGTTGAGAGCAGAGAGCACGCCAGAATCTGGAGACAAATTGTGAGCCTCTGTCAGACACTATATGAAGAGGAAGACCATGGAGGCGGAAGATATGCTGAAAGAACAGCTGGGCCAGGCGAGGAGCTGATGGTAATCCAGGAAGAGCCACGAAGTGGGACATCTTGGAAAAGCGGTCAGTTACAACCCAAATGACCGTGTCACCCGCAGATGGAGGTAAGTCTGTGACAAAGTCCATGCCTATATGGCACCAGGGGCGGTCTGGGACTGGCAAGGGCTGAAGTAGGCCGGCCGGTTTTTGATGGGAGGACTTGTCTCTGGCACAGATGGTACAAGACGCCACAAAGTCCTTGACATCTTGGAGTAGGCTAGGCCACCAGTAGTGGCGGGAGATCAGTTGCCCGGTCTTTAGAGCTCCCGGATGCCCGGCCACCATAGAGGAATGACCCCATTTCAAGATGCGTTTACGGAGTGCGGGGCGCACATAAGTCTTACCGGGAGGCAATCTCTGCAGAGTAGAAGTAGCAACAGGTACTAGGCGATCGGGAGGAATTATGTGACGAGGAGGTTCCTCTTGCCCCATGACATCGGATGCTCGGGATAACGCATCAGCCTTTATATTATTCTCGGCTGGACGGAAATGAATGGTGAAGTTGAACCGAGAGAAGAAGAGGGACCACCTGGCCTGCCGGGGATTGAGGCGTTGAGCCGATCGGAGGTAGAGGAGGTTCTTGTGGTCCGTGTAGATATTAACGGAATGTCTAGCCCCCTCTAGGAGATGACGCCACTCCTCCAGTGCCAACTTGATAGCCAGGAGTTCTCGATCTCCAATAGTATAGTTCCTCTCGGCCGGGGAAAAAGTTTTAGAAAAGAACCCGCAGGTTCTGACCTTGCCTGATGTGTCCCTTTGCGAGAGGACGGCTCCTGCGCCCACAGAAGAAGCATCAACTTCAAGAGAAAACCGCTTGGAGATATCCGGGCGAACTAGAGCAGGAGCGGAGGCAAAGGCAGACTTTAGGCTATTGAAGGCTTGTTCGGCCTCTGGAGGCCATCATTTGGGATCCGCTCTCTTCTTTGTGAGAGCCACTATGGGTGCTACCAGGGTAGAGAAGTGAGGGATGAATTGCCGGTAGTAGTTGGCAAATCCAAGGAATCGTTGGATAGCTCTAAGTCCCTCAGGGCGAGGCCATTGGAGAACAGCTGAGAGCTTGGCAGGATCCATCTGTAGGCCCTGGTCGGAGACAATGTACCCAAGAAACGGCAGGCTGCGTTGATGGAAAACGCACTTCTCCAGCTTGGCATATAAATGGTTGGCCCGTAATCTTCGTAGAACCTGCCGTACATGGGACACGTGGGTCTGCTGGTCGTGGGAGAAGACCAGGATGTCGTCAAGATAGACAATGACGCAGACATAGAGGAGGTCTCGGAATATATCATTCACGAATTCCTGGAAGACCACTGGGGCGTTGCATAGGCCGAATGGCATGACCAGATATTCGTAGTGCCCATCCCTGGTGTTGAAAGCGGTCTTCCATTAGTCTCCTTCACGAATTCGGATCAGGTTATACGCTCCCCTCAGATCCAGCTTAGAGAAGATCCTAGCTCCATGGAGACGGTCGAATAGTTTGGGGATTAGCGGAAGAGGATAGCGGTTCTCGACAGTCACCTTATTTAAGCCCCGGTAGTCTATGCATGGGCGGAGGGAACCGTCCTTCTTCTGCACAAAGAAAAATCCTGCGCCAGCAGGAGACGTGGATTTACGAATGAAGCCCTTCTGTAAGTTCTCCCGGATGTAGGAGGACATGGCTTCCGTCTCGGGCACCGAGAGAGGCTATACTCGACCACGTGGAGGAGAAGTTCCTGGAAAAAGGTCTATAGGGCAATCATAGGGCCGATGAGGTGGTAGAGAGTCCGCCTCCTTGGCCGAAAAAACATCAACGAAGTCATGGTATTCCTGCGGTAGTCCCGATAGAGGCTTGGCGTTAGCAGGTGACCTCGTAGAGCACTTGGGTTGAGGAGGTCTCAGACACCTATTTGGACAGTCCTGGCCCCAGCTGAGAACCTCCCCAGTTCTCCAGTCCAGCTTAGGGGTATGTAGTTGCAGCCAAGGGAGACCCAACAGGATGTTGGAAGAGGAATGGCGCAAAACGTAGAAGGAGATCCTCTCCTGATGTAAGGCGCCCACCTGGAGGACTAGGGGTTCCGTCTGGCAGTGCACAGCTTCGGAAAGAATCTCGCCCGTGACCGAAGAGATAGACCGGGGTTGGGTTAGCTGTATCACTGGTAGCCGCCATCTTTGGACCAACGAAGCAGAAATGAAACTGCCAGCAGCGCCAGAGTCGATAAGGGCAGTAGTCTGGAGAACTTGCCCTGTGGGTGTCTGGATGGAGACTGGCATAGTCAACCTTGGAGAGGTGGCATTCACACCTAGGGAGGCCTCTCCCACCGGTCCTAGGTGCGAGCGTTTCCCGGACGCTGAGGACGTTGGGGACATCTCTGCCGGTAGTGATCAGTGCCACCGCAATAGAGACAGAGATTCAGCTGCATTCGACGGGCTCTCTCATCCGTCGTCAGGCGAGCTCGTTCCACCTGCATGGGGACTTCTGGAGACGACTGGGGCATAGGAGCAACGGGACTCTGGAACACCGGTGCCAGCCGAGGGTGGCGACGGGGCAGGCTCAGTCGTCGTTCCTGCCGGACCTCCTCCTCTCTCTCGGAAAATCGGTTGTCGACTCTGGTAGCCAGTAGGATAAGATCGTTCAGGGATGTAGGGAGGTCGCGGGCGGAGAGCACGTCTTTCACTCGACTGGATAGGCCCTTCTTGAAGGTGGCTAATAGGGCGGCCTCGTTCCAGTCCAATTCAGCTGCCAGGGTGCAGAACTGGATGGCATAGTCACCAACAGAGGAGCTCCCTTGAGAGAGGTTGAGAAGAGCAGTCTCAGCTGAAGTGGCACGGGCAGGTTCCTCAAAGACGGAGCGAAACTCGGCCAGGAAGGCCCGGAGATTGGCAGCAACAGGATCATCACGGTCCCACAGTGGCGTGGCCCAGGCCAGAGCTCTACCCTCCAATAGGCTGATGATGAAAGCCACTTTAGAGCGCTCGGTGGGAAACTGACTACTTAAAAGTTCAATATGCATTGTGCATTGAGTCAGGAATCCCCTGCACAACTTGGGATCGCCTCCATATTTACTTGGGAGGGCCAATCGAAGTCTCGAGGTGGCTGCAGGTGGTGGTGGGCGCTGGGCTGTAGTATGCTGCTGTAGGGCGGCAGTCAATTGCTGGATTTGCTGCGACTGTTGCTGGATCTGTTGAGCCTGTTGAGCGACCACTCTGGCGACGTCACGGAGATCAGGCACCTTGCCGGGATCCATGGTTGGAGCCTACTGTAACGCCTGGACTAGTGGATCCACTGGACCGTCACCAGCGATGGCACTAACCTCACCAGGGAGCGGAGTCTAAGGGGCCGCTGGTTTTCACCAGAGCCCGCCGCAAGGCAGGATGGACTTGCTGCAGCAGGCGACCCCCAGGTCGCTACCCCTGGCTTGGTTGCTGGTGACGGCAGGCGAGGCGTGGCAGGAGCAGTAGGAAGGAGATGGTACTGGCAATGGTCTGTAGGTGAGACCGCACTTGACAGGCTGAACACAGGAACTAAAGTGTAACAGGGAAGCAGGAACCAGGAACAAGGAGTGGGGACCAGGTAGCGGACAGGAATCAGGAACAAGGACTAGGGACCAGGTAGCAGACAGGAATCAGGAACAACAGGGAGCTGGGCCAAACGCTATGGGAAGCATGTAGAGGCTCCAACACCTGCAGTGGGGCAGGGCTGGAATTTATAGGGAGTGATTGTGTGCATGACCAATTAGGAGCGCACTGCCCCTTTAAATCTGAGACAGCCGGCGCGCGCGCCCTAGGAGGCGGGGACGCGCGCGACGGCCGACACAGCGACGGACAGGAGCGTGGAGAGGTGAGGCGCCCCCCGGGGCCGAAGTAACAGCAGCGCCGGGTCCCTGCCTATGGACACCGGCTACTGCGGGGGAGGGGGGTCGGGAGTCCACGGTTGAGCCACTGGGGGTGGGGTTTGGTGGCCACGGGTACTGCAGGTGGGCGGCCACTATACGGGCGGCCCCGGGGGTGGTGGTGGTGCCTGCAGTGGTGAGCCGCGGGTGCTGCAGGGGAGGCGGGGGGGGGGTGTCGTCAATGGCACGGGTGCAGGCTGCACATCACCTCCCCTAACCATCATCACTCTGACCATCCCCCCCACACGTGCCAGTTGACAGGGGTGAGGATTCTTAGGGGAGTTTGTACAAAAACTTGCTTTGTTTTGCCAATCTGCGTCAGGCACAGACTTTTTTTTGTCTTTTTACAACTAAGAAAGAATATGCTTTTTGGAGAATTTTTTTACACAATTTTTGAACCATTTTTACCTGAAAAGAAACCATCGGCTTTGCAAATTGCATACTATCATTTACTGTCTCTAAAAAATACATAAAAAACATCTAAAAAAAAAAAAAGGACAGTGAAAAAAAAAAAACATTCCAAGTGTCAAAAACAAACACCTGCAATTTTCTGATATTTTTTGCTTATGAAATAGATGTTTTTGGAGGCTCAGCGGGCCATTTTAAGAGTTACTGCTGCTAAATTGTCTTTTTCCTTGCTAATTAGAAAAAGAATCCATGACTCATTTATTGGATTTGAAACGCTAGTGCCATCAGCTTTTATTAGGTGTGGGCGATTTCTTCCCAGGATAATATCTGATACTTTATTTTACTGACTAATGTATTCCATATTTTCAGCACTTAGTAAGTCTCCCTGTGAAAACCTCTTTTTATCATCTGTTTTTCTACTTTAAACAAAGTAACAAACCGACGATCAAGTGTCTCTGTTATAACCTCTTATAACATAGGACAATGACTCATTTACAATTATATTTTCTTATTGATAAGCTATCTTAGGGTCTTGTAAAAATACATACATAAAGTTCTGAATGTGAACTGTGAATATATGATACAGAGCGTATCTGTATTTATTATGCACATTAAGCCTTATTGGTTTGCAATGTCTGGACTACTCTGATCTATGGACTTTTATAAGATTGCTGGTTGCATCCTTTGGCCAATGTGCTACACCACTCATGAGCCAATAAGGCAACTAACAGAGCACAGTCAATGTCCAGGGGTATGTTCATGCATGGCAGACTGGTTGCAGAAATTGAAAGGGGTATTCCACTCAAACATAACTTTGGATGTGTTGCTGCCCATAATGAGACCAACAATTCATTCCGTACTTGTTATTATCTATTTAGTCTCCTTTTAGCTTCCTCTCTAGTTCTGAGCTGCTGCTTTCTGCTGAAGACATATAAATCTGTGTGTGAGCTTTTCTTTCTGTCTCCCCTCCTCCCGCTCCCTTCTCAGATGGCTGATGTGAAAAAAAAGTCATTGACTGGCTTTATCTGCAACATTGTAACTTCTTTGTAATGCTGAGGTCAAGCTGCTAATGAACTGAGAATAACCCTCCCAGAATTATAAAGAAATTACAATGTTGCAGATAAAGCCAGTGAGGAACTTGTTTACATCAGCTGTCTCATAAGGGAGAGGAGAGGAGGGGGGAGACGGAGAGAAAGGCTCACACATATTTTTGTGTTTTCAGCAAAAAACAGCAACAGAAAATTGGGGGAAGGAGACTGAATAGATAATAATGAGTATAACATGAATTGTTAGTCTCATCATGGGCAGAACATATCAAAAGTTATGTTTTAGTGGAACACCCCTTTAACCCTTAGGGGACACAGCCAGTTTTCATCTTTGCGCTTTCATTTTTTCCTCCTTGTGTATATAAGGCCATAGCGCTTGCATTTTTCCACCTAGAGACCCAGATGAGCCTTTATTTTTTGTGCCACTAATTGTACTTTGCAATGGCTGATGTAATTTTTGCCTAAAATATTCTGTGAAACCAGAAAAAAATTATGTGTGGTGAAATTGAAAAAAAAAACACAATTTTTTTATTTGGGGGGGTTTGTTTTTACTTCGTTCACCCTAGGGTAAAACTGACTTGACATACATGTTCCTCAAGTTGTTACAATTAAAACGATATGTAACTTGCATCACTTTTATTTTATTTCATGGCTTTTTAAAAATTTAAACCTTTAAAAAAATATATATGTTCCATAAAATTGCTCTATTACTATGCTTATAGCGCTTTTGTCCTTTGGTCTATGGTGCTGTTTCAGGTGTCATTTTTTGCGCCATGATGTGTTCTTTCTATTGGTACCTTAATTGCGCATATGCGGCTTTTTGATCGCTTTTTATTAAAATATTTCGAGATTTGATGCGACCAAAAATGCTATTTTTTACTTTGGAATTTTTTTACGCTTACACCGTTTACCGTGCGAGATTGGGAATGTGATAATTTATAAGTTCAGGCGATTATGCACGCGGCGATACCAAACATGTTTGTTTGTTTATTTATTTATTTTTATTTGTAAAATGGGGAAAGGGGGGCGATTCTGACTTTTATTAGGGGAGGGGATTGTGTATTAATTTAAAGACTTTTTTTTTTTTACACATATACTAGAAGTCCCCCTGGGGGAGTTCTAGTATTACTACACTGATCTCACAGAGATCTATGGAGTATAGTTATACTGCATAGATCCATGAGTTCTGGGCTCTATTGCTTTCAACTGCTGCAGCCGAAAGCAATAGAGTGCCGAGCCGGGATCAGCGACATTGCGGCGCAGACCGCAGCCAGATGGGGATATCGGGATCGCCCCTCCGTGATCGTGTCCCAGGGGAGCGATCCGCCCACTAGACCACCAGGGAAGGACTACAATAAGTATTTAGAAGCAGCTGTCAATTTTGACAGCTGCTTCTAAATTACTAATTAGCGGGCACGGTGATTGGACCGTGCCCGCTAATAGCCGAGGTCCGGGGCTGCATGTAGCACCCGGGATCGCGGCAGCTCAGAGCGGGGTCGCCGCACGACCCCCCTCTGAACGCCCATATCTGCACCAGGATGTTTAGTAATGTCCTGGTGCAGCTATTGGTTAATTTTCCTATTTCATTTTCCTATTCCTATGTACTTATAATCCCTCCTCCTGTGTCCTCATAATCCCCCATCCTGTGTCCCCCTGTAGTCCCCCTCCTGTTTCCCAATGTAGTCTCCCTCCTGTGTCCTATCTCCTGGATACAATTCTTCAGTAAAGTGAAAAAAAAAAAAAAAAAAACACTCCACTCACCAGTGGGTCCAATACTGCTGTGTCCTCCTGGATGCTCCCTGGTTCAGGCTGATCTCTGATCCCATGGAGCAGCCAGACCAGGAAGACAGAGCTGCAGATCACTTCTAGATCACAGCCCTAACACAGCTTGTGATCTAGAAGTGAAAGGCATAGAGCAGAGAGCTGATCATTCCCTGCTTTGTGCCTCCTGTCAGCTGTTACTGCACCCATAGGACACAGACACAGCTGACAGAGGGGGCACCCCTGAGTACAGAAGCAGGGAGTCTGGTGTCAGACTGATCAGCTGCCTATGGTAGATGCGGCCCTGCTCCTGAGGGACATCAGTTTGGGGATGCTGTCTAGGAAAGTAGGTATCCAAGTAGGCAGGGACAGTGGGCTCGCATCAGTACAGGGCTCATTGTTCCCCTGCGGACATGCCAACCTTGTAGTAAAATGGCTCTTTATGCCCATGTACATAAAATTTTAACTAGTCACTTTATTTATGGCCTATGTTTTGGGCCTAAAGCACATCCCAAATATTTAAAAAAAGCCATTCTTTGGGTTATAGGCTCTGTTGTACCCCAACAGAAGGCAAAGAAAGAGGCTTAATAAACTGTGTTTTATCATAGCCTGACTGTTCATTCATTGCTGACAGTGTGAGGTTGTAAGTGGACACACACTTTAGACAGTAGTAATGATAACAACCATAATGGGAATGGCACCATGATGAATGTTAAGAATCATCTACAATTGTTACTTCATGGGGAATACAAGTATTTACAAACCAGACAGAGCTGACATGTTTTAGCAATAAGCAGAGACTGATGTAGTTTTGTATTGAAATGTATCCCTTTGCTTGACTTAGGTAATTGGGTTGTTTGCCTCTTGATCTCAGCTCTGTTGTATGTATTTCAGTATTTACTTGACATTTAGCTAAAACTTTATTGACTTGTTTGTCGAAGCAGTTATAGTTATTTTCAGATGCATGCTCGTCACTCATAAGAAATCTATTATGGAATTGGTCTGGATTTAATTTAAAGAAATATGCGACTGTGAACATTGTGAATGTGTGAATAATAATCTGGGCAAAATGAGTAGTTTCTAAACAAGTCCCCATGTACCATCATAGAAACCTTACTTATTTAAGAGGTCGTCTCTTCAAGAAAGGAATGGCCAACCATATTATCAGGGCCAGGTTATAAAGAAAGCAATCCCTGCTACTGCTTAGGGCCCTGACCTCCAGGGGAGCCCGGTGCCATAATGCAATTATCTCCAATTATAATCAAGTTAGTGAGTTCCACTTCAGCTTTAGCACATGTACTTACAGTAGAAAATTGTCAGGCTGCATTCACATTCCTGTACTGAAGTGTTTCCCCACATGACATGATGTATTAATATCATGCTGGGAGCGGGAAAACTGTTTAAATGTTTGTGCCACTGTAATGACTGTCATTACAGCAGTACGAGCATTTAAACAGTTTCCCCTCTCCCGGCATGATATATTTATACATCATGTCATGAGGGGAAACAATCCAGTACAGGGATTCCCGTCCATGTCGTCTGTGCTATACGGAATGAGCACGGAACATGTGAATACAGCCTCAGTGTAGGCCACAGGCAGAGTCGGGCCTGTTGCGTTCACCGAGAACAGACCGTGACCTCTCATGCAGGAGAGATGACTCACTGGAAGCTGCTTTAGAGAAGAGTAGAGAAGCAGCCAGGCTGCACTGTACTGTCTTAGCAGTTGTTACCTGCTTGAAACAAATCAGTGGTGCTTTGTGGGTGGCAGGCACACTTTATAAACAACCCTGGATCCCTAATACCCTTAACCTGCTCCTGCATGAAATATACTCTTTGTTAGCAGCAATCTGCTTTAGCTTATGGAGGGTGGGAGTGCCAAATAAAAGATTGCGTTTCATGTAAAACATGTATGAATGTATTAGTTGTTTCTGGACACCTATCAAAGCTGTACCCAATTTAAAGTGAATCTGTCATCTCCATACCAGGTACAGAGCTGCAGATCCTGGCACATGCAAGACAAATAAAATGAATTATATCTTTATTGTTGCTGATCAGGGTGTATATACGTAAAGGTTTTTTGTTGTTGTTAGACTGGTCAATCTAGTGGAGCTTCTCCTCCTTCCCACCCCCAACTCTGTTCTGCCCTATACGAGTGATGGACAGAACTCGGCCAACAGCACTGTATTTCAATCAGTTAAAGTAGGGTTGAAGAGGGGTAAGGCCTATACACCACCAGCATGTCCCTTCAGCTGCTAAGAAAAAAAGGTGCTATTTTAACTTTACAGTGAAACTAAATGTATGGTTAGTTTTATCCCCTAGCACCTATCTGCCAAGATATGTACCTTATTACCTGGTACAGAGGCAACAGATTTAATTTAAAGGGAATCTGTACCAAACCAACCCGCCCCCATACCGCTGGTAATGTTTCTTAGCTTGTGTCAATTGATTCCTGGTGCCAGGGTCTGTTTACCTCCTGGTACTGGTATTCCTTGCAGGGTCAAAAAGGCAAGACCTTGAGCATCTGTTCCCTAGGCCTCCAATGCATTGCAGGCCTAGTGCACAGATGCTCTAGACACCCACTTCTTTGACCAAGTGCTGGCAGAATAAGAGCATTTTTTTAACGGAATACTGGCAACAGGAGGGAAGTGGATCTCAGCTCTAGACATGGATTGACACAAGGTAAGAACTGTACCGCCAGTTTGGGAGGAAGCGTGTCAGGTTGGCACTATATGACAGAAGCCAAGGTTCCAAAAACAGAATTGTAGGGACTCCCTGGGCCTCTGTACAGACTGAATGCACATGGATGGGCCATGTCTCTGCAGCCTAATCCAATGTACAAAACGAATCACTAAAAAATAAAAGCATGACAGGCATTTAGACCTTTCTATAAGTGTATGTTTAATTTTAAGATTCCATTCCGCTGAAATTCTACCATTTCTAAGTGTATGTGAGTAACAAAGTATGCTAACACGAACTGGAGAGAATGGAACGGCTGCACATCCCATCTATGGCTGATACTAATGCCGCCAGGCCTATATTAAAAATCAACACCAGAGTGTCTGTATATGAATTGATCAAACCATATTGCCCCGTGTACCACCGCGCAGGTCCTCTGGTCCACACGGGTCCCTACGCTAACTCCACACCGTGTCGGTCCCTCCTGTTTTTTTCCCATTCTGTTTGCTGCAGCTATGGTGAGCGCAATACCTTATCCAGACTTGTGCTGCTTGGGGGCGACCTTCTCCGCCGGCGGTGCTGGCCGGGTTCTGGTGTGGTGTTTTTGGGTCTGGTCCTGTGGCATGGGGGTCGCAGGGCCGTCCCATGGCCCCCGTTCCCTGGCTGTGCACGCCTGCGGGGTTGGTGGCCACTGACTGGCACGGTGTGGACTTAGTGTAGGGACCCATGTGTATCAGATACCGGCACGAGGTACATGGGGCAGTATGGCTTGATCAATTCATACACAAAATTCTGATGTGTTTTATATTTAGCCAAGCGGCACTAGTATCAGCCATAGGTGTGATGTGCAGCACTCTGTTTCTTCCCTGAGCCACATTTTGTTTCTCTCTTTTCTCCGTGTTTTGCACTCCTCCTGGTGAGACCCACATGACCGCAATTAGCAGGAGACACCTGAGTGCACATGGTTTTAATCCCTCCTGTCTTTTCCCATTCTGTTTGCTGCAGCTATGGTGAGCGCAATACCTTATCCAGACTTGTGCTGCTTGGGGGCGACCTTCCCCGCCGGCGGTGCTGGCCGGGTTCTGGTGTGGTGTTTTTGGGTCTGGTCCTGTGGCATGGGGGTCGCAGGGCCGTCCCATGGCCCCCGTTCCCTGGCTGTGCACGCCTGCGGGGTTGGTGGCCACTGACTGGCACGGTGTGGACTTAGTGTAGGGACCCATGTGTATCAGATACCGGCACGAGGTACATGGGGCAGTATGGCTTGATCAATTCATACACAAAATTCTGATGTGTTTTATATTTAGCCAAGCGGCACTAGTATCAGCCATAGGTGTGATGTGCAGCACTCTGTTTCTTCCCTGAGCCACATTTTGTTTCTCTCTTTTCTCCGTGTTTTGCACTCCTCCTGGTGAGACCCACATGACCGCAATTAGCAGGAGACACCTGAGTGCACATGGTTTTAATCCCTCCTGTTTTTTTCCCATTCTGTTTGCTGCAGCTATGGTGAGCGCAATACCTTATCCAGACTTGTGCTGCTTGGGGGCGACCTTCTCCGCCGGCGGTGCTGGCCGGGTTCTGGTGTGGTGTTTTTGGGTCTGGTCCTGTGGCATGGGGGTCGCAGGGCCGTCCCATGGCCCCCGTTCCCTGGCTGTGCACGCCTGCGGGGTTGGTGGCCACTGACTGGCACGGTGTGGACTTAGTGTAGGGACCCATGTGTATCAGATACCGGCACGAGGTACATGGGGCAGTATGGCTTGATCAATTCATACACAAAATTCTGATGTGTTTTATATTTAGCCAAGCGGCACTAGTATCAGCCATAGGTGTGATGTGCAGCACTCTGTTTCTTCCCTGAGCCACATTTTGTTTCTCTCTTTTCTCCGTGTTTTGCACTCCTCCTGGTGAGACCCACATGACCGCAATTAGCAGGAGACACCTGAGTGCACATGGTTTTAATCCCTCCTGTTTTTTTCCCATTCTGTTTGCTGCAGCTATGGTGAGCGCAATACCTTATCCAGACTTGTGCTGCTTGGGGGCGACCTTCTCCGCCGGCGGTGCTGGCCGGGTTCTGGTGTGGTGTTTTTGGGTCTGGTCCTGTGGCATGGGGGTCGCAGGGCCGTCCCATGGCCCCCGTTCCCTGGCTGTGCACGCCTGCGGGGTTGGTGGCCACTGACTGGCACGGTGTGGACTTAGTGTAGGGACCCATGTGTATCAGATACCGGCACGAGGTACATGGGGCAGTATGGCTTGATCAATTCATACACAAAATTCTGATGTGTTTTATATTTAGCCAAGCGGCACTAGTATCAGCCATAGGTGTGATGTGCAGCACTCTGTTTCTTCCCTGAGCCAAAGTATGCTAACATAAACTGTTCCTGAAAACTCAATATGCATGTACCCTTTCCTGCCACTGAAGAGCCAAGGTGCTATGTAGTTTTATTCATATATAGCTAGTGTGCCTCTTCACTGCTTCCATTCCTGTCTTGTGCTCGGGGTGAAGATGTGATTGTGTGTCAAAGATTTTCACCTTTTATTGCAAGATTTCCATTCCTTTGACTTATTCACCAGTACCTTACTGGAAACTGAAGTCATAGTGTTGGAATGTTTGAAAGGAAAGAGCGGAATATGAGGACTCAAGCCTTGCATTCCTTGGAAATATCTCCCAAATTCATGTATTTAGATGAGAAAGTTGAGTTTGAAATTCTGAAAACATTTGATATTGTTGTTTACCAACTGTAACTCAGGGCAGCTTTAACCATTGGGCAAATGGTGGTTGTGCACCGGGCCCACTGGTTAAAGGGACCCTCAAGCAGGCCTGCCGTTGCAATATGCGACCAGTGGGGTCGCACAGGGCGCCAGCCGACAACCTGTCAGGGGGGGGGGCGCCATCGGGATTGGTAAGTAATTGATCTACTTACCCATCCCGATGGCACCCCCTGCAGGTCCTCCCGCCCGCCGGTGCGCTCTGCAATGTAACTATGAGCGCTTGCAAGGAGCGCTCATAGTTAACTGCAGCAGCACTGACAGAGCGGGAGCCATCGGCTCCCACCATGTTAGTGGTTCTTGTGACCGCAGGTAGTGCTTTGTCTGCGGCCACAATGGGCCGCACTCTACTTGTGGTGCCGTCGCTCGAGTGACGTCACTCGAGCGGCAACACCAGAACTGCAAGGAGAGCGCGGCCTCTTGTGACCGCAGGCAAAGCACTGCCTGCAGCCACAAGAGTCATGCCCGGACCAAGGTGAGTATAAGTGTTTTTTTTGTGTGTGTTATATGCTATATAGGAGGGGGAGCACAGGGGGTCTATATAATGAGGGGGGCACAGGGGGGTTGTATACAAGTAGGGGAGCGCACAGGGAAGCTATATACTGTACAAGTGGGGGAGCTCAAATGAGGGCTATATACCACTGGGGGAGTGCAAAGGGGGCTATATACCACTGGAAGAGCACACAGGGGCTATATACTACTGGGGGAGCACACAGGGGGCTATATACCACTGGGGGAGCACACAGGGGCTATATACTACTGGGGGAGCACAAAGGGGCTATATACTACTGGGGGAGCACAAAGGGGCTATATACTACTGGGGGAGTGCACACAGGGGCTATATACTACTGGAGGAGCACACAGGGGGCTATATACCGCTGGGGGAGCACACAGGGGGCTATATACTACTGGGGGAGCACATGGGTGCTATATACTACTGGGGGAGTGCACAGAGGGGCTATATACTACTGGGGGAGCACACAGGGGTGTATATACTACTGGGGGCAGCACAATGGGGTCTATATACTACTGGGGCAGCGCACAAGGGGGCAGCACATATTGGTCTATAGTACTCGGGGAAGCACACAAGGGGTCTATACTACTAGGGGAGCACACAGGGAGTCTATACTACTGGGGCAGCATAAAGGGGGTCTATATACTACATTGGTGCAGCACAGAGTGGCCTATATTATATAGGGACCTTACTACTATATTGGGGCACAGAGCATACCTAATTATTAAGTGGGGGCACTTGGGGGTAGCTACTATATAGGGGCACAGTGGGGGGTAACTACTATATAGGGGCACAGAGGGGGGTAACTACTGTATGTGTTGGAGCCTAAAATATTTCTCTGGCAGATTCTGGAGAGAGGATTCACAGCCGGGGAAAGACTCAAGATTATGAAAGAAAAAGATGTGTATGGGTGCAGCTCACAGTTACAGTTACTGATTGGGTCGAGGTTAGTCTAAAAAAACCCTTACCTAGACACGGGCTGGCAAAGAAAAATAAAAAGGACGTATAGTGTTTTAGTCCTCCAGACCACAAAGAGTCCCAACCTTTATGTATATATATCAGTTTTAATAAAAATATATCTATCAATTTTAATAAGAAGAAGATAATTGGTTTCAGATCTGTGCAACGGATGTATAAAAAATATGTATAAATATGGACAGTAGATATAAAACATATACAAATACATATAAGAGATAAAAAATATATAAGAGATGAAAAATAAAAATATATATGAAATAAACCGCTGGGTATTGGCCAATACTATGGTTTAGACGTTGTATTATAGCGTTAGTTCAGATCACAGTTATGGGACCTGTAGTCCGACTGTTCAATATGTGTCTCAACGATCCCGATATCGGGTGAAGCAAGATAGCGGAATAGTCACCAGTTGTCTGGTAGATCAGTTCACATTAAAGTGAGGAAATACAAGGTAGATAGGATGGCGTCTGTGACGCCGCTCACCCGTCCGGATTAATGGCTGCTGTCGTGGCTCTCTCCCTCCTGCATAGGCTCTTAGTTGCGGTCACTTGTTATGACCTGGAGAGGCCACACTGCAAGAGCCTCTCCAGGTCATAACAAGTGACCGCAACTAAGAGCCTATGCAGGAGGGAGAGAGCCACGACAGCAGCCATTAATCCGGACGGGTGAGCGGCGTCACAGACGCCATCCTATCTACCTTGTATTTCCTCACTTTAATGTGAACTGATCTACCAGACAACTGGTGACTATTCCGCTATCTTGCTTCACCCGATATCGGGATCGTTGAGACACATATTGAACAGTCGGACTACAGGTCCCATAACTGTGATCTGAACTAACGCTATAATACAACGTCTAAACCATAGTATTGGCCAATACCCAGCGGTTTATTTCATATATATTTTTATTTTTCATCTCTTATATATTTTTTATCTCTTATATGTATTTGTATATGTTTTATATCTACTGTCCATATTTATACATATTTTTTATACATCCGTTGCACAGATCTGAAACCAATTATCTTCTTCTTATTAAAATTGATAGATATATTTTTATTAAAACTGATATATATACATAAAGGTTGGGACTCTTTGTGGTCTGGAGGACTAAAACACTATACGTCCTTTTTAAAGACTCAAGATTTCCCACGCTGGATGGAGTGAAAGAAAAGCTGAAAGACTCTGATCAGAGAAGACGCCCCCTGTGAGTAAATGGATGTAACTGCACTCTGTTATAGGGTCTGTAGTGATAGTGGTCATGGTGTGGCGATATTATGTAATGGTATCATTGGTGATATCTTGATAAGGTTATAAGGTAACTACCGTATGTATTGGGGCTCTTAATACAGTGTGGGGGCACTTTTAGGGCATTATACTGTGTGTGGAGCTCCGATTCTGATAACGCTGGTTTGTAAGGGGGGGGGAGTGCCAAAAAGGGAAGGGTTGGGGGCCCACTCTTGAGGGCTGTGTACCAGGCCCACCAATGTAGTTCATACCTTGAATTTTTTAATCTTAACAGTTTAGGTGGTTTTGTATTTTTTTTGGAATCAGAACATACAATGCATTTGTCTTGACACACTCTCACTTAAACATATTGTTATGTTGCAACCTTGTTAGCTTCCATTCAGCTTTCCCTCAAACCTGACCAGTTTCCCTTTCCCAGACACTGAAAAACAGCATGGAGCTGTAGGGATGGTATTGAGCAGGTGATAATCCCGCCTGCCTCAGTGTGTAAGTGGGAGGGCTTATGCGCCATCTCTTCCGTCCCTCTTTGCTCAAAGAATTGAAACTCTTTGAGCAGAGAGCACCAGGAAGCAGAGGTGCCCGATCCCTCCCAAAGAGACATTGTGTGACAATTGAGGCAGGCGGGCGAAGAGCTCCGCTGCGGAATTCCGACGATTTCACTCAGTGTGAATGGGCCCTAATATGGGGAAGGATTTAATGTTTCATACCTTAGACGTCAGAAGGATCGTCTTACAATATATCTAAGTGTCCAATGCTTGGAGAAAAAGTAAATCCCAATTTGTTAAATTTCAGGGTCCGAACAAAGGCACCAAGTCATCTATTGCAAGATTGCTCAGGTCAGCTATTCTCTTCCCCGTCAAAGGCACATTCTACCAGGGCTATGGCCTCCTCCTAGGTGGAAAAATCGGCTGCTTCTATTGATCAAATATGCAGGGCGGCTAACTGGTCTTCTCCGCATAGGTTTTTTAAACATTACAAGCCGTACCTGCCTTCACAGGACATTTCTTTTGACTGGAAAGTGCTCCAGGCTGTCGTCCCCCCCTAATGTATTTGGCATATCTCTGGTAGTGGTAACAATATGTAAATATAGAATTGACTTACCAATATTTTTGTGAGTCCACCATGACAACACCACCAGAAAAATATGACCCTGAATAGGAACAGGAAAACAGAGAGGTTAAAAGAGACCTCCCACAGGTTTGATTGATTTATAAATAACCAACAGGATAGACATAATAACATATGCACAGAGGGAGGGATTATATGGGTGCTGTCATGGTGGACACATGAAAACCAAATCATTGGTAAGTCATACTGTAATTCTATGAGTCCACCATGAAAGTCCTTGTTTATCTACCGCGGACATTATGGCAAATAACGACTGTTATTTCAAAACAACAGCCGTTGTTTTAAAATAACTGCAATTATTAAATTATGGCCAACAATTAAATTATGGCCAACCACTAAATTTCAACAGTGTGTGAACATAGCCTTTCTGTGTTTAATTCATCCTGATTTTGTTAAAAAATACTGAGCAAAAAAAGACTCAAAAGAATACAGATTCAGAGCAGCCCCGTGCTATTTTAGACCAAGCAGAGATGCTCCTAACAGCAACGATATTGCACTTGTTCCAACAACCGAAAGGCAGAGAAGGCTTCAGCACTGGTTCATCTGCCCCAGACATTATAAAGCAAGCAAACATACACTCACCGGCCACTTTATTAGGTACACCTGTCCAACTGCACGTTACCACTTAATTTCTAATCAGCCAATCACATGGCGGCAACTCAGTGCATTTAGGCATGTAGACATGGTCAAGACAATCTCCTGCAGTTCAAACCCAGCATCAGTATGGGGAAGAAAGGTGATTTGAGTGCCTTTGAACGTGGCATGGTTGTTGGTGCCAGAGGGGCTGGTCTGAGTATTTCAGAAACTGCTGATCTACTGGGATTTTCACGCACAACCATCTCTAGGGTTTACAGAGAATGGTCCGAAAAAGAAAAAACATCCAGTGAGCGGCAGTTCTGTGGGCGGAAAGGCCTTGTTGATGCCAGAGGTCAGAGGAGAATGGGCAGACTGGTTCGAGCTGATAGAAAGGCAACAGTGACTCAAATAGCCAACCGTTACAACCAAGGTAGGCAGAAGATCATCTCTGAACGCACAGTACGTCGAACTTTGAGGCAGATGGGCTACAGCAGCAGAAGACCACACCGGGTGCCACTCCTTTCAGCTAGAACAGGAAACTGAGGCTACAATTTGCACAAGCTCATCGAAATTGGACAGTAGAAGATTGGAAAAACGTTGCCTGGTCTGATGAGTCTCGATTTCTGCTGCGACATTCAGATGGTAGGGTCAGAATTTGGCGTCAACAACATGAAAGCATGGATCCATCCTGCCTTGTATCAACGATTCAGGCTGGTGGTGGTGGTGTCATGGTGTGGGGAATATTTTCTTGGCACTCTTTGGGCCCCTTGGTATCAATTGAGCATCGTTGCAACGCCACAGCCTACCTGAGTATTGTTGCTGACCATGTCCATCCCTTTATGACCACAATGTACCCAACATCTGATGGCTACTTTCAGCAGGATAATGCGCCATGTCATAAAGCTAGAATCATCTCAGACTGGTTTCTTGAACATGACAATGAGTTCACTGTACTCAAATGGCCTCCACAGTCACCAGATCTCAATCCAATAGAGCATCTTTGGGATGTGGTGGACCGGGAGATTCGCATCATGGATGTGCAGCCGACAAATCTGCGGCAACTGTGTGATGCCATCATGTCAATATGGACCAAAATCTCTGAGGAATGCTTCCAGCACCTTGTTGTATCTATGCCACGAAGAATTGAGGCAGTTCTGAAGGCAAAAGGGGGTCCAACCCGTTACTAGCATGGTGTACCTAATAAAGTGGCCGGTGAGTGTATATCATTAAAGGGAACCAATCAGCCCAATTGGGCTGATATGGTTCCCAGGAGCGCTGTATACAGCTCCTGAGCAGCTCGCAGCACATACCGGCCGCAGCTGCAGCAGAAGCTTTTTACCGGAGAGAAAAAGAGTTTTGTTCTCCGGGCGTGTGACAGACACGGGCGGGGAAGTAATTATCTGGTCGGCTCCCCGCCCTTGTCTAGTCACAGTGCTCTGCCGAGGTTCTGCGGAGGACCGCCTGGAAAACTGGGATACAACCTATGGCTATGGCTGTATCCCAGTTTTCCAGGCAGTCGTCTGGCTGTATCCACCCTCTCCACGGAGGTAGAAGACAGCGGGAATCATTGCCGAGAGTTCAGGTTCGTACGAACCCGAACCTCTGCAGGTTCGGACCATCCCTAATTGACAGGCAGAGGGGTCCGTTACTGGCCTCTCTGTCAATCATCCTGTGGAGCAAGCTGACAGGCAGAGTGCAGTGACTAGACACGGGTGGGAAGCCACCCAGATGACTTCTTCCCCGCCTCTGCCTGTCACGCACCCGGAGAATAAAACTTTTTTTCTACAGTATAAAGCTGCTGCTGCAGTCGCTGCTGGTAGGTGCCTCAGCTGCTGCAGGAGCTTTATACAGCGCTCCTGGGAACCATATCAGCCCAATTGGGCTGATTGGTTCCCTTTAATATCAGCAAGGCAAAATGGGCTTCAACACTTGTTCACTGCGACAGGCATTAACAGCACATTGCAATTTTATCTGCCCAAATGGTGATACCCAAGCCAGCCGTGCACAAGTGGGTGAATCACTGCATAATTCATTCAATAACACTGCAGAGTCTGTTCTGGATCCCTAGCCTACTGATCACATAGCATGGTTACTAGGCTATGTCATCGCCCCCACCACCAACATTTCGCCATTCGATGAGGCAATAGCAGGCTGTTTTACCACAGTGCGAATGGCTTTAAAGTTCCAGTGGTGGCTGTAGGGAGCGGACAGCAGCTAGAAGAACACCGGGAGGCGTGGACAAGTATGTGTAAAGTTTAATATTTTTGTTACATATTCATAAGCAAATGGCTGCGCATCGCTAATACATGTAGTGACGCAAGGTCGGCGGACGACGATTTTTCAGCATCTTGAAAAACAACGTTCAGACGATTATCATTTCTTCGGTTGATCATTGTGTTTATCAGATAGATCGATAATCCACCAAATAGGCCTGTGTATCCGTGTAATAGTGCCTTTAGCCAATCAATGGTTGCAATGAGTATTATAGGCAATATTAGCTGGTGGAGAATGCTTGTACAGTTGAGATACCTGTATGTCTGATGGGAAAAGCACATTAGCTATATGTGATATCCCTTTGGAGAACAGAAGATAAGTCAATACCTTTAAAAAGCTTTCAGATCTGAGAAAAGGGTTAACCATATAGGAATATTGTTTAAATTGTGGCTGTTTAAAATATTTTCAGTACAGATAACTGTGGTTTCAGCTGATTCTTTCTTATGTAAACATATATCATTCTTTCCACTTTACAGCCAATATTTCCATCACTCCTGGAACTAAAGTACAGATGGAGCATTAACATTTAGACCACCTTCATGAAACGTTATATCATTATACATGCAGGCCAGGGGCGAAATGCCTGAAAAGTAGTATTAATTCATTTGACACGTCATAGAAAAGGTTGGAGAACACACCAACTTATACCACACACACAGCATTAGCTGGATGGATACGTTCTCACAGAGTCTACAATCTCACTGGATGACCTGAGACAAAACCTTTCTATGTGTGCCTGCTAAATCATCTTAACATTGATATCTGCATAATACGGTGTGATCGTTAATATGTATAAAATTAGCTGGAAACAATGGGCAACTTACTGGCCTAACAGATCTATACGACAAGAGAAAATCTCAGCCCAGCCAGTAGGAACCAATAGATAGTGGTAATGCTCAGCAGGCTTTAAGAAAGGTATAAGGATTACTTTAGGGGGTATTCTAAAGTTTTGATTGGTCTCCATTGCAGACAGATAGATGAGGATTTTTCTGCATCTTGACTGAATATGTTGCCCCAGAGTTCCTCACAGTGGTACCACCATGTATAATAGTCAGCACTTTATTTAACCCCTTAACCACAGAGGCCGTACATTTACGCCTTTGCAGGCTGACCTTTAACACAGTCTGGCGTAAATGTATGCCCTCCGGGGGTATAGAGCTATGAAGTGAGCTCAGGAGCTGGCCTTTCTTGATAGCAGCCGGGTCCTCACCATCAATGAAGGGCCGCTGAGATTGTGCCTCCGTCTACCATGAACCCCTTAAACACTGCAATTATGGGTTTAAGTGTAAATGACAGAAGCACTTACTGATTAGAACCCCCCGCAGCATTACTGCAGGGGTCCTGAATGAATTGCCTGACTGCTGGAGATATACTGCTTACCTCTGTGCAGTCTGATCTTCAAGTGAATGTACCATCAGGCCCGAGCTAAAGCACGGGAGGCAAGCCGACCCACCCCCAGTAAGAGGAAACCCCTGCCCCTCTATGATACAGCTCCATTGATTCTAACAGCCCGCCGTGGGTCAGCCCGCCTCCAGTGCCTGGTGGTACATTCACTTTTAGTGTATTCAATCTAATGACTGCACGTAATAGGGGAACTTAAAGTGTAAAAATATATATATATTTTTTTAAAATTATGTCAAAGTCCCTCCCCCAATAAAAGTTAAAATCAACCCCTTTTCCCATTTTATAAATAAAACATGTAAAAAAAAACAAAAAAAAAAACGTTATTTATCGTTGCATGCTTGTTAAATCAATTCAAATAAAACTATATTGTTCCCGCATGGTGAACAGCAAAAACAAAAAAAAGCAACAAAAAAGCCAGGATTGCTGATTTTTATTACATTTTATAAAAAAAAATTAAAGTGATCAATACGTCCTATTTACACAAATATGATACTAATAAAAACAACCTCCTTAAAGGAAACCAATTACCTAAAAGAAACGTACCCATAGCACTTTACAAACATATCTGTATAGCCTGATCTGCACATGTCCGCTGGACGCGGCTACGATTTAGGCCCGGCTCACTATGATTATCACATTATATATACCTTTTAATATCTGTAATACCCCTTTAACATGCTGGTCCAAATGTGGCAACAAACTTTTGTTCTGGTCTTGATATTGATATAGACAAAATACATGGCCACAGAAGCATTTTCCCCAGATGAGAACATCAAAGACGTAATAAATTCACATTACAAATGCATTTGGCAATTTCTGACTATATAGCCTATGTTAAAGAAATAATTAAAATAAATCTCCTTCCACATTTTACTAACTGTATTATATACATTTGTAGTCAAGAAAAGAATAAGCTTTGTATAGCAGATTGGCAGTGCAGACAGAAATCCTCCATATACTGGTAAGATGCCAGCAGAATGGTACATTGTGACTGGAGCGTAGTAAATGCAGGATTTGTAAGAGAAAAATATTAATAATAACCTCATTTACTTTGCATTAGTTCACAATGACCCGCTAGATTACTACACAAAGAAAAATCGATCTGTGCTGAAAAATATGACTTCCTGAGATAGAGAGCCAACTGCCAGGACTGTAGTTTTCATTTATTTTTTCTGTAGTTGGTCCAAAAAGACAACGATAGCTGGGTCCAGGAAAATGTTCTCATGTCTGCATGATGGGATACGGAGTTTGGAACAAAACTATGTCAAACTGCTCACTTCTTTAAGGGGAAAATTGCCGAACACTTCAAAGACTTCATGACTGAAGTTATTAAATCATAGAGTCCCAGTGGTGTCATTTTAGAAAAAAATATATTAAAATTCTCCTTGACCCCAGTCCATGCAGACGCTCAGGGACATCTTTCACATTAATATATTCATTAAAAGAGGTTTGTGCTATAGCTATACCTGACTTAATGTGTATTCCCACATATCTGGTGAAGTATCTGGTCTCTGTACTAAACCAAAGATGGAAATCTAGTTTATTAAAAAGTAACTTTTACATCATTCTTAAGGTTTGTCCTTGATTGTATTCCCACCTATGTCATCTCATAATACTCTATAGTCTGGTGCTAACAAAAATTGTATAAAATTAAAAACAGTTGCTTTGTGGCAGAAATAATGCAATTATTAAAGCAATTACATTTGGTGTCTGTAGATTCAGCATTTTCACTGATGCAAGAGGTGTACTGAAGAGTGGCCCACTAAAACCTGGAACCAGCCCTATTTGCATGCCAGATACGAGGGCCCCTGCCCAACCTCCAATGTGCAAGATTTATCAGCAGGAGCACATGGGTGGGGAGAGGGGGGCATGGCGGTCTAAACTAAAATGACATATGAATTGTCGTTCCCACAGCTGTCTAAAGTAGAGGAGTAAAATCATTGCTTATCCCCTTGCCTACTATCTATTACAGAGCTTCATAGCCGGCCAGTGCCTGGTAATAGACCAGTGCCATGCGTGGGAACCCGGCGGTGGTTCGAAAAAAGAACCGCGGCACTGGCATCCCCGTGCCGGTGCTGGTCTATTAATGTAAAAAGCAAAGAACCTATGAACCAGTGGTACATTCACTTTAACTCACCCCCTCCTTTTACCATTCTATAAATAAATGAATAAAAAACATATTTGATATCACTGCGTGCAGAATCGCCTAAACTATTAAATTATCCGATTTCTGATCTCTTGTAACAAAAAGTGATCAAAAAGTTGCATATATGCTAGCAAGATACCCATAGAAAGAACAGCTCATGAGTCATGACGAAAAAAATTACTCCTCACACAGCCCCATAGACTAAAAAATAAAAGCGTTATAAGGATAGAAATAGAGCAATTTTGAAAAACATTAAATTTTTTTAAAAAGGTTTTTATTTTTAAAAGTTAAATAAAATAAAAGTTATATAAATTGTCTATCGTAATCGTTTTTATCTTTTGTAACTTTTTATATGCCTCATAATAAAGACAACAAAACTTTTTTTGGACGCTGTGGATCTTCTCCTCCTTCTTACTATCGTAATCGCACTGACTAGAGGAACACAGATATCTTGTTAGTTTTGCCATAGGGCGAAATGCTTAAATACGACTGCGTGTCCCCTCTCCCCGAAATGACAAATCCCTTTTTTTTTACAGAGCAAATCAATTTTTTCCGGGTTCAATAAATATAATATAAGGGCTAATGTGGGTATGGTGAAAAAATGCAAGTACTATGGCCTTTTGAAAAGGAGGAGAAAAGAATAAATTGGCTCATTCCTTAAAGGACAACTTTGGCGGGACCTAAAAAAAAAAAAGCTAAAACACATACTCACCATCCCTTTGGTGACAATCGGCACTTGAATCTCCCGCCGCCCGCGACTCCGTCACCTTCAGCCACTGTCTTCAGTACTCCCTCACTTCCGGGTCCGTGTGAAGTGAATGGGAGAAAAAAGCTGGAAGCCATCCTATCTGGGCCAGACCGCTTATTTACACACATTATAAAGTTATATAACTTTGTAATGTGTGTTAAATAAGCTAAAAAAGAAAACCGCCAGAGTTGTCCTTTAAGGAGTTAATATAGCAATTTAGAATATACACATAATTTATATTCATATATTTTAAACAATGTTCCACTTCCCCTAAAACAGCACAAGAATCTCTACTTGCTGCTTTAAGCAGCAATACATATTTATACATATGTATAACCGTCTCCAGACACTCACAAGATTTAGGTTTTCAAATACTGAACAGAAGCTGAAACTTAACAAGCTGCTGTAAATACTGAATGAAAATATGTAATCCCAACGTTATAGACCATGAAGACAGAGGAGCCTAAATTGTTTGATTTTTTGGTAAGTGCTTTTATCCCAGGATGTCTGGCTAAAGCCAATTTTTTGACAGGAAGGATAAACTGTCAGTAGTTAACAAAAGAAAGGAAGTTCAACTTGGCACTCAGAAACCGAAATAAAGTACTTCTTCCCAGATGTCTCCTTACAAGTCAGCCACTAATTGTCTTCTTATTCTTTAAAATAGTCAACACATGCCTGATCGGTATACGGGTATGTAAGACCACAAAGCCTATAAAATTAAATTCTTACAAGCATTATCATACTATATTATAAAATAAATAGAATATAATGAAGACATAGAGAAAGAGGAGTGGTTGCACCTCACGCTCAATGTTTACAACAATGCCTCTGGGCTACATTTAAAAACCAATGCCAGAATGTTGGTATATAATTTGATCAAACCCTATTGCCTCATGTACTGCATGCAGATCTTCTGGCACACGAGTCCCTACTCTAAAACAACTTGTGCCGGTAAGGCTAGGTTCACACTGCGTTTTTGCAATCTGTTTTTTTATCCATTTTTTTGCGAAAAATGGATGAAAAAAACTGATGCATTTGTGCGCATCAGTTATGAAACGTTTTTTCCATTGACTTCAATTATAAAAAAAACAAAAAAACAAAAACGGATCCTTTTTTTTTTTTTACGGACACAAAAGTAGTGTTGACACTACTTTTGTGTTTGTCAAAAAAAAAACTGATCCGTTTTGATCATTTTTTTTTCTCTAGGTCTCTATTTTAAATGTTCTACCCTTTCTTGTGGCTTACACTCCTCCCTTGTAAGACCCATTTGACCCCAATTAGCAGGAAGCACCTGTGCACATATGGTAAGTACCTCCTCTTTCTACCATTCTATCTGCTGGCGCATTGGTGAGTAGTACCATCTTGTTCACACTTGTGTTGCTTGGCAGCCGCCTTCTACGCTGGTGGCATCTGCAGGGTGTGGGGGGGCCCATGGGGTTTCGTCCTGTGACAGTGGGGTTGCAGGGCCATTCTTGGTTTTTAAATATAGCCGAGAGGCATTAGTGTAAACCATGGGTGTGAGGTTCAACCACTTTTTTCTGCTCCAATATGGTACCAATACCAACTATAGATCATGGTGCAAAATAAAAGCCCCCAAACAACCCCATAGGTGAAAAATAAAATGGTTTTAAGGGTCAGAATTGTATATATTTTGTCATTTTGTATGTTTGTCCTTGTCTCATCTCAAGTTTGTCTTGTATTTCTCTTGTGTCCTGTTCCACCTGTATTAGCGTAGGGTACGTATCCAACTTGCCCCGCCTTGCCTAGGACTTGTTGAGGCAAGTAGGCAAGGACAGTGGGCATGTGACAGAATCAGGGCAGCACTCTGCGTCACCTGTGTGTACCCTGACCTGTCCTGAAAAATTGCTTTTTTTCCTAATTTTACCTAATAGATACTATAATATTTTTGGAGTTTCGTCATACATGTTAAGGTACATTGAAATAAGTCATTGCAAAGTACACTTGTTCCTAAAAGGCCCTTACGTGGCCCTGTAGACAGACAAATTAAAGATCTATGGTTCTTTGTGGTAAATTATCTATGGAAGTCTACCTAGAGGTGTCTAAGCCATGACCACAGCCTAGCACCTTGACCCTAATGACAGTCATGGGAAATGAGAGAGCTATAGGTGAAATTGTACATTCCATTTGGTCCTTTCTCTTGAAAACATATGATTGATACCACTATATCACTTAGGTTTAACTGTACAACAAAAAAGTTTTATTATGTAGGGCCTGAATTATAATGATGTGCCATGCCCTCCTTGTGCAATCTATATCTGTCACTATACTGGTATCATTTACTTATGGAACTGTACCAGGCAACTGTACAGTATCCATTTATACCACTTTATAATAGTACCTGTAGAGCTCATATAATAAAGCTAGTGCCTCTACAATTATAGCAGTCATGTCCATATAACATATGCTATACTGCTCATTTCATAACACCATCTTTAGACACCCACACACTATGACAACAATAGCGCATTATACAAATGACCCCATTTTCTGTTTGTTTATCTTAAAGTGACACTGTCACTCCCTTTTTGCATTCTGACTTCTCTACACAGGTGTAATGGGTAAATTTAGCAGTTTTCATACCTTATTTTATATCATACGTCATGCTGCTTGTTCAAGTAAAAAGTGATCTTTTATCAACTGCAGATTGTGTTAGTGGGTGGGACTTCACAGTAACAGCTCCACTTATCCCCGCCCACAGTGCCACCGTTGGCCCCATCCCTCCATGATGTCATAGGCACATAGGCCCCGCCACTTGCCGACCATTCGAACAGGCTGGCCTAAAGGTCTAGGCTCCACGCCCTCTAGGTCGGCCCATACTAATGGGCGTCAAGGGGGTGTGGCCTATGTGCCAATTACGTCACAGAGGGGTTGGGCCAATGGTGGCGCTGTTGCAGTCGAGCCCCGCCCACTTAGCACAATCTGCAGTTGATAAAAGATCACTTTTTATTTGAACAAGCACCATGACGTATGATATAAAATAATATATGAAAACCGCTAAATTTACCCTTTACACCTGTGTATAGAAGTCAGAATGCAAAAAGGGGGGGACAGTGTCACTAAATATATATTTTTTTTTTCTCATATTAGCAGGTATTTTTGTAATATATTTTATACAAACTATTTTACTAGAAAGGAAAGTAAATCCCAAACAACATGTATAATACTGCAAGTATTAGAACATTGAGTAATGTTACTTAGGGGACTATAACCAATATTTTTGGTTCACAGATTTTCTTCCTGTCTGCTTGTTAGATCTACACCAAAATTGGCAGCTCTTCCCGCTATTGCATTAGTAGGAAGGTGTTAGTCAACAGGGGAGGTGAATAAGAAATCAGAACTCATTAGGAGTTATTTCTTTAGCCGTCACAGCCTTTAACCTCAGCCCAGCTGGATCAACGGAAGAGCAAGGCTGCCCATAAGCAACACCAGTACGTCTTATTCTAACTCTCAGAACTCTTATTTAACCCTCACATTTATTTGTTTTTACATTTCACAAGGATAGGAAAACAAAAGAAAATGTTTTTAATACTTGTGGTCACTTTTACATTATCTCAAATCCCATAATATTCTTATATTACCAAAATTATTTTAATAGAAATAATTTAGGTTCTGTTTTCTGTCAATGAAGAAACAATAGGCTGTTGTGACAAGAATAATCACAATATAAACCATTAACAGGTCCCCTCCACACTGCACAAGTAGCATTAACAGTATGTACTCTGCTGATGGAGTCGGGGAAAGCAGTAGTGGGGAATATGTTTTTGCCTTTGTTCTAACAATTGTTGTTTATTGTGGGCACTGCATCCCTTCTGGAAGGATCAACTTGGAATGTAGGCTGCTCAGTAGGAAAGTACTTTCCTCCAGTGGACAAGTAGGCCCTCACACTAGGAAGATCATTTAGGATAGTATGTCTTTAGAACAGATCAATTGTTAACTTATGCACATAGTAGAAAAGGTAGGGAGAAGATTGGAGGAGAAGTTACAGTTATGTACCTCTAAGAATTCTAGGATGTATCCAAGGCCCCTTGTGCTAAGATATTGTACCAAAATACAGTCATAGTTGAATAAAGAAGGTGGTTTGATGGAAGCGTTGCTAAGGTCTTAAAAGATCAGGAGCACAAGACCCCATGCACATGCACACACAAATATTTCTATGCATTGGTACCAAATAATACTACTTTATAGGGGTTGTCTGGCATAAAATACAAATTTACGCTGCTTCTGGGTTTGCTTGGGGCACATCAGAGCGAGTATTCTTACCTATAGATACCTAGAATTATTAGGCTTGTGCATGGACACAAGCATTAAAGGACAACTCCCACGAGACCCCCCCCCCCAAAAAAAAAACAAAAAAAAAAAACACAGACACCATACTCACCATCCCTCCGGTGACAATCGCCACTCGATTCGCCCGCCGTCCGCCTCTCCGTCGCCGCCGTCCAGCGATGGCTCTGACTTTCGGGTCCAGGGGATGGAAAAGGCTGCCAGTGCGCTTGCGCACCAGCAGCCTTTTCATTGGCTGGAGCACATCACATGGCTTCCAGAAAGCTCATGTGATGCGCTCCAACCAATGAAAAGGCTGCTGGTGTGCATATGCACCAGCAGCCTTTTCCATTCCATTCACTTTCTATGAAGACGCCGAGGAGGAAGAAGACCCGGACCGCCCCCCGGCTCTGACGTCTTCGTCACCAATAGGTGATAGGTAATGTATACATTCTCTAACTTCCGGGGGGGGGGGGGGGGGGGTCGGGGGTCCGAAAGTGGGTGAAGGGGGCCAGAGCGGGTATTTAACCACATTACAAAGTTATATAACTTTGTAATGTGTGTTAAATAAGCTAAAAATTATTTTTTGTGGGAGTTGTCCTTTAAAGTAACTAGAGTTAAAGAGGTTATGAGCATGAAGAAAACTAGGTCTATACTGCTCCATTATGTTAAATTAAACATTTTAAATATAAAAACATTCCTTAAAATTTGTCAGGCATGGGATAGCAGTATAACAGCAGCCTGGAGCCTCTGCTTAATGCCACTGGTTGAGCACAATCATTCCTGGATATTGGGATTAAGGTCTACGTGACTCCCCCATTTGATGAGTTGAGGAGTCCTTACCCCAGGATTCATCTTCTACCATTATTGATGATTCGGAGATGCTTCTTTAGCACTATACTTTTCCCTTTGTCTCTGGATCGCTATAATATAAAGTCACACAGAATGTTGCATGATGGAATCACTTTGGGATAATTAGGCCGGTTCTGTCAAGTGAAAAGCTGAGCACAGAAGTCTCTCCAGGATCACAATTATGCAGCCGATTCTTACTGTGCTGAAATAAATCAATATGAAACCAAAACACTCATTAAAACAATTATTACAGGATATTTTATATTGTTTGCTTGAGATGATTAATTTGGAAAATGTGTAAACTTTTATTTATTAACATATCAATCCCTTAAGGACACAGCCTAGTTTGGGCCTTAAAGTGTAACTGTGCTTTTCTTTCTTTTTTTTCTGTAGTCTGTAGTAGAAGCTGCAATAATAAACTTTGTAGTATATCCTATTATAGAAAAATTCTATTTTTTTAAATTTAGTACTGAGTGTCCAAATACAGATAATTCCGAATTAGTCTTTACAGGGATTTTCTAGCACAAGACCATTGAAGCCAATGACTGGCTTCAGTAATGGCTATTTGAGCATGTCATCATAGCAACCGTTTAAATAAAGCTAGGAAGGTGGACTGGAACAACAGCAATGGGACAGGGAGGATTAAAGGGGTACTTGAGATTTTTTTTCTTTTTTTTTAATCAGCTGATTATACAGATTTGTAAATGACTTCTAATGACTTTTAAAAATCTCAAGCCTCACAGTCCTTACAGCTGCTGTATGCCATGCAGGAAGTGGTGTACTCTTTCCAGCCTGACATGGTGCTCTCTGCTGCCACCTCTGTCCGTGTCAGGAACTCTCCAGAGCAGTAGCAAATTCCCATAGAAAACCTCAGTGCTCTGGACAGTTCCTGAAAGAGACAGAGGTGGCAGTAAAGAGCACTGTGTCAGACTGGAAAGAATACATCCCCTCCTGCAGGAAGTGGTGAAATTTATAAACCTTTATAACTTTCTCTCACCGGTTGCTTTGAAACAAATATATATTTTTTTCTGATTAATCATTTAGGCTAGTGAGTATAGGTTCTTTTTTAGCACAATAGTGTAAATAATGAACATAAGTTGAAAACCCCCTTTAAAATCAATTGTTCTCTTATGTCAGTCCTGCTTTCCAGAACATTCCTGTTAAATTACATTCACTATGTTATATTGTTACTTCTAGTGGCTTTTAACAATATTGCGTTGCAGTTGATATTTGGTCTGTCTGAACTGTGCGAGTAACGTATGATTAATATTGTCAAAAGGTTAAGAGAAGAGTACTGTTGCATTTTGTGAGATTTTATTTCAGATCTTATTGGATTCGTGAAAACTGGACTTTGCAAACTTTCCACTTGTTGTCGCCAAAACCTGCAGATCAGTATTTTTACTGGTCCCAGACAGCCAGAAGAAAACATATCATGGAACTGGAGAGATGTTAGACTGGCCCATAAATCAGAGTATATCTTTTTACACATTTAACACATCCCAGAAGTAGCAGTTCAGCAAGGAAGACAAGCGTGGGTGTAAATTGTTTCTCTGTTACCGCTATACAGAAATGATATCCTAAGGAAGTATCACATTTAGCCATTCATTAATTAATGTCACGTACTATCCAGTCTTTGTGAGTAAAAATAGAACAAATTCAGACTTTTAACTTTATAGTCTGGCTTCAATTTCAACTTTTGTTTTAAAGGAGACGTACGGTGAAAATTTTTATGAAAGTATTGCATTGCCCCCCAAAAGTTATACAAACTACCGATATACACTTATTACGGGAAATGCTTATAATGTGCTTTTATCCCTGCATTAAGGCTTCACTTACTGGATAAAATAGTGATGTCACGACCCGACTCCCAGAGCTGTGTGGGCTGTGGCTGCTGGAGAGGATGATGGCAGAGGGATGCTCAGTGTCCCTCCAGTGCCCTGTGTCCCTCAGTGTCCCCTGCCATCATCCTCTCCAGCAGCCACAGCCTGCACAGCTCTGGGAGTCGGGTCATGACATCACCATTTTATCCAGGAAGTGAGTGCAGTAAGTGCAGGGAAAAAAGCACTTTATAAGCATTTCCCGTAATAAGTATATATTGGGGATTTGTATTAGCTTTGGGGGGCAATACAATACTTTAATAAAAATTTCCGCCAGACGTCTCCTTTAATTTTAACTGTTTTTTATACTGTCCAAAGAAGTCTACTGTATGTGAAGATAAGCAACTTTGCAAACAGTCCTGATTGAAAATCTTTTTATCATCTTGTGTCTGATGCATGTATCAAATCCATAGCATCCTGTTTCAGTTGGGTGATAGTAAAACAACAACAGTTCTGAACCATGTAGGGATTCATCTAATTGTTCTCCTAAAAACAACTTTTAATCCTACAGCGCTGTGTCTAACGGCCGGGGCTTATATTTGTATATGCATTAGGCTGGTACTGCCTCTCCGTCCTTTCTCCCCACCCTCCTCATCATTAGAAAAGATCCAGGAACATTTACTGCTGTTTGAGCTTTGCACAGGTGTCTTAACGATCCAGCCCATGTTCATTATACACACAGGTGGGGAATAGGAGACAATCTGCCTGGGATTCCTAATGATGAGGAGGGTGGGGAGGAGGGACAGAGAGGTTGTGCCAGCCTAATGCATATACAAATGTAAGCCCCGGCCGTTAGACACAGCGCTGTAGGAATAAAAGTACATTTTTAGCACAATAACTGCATCATCTGCCGAACGGACCCCAGGACAGATCTTGGATTAAAAGCAGCTATCCGAAGGTACAAGTGGTTTGGGGGGGGGTTCAGATTGTGGGTACAGAGTCACTTTAACTGAAGCTCACTGTAGCAATGAAGATGATAGCAGGTACATGTGTACCGTCTATATTTCCCATTTTATTTAACTTCACTTTCATCAACTAAAGGGGCATAATAGGTGTTATGATTAGAGATGAACAAATTTACATAACAAATTAAGTGAAACGCTTTGTTTACTCAGCAGTCGATTTATAAGCCGTCTGCCTTTGATTTCCATGCCACTCCCTGACGCTCAGCCTTGGCTCCCTAGGAAAGGTGGAACTATTCCTGGGAAACTGAGAAAAGTTTGGATCCAGCTTGCACTGGCACCCAGGGTAGAGCAGCAGGGAGCAGCATGGAGATCAAAGGCAGCCGGCGTATAAGTCGACTGCTGAGCAAAGAAAGCGTTTCGCTTAGTTATGATACAGTCACTTCACAATCCAAACTCCAGTTATTGTCATGAGTAATTTTGACATGAATATGACATACTGTACCCATTTACAGTGGGCAGTTAAGGCATTTCCTATTTATGTCTTACACACCTGATCTCTGCACAGTGAGCTCCCCCTGGAGGTGGCTTTAGGCAAACATTATTTTATCATGTATGTCTATAGTTTTGTGAAAGGAAACACAGGACTTGCAGCTCTGGATCAGATAACCAGGGCTTCTTACCTTCCACTAGTTACAATAAGTCAGCATCACTGCTCCTTCTTAGAAAACTTATTCAGTTAAACATAGATAAATGTCAAGAAATGCTGACGTTCTAGAGCAGTGATTTTCAACCTTTTTTGAGCCGCGGCACACTTTTTATACTTAAAAAATCCCGGGGCACACCACCAACCAAAATGGCACAAAATGACACTAAAACAGTACATATTATACATATAGTTAATAATATAGATTCTAAATGTATTTATACTCACTCAGTGTGAAACCTGGGCCTGTTTTCTTCTCCCCCCTGTGCTTCTCTCCACCATACTTCTCCCCCCTGCTTCTCTCCACCATACTTCTCCCCCCTCCTTCTCTCCTGTGCTTCTCTCCCCCATCCCCAGGTTTCTCTCCCCCATTCCCATGTTTCTCTCCCCCCTGCTTATCTCCCCTGTTTCTCCCCCATCCCCAGGTTTCTCTCCCCCATTGTTTTCTCCTGTTTCACAGGGGCACCATAGTTTGGGGAACTTTCCCTGCGGCACACCCGACCATGTGTCGTGGCACACTAGTGTGCCACGGCACACTGGTTGAAAATCACTGTTCTAGAGAGTTCAGATAACAATCGTCTAAATCTTGGACTAAGAACTGTTGACAAATTTTATTTTGATAAATTTGGGATTAATCAAAGGCAGCAGACAGTCATTCCATGCTGCCGGCGAAGATCTGTGTGCATCCTTTCCAAGCCTTTTCTGGGAATTATACTCTGTATGACCGCAAAAGTGAAGAAAATATCTTAGGAATATACAATATTTCCTGTTAGTTCTGTTACATTTTATTAAGTTTTGAGACAAAACATTAAATGTGTTTTCTGGAAGGAGTGCAGTCATGGCAGACACAGAATGAGATACAGAGAATGGAGACTCAGTGGATTGTTTGTTAAAGTCATAGAGCAGCAGAGTGTGTGGCATTCAGTGGGCATGTTCAGTTAAAGAATCCTATGTCCACCCAGCTTCTGGGGATGCCCTGCTTACTTTAAAGGGGCACTCTGGAGGAAAAAAAATATTTTCAAATCAACCGGTATCATAAAGTTATAAAGATTTGTAGATTATTTCTAAAAATCTCAAGTCTTCCAGTACTTATCAGCTGCTGCATTTCATACAGGAAGTGGTGTGTTGTTTCAAATTCCAGTGCTCTCTGCTGCCACTTCTGTCCATGACAGGAACTTTCAAAAGCAGGAGAGGTTTTCTATAAGGATTTGTTACTGCTCTGGGCAGCCCCTGTCATTGACAAAAGGAGGCATCAGTGAGCACTGTCAGACTGTAAAGAATACACCACTTCCTGCAGGACATACAGCTACTGGATTTTTAAATAGAAGTAATTTACAAATCTGTATAACTTTCCAATACCCGTTGATTAAAAAATGTAGTTTCTTTTCAGTAGTACACCTTTAATCCCCCCTGTCCCATTGCTGTTGTTCCAGTCCACCTGTTCCGGGGTGGTTCTGAAGGCACATCCAACCAAAAAAATACACAATAAATAACAGACTTTTCTACATGAACAGGTGAAGAAAAATGTCTTATTGCAAAAAACGACAGAAAAATTGCTACCAGTCGACCCCTAAAGACCTAAGTGGTACTTCGTCCCAAAGACTCCCAAAAGCCTGAAGGAGCCACCAGGGAGACCTATTGTCTTAGGTATGGGATCAGTAACTGAGCATCGCTCAAGATATCTAGACTGGATATTGAGACCTCTGCTAGAGGGAATTCCTTCTTATTGTAAAGACACCACTATGTTCCTAAACATCCTGGACCAAAAAGAATGGGAAAGCCACTGGAACTTAGCCTCCATTAATCTGGAAAGTCTTTACAGACACATTCCACAGGACGAAAGGGGTCCAGGTAATAAAATCATTTTTGATATCAGCGAATAAGTCAGAAGAATATATTTAATTTGTATGTGATGCATTGGAATTTGTACTCACTAACAATTGTCCTGGTACACACAGAGAATGGGGACAGCGATGGGGACCCCGGTATCTTGCACATTTGCTGATCTTTTTCTGGCAGCCTTTGAAGAGCATTTCATATATACGGAATCCCTTCATCAACAGTATTGTGCAGTGATTGTCCTAAAAAACTGCTTTGAGGCTATGTTCACACAGCGTATGCTTCCGGCCGAAGTGCGAACCCCGAATATTCGCCCGTAGTTTTGAGGTTAATGCGTACGCTGGAAAGTATACGATACACGCCCGCACAGTGCACACTACGTATGAGCTTACGGCCGGATCGTATACGGCGCCGTGAAAAATGAACAAGACCATTGTCTGAGGACAGAAATGTTGAAACTCACGGCCGTGGATTTCCATGCGGTCCCGTACGGAGTACTTATTTCAGCCAAATTGAACTTGATTTTTCGATCCAAAAGGTTCTGTGTGGTTTATGGGGCTGGGAGAAGATTTCCAAGTAAATGACCTGCCTCAGATCGCTTTGAAACAAGCTAGGGAAGCATAACTGTACTACGGGCGTATATTCGCGGTTCGTACGCATCCGGCTGCATGTCTATTTTTCCCACGCCGTAGTTTCAGCCGCACATGTACGGCGGCGTACGAAATGCGTCCGGACTCGTACGCAGTGTGAACATAGCCTTAAACTTGCAGCCCTGTGTCAGATTGTTGTGGCCTAGAGTGTCTGTGCATTAGGCTTGCACCGCCTTTCCGTCCCTCCTCCCCACCTTCTTCATAATTAGGAATGCTCCAGGCAGGTTTTCTCGTATTCACATATGCTGGATCGTTAAAGGGGTATTCCGGGCGGGGGTTATTTTTTTATTTTTTTTTCTCTTCTCAAGTCCCCTAGGGACCTTTCATAAACAATCATTACATTGCAAATACTGATCTATGTAATAATATAGTATTGCATAGATCAGTGAGATTGATGCTCCGCTAATAGAGTTTGGCTGAGCCAGACTTTATCAGCAGAAACTCTTTGGCAGCATTGAAAGGTAAGTATTGACCCTCTGCTTGCTAAGAAGCCCATCATGACCCCACAGTCATGTTGCAGGGGTACAGAACGGACATCTGACAGGTGTGGTAGCTGTCATTCAATGGTATGATCACATTACATGGCAGCACTAAAATGTTTAAATCACTGCCACCGTTGGGATCCCCAATGTCAGTCAATAGCTCCAGGGGTCTGCTACACATAGCAATCAACTCTCAATGTCTATGGAATGGGTTCAGCTACTAAACCTGCTCAATTCACCCCTTCATGTCAGCCAACTTAAATATACGTATAGTTGGCATATACTCCATGTTTTCAGTTATAGTCGGATAAACCTAGAGAGAGATCCATTTACTATTTTGCCTCATTGCCTTTTTACCTGATGCACTGATTCACTTGTCAAATATCACAATTTGTTGACTTTCAGGTGATCATAACATTTGATAGCCAGGAAGTAAAGGAAATCAACAACAATACAGTATTTTATATTTTTATTATAATTGATAACAATGATATTTATTGATAACACAAAATCAAATACAATTTTTTTTTTTCCAACAAGACATTAGACATTACTGCAGGTACACAAGACATTACTGCAGGTATGGGGAACCTTGGCTCCCTAGCTGTTGCAAAACTACAACTCTTATCATGCCTGCACAGTCAAATCGTTATCTTGGGCTGTGCAGGCATGATGGGAGTTGTAGTTTTGCAAGAGTTTGAGAGCCAAGGTTCCCTAGCCCTACATTACAGCATAGTAGATGTTTTCACAACAAAGTGGTTAAAGCTACACAGAGCAGCGATGGGATCAAAAACAGCACCAAATAGCATATGTGGAAAATGTTGATGGATGTAGGTGCTATTTTGTAGGTAGAACTGCTGTAGGTAGGGCAGCCATAGATGAATAGATCTCATGGATGTATAATTTTGCTGCTTACTAGTAGTTTTACCAGTGGAACTATATAGGCATTAACATAAATAATACATTGGCGAACCTCATCCAACGCTTGGCACATTAGATGCTCTGTGTGACCCTACCTACCCTTAGATGGATGAAATTGAAAACCAGATGTGCAATCCCTTAAAGAAAGGTTTTGGAGCATCACTGTTGTTTGGGAAATCTTTTGACATATCATTATCGGTCTGCGTCTGAGTGTTCAGACCTTTAAAGATTAGGAGAAAGAGCCAGGAGAAGATGCGTGGCAGTCCGTCCTCTCCCGGCTCTGTGTTAGAAAAAAAAGAGTCTGGCTCATAATGTAAGTCTATGGAGCCTCACTTAATAGTCTCAAAACACAAGACTAGACAGATATCCCTCCGGGAAGGGCCCAGCCAAGACGTGGCTCCTGTAGGGAAACCACCAAAGCACCATATTAGGTGGCCCTATAAGTCAATGTAATGAGAAGGGAAAACCCAAGGCCAGGTATCCATCCACAGACAGCTGTTTCAGGGTGTTGCCCCTCATCAGTGTAGAGAAGGATTCTGGCTAGGTGGGAGCAAATTTGTGGATGTTTTTTTACAGAAGCACGTTAAAAATCTAAGTTCTTATACACGTGACTCCTCCCACTTTATTGAGCCGATCACACAGCTTACCTGGAACGATGAATATCTTTTTTGTACTATGGACATTACATCGCTATACACTGTTATTTATCAAGAATTGGGGATCAAGGCCACTGCTCAGTATTTAGCTGCCGATAGCGATGCCACAAGCACAGACTAACTTTCTTCTTGATAGCATCCGTTTCATACTACAGCATAATATTTTTCAGTTCAACCAGCAGATATACAGACAAGAGAAATGGACCGCGATGGGCAGTACTTTTGCGCCCAGTTATGCAAATCTTTTTGTGGGTGCATTTGAGGAGGAGGTCATCTATAAGAACCCTTTGTTTGCCAACTGTTCACTATATTGTCGTTATATAGATGATGTTTTTATTGTGTGGAAAGGTTCCAGGGAAGAACTTGGGTGTTTTGTAAAACGTATTAATATGAATGACTGGGGCCTAGCTTTTACTTCTAATATTTTTAGTAATTTTGCTGAGTTTTTAGATATTGTTTGTATATCATGAACAAGGTCATATTCTTACCAAGACTTATTTTAAACCTGTTGATAGCAATAGCTATTTGCACTACCAGAGTGCGCATTATGAAAAATGGCGGAATAATATACCTTTCGGACAGTTCCGCCGCATCAAGAGGAACTGTACCCGTCTCAGTGATTATAGGAAGCAAAGCAGAGTCTTGACCAAGAGGTTCCTATCTAAAGGATATCCACGCTCTCTAATAGACAGCTCACACTTTCGCAAGCCCAGTGTTTATTGCCAGGCATGAAACACGAGCAGGATAATGACAAACCTAAAACATTTGAATCCAATTTCATAACCACCTATACCAGTGACAATAAGGAGATTAAATCCATTTTGTCCAAACACTGGTCTATTTTGAAATTGGATCTTTGTTTCAAGGGGATATTGCCTGCACAACCGAGAATTAGGTTTAGGAAGGCCCGGTCCCTTAAGAGCATTGTGGCTCCGAGTAACCTAAAGAAGAAGAGGGTTGTCACTAACCCCTCTTCTCCTTCTACGTCTTTTTCCTCCATTTCCATCAAACCTGGTTGCTATAAGTGTGGTATCAGTAGATGTAAATGCTGCTCAAGTATTCCACATAGGACTACTAAGTTTTGTTCCAGGGCCATCGGTGAAGAATTTTACTGTTAAAACATTCCTGTCATGTGGTTCATCCTATGTTATTTATTTGCTAGAATGCAAATGCGGCATACAATATGTCGGCCGTACAATGCAGGCCCTGAGGGCTAGAATCAATAAGCACCGCTCAAATGTAGAAAAGGGTTTTTTACTTCACAGTGTTTCCCGCCATGCCCTTAGCTGTTATGGGTGTAATTTCTCCTCATTCACTGTCCTCCCTATTGAGTAGATCTCGGCAGGGGGCCAGCGCTTTCAGAGACTTAAGAGGAGAACGAATACATTGAACATGTGTAGTATCAATTCATCTATCTATTCATTCATTTATGCATCATCATTTCTTCATCATTCAATATTTATTCATTCATTTATTTTATCATTTATCCACAATATGACCTTCTTGTTTAGTCCAGATATGTGTGTGTGTGTATATATATATATATATATATATATATATATATGTGTGTGTGTGTGTGTGTTTATTCATTTGTATTTATGTGTATGTGTGTGTATGTATATGTATGTATATGGATCTGTATGTATGTGTATGTGTCACGGCCGCAGCGGCTTCCCGCGTCCCGCGACCGCCTCCTGTCCCGTGCAGCCGCCGGGGTCCTTGTGTAGGGACCCGGCGCTGCTGCTTCGGCCCCTGGGGCGCCTCACCTCTCCTCCGTGCATGTCGCGGTCTGTGCCGGCTGGCGCGCGCGTCCCCGCCTCCTAGGGCGCGCGCGCGCCGGCTGTCTCAGATTTAAAGGGGCAGTGCGCTCCTAATTGGTTAGTGGCACCAATCACTCCCCTATAAATCCCAGCATGCCCTGTCCTTAGGGTTGGAGCCTCTACATGCTTCCCATAGCGTTGGCCCAGCTCCCTGTTGTTCCTGTGTCCTATTCCGCTACCTGGTCCCAAGTCCCTGTTCCTGAGTCCTATCCGTTACCTGGTCCCAAGTCCCTGTTCCTGAGTCCTATCCGTTACCTGGTCCCAAGTCCCTGTTCCTGGTTCCTGTTCCCTTGTCACTCCATCTGTTCCCGTGTTCAGCCTGTCACGTGCGCTCTCACCTGCAGACCATTGCCTGTGCCATCTCCTGCCACGCCTCGCCTGCCGACACCAGCAACCAAGCCAGGGGTAGCGACCTGGGGGTCGCCTGCCGCAGCAAGTCCATCCCGCCTTGCGGCGGGCTCTGGTGAAAACCAGCGGCCCCTTAGACTCCGCCCCCTGGTGAGGTTAGTGCCATCGCTGGTGACGGTCCAGTGGATCCACTACTCCAGGCGTTACAGTATGTGAATATATGTGTGTATGTATATGTCTGTGCATTCCTTCTTTATTTCATTTTCTTTCATTCTTCATTATTATTATTTTTTTATAATTATATTTTTTTTCTATTCTTTTTATTGTTTCTCATTATCTTCTTTTTCTCCAGTCCTATCTTGTATATTTCTTATATGTGTGTTTTATTCATCTCTATTATTCTATCACTTTACTATTATTCCCTTATTCATCCAATCAGAACATTACATGTATGTATGTTTATATATGTATATGTATGTGTATGTTTATATATATATTTTTTTTAAACTGTAAATTTTTATTAAAGTTTTTTCACAAGGATTTTCACAGACAAATAAACGAACCAGTCTGACCATAAACTAAAAGTCAGCGTAGAGTTATACATAACGGTTTCAGCATGCTTGATATGAAGTATCAAAGGAGACACAGCAAACAAGTGGTATACACCAACCAAGGAACGTAACATCTCATAACCAACGTAATACTCCGACTGAAGAGTACAGAGGCAGACCACATAGAACAGAACAGAAAGGACAACACAAAACAATGGGGAAATAAGGCGGAAAAATAAGGGGAGGGGGAGGAGGGGGTGGTGGGGGGGGGTAAGGGTCAGCCCAAGGCCTCTACACTCCGCTATCTGAAACACTGACCAAATGGACTCAAACTGGGCCATCTTATTATTCAGAGACGCTGTCAATTTCTCCAGGGACCTCAACTCAGCAATCCTAGCCTTAAGACTACTCAATGAGTGAGGAATAGTTTGTTTCCACCCTCTGGCTATTAATGACTTGGATGCAGTCAGAATCACTAGAAGTAACTTTGCAGGTTTCTTCCCCAGCTTTTTTGGAAACAAATTAAGGAGGCATATTGCCGGGTCCAAAGGATTATCAGTCGTTTATATTTTTATTCTTATAATATTACAAATATTCATTTAGGTTTCCTGAGTTTATTCCATTCATCTTACTGTATGCATTCATCCCGGTTATATTGGTTTATTTCTCAGTTCATATCCTACTGGTATTATATACACTCAGAGGAGCTCTGGCTCCACCTGCTTTCAACTCTGCTACAGTGTAGTAGCGCTCCTGTAGGTATTGAGTAACACAGCATGGGGCTGCACTTACATAGCCTGATCTTTTCACATTCCAGAGGAGTTCTTGCTCCGCCCCTTTACAACTCCACTATGGTATACTAGCGATCCTGCAGATAGTGTGTTATAAGGCACAGTGCCTCACTCACACAGCCACACTTTCTCATTACATGGCTGCAGGGGCGGATTAACTTTACCCTAGGCCCCGGGCTGTTCACCAAGCCTGGGACCCCCCACCCAGACAAATGCCAGAAGGGCCGATGGCCTCCGGGGGCCGGTCCCGTGCTCCTACTGACCTGGTGACTGCAGTAGGGAAAAGGAGTCACCGGGCCATGTGGAAGACGGGACCGGCCCCACATCGCTCCGTCAGGCCCCCGTATGAAGCGTGGCTGCCGGGGTTGTGGCGTCCTATCCCCGGCAGCGTGCGCATCATAGAGCTCTCTGGGCGCCTGTAACTTGTGGTACAGGAGCGCATGTTAGAGACGCTCGCTGTGCCGGAAGTCCCAGGGAGCTCTATGATGCGTGCGCTGCCGGGCATAGGACGCCACAACCCCGGCAGCCACGCTTCATACGGGGGCCTGACTAGAAGGACAGAGGATCGACGGGGGAGGGCATTGTTAGGTGAGTTTTGTGATTTTTTATTTGCAGGGAGGAAAGAGGGGGCCATCTCTAAAGGGGGGGGGCATCTATAAGAGGGGACCATCTATAAAGGAGAGGGGGGCAACTATAAGAGGGGGCTATCTATATCTATAAAGGAGGTGGGAAAGAGGGGGGCATCTCTAAAGGAGGGGGGCATCTATAAGAGGGGGATATCTATATCTATAAAGGAGGGGGAAGAGGGGGGCATCTATAAAGGAGGGGGCATCTATAAAAGAGGGGGGCTATCTATAAAAGGAGGGGGGCATCTATAAAGGAGGGAAGAGAGGGGGCCATCTATAAGAGGGGGGGAGAGGGGGGTCATCTATAAGAGGGGGCCATCTATAAAGGGGGGGACAACATAGGGGGAGAACGGGCCATCTATGAGGGGGAAGAGAGAGGGCCATCTATAAGGGGACAACATAGAGATGTGCAGTTTGTAGAGAGATGAGGATGGTACCAGAGTGTGGAGCCTAATATGTTTGTCTGGCAGATTCTGTGGATTCATAGCTCGTCGAAGTTCTCATAACGGCCCAGGGCAGAAGTAGCAGAAAATGAAAAGGGAAGAACTCCGATCAGAGAAGACGTCCCCTGTGAGTCACTTGATGTAACTGCACTGTAATGTGTATGGGAGCTGGATCTACCTCTATATAACTGTATAAGGTGATATTGGTCTTTTTAAAGTGGATTTTATTCAGTAGCAGTGGTGACATTAGTCAGCATGTGGTGGTATTAGTCAGCATGCGGTGGTATTAGTCAGAATCTGGTGGTAGTCAGTATGTGGTGGTATTAGTCAGTATGCGGTGGTAGTAGTCAGTATGTGGTGGTATTAGTATGTGGTGGTATTAGTCAGAATGTGGTGGTATTAGTCAGTATGTTGTAGTATTAGTCAGAATGTCGTGGTATTAGTCAGAATGTCGTGGTATTAGTCAGAATGCGGTGATGGTGTTAAACTCAGCACGGTGACCGGGGCCGGAAGCAGTCTGTCTCTGTACTAGTGTGGTGGTTACAACCTGTAGCGCTCCTGCAGGTATTGAGCAACACAGCATGGGGCTGCACTTACATAGCCTGATCTTTTCACATCCCAGAGGAGTTCTTGCTCCGCCCCTTTACAACTCCACTATGGTATACTAGCGATCCTGCAGATAGTGTGTGATAAGGCACAGTGCCTCACTCACACAGCCACACTTTCTTATTACATGGCTTCAGGGGCGGATTAACTTTACCCTAGGCCCCGGGCTGTTCACCAAGCCTGGGACCCCCCACCCAGGCAAATGCCAGAAGGGCCGATGGCCTTCGGGGGCCGGTCCCGTGCTCCTACTGACCTGGTGACTGGAGTCAAAGGAGGGAAAAGGAGTCACCGGGCCATGTGGAAGACGGGACCGGCCCCACATCGCTCCGTCAGGCCCCCGTATGAAGCGCGGCTGCCGGGGTTGTGGCGTCCTATCCCCGGCAGCGTGTGCATCATAGAGCTCTCTGTGCGCCTGTAACTTGTGGTACAGGAGCGCATGTTAGAGACGCTCGCTGTGCCGGAAGTCCCAGGGGGCTCTATGATGCGTATCATACGGGGGCCTGACTAGAAGGAGAGAAGATCGACGGGGGAGGGCATTGTTAGGTGAGTTGTGTGCTTTTTTATTTTTTATTTGCAGGGAGGAAAGAGGGGGCCATCTATAAAGGGGGGGGCATCTATAAGAGGGGACCATCTATAAAGGAGAGGGGGGCAACTATAAGAGGGGGCTATCTATATCTATAAAGGAGGTGGGGAAGAGGGGGGCATCTATATCTATAAAGGAGGTGGGGAAGAGGGGGGCATCTATAAGAAGGGGCTATCTATAAAGGAGGGGGGCATCTATAAGAGGGGGCTATCTATATCTATAAAGGAGGGGAGAAGAGGGGGGCATCTATAAAGGAGGGGGCATCTATAATAGGGGGCTATCTATAAAAGAGGGGGGGCATCTATAAGAGGGGGCTATCTATAAAGGAGGGGGCCATCTATTAAGGGGGGGCATCTATAAGAGGGGGCCAGGTATAAAGGAGGGGGAGAGAGGGGGGGCATCTATAAGAGGGGGGGAGAGGGGGCCATCTATAAAGGGGGGACCACATAGGGGGAGAAGGGGCCATCTAGGAGGGGGCCTATAAGGGGACAACATAGAGATGTGCAGTTTGTAGAGAGATGAGGATGGTGCCAGAGTGTGGAGCCTAATATGTTTGTCTGGCAGATTCTGTGGATTTGTGGCTCGTAGAAGTTCTCATAACGGCCCAGGGCAGAAGAAGAAGAAAATGAAAAGGGAAGAACTCCGATCAGAGAAGACGTCCCCTGTGAGTCACTAGATGTAACTGCACTGTAATGTGTATGGGAGCTGGATCTACCTCTATATAACTGTATAAGGTGATATTGGTCTTTTTAAAGTGGATTTTATTCAGTAGCAGTGGTGACATTAGTTAGCATGTGGTGGTATTAGTCAGAATACGGTGGTAGTCAGTATGTGGTGGTATTAGTCAGTATGCGGTGGTAGTAGTCAGTATGTGGTGGTATTAGTATGTGGTGGTATTAGTCAGTATGCGGTTACATTAGTCAGAATGTGGTGGTATTAGTCAGTATGTTGTGGTATTAGTCAGAATGCGGTGGTTTTAGTCAGTATGTGGTGATGGTGTTAAACTCAGCACGGTGACCGGGGCCGGAAGCAGTCTGTCTCTGTACACTGTGTAGTGGTGACGACCTGTAACTGCAGCTCAGCTACACAGTACAGAGACAGAAGCTTCTGACCCCATTTACTGTGTTATTATCTGTAATTCCAGTCATGGCCGTGATGATACAACATGTAGCCGTGCTGCGCTCACAACATCATCTCGTAACTTATCACCGTGCGGCGAGTGGGCCTGTGTGCTCGGAAATGCCAGGGCTGATTTTCAGTCCCAGTCTGGCCCTGACCTTGGTCACTCACTGCCTCTATAATCAGGGGGTTTCAGTTGATTGTTTAGATGCAGGGAGTGACTTGGGTGACAGGAGTGTGCAGTAGCAGTGCAGCCCCTCTCCTCTTCTCTCCCCTGGCCTCCCCTCTGCTCTATGTGGTGTTGCTGCAAACAGTGCAGCCTACAGACCTTGAGCAGCTGGAGTGTGAACTATCCCTGGTGTCTTCTTGTACAAAAATTAAATCTGTGTATGTATGTCTGAGTGTAAACATAAAGTATACGAGTCTGTGTGTATGCATAATGTATTTAAATCTTAGTCTATTGCGCATGGGCACCAAGTATGTATGCGAGTATTGTGCATTGTCTGTGCGTGCCCTATCTATATATGCAATGTACATTTCCTCCTCTGCCACAGCTTTAGCTGAATATATGTGTATCATTAACCCCCTTATAAACCGTGCCAATGCCTCCCAATAAACAGTCACTGCCACCCCAGATAAATTGTGCCACTGTCCCTCTAAATCAGTGTTTGCCAACCAGTGGCTCAACAGCTGTTACCAAAATGCAACTCCCATCATGTCCTGCCAGTAGTGCATGATGGAAGTTGTAGTTTTGCAGCAACAGGAGAGTGAGTCACTTGTTGGAGAACACTGAACTAAATAAACTCTCCTCCTAAATCTGTGTTTCCAAATCAGTTGCTTTTCAGCAATGTATTTTTGCATCAATTGGAGAGTCACATGGTCTCTAAACAGTTCACAAAACAATGCCCCCCCCCCCCCCCTTCCTCTTTGTACATTTACCAATCTCCTAGCATCGGGAGCTGCTCTGGCCTCTAATCAGGTCTGGCCAGAGCAGAAAGTCTGCATCACAGAAGAGACGCTGGCCGGGCAGGGAGGTGAATGGGCCCCTAGGGTTGCTGTGGTCCCTGGCACTTGCCCAGGCAAGCCGGGTGCTGACGCAAGCCCTAGGCCAAAAGCAGAAAGCACCCGGCCTATAAGGTGCAAGACGTTAAAGGGGTTCTCCAGTCTGCGTCTTTGGATCTTTCTCACTTCCAGGTTCCAGTGAAGTGAATGGGGGAGGAAATGCTACTGGTGCGCATGTGCATCAGCAGCCTTTTCATTGGCTGGGTTGCAACACATGGCTTCTAGCTTGCTGAGCCAATCAGGGCTGAGCAAGCTGGAAGCCATATGATGTGCTCCAGTCAATGAAAAGGCTGCCGGTGCGCAAGTGCACCAATAGCCTTTTCTCTCCCTTTGATTTCTACAGGAAAATGCAGAGGAGAAGGAAGACCAGGTGTCCCCCCCCCCTGCTCTGACAACATGGACACAAGATGGCACCAGGAGAAGAGGATGTGGTCAACAGTTATTAGGTATGTATGCTTTCTTTCACTTCTGGGGGAATCTGGGGTGGGCGAGGGGGAAACGGGGCCAGATAGCTTATTAACATACATTACAATAACTTTGTACTGTGTGTTAATAAGAAGCTTATTAACATACATTACAATAACTTTGTACTGTGTGTTAATAAGAATAAAAACATTAATCGCCAGAGTTGTCCTTTAAGCTCCATTTATTACGATGGAACTTAGCTACAAAACCACACCCAACCTGGAGACAAGAGTGGTGCTGTCTCTCGAGGAAAGTAGCCATGTTTTTCTGGTAATATGACAGGAGTCCCAGCTCTGTATGCATTTCCCCCTCAAAAGCAGAATGTGTGCTGATTTGTTGCATGTTCTATTCTTTAGCTGGGCCATACAGTTAGCCAGTTAGGAGTTAAGTGGCAATGCTGTGCATCACCATCTAACTCCTTTGGTGCTAGACAGTAAAGAAACATTTTGTCTGTGTCTTGGCATCTTCATTTGCGTTGTAGTGTCTGGGGATCACCTAATGGTCCTTATCGGCTGCCGTGCAGAGGAAGATGCCATTCCAGGAAATAGGCAGGAGTGTGGAGGGCTGAGCAGGAGGCATACATTATAAACATAGTTTGCCCAATGTCCAGTTTTTCCAGAAATGGTTAAGCGGGGCTGGACACTAAGCAGCGAACTGTATATATTGCTGCTTACTATTCCCAACTCGCTAGACATCTTTACAGAGACTACCTTGTTGAGGTGGCAGGCTTTAAATCTTTTGGTCAAAGCAAAATAAAAGAGCATTCCAGTAATTAAAAATTATTCCCAACACAGCCACTGGTGGCAGCAGAGGGCCATGTCACCCCTTATTGCTGCCACTAAGTAAATAACTATTTACAATTTCTTTAATAATTTTACATGATAAAGTTATATAACTTTATTAAAGAAGTGTTTAAAAAAAAACAGTCACCAAAATATCCCTTTAATAAGTAAGTGACACAGTGCAAGTTAAAAACTAGTAAGTGGGGGCGGTCTGGGCACTTTGACCGTATGGGGCCCCACATTTCTTGATGGCAGCCCTGGATGTATCTACTAGAGCCAGCCCGACAAATGTCTAACAGCTTAAGGGTACAAACACACACATCGTATACGCAGCAGATCTGCAGCAGATTTGATGGTGCAGATTTGATGCTGTGTTCAGTTATTTAGATCTAATCTGCTGCGTATCGCAGCAAAAAATACGCTGCGTATACGGTGTGTGTGTGTTTGTACCCTAAATGTTTCTAATTTTGCTACTTTCTTATCCCTCTGCAAAAGTTAGTGTTGCCCCTTAACTGTTCACTTAGCAGAGCTGAACTAGCAGAGTCTGACATAAATTGCCACATATTACCACCATACTGGTACTCAACAATACCCAGTATATAGTACCAAGATCATCAACCATACCATTATACATGGGGAAAATATGGCCCCACCATGACTACTACTACCTCTTGTCAGAAAAAAAAATAAAAAAATCAAGACTGACCCTTTTCCGACTCCTGTGATGATGGGATTTTCTTCTTCTCCTCTTTTGCATGAATGTGAGTGATGAGTGACCTTATCGCATGTGCCAGTGATGAGGCACTGAAATTGCACTGTCCAACCATACAAACTATGTAGCTATATGTGTGTCTTTGCGGCAGTGGTGCTCGCTAGGCTGGGAATGCGGCCTTTCCCCACTGAAGACAAGTGCCTAGCTTTATCATTATCAAGGTCCTGATTGTTAGATATGTAAGTGAAAGCTGTAGTGTGCTGCATTATTTTAGCTATGGAATCACTCCATTAAAAAGTAAGCATTTCTCATAATAATTGAACATTGTCAATACTTCAGTTTGCCTCTAATGGTGGTTTTACACGGAGCGATAATTCGCCCAATCGCACGATTAACGATTTTGAATGAACGATTTTTTTTTTTATAACAATCGGCGTTTACACGGAACGATACATCGTACGGAATATTCGTTTTGCGATCGTTCTGCGATAGCTTAAGCCTATCTCACACAAAGGGGAAATCATTGAAAGAATGTTTACACTGAACAATCTGCAAATTTTTTGCGAACGATCGACGATTTGAGAACTTCTCGCTCGTCGCTTGATTGTTCGCTGCGTTTACACGTACGATTATCGTTCGAATTCGACCGTTATCGGGCAAATTCGAACGATACATTGTTCCGTATAAAACCACCATAACAAAGAACCTTACTTGCAACAGATTTCATTTCATGCCGACTTGCAAAAATTAAGTTCTACCACCCTCTAGTGGTAAATCCAATGACTAGCAAATGGTTAAGAGAACTCTGAGGATGATCAGTACTATTTATTATTTCTTCTTTGGCACCAATATATTCTACATTGCACAATGGCTTAAAAATAATCCCTTAATCTACGACTAGAAAAGGTTGCTTAAATCTTTGTGTCTCCTGAAAAAAACACAGTTTATTTGCATTTCATTACTTTTACCCGTACATATTGGTGATTGGAGGAAGAAATAAATGATGCACGAGAAATTACAGCAAATTCAGGGATATAATAGGAATACTAGGAGTGTAACATCTCTTCTTATCTTATTTAAAATATTTTCTTCCCAATTTATTGACATTTGGAAGACAGGTGACAATAAATATAGCAAGGAGGAATTCCAGCCCTCAGCACTTCAGGGGTTTGGGAACTTTGCTTGCAAGCCTCGTGTAAAGCCCCAGTGGTGCAGGCTGCAGGTGAGGGCAGGAAAGAATGTGGCAACTGAACTGAATATGGCACTGCCCCACTGCGCCTGCGACACTGGGCACTGGACAAAGTCGAAGCACTGTCCCCAATGTGACATCACCAGGGGGCGTGGATTAGGGTGCCGGACCAAGGTGGGCAGAGGGAACTCAACAGCTAAAGAGGCCCGCCTCTGTGACACTGTCCACAAATTAAAAGGTATTTTTACAATGTAAAGCATATACTCTTTTAGATGGTGTAAAGAACAAAAAATATAAGGGTGCCTTCACACTTACCGTATCGCAGCAGAAAATCCGCAGCAGATTTAACTAGATGAATGAACACAGCATTAAAAACGCACTGTCAAATCCGCTGCGGATCCGCAGCAGATTTGTAAGTGCCGATTTGATGCTGTGTTCATTCATTTAGTTAAATCTGCTGCGGATCTGCAGCGGATTTTCTGCTGCGATACGGTAGGTGTGAAGGCACCCTAAAAGAGGGTGTGACAATATCACTTTAAGGCCATGTTCACACTGCGTATGAGACCGGCCGTTCCGTGACACCGGCCGGGTCACGGAACGGCTGGTCTCAGCCCGGATCATCACGGCCGGTACTTAAGTACCCGCCGGATGATCTTTCCTCCATGGAGCTATGATGCGGGCCCATCAGCGCGCGCCCGCATCAGAGCTTCCCATAGCACAGAGTGAAGCGAGCGGCCGGAGCCGCTCGCTTCACTGTGTGAACTGACAGGTCCTTCTGCGGGCGGAATTCATTGAATTCCGTCCGCAAATAATGGACCTGTCAGTTGTTTGCGGCGCCGCATGGGAACCGGCCGCAGCGTATACGATGTGTGTACGCTCCGGCCGGGATCCCATAGCAAATAATGCTATGTTCCACCCCGCAAATCTACGGCTGTAGTTCTAGTGTGAACATACGTGAACGTAGTGTGAACATAGCCTATATGTATAAAATAGATTGTCTGTCACGGGGTATAGAGCATTGAATGAAAGTGACATTCAGTGAAGAAAGGAGATAATGCCAATCTTATAACTGTCTGATGTCGTTATAATGAAAAGGTGACGCCTGACTAAAACAATTACATTTTCTCACACCCCCATAATATTGGGTTACATGCCAGGTCAAAAAACAGGGACGATGGCACTCATGAATTCACATGAATTTGCACATGTCCAAACAGATATTTCAGACTATGGGGGAAATTTATCAAGGGCTTTGTGCCTATTTTTTGGTGAATAACTGGATTTTTCACCCATTTTGGTCTAAATTCTATTTATGAACCAGTATTCCACGAATATTATTTAGATGCAACTTTTTTTTTTAATCTACCTGTTTGGAGTATTCACCAAAAAGTTCACATAATCCAGGATTAGCTCCCAATTTATCATTTGCGACTTTTTAAAAAGTCACACAAACAGGTGCAGGCCTACGTCTGGTCAGTACCTATGGCTATGGCTGTATCCCAGGTGGTCCTCAGGCTTTATCCACCCTCTCCACGGAGCGGGCAGACAGTGGGAATCAGAAACCGAGAGTTCAGGTTCATACGAACCCGAACCTAGGCCGGTTCGCTCATCTCTAATAATAGGCCAGACCACTCAAATATCAGGACTTACAAATGCTAAGAGACTCCAAGATTGAAAAGCCAATGCTCACAAATAAGCTCACCCAATCCGCTTAAATTCTGATGCTCTGTCACCTAACCTATAGGAGCCAATCCACACGAGGACACAACATCACAAGACATATCCAAGTATAATCACATCTCAGACAACTGCAAACAAAAGCATACCAGGCCTTATTAAACAATAAATGAAGTTTTTGATATGAATATTTTTCAAAGTATTTTTTGGCTCAAAAACGCTGCAGCCACATGTTAGCTGAGAGTCAATGTGGAAATATGAAATGCCATACCCACAGTTTTTGTATTCTGTGTTTTCAATGCATTTTTGTTATATTGCAGCAGGCTCAGAGTTTCAGCGTTTTTCCCCAATAGACTTCTATAGGGAGATAAAAACTCCAGGAAAAAAAACAAAACTCCTCAATAGAAATTCTGAAATCACATGACAAAAAATAAACAATGGATACAACGCCATAGATAAAGCTGTCTATAGTAACTTTCAATGAATATAAGAAAAATTTGCAAACAAAAACAAAACACAGGAAAAACTGCTGTCAGTTTTGTGTTCTAGAACAAAGATAAGGGGCGCTTCTTTATGTTTTCTTGTGTATTCCAATGTTATGAGTTGATTCCAAAGCAAAATGCACGCACCTTGTAGGGTTGTGCCAATGAAGAGGCACAAGACTATGGAACGTTTTGTGTATGTCAATGGAGCCCATGGAGGAGCACAGATGGAAGCCTCTGGGGGTTAGAAATGCAGGGTGTAGCTGGCCTGTACCAGGTGAGCAAGATTAGCTGATTTTCCTCCTTTAATTGAGTACAAATGACTAGCCGATGTCTCCAGGAAACCGCAAAAAGTAAAAAGAACGCGTTTAAGCTCAAGGGTTACAATGAGCTTTTTTCAGGCATAACAGCAATAAAAAATGACATCCCTTAAATACCAAACTCATGTCTACAAACCTCTTTGGGGTCAGACTGTGTAAAAACAAATTAATAGCTATATCCCCAAAAAGGATCTCTCATTGTCTATGCGATGCTGTAAACATTCCATCCAATAGTATATTCTGCCATATCACGTTGCATACTGTAAACATATTGATGAAATGGGGTTACCTGAAAATGATCACCAATTCTAATAGTAAAAGATGCTAAACAAAAAAATGGCTTCGAAAAAAGAACACATTGAAATTCTTCAAACAGAAGTCACATTTTTGTTCAGCGTCTTTTACTATTTATGGTACTTTTACACGGAGCGATAATTCACCCGATCGCGCGATTAACGATTTTGAATGAACAATTTTTTTTTTATAACGATCGGCGTTTAGACTGAACGATACATCATACGGAATATTCGTTTTGCGATCGCTTAAGCCTATCTCACACATAGGTAAAATCAGTGAACGACTGTTTACACGGAACGATTGGCGAATTTTTTGCGAACGACGATTTAAGAACATGTTAAAAGATCAAAATGAACGATTTTTCGATCGTTCGCCGCGTTTACACGTACGATTATCGTTCGAATTCGATCGTCATCGCGGAAATTCGCCCGATAATCGCTCTGTGTAAACGTAGCATAAGAGTTAAATTTGAGCCAATTTGCCTTTTTCTCCCAATATTCCACACTTTCCCTCCCATTGTTGACAGATCGTTGCCTCGGTTAGAAGACTTGCTCTAAAAACAATGGTCTGGCTGGTGTATATAAATAGTAGATATATAAAGTTATAGTATTGTGTTTCCCCAAAAATAAGACATCCTCCTAAAATAAGACACCCCAACTAATCTACCAAGTAGCCCAAACTAAGGCACCCCCGGAAAATAAGGCACCCACACCCTGAAAGTAAGGCGCCGCCCGAAAGTAAGTCCGTCCACCGCCACCAGCCACCGCTCCCCCCCCCAGTGACATCAATCTCTGTGCCCTTCACCTCTCTCCCTCCCAACCCGCTCAACAGTTTCCCTCCCATGCCGCTCACTTCTGTCCCTCCTGTGCTGCTAACCCCTCTCCCTCCAATGCCGCTCACCCGTCTCCCTCCCTGTGCTTGTTTGGTGCCGCTTACCAATCTCCCTCCCTCCCATGCAGCTCACACATCTCTCTCCCTCCCGTGCCGCTCTTCATTCTCCCTCTTCATGCGGCTCACCACTCTCCCTCGCCTTACTGCTCACCACTCTCCCTCCCATGCCGCTCAGTACTCTCCCTCCCTTTGCTTGTCTGGTGTCGCGCCCGAGAAAAAAACATCCCCAGAAAATAAGTGCCTCTTTGGGAACGAAAATTAATATAAGCCACTGCCTTATTTTTGGGGAAACACAGTATATATAGTTTATAATATATATAAATATGTATACTATATATATTATGAACACTGTACTATAAGTATACTATACATATTCTACGTATAGCTCTTTGTCTAGCTGGGGTATACAGTGGTACCTTGGTTTAAGAGTAACTTGGATTAAGAGCTCACAGTTTTACAAAATTGGTTGAGACTTGAAACTTGGTTTGAGAGCATCGCTTTGGTTTAAGAGCTCGCTGTACTGGGTGGGAGCGGGAGTGGGGGAGGGGCATGGTCTGCATAGCAGGGTCTACAGCACTGTACTCTGACCCAGGAAGTCTCCCTCACTTTCCAAATCATAGCAGATTCACTCCAGGCTGGGGCTTGCATCAGGGGACAGGACTATGGAGGTAATCTCTTCATAGCTGTAACCCCTCTCTCCTAGGACAGAGAGTGCTGCATTTATGTGCCCACATCTGTCCTGCTCATTCCTTCCTGCTCCCTGCAGTCTGTCATCCCTTGTGTTTCCCATCCTATCTATTCCTGGTATAATGTGCCTGCACTCCCACTGATTGGTCCATGCTGAACACACACCCCATCCCCATTCCTGTCAGGTGACCACACAGACCTCTGACAGCAGCCCTGCTTCTCTATTCTAGCCTGGTGTACTATGCTCCCGCCAGGGCCGTATTAACAACTGCTGCTGCCCTAGGCACTAAACCTAAAGACGCCCCATCTCCACGCACCGATTGGCCATACTAGATCTGACAAATACCACCATACCCATACCATATTTGCTTTGGTTTAAGAGTAGATTTGGATTACAAGCACAGTCCCAGAACGAATTATGCTCGTAATCCAAGGCACCACTGTATTTAGATATACCTCAGCCAGGCAGCTGCTGCTAGAGTAGAGTGGTGGTTGGAAAGGAGTACCAGAGTTGTATTTTAAAACAAAAACTACACCCTCAATGTACTCATGTTGTAGAGTGAAAACTGCAATATTTCATCAGATATGTAGATTTACTCCCCTATATTAACCCTTAGACGACCCAGGGCGTATAGTTACGCCATGGAAGTCTGTCCCCAGACGACCTAGGGCGTAACTGTACGCCCTGGGTGTTTCTCCCGCTATGAAGCGCGCTCCGGAGCGGAGCGCGCTTCATAGCAGGTGGGGGCCGGCTGCAATCAGCAGCCGGGACCTCACCGGTAATGACACGCTGCAGCGATCGCGCTGCCGCGTGTCATTAACTCCTTAAACGCCGCGATCGCGGCGCGACCGCGGCGTTTAAGTGTAAGTGACAGGGGGAGTCCCCTGTCACCTACCGATCGGGACCCCCGCAGTGTGACTGCGGGGGTCCCGATCGGTAAAACGGACTGCCGGAGGTCTCTCACCTGCCTCCGTGCGGTCCGATCGGCGCTCTGGTCACTGAGCCTGCACAGGCAGGCTCAATGAGCAGAGCGCCGATAACACTGATCAATGCTATGCCTATGGCATAGCATTCATCAGTGTAAAAATCCAAGTAGTGAATGTAAAAGTCCCCCAAAGGGACTTCAAATGTGTAAAAAAAAAAAAAGTTAAAAACACTAACACACTACCCCAAAACCCCTCCCCCAATAAAAGTTGAAATCACCCCCCTTTCCCATTATATAAATAAAACATATAAAAATAAATAAATAGATAAACATATAATATACCGTAGCGTGCGTAATTGTCCGATCTATTAAAATATAACAAGCGTCATTGCGAACGGTAAACGGCGTACACGAAAAGAGGGAAAAAAGTGCGCAGATTACCGATTTTATGTTACATTATATATATAAAAAAATTAATAAAAAGTGATCAAAACGTCCGATCTTCACAAATATGGTATTAATAAAAACTAGAGATCATGGCGGAAAAAATGACACCCCATACAGCCCCATAGGTGAAAAAATAAAACCGTTATAAGCGTCACAATAGTCCCATTTTATTTATAATTAATTGCCAAAAAAAAGGATTTCATTTAAAAAAAATATATAACATTAGAGAATCTGCGTAAACCTGCATATGTTTGTGTTCGTACTGACCTATAGAGTAATGGTATCATGTCGCTGTTACCATATAGTGCATTACGTAGACACAGGAACCCCCCAAACGTTATCATATTGCATTCTTTTTTGCGATTTCACCAATTTATATCTTCATAAATAATATATTTGGAATTCCATCATACATGTTATGGTAAAATGAAAGACACCATTACAAAGTACAACTATTCCTGTAAAAAACAAGCACTTACATGGCTTGTAGATAGAAAACTGAGAGTGCTGGAGCTCTTAGAAGGGGAGGAGGGAAAAACGGAAACACTAAGATCAAAATTTGCGCGGTCCACTGGGTCATTTTGGGCCTGGTCCTCAAAGGGTTAATATTATTATTATTATTATTTATTTATAAAGCGCCCTTAATTCCAGAGCGCTATACAATAGATAGGGGTAACAAGCAGAACAATACAAGATCAAAACACATTACATGAAGGCAAAAGACAGGCTGGTACATGGGGGAAGAGAACCCTGCCCGCGAGGGCTTACAATCTATAAGGATGTGGCCAGCTTGGGCACAACAATAAATAGACAATGCTGAATACTTAAGACAACACTAATATTACCAACAGTGTAAACCTATTAAAGGAGAAGTCTGTGGATTTTTAAAATCTGGCAGCCAGCAGGGACAGGGGGAAAGTTTGATATCAAATAAGAACTTACCTCTCCTCATGCCTGCGGTGAGTGGTGGGATCGGCCTCAGGACCCCGGTGGGGCTCCAGGATCTTTAGTGCTGACACGTCATGACCCGGCTGATGGACTGGCCGCTTATCCAGTTAGTGCCTTGGCAGGACGGCACTCCGCATCACTGATTGGCTGAGCAGTGGGTCCATCAGCGTGGACAGGCATTTTCCCCTGAGTCGTGACGTCATCAGAACTGCGGAGAAAATGACTTCCGGCGAGGGTACCGAGGCAGGTCCCGCTGGTGACTGCTGGCACAGGTTATGTGCCTACTCCTTATCCAATTCCACCCTGCTAGCTGCCGGCTTATCAAAATCCCCGGACTTCTCCGTTTACAGTCCAACAATGACATGCAATGCCCCCAATAAATAGAATCGATAGACTACCAGCCAACAATTAATAATACATGCGTCTTGAGGAGTTGAAGCTCTGCTACAAAGCTCTAATCACTTGCTTTACTATATCATAACATTCAATTACCAGCTGCCCGCAGCTGCCACATGTTTACACACCTCCCATTGATATATGTATTGATATTGCTTTGGAGATCTGCATTTTGCAGCTGTGTACAGCTGTTGGGAATCTGTACAACAGCAAGCTTGCTCTCTGTTTCCAATGTGTGGAAACTGTGGATTATATTATATTTGTATTATATGCAGGGCCATATTTGCCACTAGGCACCCGTGGTCCGGTGCCTAGGGCGGCGCCCTGCGGGGGGCGGCACCCGCAGGGAACACTTTTTTTTATTATTTAAAAAAAAAAACCTCCGTAGGCACCGGCCCACGGGTGCCTAGTCTGCGCCGGGGGGGGGGGGGGTGACTTCGCGGCCGGGAGCAGGATGGGCAGGCAGGCTGGTTCCCCCCATGCAGCGCCGAGGTCCGGGGTCCGGGGTGCGAGGCAGGGGGTGAGCTTCCGGCACAGCCTGACAGAGGCCAGAAGCTCACTGCTGCAGCACCGCGGTCCCGGATCTTCTCTTCTGCTCGGCGGCGCTCACGTGATGTGACGTCATCGCCGAGCAGAAGAGAAGATCCGGGACCGCGGGGCTGCAGCTGTGAGCTTCCGGCCTCTGTCAGACTGTGTGTGCCGGAAGCTCACCCCCGGCCCCGCACCCCGGACCTCGGCCCTGCATGGGGGGAGGGAACCAGCCTACCTGCCCATCCTGCTCCCGGCCTCCCCGTCTCCCCCCCAACCTCTCCCCCCCAACCTCTCCCCCCTGCCTCCCAGCGTCTGCCCGCCCCCCCGGCCCCCCTGCATCCTCAGCTGCTTCCCTGCTGGGGGGCAGCCTCTCCCCCTACCCCCAGCCTCTCCCCCTACCCCCAGCCTCTCCCCCCTACCCCCAGCCTCTCCCCCTACCCCCAGCCTCTCCCCTGCCCCCCCAGCCTCTCCCCTGCCCCCCAGCCTATCCCCTGCCCCCCAGCCTCTCCCCCTACCCTCAGCCTCTCCCCTGCCCCCCAGCCTCTCCCCCTACCCCCCAGCCTCTCCCCCTACCCTCAGCCTCTCCCCTGCCCCCCAGCCTCTCCCCCGCCCCCCAGCCTCTCCCCCGCCCCCCAGCCTCTCCCCCGCCCCCCAGCCTCTCCCCCTGCCCCCAGCCTCTCCCCTGCCCCCAGCCTCTCCCCTGCCCCCAGCCTCTCCCCTGCCCCCAGACTCTCCACCTAACCCCCAGCCTCTCCCCCTGCCCTCAGCCTCTCCCCCTGCCCCCAGCCTCTCCCCCTGCCCCCAGCCTCTTCCCCAGCCTCTCCCCCTGCCCCCCCAGCCTCTCCCCTGCCCCCCCAGCCTCTCCCCCTGCCCCCCAGCCTCTCCCCCTGCCCCCCAGCGTCTCCGCTGACCCCAGCGTCTCCCCTGACCCCCCAGCCTCTCCACCTAACCCTCAGCCTCTCCCCCTGACCCTCAGCCTCTCCCCCTGACCCCCAGCCTCTCCCCCCTGCATTCTCAGCCTCTCCCCTGACCCCCAGCCTGGACCTTCAGGGCTGATGGTTGTCACCCACAGATTGCAGCCACCAGGAGACTCTGCACACAGTGATTTATTACAGGGTTGTCCTCTCAGAGACTACAACTCCCAGTATACCCTGAGAGCTGTATAAATGGAGGGTGTTCTGAGTTTTGTCACAGATACAGATAAATTCAGGAAAGGAGCAGGGCAGCATGTCGTGTCTCACTGGTTGTATATTGGTGGGCAGGGGCGTAGCTAATGTCTCTTGGGCCCTGGTGCAAGAGTTCAACTTGGGCCCCCCCCCCCCCCCTTCCTTGACCAAGCTATGCGATAGATAGATAGATAGATAGATAGATAGATAGATAGATAGATAGATAGATAGAGACTGATATTACCAATAATACCAGTATATAGGATGGAAATATAATCACCATACATATTACCGCCATGCTGTTACTGACCAAATCCTGTATACTGAGACCAATATTACCAAGGCGCAAATATTACCGCCACACCACAACCACTACCATCACCACTATATTGTTACTGACCAAATCCAGTATACTGAGACCAATACTGACTAATACCACCACATACTACCACCACTGCTGCTACTGACTAACACCACCACATACTGACTAATACCACCGCTGGTATTGAATAACATCCACTGTACACAGATCACTATCACCTCATCCAGAAGAGGCAGACCCAGCTCTACACAGGTTCTGTACACCATATACATTACAGTGCAGTTACATCAGGTGACTCACAGGGGACGTCTTCTTTGATCGGAGTTCTTCCCTTTTCATCATCTTCTCCATCTGGGCCATTATGAGAACTTCTTCGAGCCACGAATCCACAGAATCTGCCAGACAGAGATATTAGGCTCCTCACTCTGTCACCATCCTCATCTCTATACAAACTGCACATCTGTATTGGCCCCTTTACACCCTCAGTTAGTGGGTAGGCTGACTCTGTTACCCCCCCCCCCCCCCTTATAGTATATGCCCCCCTCTGTGTAGAGATGGCCCCTTGTTCAGTCTTCCATATATATGGCCCCATGTGCATCTCCTTGACAGCCCCTCTCAGTGTAGTCCCCCCTTTTAGATGGTCCCCTCTCTGTTGTCCCCCTTATCTTTTCCCCCATATAGATGCCTTCCTTATGTTTCCCCCCTCTTGTAGATGCCCCCACTGTGTTGTCTTCCTATACTTTCCCCCTCAGGTATATGCCCCCACTGTGTTGTCTTCTTATACATTCCCCCCCTATGTTACCCCCATGTATATGCCCCCACTGTGTTGTCTTCTTATACATTCCCCCCTATGTTACCCCCCATGTATATGCCCCCACTGTGTTGTCTTCTTATACATTCCCCCCTGTTACCCCCCATGTATATGCCCCCACTGTGTTGTCTTCTTATACATACTGTACCCCCCTATGTTGTCTTCTTATACATCCCCCCATGTATATGCCCCCACTGTGTTGTCTTCTTATACATACCCCCCATGTATATGCCCCCACTGTGTTGTCTTCTTATACATCCCCCCATGCATATGCCCCCACTGTGTTGTCTTCTTATAAATACCCCCCCTATGTTACCCCCCATGTATATGCCCCCACTGTGTTGTCTTCTTATACATACCCGCCCTATGTTACCCCCATTTATATGCCCCCACTGTGTTGTCTTCTTATACATTCCCCCCATGTATATGCCCCCACTGTGTTGTCTTCTTATACATCCCCCCCTATGTTACCCCCCCCATGTATATGCCCCCACTATGTTGCCCCCCATGCATATGCCCCCACTGTGTTGTCTTCGTATACATCCCCCCCATGCTACCCCCCATGTAGATGCTCCCACCATGTTGCCCCCATGTATATGCCCCCACTGTGTTGCCCCCACTGTATATGCCCCCTTGTCAAGTAGATAAAAACAAAAGGGGGGGGGGACAACAACTCACCTTTAACCTCGTTCCCCCGTCGCAGCTCCCTTCTCATCTGCGGTGTTGGACGGCCCCCGGCTGACGCTGGCTCCCTCCTTTCATCCCCTGTGCCCGCCGCTCCGCACTCCTGAACTCCCGGCCGATGCTCCACTACCTGGCGGTGTCCCCGGGATTCCCCTGCAGCACATGCACCAGGAAGGTCAGTGTGCGCGGGGGCTTTTACTTCCGGGTCAGGGAGCGCTCCCTGACCCGGAAGTAACAGCCCCGGCGTACACAGCTCCCTGATGCGTGTGCTACAGGGGAATCCCGGGGACACCGCCAGGTAGTGGAGCATCGGCCGGGAGTTCAGGAGTGCGGAGCGGCGGGCACAGGGGATGAAAGGAGGGAGCCAGCGTCAGCTGCGGGCCCGTCCTGGAGAGCGGAGCGGCGGGCGCAGAGGATACAGGGAGAGGGGCCGCGGGCCCCTCTTCGTGGCGGGCCGGGTCGCAGCAGCGACACCGCCAGGTAGTGGAGCATCGGCCGGGAGTTCAGGAGTGCGGAGCGGCGGGCACAGGGGATGAAAGGAGGGAGCCAGCGTCAGCTGCGGGCCCGTCCTGGAGAGCGGAGCGGCGGGCGCAGAGGATACAGGGAGAGGGGCCGCGGGCCCCTCTTCGTGGCGGGCCGGGTCGCAGCAGCGACCGCTGTGACCACGGTCGCTACGCCACTGTTGGTGGGCTCCAGGTACCCCAGTCCCACACTGGACAGAACCAGTCCCCAAACTAAGACGTCCCCGGCCTCCTTCCTTCCTCCATCACGTCTGTTTGATGAGAACAGCGGGTATCAAGCAAAGCGGCACCCAAGTGCCAGGGTATATACCATGCATGTACAGTAACGTGGGGGGGGGGGCGCCTCTGCGTGCATAGTGCCTAGGGCAGCATGAACTCTAAATACAGGCCTGATTATATGTATAATACAGCCTGCAATTTATCATGTATTTGTTTATAATTCAATGGTTTATGGCATGTGCACTTTAGCTTTATGGCTATATGTACATCTCTGCCACTAGGGGGAGCCTAGTGCATTTGTGTTTATACAGCTCTCATTGACACTTCTGTATGAATATGTATGCTTTATGCTGTCCATTGAGGCAGCTGGAGAGAACTAAAACTTCTGAAAACCTTTTTTTTTTTAAACTTATGTAAATTGAATGCTGAATAGCATGTAGTTACATGAACAAAAATGATGCCTCATAGCTATATAGATAAATACAAAAAAAAAAACAACAAAATACAACTTTTCGCCTGATTGGAAGAGGTAAGAAAAAGAAATAGCTTACAGGTGTCATTCTTAAGAGAAAAACAAAATAACCGGAGTTCACCCCAGAGGAAGGAATTTGAACCAAGTAGCCCTTAAGCTGTAATAACTTATTCACAAATTACTCAGCTGACTTTATAGTACACTGCAGTACAGCAGTATATGCCGCCATTAAGTGATCAGTACTATTATACAGAGAGAGCCAAGCAGTGTAACGTCTGACATGTCATAGCTATATTTCAGAAGATGTAATTGGTGGGGTCTGGCTGATGAGCACAGAGTATGGGCACCATGGCAGACTCCATGTATCTCTGAGATAGTCATAGCATCAGCTTTTCATGGAAGCTGAGCAGAAGAAAGGTACGAAGTCCTTAGCCAATCGCCTCTATCCCTTTGTTCTAGCAATCGTCGGGGGTCTTAACAGTTGGACCCCCACAAACGCAACTTCATGTCCCTATGTCCTCCCACACTGGAGATACCCTAAATGGGTTAATATGTAATGTAGACTGAAAGCCCCAGTGTAATTCCAATTACATCCCCCATTAAGTCCCATTACTTTCCTATACCTCCACATATAACGCTGCATCACTCTGATGGCACTATTATGGGGGACAATTTTATATCTACCACGTTATAGCTATATATTACTATTAATAGGGACATTCTAAGTTCTTTTAACCTTTGACAGTCATCATATGCCATTGTGCTGAATATGACAGCAATATTTATGTGTAGTGTAAGGTGGCATATGTTATGTGTACAGTATGACAGTAAAACCTACATTTACCCTACTATTTAAAGGGGTTATCCAGCAAAAATCATTTTCTTTCAAATCAACTGGTTACAGAAAGTTATATAGATTTGTAATTTACATCTATTTAAAAAAAATTCCCATATTTATCAGCTGCTGGATGTCCTGCAGGAAATGTATTCTTTTTAGTCTGACACTGTGCTCTCTGCTGCCACCTCTGTCCGAGACAGGAACTATCCAGAACAGCGGCAAATCCCCATAGAAAATTCTATTCCTAAAATAGAGGACACAATCCAAGAAATTAACACTACATACAAATATGAGGAGGCTATAGCCTTTGGTAATAACTCTATTAAAAAGTTCAGAGAGAATTGGTCACCATGGACAACAAGCTCCTATTTTTCACCTTAACACTTTCTATTTTGTTGGACAAGGATTATGACTATGGATGGTTTCCTGATGTATAATCAGATCCTTGTCTACTATAATACTCTTCTTGTTGAAATGTATATATAATTGTTTGGAAATTATGTATGTTTGTTGGAAATGTTGTACGGTTCTAAGTTGTACAACTGTTTTTATTTGGAAAAGTTTGTTAAAACCTAATAAATATATTGAAACAGAAAACCTCTCCTGCTCTGAGCAGTCCCTGTCATCGGACAGAAGTGGCAGCAGGCAGCACACCATTAGACTGAAAAGAAAACACTATTTCCTACAGGACATACAGCAGCTGATAAGTATGGGAAGACTTGAGATTTTTAAATAGAAGTAAATTACAAATCTGTATAACTTTCTGAAACCAGTTGATTTGAAAGAAAAAGATTTTCGCTGTAAAACCCCTTTAATTAATAATATACTGATTGTGTCTGTCATGTGTATATCGACATATGTGATATATAAAATCTTGATTGTTTACACCTGATTTCCTACCTGTACATTAAAAAAAGAGCTTAAAAACAAAAGAGGAAGAAAACAACCAGTAAGAAGATGAAATGGAACAATCACTGAAATTATGACAATAACTTAAAGATCAAAACAGAAGACTTGACATTCTGGATAAACACTAGTTGTGCGGTCACGATGAGTCAAAGCCAAACCAATGACACATAGCAATAATAACAATAATTGTAGGTTTATAGTAGAGGATTTAGCTGTAGTAGTCACAATCGCACTGATCATTTCCTACCATGATCTTGGAATAGTATCTATAACTGGTTGCCACTTTTCCTTACACATACTTTTCTTGGGAACGTCTCACCCACACCGGTTGTTGTCACTGTTGTTGCTGATCTTCATGTTGTGGCTAGGCATGGGTTAAGTCACACATTTTATTACTTTATAATGAAGATCATGTTATTCTGAGCAATATACTTTTAATGTTGCCTCTCTCATGGTGAAATGTACAACATTCATGAAACAGAATTACTTAGAACAAGAGGAAGCGAAATGGTGTCTCAGTCAATGAGCACAGATATGGAGAAAGTCTTTCAATAATTCACTTCTTGCTGTCAGACTAGGTTTAAGTCAAACTTGTTTTTTGTGGTACAGAAAGCGACAATCTCCTGATATACCATTCGTTATTTTAGTAGGTTTCGGATCTGACTTGCGCAGGAAGTTGCTATTGTATTTCCACACATGCTGACGGTGCCGGAATACAACACTAACGTGAGCATTGTGCAACGTCTGCATCATGCATGCATGGGTCTATGACCTGCAGCGCTGCTTTATCTGGTCCTCTGCCTGCCTGAGACATCAAATGGAAAGGAATGGTCACCATTGATTTTATTTCCCTAACAAAATAGAGATTATGTAGCGTAAAGGCTCTATGACACTAAACGATTATCGGCTTTACTTGGCCGATAACCGACAGTTCAGGCTGATAATGCTTTAGTGTAATAGCGCATGTTGAAAGCTTACGATTTGTGCAGCAACAGTCTGCTGTGCGCCACACCATGCAACAAGAGCAGCGGCAGAAGACCGATGCCGACTTCATTCGGTCGCCCAAACGAAATAAGGATCATTTGGATACCTCCTTCCACTCCTCCCTGTCTGTGTGTGTAATAGCACAGGCAGTGAGTGGGGAACAAGGGAGTAGCGAGCTCTGAGCTGACAGGTCGTCACTCGCTTGTCCTGAATTATCGAGCCGTGTAATACAGCCCTTAGGCCTATGAAGGGATTACCTATAAAGTATTACCAGTTTCAATGCAATAGGTGAAACCTGCAGCATTTTGGTAGTTACTCCATGGGACATTGTAATATGCAGTGTATTTAATGCATAAATTATGCAATTTAATGTAATTCATTTGCAGTAACTTTTGAAATCATGAGACATGTCAAAAGTTACTGATTACACTGGGTCTAACTCCTGAGACCGCTGAGACCCCCTGTGATCCCAACATACAACTGTGGGGAGTGTATAGCAGAGTGTTCCACTCCCCGGCTGTCAGGGACATCCAATCCTGTTGAAAAACAGAAGTTAGATGCAACCCATGGCTGTATCCATGTTTTTACAGGACCCCCATGGGTGGCATCCAACTTCTGCAGCCATGGGGGATTAAACGCAGAGTGCTAAGGTTCGGAGAACGTTGCCGAACCCAAACAGTTTGACAGGTCCTCTAAACACTACTTAGGGGTATTAATCGACCGTAAAGTGAACTTTTAGTGATCAGTGCCAAGCAGTGGCTGCCAAGACTAATGAAATTATGGGATTAATCAAGAGAGGCAAAAATTCTAAAGAGGAGAAGACAGTTTTGCCTCTTTATAAATCACTGGTCAGACCACATATGGAATACTGTATACAGTTTTGGGCACCTGCATATAAGAAGGACATAGCTGAACTGGAGCGAGTGCAGAGGAGGGTGACCAAGGTCATTAAGGTGAATGAGTGGGTGAATGGGTACCAGGACAGATTGTCAAGATTGAGGCTTTTAAATTTAGAAAAAAGACGTCTTAGGGGAGAACTGATCACAATGTACAAATGTATGAATGGACAGTAGAGAGGTCTTTCTAATGATTTTTTTTTCATATACCTAGGCCTCTAACCATGACAGGCAGTATCCTCCACATCTAGAGGGAAGAAGGTTTCACCACCAGCACAGATGAAGATTCCTTACTGTACGAGCAGTGAGACTATTGAACTTTCTGCCACATGATGTTGTCATCGCTGATTCATTAAATATGTTCTAGGGAGGCTTGGATGATTTTCTCAATAAATATAATATTACAAGTTATGGGCAATCGATTACATGTGATAGAACGTTGATCCATGGATTATTCTGATCCAGGGATTATAATGAAGTCGTGAGGGTCTTTGCGTTCCTCTGAATCAACACAGTAGGGTTATAGGTTGAACTTAATTGTCCTTTTTGAACCTTATTAACTATGTAATTCTGTAAGAACATTACAACCAGGGGCAGAAGTGCTCAGCTCAGTGCTGTGTCCTCTCATTGCTGCTCAGCTTCCCTCAGAACAATGAGAATGCAAGTTTAAGATTTGTGGAAAGTCTTTCCATGAAACTGTACATCAGACACTGCTGAGGAGAACGGAGCAGAAACACTTCACTGACCATTAGGAATGTTACAGCTTTTTTTCCCCACACATTGCCACTTGACAATCCTTTTACTTGGCTGCCTTCCCTTCATGAGTGCATTACATGCGTCTGTATTAGCATATGTTTATGCTAATTTCAGGTAGAATTCACACCATACTTTATGGATTCCACCTCTAATGCAGCGTGAATTCTGCCTGGAACCTGAGAAGGATTTGAATGAAGTTTTCTCAACCATGTTTATACATAGCTGTTTGCAGTGTCCCGGTATGGATGGTCCACTAAGTCTTGTGTCACCTAGGTAAAAGGTAATGGCCCTATTCCACGGAACGTTTGTCATTCATAAATTCGCTAAAACGACCGCTCGTTAACGATTAATTCACGACTATATTTTGCGAACGACAACATATAACACGTGAACGATAACGATTACTTTGCGGTCGTTACATGCTCGTTTAAAACGTTCGCCGGGGTGATAATTTGAATACAACACACCTAGTTTTTCAACACATTGGGTGAACGATTTCACGATTTCTAATTCAACAAAACGATTAGCGAATTATCGTTGAAAGACTAACGATTTTTTTTCGACATGTTGAAAAACATTTTATAACAACTGAACGACGATTTTGCTGTAGTCGTTCGATCGTTTACATCTATTCCACGGAACGATTATCGTTAACGAGCGGTCGTTTTAGCGAATTTATGAACGACAAACGTTGTGTGGAATAGGGCCATAACTCTGTCAGTGGTCACACAAAGGGGATGAAGCTTTGAAAGGGATTTTCACCACTTGGTGTCTCACCTCCCCTAGACTGTTTGGATAGGCACAGATGAAGGTAAAGGGTTAACTGTACACTATTTGTTCACTGTTTCTGACGATTCACAGGTATAGGTATTGCACGGCTTTCCATCAACAACACTTCTTCCTTCTCTTTTCTCTTACACAGCCCCACCAATAGGAGCAAGGCCGTTTCTACCACCGGGCGGGCCATGCAACTGCACGGGGTGCCAACTGTTAGGGGGCAACTCCCGGATCTCAATTAGCGTCGCATGTCCGCCCCTCCACCCTGTCACCCGCTCCTCCGGAACATCATGCTCTGGCCACCGCTTTTATCAAGTTTCGCCCTGTAGTCAAAATGACCTAGAAACGGCCCTGAATTGGAGGTTCAACGCGGTCAACCCCTATATAAGCTAACTTAGTTTCTGGTGGAAGATATTTTGTTAGCGGATGGAGGGAAGAGAGACAGACAACAGAGAAAGATCCTGCTGCAGTGAAACCTGTGCCTGGCCCAGGCCAGAGCCCTTGTCAGAGAGTTAAAGACAAAGATACATATTTTCTTATGAAAGAAAGTCTTTATGATTCAGTGCTAAACACACAGGAGGGGAACCATCCTCTAAGGAAAACCCTGTCCATAACAGAGATACTTCTCCTCTATTCTCCGGACAGTTACTAAAGTCAAGTTACTAATGCACAGCTATCCTGGGAAGTCTTGAAAAGTCTTCTACGGTCAGTTGTAAAGGCCTGGGGCTTGTATTACCCAACCTGGCACACTCTGAACTGGTTGGGCAGAAGGTGGTTAGATATACACACCTATCTATGCGTGAGTATGAGTATTCTTCTTCTCTACTATTCTCCTCACTAATCCTGACAGAGTACACTACTACATTGGACAAGACAGTCCCTATAACTGCTTCTAACTCAAGTCACACTTCTACCTCTCTCTACTATCCCTCTAGTCACAGCTGTCACCTGCAGCTGTCAAGCTTTGATTATTGTTCCCTGTATTGCACTAAAGCTTTACAAGGTAAAATTTATTCCTGGTTAAGTGCTGGCCTGTGTATTATTTCTGTAACTGAACCTGCACCCTCTCCTGTGTTACCCTTTCAAGTGCAAGTGCTTGTGTGTCCAGGGGTGGGTAACAATGCTCCTGGCCACTGTGACAAGTGTCCCAGTAGATAAACCAGCTGCATAACATCCTCAGCACCCCCACCACAGCATGTTAATCTGAATTCCAACAGAAGAATTGGCAATAAATCTGCAAGAAAACATCCAATTGGGGACACTGGAACTCTGTATTTAGGCTCCAAGTCTGCCACGATCAGCTCTACATTCTTTTTTCTTATTATTCTATTTTTTTATTACCCATTGTGCGTTTTTGTGATTCAAGGGCAATTTTATGGACTTGTCACAGGCCTTCATCTCTTTAACCCTTTAAGGACATGGCCCATTTTCGTTTTTACGTTTTCGGTTTTTCCTCCTTGTGTTTAAAAGGTCATAGCACTTGCATTTTTCCACCTAGAAACCCACATGACCCCTTATTTCTTGCGTCACTAATTGTACTTTGCAATTACAGGCTGAATTTTTGCATAAAGTACACTGCGAAACCAGAAAAAAATTCAAAGTGTGGTGAAATTGAAAAAAAAAAACGCATTTCTTTTATTTGGGGGAAATGTGTTTTTACGCCATTCGCCCTGGGGTAAAACTGACTTGTTATGCATGTTCCTCAAGTCGTTACGATTAAAACGATATGTAACATGTATAACTTATATTGTATCTGATGGCCTGTAAAAAATTCAAACCGTTGTTAACCAATATACATTCCTTAAAATCGCTCCATTCCCAGGCTTATAACGCTTTTATCCTTTGGTCTATGGGGCTGTGCGAGGTGTCATTTTTTGCGCCATGATGTGATCTTTCTATCGGTACCTTGATTGCGCATATACGACTTTTTGATCGCTTTTTATTACATTTTTTCTGGATTTGATGCGACCAAAAATGCGCAATTTTGCACTTTGGGATTTTTTTGCGCTGACGCCGTTTACCGTACGAGATCAGGAATGTGATTAATTAATAGTTCGGGCGATTACGCACGCGGCGATGCCAAACATGTTTATTTATTTATTTATTTGTTTACTTTTATTTAAAACCTGGGGAAAGGGGGGTGATTCAGACTTTTATTAGGGGAGGGGGCTTTTTACTATTAACAACACTTTTTTTTTTTTTTTTACACATATACTAGAAGCCCCCCTGGGGGACTTCTAGTATATACACTTTGATCTCTCATAGAGATCTCTGCAGCATAGATATGCTGCAGAGATCCATGAGATCGGCACTCGTTTGCTTTCGGCTGCTGCAGCCGGAAACAAACGAGTGCCGAGCCGAGGACGGCGCCATCTTGGACGCGTCCCCGGCCGGCATCAGTAACGGAGATCGCTCCTCCGGGACAAGGTCCCGGAGGAGCGATCTCCCCCACTAGACACCAGGGAAACGTTGCCTCCGGTAATCGGAGGCAGCTGTCAACTTTGACAGCTGCCTCCGATTAGCTAATTAGCGGGCACGGCGATCGGACCGTGCCCGCTAATAGCGGCGGTCCCGGGCTACACGCGGCACCCGGGATCGCGGCACTTCAAAGCGGGGCCGCCGCGCGGCCCCGCTTTGAAGTGCTAATGAGGACATAGGACGTACCGGTACGTCCTATGTCCTTAAGAGGTTAAAAAGGGGTGTGGTTTATGCCTGTAAAAATTTGGTAAAACAATAATTTTTTTATAATTCAGTTGTCCAGACGAAATTGAAGTTAGCAATCCTAGATCTAAGGAGCGTAAGAATTTTTCATAAATTGCTTTATTGCATAAATATCTGCTCCATTGGGTCAAGTAGGCCGGATGCACCTGGTTCACCTCTATGGTGCTATATGGTATGGCACCCTGAGTTGAGTTTGACCTTTTATTGGTCATAAATTGGTTATATGATCTGCACTAAATTTTGAGGATTGTAATGTGGAGTTTTCTGCAAATTTCACTTATAATCAGCAGAATTTGAGAAGATGAACCTGTTTATCCTGTTATGTATCTGCAGATGGGAAATCTACATGCAACTTAGAGCCACAGATTTGTTGCAGATTTGAAGCGGATATGGCACCACTGGGGAAGCCTCGGAACATACTGCATACTTTTATTATTTAAAGGGGTTGTCCAGGATGAGAAGAACATAACTGCTTTCTTCCAGAAACAGTGCCACTCTTATTCTCAGTTTGTGTGTTGTACTGCAGCTCAGTTCCATTGAAGACTGTAGAGGCGGCAGCTCATTTCAAGAAGAAAAAGGCAAAAAGGAAAAATCTATAAATAGAACAAGTGTAGGTCAAAGGTGAACAGTATGAGAACAAAGCAACAGGCATAAAAGGATTGTCAGAACATAAGACTGATTCAGAACTTGAATGTTCACATCAGACAGTAGCTATGACCCACAATAATGGAATACAAAGAACTGTTGTCTAGGCAAGGCAGTACAGAAATCACTAGTGTCATCATTTAAGCAATAGTAAAAAGTCTTCTAGCCCTTATCCTGAGGGAGTTCTGATATTCAGACACATTTCATTTACCTTTGTATATTAGTATCACAACTCAGCTTCAAAAATTAGTTTTTGAAAAAAATCCATAAAACATGGCATAAAATACTCAATGTTCTTATGTTCCAGTAGATCAGCAGTGCAGAATTTCTGTACTTATAACAGTAACTTCTTGTGCTCTCCTGATGCTGGTAGAGTGCGCATGAGACCATATGACTTGTAACATAACCTTGTAAACACACATCTCCTAGCCCAAAATAGCAATATTTGAAAAACTGGTAAATTTTATGTTTCTACGTTAGATCAGTTGCCATTAGGTGTATTCCGGTATACAAAAATTCTCTGTATATAGCAATAAAAAAATATAGTAATAGTAATTTCCCACATTATAATTGACCACTTAGTGGCACAAAATGTGATGTTCAAAACTTGTTGTCTAAGGGTCCTTTTACATGGACCGATATGCGGTCATGTATGGCAGCAATTGAGCCCTGATTGGTGGGGCCAGACGGCCAAAACGAATGATTATAGTATTGTTCTGGTGTATAACAATACATTGTTACTGGTTGCACGTCTCTTGTTTAGATAAACAGATGTGTGGCCAATAAAGTTGGCTTTACCTGCCATACAAAACATCCAATCAGATGACCAGTGAATGTTGTCAGCTAATCGCTGGTCCTTTTACAGAGCCCGATTATTGGGTGAATGAGCATTTCTAGGAAGTTTGAAGTGTAGTGTATGACCAGCAATGAATTTTCCAGGTAGAGTCTAGGGCATCTTGGTAGCTTGGTGGCTCCAGCTGAACCCTGAGCACTTTCCTGGTGGGCTTAGCAACCTTTATCAAAGGCATGTGGTTAAAGTACAAACAAAAGACAAAAAGTGCAACAGCAACCTACAGGTGAAAGGGCTTACTATATATTTTCCCTCTGGTGTACACACAATAAAAACCTGCTCTATAGATATTAAAAAATGAGGATCTTAGCAAACCATTTGATAAGAGTGTACCATGTAACCACGTTAAGGTGTCCTCAGAGAAATGGTTCTACTCTAGCACTATCACATTATCTATATGGCAAGTTTTTACTGTGTGTACGTTGGGGGTAGTATGTACAGTAAGCAATTGCACCTGTGGGTTGCTGTTGCACTTTCTGTTTTTTTATGCAGCATGCATCCTACATTGTGAACCAAGGCATAGGGGTGATGGCAATTTTTGCTTTTTTCTTTTGTATGTGGGGGGGTGTTGCTGCCTCCTGTTGGCTTGTACTCTGTGGGTGCTATAAATAGAGATTATTTGGATCCTGCCCAGTTTGTTGGCTTAATGTTAGCCCAGGAGAGGCCATTGCTAGCGTGAGAATGCTAGAGTAGGACCCTGTCTCCGAGGACAAGTAAACGTAGTGACATGGTACACTCTGTTTGATCCAAATTTTTGAGCAGGTTTTTATCGTGTGTACGCCGGGGGAGTATGTACAGTAGGAACTTGCACCTGTAGGTTGCTTTTGAACTTTTTGTCTTTTGTATGTCATAGAGACATGTCAAAAGTTTTGATCGGTTTGGGTTTGAGTGATCGGGAGAATAAGCGGGGAGAGAACTGCACTGAAGCACATGCTCTCACTGCTCTGTGTACGAAAAAAAGAGTAAGGTTTAATAGACTTACATTAACCACTTAAGGACCCACGATGTACCAGTACGTCATGGGAGCCTGTCACTTAAGGACCCATAACATACATGTATGCCAGTTAGTTCGGCGGAGCTATAAAGTGAGCTCAGAAGCTTAGCTCACTTCATAGCATGTGGGGACCAGCTGCTATCAGCAGTCGGGTCCTCACTGTTAATGACGGGCCACCGCGGGGGCGGCCTGTTAACCCCTGCATTTAAAAGTCAGTGACAAGAGCTTTCCACCTGTCACTATCCGATCTGAACGCTCGCAGTGAAATGCGGGGGTCCTGATCGTTCTAAATGACTGACGGAGGTCACTTACCTTCCTCCTGGCAGTCAGATCAGCAATTAATGCATAGAGTCAGGGAGACTCTATGCAATGATCGCAGATAACAATGATCAATGCTATCTTATGGCATAGCAATGATTAGTGTTACTGATCTAATGTAAAAATGTTTAAGTCCCCTAGGGAGACATACAAAGTGTAAAATAAAAAAAAAATGTAAGTTTTTAAAAACACACCATAGCCGCTCCTCCAATAAAAGTTTAAATCACCCTCTTTCCCATTTTATAAATAAAACACAAAAATAAATAAACATATTTATATACTGTAGTTGTACTGTAATTGTCCTAGCTATTAAAATAAGACAATATTGTTCCCACGGCGTAAACAAAAAGCACTAAAAAACGCCAGTATTGCTCATTTTATATAAAGAAAATCAATAAATAGTGATCAATATGTCCTATCTACAGAAATATGGTACTAATAAAAACTAAAAATCATGACGCAAAAAGTGACACCCCATACAGCCTTGTAGGTGAAAAAATAAAAGCGTTATAGGAGTCACAATTGGGCCATTCTAATCATACCTATTTGCAAAAAAAAGTTTTACTATAAAAAAAAAAAAAACATTAGAAAAGCTATATAAACATGCATATCACTGTATTCAGACTGACCTATAGAATAAAGATGTCATGTCGGTTTTACGTAATTAGCATAATGTGCATTACGTAAACATGGAAGCTCCCCCAAATTTGCAAAAATTGTATTCACCCCATAAATTATTTCACCCCATAAATAATATTTTGGGGGTTTCGGCATATATTCTATGGTGGATTGAAAGGTGTCATTACAAAGTACACTTCTTTCTGGAAAAGAAACAAGCCCCCAAATGGAAAAATAGTGTTAAAACTCTTAGAAGGTGAGGAGTAAAAAAACGAAAATGCTAAATTTAAAATTGGCGCAGTGCAGTAATTTTGCCTCTGTCCGTAAGGTATTAACATAGAGCAGGAGTGGACACTGCTGCAGCACATCTTGTTCTGGGTCGTTCTCCCGATCGGTATGGGTCTGAACACTCTGATCCGAACCAATCAAAAGTTTTCCCAAACGACAGTGACACTTTAAAGCAGGAACAATAATTGCCAGCATAATGGCAAGTTTACAGACTTGGCTTCAGTGTATGATAAGAGGTTACAGTCCCCCTTGGTAGCTTTTAGTAAGGGCAATGTTAGTTTAGTCTCTAGAGAAGACCTGAAGCACTTTGACTGTTGCTTCAAATATACAGTCCAGAAATAGATTAGCTCTACTGAAAGTTGGTTGTGCTATGATACTCTATTGCAAGGCATAGCTCTGGCTCTCACCAGCATGCCATTAGGGGTCCAGTAAATGCTGAAAGGGAATTGACAAAAAATTCTCTAAAAACATCCGCAGCCCCTTTAAGGAGAGGAGGGTCTGACTACCATATGGATGCATAGAGGGGCCTAAGAGGGCACAGGTCCCTCTTCGCTCTCTGTAACAGTTGGGAGATATAACTTGTATTAATGCTCTATGCAAAGTTTGTTGAAACAACAGTGTCTATTTAACGGCCAATATGGACTAATATACTGTATATATGGTGCAATGGTGGCATGTGTAAAAATTCAGGCAATTCCACTTAATTTTTCTTGCCAAAGTGAGTAATAAAACTGTGAACGTTTCAGGCAACAGAACATGCTGCAAAGTAAGAATGCTTACAAAAAATTACATTTTTAATAGTTTATTTTTTATTAATTAACAAAAAGCAAAGTGGATGAATAGAAGAGAGATCTCACAGCAGAGTTTGGGGTGACCGTCCTTTGATACACACAGTTTTTAACAATACAGGGAGGTTGTTGTAAACATCTGGGAGAACTAACCCCAGATCTTCTGTGGATGTCACGGCTCAACCCCTTCTGTTTCTTCATGTAATCCCGGACATACTCAGGGTTCTGTGGGGGCCATAACATTACTTCCAGGACTCCTCCTTTTTCTTTATGCTGAAGATAATTTTTATTGACACTGGTTGTATGTTTAGGGTTGTTATCCAGCATTACAATAAATCAGATACTCCCCTGGTGGCACTTACATGATGGATAATATTTGCCTGTATTGAGCATTGAGGACATCACTAGTCCTGACAAAATTATCAACTTCATCTGCTAAAATGTAACCCAGACTTGCAAGGAAACTCCACCGTGCTTCACTGCAGACACACACTATAGAACCACTATCCAGGCCTTTGGCGAACAAACTACCTTCTGTTACAGCTAAATATTTAAAATGTTGTTCAATTGTAAATAGAAGAATGCTGTGGCACTCACCAGACCCCCCCCCCCCAAAAAAAAACAAACAAACAAACAAACAAAACAAAACAAAAACCCTTCTTTAATATTAGCAGGGTAAATGAAGAAACAATACAAAAAGCTAATGTGCTGGTACAAAACAGCAACGGTATACAATAATATATAACAAGTACGCCCAAATTCAGGAGGGTGAGATCTTTACACGTTACTAGAGATGAGCGAGTAGTGAAATATTCGACTTTCGAAAATTCGAATCGAATAGGCACCGATATTCGACTATTCGAATGAGTATTCGATCCCATTACAGTCTATGGGAAAAAAATTCTTGGTACTTGGAAATCAAAATTTGACCACTTGGAGGTCACTAAGTTCCTCATCAAACCTCCCTAAACCATGCAAACACCTCTGGAATGACACTAGGACATTAGGGGGGGCATACTTGGGTGCACCCAACACCCCAAAATTGCAGTATAATGCCACTCTCTGCAGCTGCAAAGGAAAAATATTTGCGAACGCTTTACGAACATTTATGGCAATGTTCACACATTTCATATTTCATGTTATTCACGCGTATCACACGTAATGCTGTACGAACGTCACTGGAACAGTATGTATGACGTGCCTTTTTCTGGGCTACTGGAACAATATGTATCACATGCCTTTTACTGGGCTACTGAAACAGTATATATCAGGTGCCCTTAGTGGGCTATTGGAACAATATGTGTAACGTGCCCTTATTGGTGTTAAACAGGGACACTATAAGTCACTTGTACACACAGGGTACTGGAATGAATACACCTGCTGATGCTAATGCTGTTATCATCTATTTCTTCGCAACAGCAAGATACAGACCCACGACAGACATGAAAATAGTTAAAAGCCCCCCCAACTGCCAAAAAAATTCCCACAAAAATAATCAGTCTCTTGGTTACTATTTGCAAACAGCGTAAACTGGTGGACTCATATCGAGGCCGCCACTTATATAATATTGCCTCTTTTAGAGCAATACATGAGTAGAATAGCTGAACTTAGTCATTGTAAATCATGTGTATATGGGTAAGGAGCTTTATCAGATTTAATATTATGTACATGAAACAGCACTGCACAAAGTTCATTGACTAGTGTGTAACACGCTCAGGAGTACACAATACACCTGGATCAAAAGAACTGATCTGAGAGATCACATTTTTCCCAGAGGGCCTGTTTATATGAATATTTGTATGAAATAGTTTTTCCTTCAGAGGGCCTCATGTAAATATATCCAAATAATTTAATATGACACAATATAAAATATAATATGATATAATTTATTCTAACATATAACACATTGATATAACACATTTATTATATAAAGGATCCATTCAGGATGAGTCTCTTCTGCCAATGTGTCATGTCTGGTTTTGAAGATTGAATAGGGAAGCATAGCAATACCAGACACAACCGCTGGACTGTCCGGACCAAATTTTTTGTTATATTGCACCCAGGGAGGTGGGAAGTAAAAAAAAAAAAAAAAAAAATTACAAGGGGGAAGTGTATGGGTTTTTTTGTTTCATCTTTTTCCGAATAATTTATTTATTTATTTTTTTGGCTTAAAGGAGAAGTCCGGTGAACATTTTTATTAAAGTATTGTATTGCCCCCCAAAAGTTATACAAATCACCAATATACACTTATTATGGGAAATGCACATAAAGTGATTTTTTCCTGCACTTACTACTGCATCACGGCTTCACTTCCGGGATAAAATGGTGATGTCACGCCCCGACTCCCAGAGCTGTGCGGGCTGTGGCTGCTGGTACAGGGATAGCAGAGGGATGCTCAGTGTCCCTCCAGTGCCCTGTGTCCCTGCCCTCATCCTCTCCAGCAGCCACAGCCCGCACAGCTCTGGGATTAGGGTCGTGACATCACCATTTTATCCAGGAAGTGTATATTGGTGATTTGTAGAACTTTTGAGAGGCAATACAATACTTTAATAAAAATTTTCTCCGGATTTCTCCTTTAATAGACGTAGAACATGAATGTGAATGATTTTTTTGAACCTATGTTTTTTTTTTGTTTCTCATTTCCTTTACAAATGTCTAGTAATGAGCCTCCTGCCGTTACAGAGCTAGATCTTGCATTGCAGCTTTTAGTAACCACAAGAGCCGACTTCATTATTCTCTTTGAATTAAGGATGACATAAAAATGTACAAAATGTTGTGGCTTCTATTGATCAAACACTGATTCTTGAATAAATGTGACAGGGCATAGCAAGTTTTTTTTTTCTCTTCTGGATTTTAGTATGAGAGTTGACTCTAATAAATAACTGTAGTATTAGAGATGACTCCTTTCATAAAGAAATTGTGGCTCTCTGCAGCTTCGGCAAACAACTGATTTTGCAGGGGCGAAGCAGCAGCATTGATGCATTTAAGGGGTACTCTGGCTAAAAAATTTTCTTTCAAATCAGAAATTTATATAGATTTGTAATTTTAATTCTATTTAATCTCATCTTCCCATACTTATCAGCTGCTGTATGTGCTGCAGGAAGTGGTGTATTTCTTTTCAAATGTCCAAAGCAGCAGCAAATTCCCATAGAAAACCACTCCTGCTCTGGACAGTTTCTGTCACGGACAGAGGTGTCAGCAGAGAGCAGTGTGTCAGACTGAAAACACCATTTCCTGCAGGACATACAGCAGTGTGGGAAGACTTGAGACTTTTAAATACAAGTAAATTACAAATCGATATAATTTTCTGAAATCAGTTGATTTGAAAGAAAAAGATTTCCGCTGGAGTACCCCTTAAAGCATTATAATGCCACAACAACAACAGTATAATATAAGCCGATATACCGTATTTTTTGCTTTAGAAGACGCACTTTTTAGCAAGAAAATATCTAGCTAAAAAGTGCCTGCGTCTTCTATTCAGGAGACAGGGCAGCCCGACACTGTCAGACCACCCTGACTCCTTCCCTGATGGTCCAAAAGGCTGCATCAGCTATGCAGTCCTCTCCCTTCTCCTCTCTGTACTGATCAGTGAGATCAGTGCCCGGCAGGAGAGAAATCGGAGGGAATATGCACAGCAACCTGCTGAAGGACCTTCGGAAGCTGATTAGTCACTTGACTGTGACATCAGCGAAGGTCCTTCAGCTCACATTCCCGCAGGTCCTACACTAAATGGTCGCGTCTAAGTACAGAGCAGCAGAGGTATGTGTGTTACCCTGTGTGTGTGTTAATATAACATTGTGTGCAGAGTGTGTGTGATACAGCTGAGCTGAGAGTGTATGGTGTAGCAGAGCTGAGTGTGTAGCTGAGCTGAGTGTGTAGCTGAGCTGAGAGTGTACGGTGTAGCAGAGCTGAGTGTGTAGCTGAGCTGAGAGTGTATGGTGTAGCAGAGCTGAGTGTGTTGTGCATGCAGCAGCTGTGTATGTGAAGATATAAGACACTTTCATTTTAATAAACTTTGACCCCTTCACTGCATTATCCCCTTCATGACCTTAGACCACCAGGAAAGTTTAATTAGCATAAAATATTTCTTTCCTGTTTTCAGTGGTCCAAATCAGGGGTGCGTCTTATAGACAAGTGCGTCTTATAAAGCAAAAAATACGGTCGTTTTAAAAATCATATGGAAAATAAAGCAAAACAAAAAGAATCTAAGGAAAATCTTGCAGGTTTTCCAATTCCCAACATGCCTAATAACTTACAATGTAAAGATTGATATCTGCTGCAAAAATTGCTGCCTGAACTTGTCTTTCACATTAGCGTAATCAGCTTATGCCATAATACAGCTGCATGTCCCAGACCAACCGTGCGTCTTATGACCTAAACGGACAGCTTTGTAGGGATCTATAATAGGCTTATTATTCCCATCTTTAGGGTGACGTTTGCATTTGAATTACAGAAGAAATTAGTCAGTTTCATTCCATTTTTGCAAAACCCATCTGCCCATTCACAGCAATTTAAAGGGGTAGTGCGGTGCTACACATTTATTCACTAAATAACACACATTACAAAGTTATACAACTTTGTAATATGTGTTATTTAAGTGAATGGCCCCTTTTCCCGTGTTCCCCCCACCCCCGAAAGTGTGGTGCATTATACTTACCGACCCCGACCGCCATCTTGGGACAATGACGTAATCTTTAGGAGGCCGGCCAGACCGCTCCAGCCCTTTCTTATGCCAGCCCCCTTCTGGCACGTCCTCAGCTGCTCAGCCACGTTTGGCTGAGCATAGTTATGTCACCTTCTATTGTATGGATAGGGGATAACAAACTCAGAGCAGCAATAATAGAAACATAGAAGCTTGTTGTCAGAAATAGTCCACTTGGTCCTTCTGTGGTGCGGTGCCTGCTTGTCTCAGCTCAGCTGATGATGTTAGTGTCGTGACACCAGTGCTAGTGCAAAATGGTCGTTAACCTGCCAAGTTGTTGCTGGTCCCTTGGGCTCTTGTCACAGCAGTCCTGAGTGGCAACTGTCCCACCCGGACTGTCGGTCACCTACAGTAAGGGAAAAAATAACCCAAGGTGCGCGGTTGTGTGTATAGATGCCGGTGCGGATAAAGGATGATAGAGTCCCGGTAGTATAAAAATAAAACAGCTTTACTGTCAGGCTTTTTAATATAACTGTACATGTTTTCACAAGTAGATAAATCTTTACACACTGGAGTGCTTGACCTTTGTGCTTGGAGGTGGTGCTTTAGGAGAAGTTAGAGAGGTAGTTGTAGTGGTGCTTGGAGAGGATAGGAGTTTGCCAGATGAGCCCTAACCCAGTGTAGCTATGTACTCTGCCGGAACCATGAGAAATCTTCAATAGTGAAGACTTTGGTCTGACCACCTTCTGCCCCCGGGTATCGTCAAACTCATCCCAATATGGTAGTACAAGCCCCAGCTGTGGTTATCTGGGTGCAGCTAGGTGTCCAAGGTGACCCAGTTACTTGCACTGCGTGATAGGATATGTAGGCCTTCTGTACTGGCTGCTTTGTCCAATCGAGGCTAGTTCCTCTGTAGTCAGGATACTTCCCTGCTCTTTCTAGACGTGTTCCTGGCGTAGGTCAGGGTGTTCCTTGGTTACCCCTCCCTTTACTGTGCTTAGCACTGTATAATAGATATAACAGCCATAGTGAAAGAACTGTTGGTCTCTATCTACATCTGTAAACTTAAAGGGGTATTCCGGGGAAAATCAATAAATTGGCATTGAAAAGGGTTAACCAAGGTTAACCCTTTCCTAATATACTTACCTGTCCTGTATTGGCCCCCCAAGGAGATCTCCGGTCCAGTCACGTGAGTGTCCAGCCTGCCCGTGAGTGTCTTATCGATAAAACAGGCGCTGTGAGCAAGGAAGAAATCTCTCCTCTCCTGTCAGATGAGTACGGACGGCTGCTTGAAAAAGGTGCCGAGACCGGACCAGTGCGGCAGCACACTCCGGGGGGTGGGGGTGAGCGATCTCTGAGTTCACACAGGGAGGGGAGGGAGGTAACAGCACCACTCTGCAGGACTTCCCTCCCGGGTGTCAGCGTTGCTGACCATGAGTCCCGGGAGGGGAAGGAATGCGGCGGGCGGCCTTAGTTCATTCATAGCTCCGCTCCATGTGTCTGGCAGTTAGGAATGAAGTAATGCCGCTCGCCGCAACCCTTCCCGGGACACGATCGGCATCGCTTTGGGGGCGGGGGGTGATGTTGGATGCCGCTGGGACTCCTCACAGTGAAGTGCCGGCCCATGTAACTGGTGACCGGCACTGAGCCCCCACAACCCCTGGTACAGCAGCCTCAGGGGACATGGAGCGTGAGCCTCAGGGGACACAGAGCACTAAACCCTGATTGGCTACACGCTAGCCAGCCAGTCAGGGTTCAGTGCACTGCTGCTAATGAAGGAGAGCGGACGCCGGCCGGGTAACGTCACCGAACCGGAAGGACAGAGGATTTGCGAGTCGCAGGCTGGATGCTCACGTGACTGGACCGGAGATCTCCTTGGAGGGGTCAATACAGGACAGGTAAGTATATTAGGAAAGGGTTAACCTTGGTTAACCCTTTCCACTGCCAATTTATTGATTTTCCCCGGAATACCCCTTTAAGTGACTAGACTCAACTGAACCACGTACTTTCTTCTAACTAACTTCTCCTACAGTAGCGAGTGTGTGTAAAGAATCAGGATAAGTTGAGAGAAAGAAAACAACTCCTATTAGCAACAAACACATGGTATAACAACAACATTAACTCATGACCTTCCTCAGCTGTGCATATAAAAACATACAATAATAGTGGTAAAACTCTAGAATACCTCATTCACCATTTAATATGAAGTGAAAACTTTTTGACAGATGCAAAGAACAGAAATAGTGGGACACCACACATCTAGTCTGCCTTTTTTAGTAATTACTTTCTTATTATTTTAAGCCCTATTCACACTACTGAATCGGCGCCAAGATTCCGGGCCGAACTCATGTCAATTCTTTGAGCTGAAAGGCACGGAGAGCGGAGGGGCACGTGCCCTCCCATTGTAACTTATAGAAGGCAGGAGTAGGCGTAGAGGAGGAGTTCTGCCAGGAATCTCGGCGCCGATTCCGTAGTGTGAACGAAGCCTAAGGATATATGAATGTTTAGGTTCAGTTATTGTAAATTTACTACTACGTCTACTACTCTTTCACAACCCATAGTAGTTGGTATGAATATATAATTATTATTATGATCAGATCACAATAATACCAGTTTTAGGATGCTTGTGTGCATGAGCTTTTTGTGTGTCAAATTTTTGACATGGGTTGTGCAGTTATCCACACAATATAGTTCTATGGAGAGAAATACAGGTATATAGTCATGCTCTTTGGAACATTGAAATACCTCTCTTGCTGCAATGTTGTATCTTCATCTATGTCTCTACAGACCTGAGGATGACACCTCAAAACCGAGAGAGATAAAAGGCCTACACACAGTAGTCCTTCCAGTGGTTAAAAGGATGTATATTATAGCAACTAGAGATGAGTGAACCTGCCGAGGTTTGGGTTCATATGAACCTGAACTCTCAGCTTCTGATTGCTGCTGTCTGCAGCCTCCGTGGAGAAGGTGGATACAGCCGGAGGACCGCCTGGAAAACTGGGATACAGCCATAGCCATAGGCTGTATCCCAGTTTTCCAGGCGGTCCTCCGGCTGTATCCACCCTCTTTATGGAGCGGGCAGACAGCGGGGATCAGAAGCCGATAGTTTAGGTTCATACGAACCCAAACCTCGGCAGGTTCACTCATCTCTAGTTACAACCACAAAATACCAACCATGAAGTTAAAGATGCTATTAAACATCTTGAGGTAATAGAAAATGTGATACCAAGAGATACAAGGTGAAAGCAACAGAGGCCTGCTTTACAAAAAATGTAGAAAATGAATTGAGCATATTTTATGGCATGATGACATACACAACATAATGAAGCCTTTTATATATACAACGAGCTATAATAAAGAGAACCCGAGAGGTACATTAGGCAATTTAAAAATCCAATAGCAGCCACGGTTGACGGGTGGTTACTGAAGCATATGAGAGAATGAGTGATGAAGTTAAAGGGCTTGATTTATTTCTGTTGATGTTATTCAAAGTTAAAAAAAACTTGAAAATAAAAGGTTAAAGTGCTGTTCTAAATATATGCTTTCTGTTACTATGAAATTAGTATAAGTTGCATTATGGTAACATGATGTAACCTTTAAATGTAAGATTTCTTATGTGATTATTATATATTTTTTAGTAAATAAATATACATACACACAGTGGGAAAATAAGTTTTTGGATACATGGCCGATTTTGCAAGTGTTTCCACCTACAAAAAATGGAGATGTGTAATTATTATTGTAGATACACTTCACCTGTGAGAGACCAAATCGATTTTGAAAAATGGCAGAAAATGATTGTTGATTTCTAAATAATTATTTTAATACAATAGAAAACCAGAACTTAATATTTGGTACAAACACCTTTACAGAGGTCAGACGTTAAGGGTACTATTACACCAACAGATCTGACGAAAAATTATCTGCCAAAGATTTGAAGCCAAACCCAGGAACAGACTATAATCGGAGAACGGGTCATAAAGGAAAGACTGGATTTCTCCTCTTTTCAAATCCACTCCTGGGTTTGGCTTCAAATCTTTGGCAGATAATTTTTCGTCAGATCTGTTGGTGTAATAGTATCCTTACTGTAATTCTTGACCAAGTTTGCACACACTGCAGCATAGATTCTGTCCTCCATACAGATCTTCAGATCTTTCAGGTTTCAGATCTGCTGCTGGGCAAAGATTTTCTATTGGGATCAGGTCTGGAGACTGACTAGGACCTTGAAATGCTACTTATGGACCCCCTCCTTAGTTGCCCTGGCTGTGTGTTTCGGGTCATTGTCATGCTGAAGACCCAGCCATGACCCATCTTCAATACTGAGGGAAGGAGGTTGTTGGCCAGAATCTTACAATACTTGGCCTCACCCATTCCCCCTCAATATGATGCAGTCATGCTGTTCCCTTTGCAGAAAAGCACCCCCAAAGTATGATCTTTCCATCCTATGCTTCTCATTTGGGACTGTGTTCTTGAGGTTGTACTCAACCTTTTTCTTCCTCTAAACACTGCAAGTGGAGTTGAACCAAAGTTTTATTTTGGTCTCATCTGATCACATGACCTTTTCCTGTGCCACCTCTGGATGATCCACATGGTCACTGGTGAACTTCAAACAGGCCTGGACATGTGCTGGCGAGGTACTCTTTCATACATTTGTCCCAGGTCCTCTTTTCTGGTCATTGACCCGATCCTTCCATGTAGTTTTGGATTGATTCCTGACCTTTTTCGGAATCATCCTTGCCCCACAAGGCAAGGTCTTGCTTGGAGCCCCAGACCAAGAAAGATTGACTGTCATCTTGTGTTTCTTCCATTTTCTAATAATTGTGCCAACAGTCCTTGCCTTCTCACCAAGCTGCTTGCCTATAGGCTGTGAACCTTGGCTAGGCCTTTTAGCTGTGAACATTTGTGATGAACACTCACAGTTAAATGCTGCGGGGCTGTGGCTGTGAGAGCAAGAAGCCATTGCCAGCACAAGAGCTCCCCCAGACCCCATACACATACTTAATGTAGATGATTCATTGGGCCCCACACATGAAGCTTTTCAATAAATAAATATGTCCAGATCACACAAAAACAGTGGAAAAAGTTAAAACTGCACCAATTTGCATCAACAAACTGGCTTACAGACACTTCTGTACCACATGCTCCATGGGAATGGCTTACCAGAAAGTGTGTATCCCTTCTATGGGGATTAAAGGCATTATCCAACTTTCTTGCAAACAACAGCCCCTAACCTGTCCCCAGCTCTATTCACACACACAGACTTGCTGCCTAAAACTCGCACAGAACTCACATCAAACTCGCACAAAAGTAGCTGCATTTTTTGTGGTTTTGAAGTTGCCTGTGAAAATCATGTGAAACTCAAAACTCGCATGTAAAAATCGCACCAAACACGCAGCGAGAATACGCATACATAGACTTGACAGCAATCAGTATCAGTGGATTTATGTGCGAGAAACTAGCAGCGATAAATACGCAGCGAGTCTGTACGTGTGAACAGACCCTTAATGGTACTGAGCTGGAGCAATACCAAAACTGAGAACAGTGGTACTGTTTCTGGAAGAAAGTAGCCATATTTTTCTTATCCTGGACAACCCCTTTATCTGCACTAAAAACACGCCATTTTGATAAAACTGTTCACTATGACACTAAGCAAATAAATGTTGCATATAGTGTAAGGGTCCTATTACACAGAGCGATAATCGTCGTTTTGTGTTATAGAGACAGCGATCAGCCTATGAAACGATCATCGGCTAATCGTTTCTTTAGGCCTAAAATCATTGGGAGCTGACCGCGCATCACTACGTGTAATAGTGATGCATGGCCAGCGGCTGATGATTGAACAGTTTTTACATTACCGATCCATGTTCCCGGTCTCCTCCTGCGCTCTGCTTCCTCCCCAGTCCTGCACGCTGCAGCTTTAGAGCGGCCCGTCTCAGCTGACAGGCAGCTCAGCCAATCACAGGCTGCGGCGGTCCCGGACAGTGTTTGGCTGAGTGGCCTATCAGCTCTGACAGGCCGCTCTGAAGCTGCAGCAGTGTGGTGACTGGGAAGGAAGCAGAGCACAGGAGGAGACCGGAATGTGGATAGGTAATGTAAAAACTGTTTAGGCAAAGGCTGCACGGATATCGCTAATGATGTCTGTGCAGCCCTTGCTAAACGATTATCTGGTCGTGAAATAGGTCCAGTAAACAAGCGCTGATTTTACAGCATTGATCGGGCCGCCATTGGCCCTTGTAATATTACCCTAAGGGTCCTATTAGACAGGCTAATCGATAATTTGAATGAGCGTCAATCTACTAGATTGCCACTTGTTTGCCGAGCCTATTACAGTGAGTCGCTGGTGGCCAATGTTTTTTTTTTAAGAATGTTGAACAAATACGATAACGCATACGAGCGTGTCTTTGGCTGATTGCCGTCAAATCTGCGGATAATTGCTCCGTGTAATAGGGACCTAAGTTTTAGAATAAGTTTGTGACTACAGACAGAGGCCCCTACATATGTCTGTACTCTAAAAGCTAGACAAATGGGTTTATAGATGAAAATGCTTGCTAGTGAAAATACAAACAGATTAAAAGCACAGATATAGCAAAATGTGTAAAAGAGAGAATACATTATAACTCACAGTGATTTATGCATGGAGTGTTTTGCCTTGAGGAATATACTTCTTGATCTATGTGATTTTGCTCTGACTGCTGCATTTTAATTACAGTAGGATGAACAGCCTTGGGATTGCTGGAATTCTTAATATGCTCCATCACTGCTTTAATCTCGGTGGCTACTTTAGTAAGTATAACTCCTTGCTATTGCTGATATCTAATCAGCCTATCATGTGCTAAACCCATGTCCACATGATCTTATTCACTTGTTGCAAGACTGGTTCAAGCTGACAGAAAGGCAACCCATATAATCCTGCATTACAAGATCGGTATGCGGAAGAACACCTCTAAATTTAGGCCACAAGGAAGATTGAAGTGGATCCAAAAGATCACACGGCATTTCAATAACATTGCATGGTTGCACTGTGCAAAAATAGGGTAAGAAATTGTCATGAACCACAGGAATCCATCTTGTTTAGGCTTGTGGTATGACGGAGTAAGGAGCAGTGTGATGTCATCCAGTGATATGGGCTTAATTTTTTACGTTATTCTCCAAACAAAGCAATCTTATTCGATACAAGAAGGCTCTAAAGGTCTTAGCTACATAAAGCAGTCTCTAGGTGGCACTTTTGTAAACTAGGACTGCATGCAGAATCAAGTGATGTTGCGGTAAACATGTAATTGAATTTTGGTAACACAAACCCTGCTGTGACCAAAACCTTCATGTAGCCCTAGCCTTACTCCGGTCTAGTGGGGTTTCAATGAGATGCAATACATTCTTTTAAGAAGTTCAAAATGACTGGCAACTAACTGGAAGCCCATAGAGGTTGAAGAACAGAGAGCTGTCTCCATGTGTTAGAACACCAGAAGCTTGACAATAAAATCCTGGGTTGCCATGTCTCAGGGTCTGCCATCTTAGAATACGTTTTAGATCAAATAGCAGAGTGCCCACTATAGACGAGCCAACTTTGAACATGTTCAAGTTTGTCCTAACTCTTGGAATTTGATAACCCAAGGCTGAAGACATTGGATGCAGCGCTTAGGCTCCCTGGAAAACATGGATACAAGCACAAGCTATAGACTGCATCCATGTTTTCCAGGACTTTCTAGGGCTGCATCCAACTTCTTTAGAGGTTCACTCATCTCTAGTGCCTACACAATACAGAAGCACTGGAGAGTAGAATACTGATCCATTCACTTGGATTAGGCCCCTAGTAAGTTGTTGATAATAGTTAAGAATATAGTAAAGAGAATCTATCACTTCCAAAAACGTAAAAACTTCTGAGGTCAAAGTTACCTCCACCAAAGTGAGTAGTGCGAAGCGCTCAACTGAGTATTGTGCCTGTTTATTTCCATTTATCACAAGTCATCTATCCTCGGAAAGTCGTGCGTGCCATGTATGGAATTATAGAAAGTCTCAAACTTTAAAAAATATATATATTTTTATTGTAAAAGAATATTGTTGGAGTTATTGTAATCATTATGAACTTCAGAATATAATTAACATGTTATTCATGCTGCAATCTTTTATTCATTTTTAGACCCTGTGATCTGCAGTTTGTAACCTGCTTCTAGTTGTAGAACCTGCTTATAGTCCTCCCAGTAATACACAGAGCTTCATTCATCGAACGATTTCTCCTACTACTATTTTGGCCTTGTGCGGACAGACACTGATGCTGAGTAGTAATGAATGAACTTGCTGAACCCTTGGCATTTACCTAGAAGTTGGATGCAGCTTATGGCTATGTTCACACATTGTATGACACCGGTTGGGTCACGGAATGGCTGGTGCCTGAGAAGATCATTCCAGACGGTACTGCAGTACTGGCCGAATGATCTTCACTGCAGTTGAATTCAGATGCAGGCGCACGCATCCAAATTCACCGCTGCACTCAATGGAGCATGCGGCCGTAGCTGCACGCTCCATTGTGTGCACTGACTGGTTTTCTGCGGCCGCTATTCATTGAATAGCGTCCGCAGAAAAACTGACATGCCTGGCCGAGCAACCAATGGTTGAGGAGGGTCACTGCCGCATAAGAATTCTCACGTGTCCTGTAAGGACTTGTGGCGCTTTGGTTGTTGCAAAACTACACCTCCCACTGTGTCCTGACATGATGGGTGCTCTAAGTCCAGATGAAGGTCACAGGTTTGGGATTAACTCTTTATGGCCCATAGTAACCAATCAGAACACAGCTTTCATTTTTTAAGCACACTATACGAAATGAAAGCTGCACTGTGATTGGTTGCTATGGGCAACACTTAGGACCATATACAGCAGTTTAAGAAATTGAAGCTCAGCTGTGATTGGTTGCTATGGGAAACACTTAGGCCATATAGAGCAGGTTAAGAAATTTAAGCTGAGCTGTGATTGGTTGCTATGGGAAACACTTAGGCCATATAGAGCAGGATAAGAAATTGAAGCTGAGCTGTGATTGGTTGCTATGGGAAACACTTAGGCCATATAGAGCAGGTTAAGAAATTGAAGCTGAGCTGTGATTGGTTGCTATGGGAAACACTTAGGCCATATAGAGCAGGATAAGAAATTGAAGCTGAGCTGTGATTGGTTGCTATGGGAAACACTTAGGCCATATAGAGCATAACTGTGCTCAGCCAATCACGGCTGATGACGCGGCCACGTCATCAGCTGCGATTGGCTGAGCACAGTTATGCTCAGCCAATCGCGGCTGAGCTTCGGATGACGCTGCAGAGGGCGGCCGGCACTCGGGAAGATCCGCCGGCCGCCCGAAGAAGACGTCACTGCTGAGGATCGGAGACCGTGGTCGGCACGTGACAGGTGAGTATAGCGCACCACACTTCCGGGTACACGGGTGGGGGTGGTGGGACACGGGGAAGGGGGCCATTCACAGACATAACATACATTACAAAGTTGTATAACTTTGTAATGTGTGTTATTCTGTGAATAATTTTTTAGCGCTGGACAACCCCTTTAAGAAATTGAAGCTGAGCTGTGATTGGTTACTATGGGCAGATTCTTTTTATACTGTGGCTCTGTGTTCCCTGACAAGCTGTGCGGTTATGCGCTGCCTACACAATAAGAGGCATTATGAGATCGCCATGATAATACAATAAGCCGGCCCCATTCCCTCACACACCCTTTGACCCAAATTCCTGCACAGGCCTAGCTGTCCCCCTCTGTCCACACCGCTGCCATCTCAGTAGCGATCGCCAGCCATGTTACCTGTGGGAAAGCGATCACCTGTAACGCCCCGCCCACTAACCCCTGCGTCATCAACAACGTCATTTATCGGTGGCCCCCACGTACTCCGCCCCCGTCGCCTAACCGTTATTTTGAATAAGGACTCTTTATTGCCTTTTCTGAGCTCAACCGATCAACTCGGAAAAAAAATAAATGAAAGAGATTATAAACAAAGCTAGAGCGTCCATGAGAAAGCGAGCGCAGGCCCGCGGGCGCCACCAGGCGGGGATTCGCGCGCTTAACAGCTTCCTCTGAAGATGTCTTGTCGCAATGACGTTTGACGGCCCCGCAGACTCCGCCCCTTAGCCTCAGCCAATCGGCGCTGCGTTCGCCTGGGGTTTGGCGGTTACGCTGTGGAAGGAGGTGATCGGGGGTTGCGCTGTGTGGCTGAATTTCAAGGAAGGAGACGGCACAAGGAGCAGGAGGAGGAGTGTACACCCGCTCCCTGCACCCTCCATCGCTCACCCGGTGCGGAGTGTGACCCGCCGCCTCAGGCCGGACACCGTCACCTCCGACACCCTCCCCCGAGGCTGGAGGAGCTGCATGCGGGGGGAGGAGGACGCCTGACACCCAGCACTCTGCGCACCATGGTGGTACTGAAGCTGCGGGAGCAGGTGAGAGGCGGCCCGGGGCACCCGCTCCTGTCACACACGGGGGGCGGGCATGTGCCAAGGCCAGCGCGGGGCTGCCATGCAGTTCCGTATCCAATATCCCTTCTTGTCATCTTCCTTGAAGTATCACGTGACTGCAGTGGGGCACATGGTGGGGGCAGCAGCAGCAGCATGTATTACCATGGCACCCATCGTGGGGCACAGTGCAGGACTGCAGGTGGTGGGTGCCATGCAACAGGCTATGGTGACTGCATTGTGAGATTACTCTCATCACATGATCCCTTCTATCAGACTGGAAGAAGTTGGTATTACTGGATCCAGTGAGGGCAGAGTCTTACATAATACTAATGCCCCCCTGTATCAACTAACATAGTGTTTTCCAAGGCATGCTGGGAGTTGTAGTTTTACAGCTGCTAGCATGCCGCACGTCTGAGAACTGATCGGCCCTCCGGCTGTTGCAAAACCACCATTCCCATCATGCCTGGACAGCCAAAGAATAATGGGAATTGTAGTTTTGCAACAGCCGTAGGGCCGAAGGTTTCTCATCCCTGATCTAATAGCTGAGTGATCAGGTGCTGGAGATCACCCGACTACCCCATCTTCTCATTACACCTTTGGATGGGCCACAGCACCTAGAGAGATGACCATTTGTGCTGCCATGTCTTTGGCTGTGACATGAACCTTCAAGAATAGTCCCATACTGGATGTTCGTAATAATGAATTGTAAGAGTGGAGTTGCGAATCCAGAACTCGGCCCTTATTCTCTGCTGGTCCCCACTGTCAGCGCCCTGGCACATAGGTGCCCACCTGGCAGTATAGGCAGGTTCTATGGGGTTGGGAGGATGAAGAAACAAAGACCAAGTGAGGCGCAGGTCTATATACTCTGAAGCATAGTAGTAACTCTTGCGTCATCTTCTGTAAATGTCACTCCTTGTTGTCGGCATAGAGACTCATGTGTCGCTCTAGTGCAATAACATGTAATAGTCTATAGCGATCACAGTATTCTCAGCCATTATTTCGTGCCTATAGAACTCTGCATGCTTCATTACTTACTGCTGACTTGTTGCTTTTGTGCCTTTACCTGCTGCCCATGTGGGTGTCAGGCGGAATATATATAGTGGGGATCGTATCCTCTGCCAGGCTTGGCACAGATGACAAGTGACACAATCTCACATTTATTTTAGGCCAAAGTGAGAGGGACAGAATTAGACAAGTCTGCTGAGTTGTATGTGTGTGAATCCGGGGATGTGACGTCACTGGGTATGGCAGGAGAGTTGTCGGCCTCAGTCCTGTGGATGGTAGCTGCATGTTTCATAGTTCATGTATTTCAGTCCATACTGACCTGCTTGTGTTGGTGCTGCTCTGTGATATTACCCTACCTGGATGCCAGTCCTTACTCTGCCTGCTCTCACCTCCATTATTAACAGACCTGCCCAATGTCGGTTTCAGTGGGTTATATTTAGCTTCACTGCAATCTAGTTTGTTTTTAATGGCAGCCTTAGGTAAAGCTTACAATTCCACTTGCTGTCATGCCAAATTATACAGTAGAATACATGAGAAGTCAGGGTGGCATGGCGGCCAGTTCTGTGCACCAGTTATCATGGCGCATCGTCTGTGACCTGTCACTCTGCATAGAAGTTAGTGATGGTCGTGTTCCTGACGTGTGAATGTTTCATGGAGTAGACTTGTTAATAGGCAGCTATACTTATTCTGTTTCTTATGTAACTAGGTTTTATGTCTCTTGCCAAGTTTAGATGTGCACCAGAAGTCGCCAGGCCTTAGAATATGATCTTTTGTGTCATCCTTATACAGCTTTTAGCCTGCCTTGACATTATAAAGTCATTGACCTGAACAAGCGAGCTGTGTTTACGTGGAGAAGCGCTCATGGTGTTACTGTGATCTGCTGCGGCTGTGCTTCTTCTATGTGTGGCACAATCTGATTCCAGTTATATTTAAAGGTGCACTTTCCACCGTTTATTATAATGTATTGGGGTATGCATTGGGTTCGTTCACGCTTGGAGACAGCCACGTGAAGACTAAAACCACACCTGCATTAAGTGGCCAATGACTGCACACTAGTTTGCAGGGATTACTGGCAATCATGCAGCTGTTGGCCGATGCCTGGCAGCTGAATTGCATCTGCCACAAAGTGTTCACTAAACTTTTTAAACATTATTATGACGTCCAGAAACTAGCAACAAAAGTGTGAGGGTAGCTTCACACGTACCGTATCGCTGCGTTTTTTGCATGCGTTTTTGCTGCGTTTTTTACATGCGCGTTTTGATTTTCACATGATTTTCATGTGCAAATCAAAACGTGCATGTAAAAAACGCAGCAAAAACACAGCATTAAAAATGCATGTAAAAAACGCAGCAAAAACACAGCGATACGGTACGTGTGAAGCTACCCTGAAAGGTTGGAGTGAAATTGCTGCAAACTAGGGGGAGGAGTTCTTCTGAAATGGTCAGTTAAGTAACTCCAAGAAGGATACGTATAAAAAATTAATTTTATTTTTATTCATTAAAATATATGACATAACATGAAAAAGATACAAATATTTACAAAAGTCTCCAAAAACAGGTCCGTAGTCAGTGGGAGGAAGGTAGGGCTGTCATGTCCTTGCTGGAGCACTGGCTGTTAACTGGTCCTAGATGTGAGTCTGTACCCAGGTTGACTCTTGAGCATGACAGATACCCGCAATCAGTCACGTACGGTGGGATAAATATCTGTTGGTTACCTGGACGTTGGTACAGTGAGTACAGGACACAGCAGCGCTCCATATCAACATCACACACATATAAACTACTGGCGTGCATAATTAGCCATGAATGATGTGTAAATGTGATGTCTTATTTACCTTGTCAAATCTATGACGTATATGACGCTCTGACCGTTTAGCCCCTGATGACGTATCCGACATATGATACTGAAACGCGTTGGGCATGTTGGTCGGTCTTTTCGCCTTGGGACAATTCTAAACTAGAGGATCATGGTTTGGTAACTGTCCGGTGGTAGCTTGATCACCTTTACTATTGGTTCAATTAATTGGTCAGGAGGTATTGTCGGTACTATCTGTGAATGAGACTGGACGTGGCATGGTTATCTGTGGACATATACAGAGTTCCCTCCAGCAAGGACATGACAGCCCTACCTTCCTCCCACTGACTACAGACCTGTTTTTGGAGACTTTTGTAAATATTTGTATCTTTTTCATGTTATGTCATATATTTTAATGAATAGAAATAAAATTAATTTTTTTTATACGTATCCTTCTTGGAGTTACTTGTATTTAAGCGTAAGGATAAAACCATTGTGGGGTTGGTGTACCCGATATCACACTATTGTTTGAAATGGTCAGTTAAGGTCACATACCTGCTGCTAGTATGTGACCCGACCCTTTACCCCCCACAGCCCCGGCCCGCCACGGCTGTGTGGGAGGTTCCCGGCTCCCCATCAGCCAATTAGTGCACGGCAGCACTGATTGGCTGATGGGGACCGACAGAAGCCAGGAGCCTCACACACAGCTGCGGCGCCGAATGTATGCTGGGGGCTGCGGGTGGTGTGGGGTTAAAGGGACTGGGTTACATATCCACAGTGGAATGAAAATTCCGCTGCGGAAATGTAACCCCATAGACCTTACTCTACCAGGATCCGCAGCGGTTTATGCTGCAAACTCGCAGCGGGAAATCCGGTATGTGTGAAGCTACCCTTAAAGGGTATTCAAGTAATTTTATTAAAATACAGTCACACCAAGATATATAACTTTCTAATCTTGTGTTATCACTAATAGTACTGGCATCATCTGACAGGAATCGAATATAGAAGGACTACAAAATGTGTATGGTCTCCGGTTCCTCTCCTTGTAGACAATGCATCATGTTCTTGTGTCACAGAAGGCTATGCTGGTTTTCGTCTCCGAGCTTTATCCCCTCCTCCCTGAGTGATATCACCTTCTTTGCGCAGCCCTTCACCATCCCCCATCATATACACAGATACATATACAGCTTTATTGGGACTTGTAGGGAAAATTATGTGTGATGTCACTTAGCACAAGACTGCATGCTGCTACAGAGTGCAGACAAGGAGTGAATGCACCAGGTGCTGCAACCTCACTGGTAGGAGTGCTGTGGGAGGACTATGATATAGAGGGAAAGCAGTGCATTCTGGGAATTATAGTACTGAGCAACTTCTTAACCAGGAAGCACAACCACGAAATACTGAAATAAGACCCCCAAAGCAAATAGTTTTGATGGGTTCAGAACTAGGCGCCATACAGGTAAGTAATGCTAAATGCATAGGGAGGTGGTTGGTTCCCTTAAAATCTGCTGCGGATTTCATCCTGTGGATTTGTTGCTGCAAATTGCAGCTAATTACATTGTTAAAATTGTATCCTCAAATCCGAAGCAGATTAAAGTGTAGCTGTCAGCACGGCTTCTGCCGGATCAGCGGAGATTGACTTTCTTAATCTAGAAGTTTTGGTCTCCATGGATACAAAGACCCAGTGATTCATGTGATCCAATGGTGGTCGCGCACATTACAGTCTCATTGCGTGTTCGTATCTATGGAGACCCGAACCTTCTGGATGAAGAGAGGAATTCGCCGCTGATCCGGCAGCAACCTTGCTAACAGCTACACATTCAACACGTGTGAATATACCCCAAGCAACAGTCACACTTTGGGGCATGAAATTCAAGGTTATTCTGATGTGGTGGAAAACCTTACCAGTTGTGTTATTGCTTTGGCACTTTAAGACGTCTTCCGGTCTTAATAGAGGCCGTGTGCAAAACACATGGTTACCATACTTGGATCACTTCACAGAACTGACACAAAACCACAAGTTAAAATGATGTGCCCATATAGAAATTAAAAGGATGATAAAAACCCTCAACTACTATTAGGATGGAGTGTTTTAGCAGTTTCCAAACAAGATGCATGTAAAGTGTAAGACCCGCTGTAAACAAGGCAGAAGCAGTCTAATATTGATGGCCCGTTGCCCTGAGGATTTTCATGGTCTGGATGACTCTCTGGTAACATGATGCAGCAATCTGCTAGATCTTCACTGTTTTATAAAAATAGCTTTACTGTGGGAATCTGGGCAAATAGCTGTAAACTACTGTCTTCCCGAGCACAGAATCTGGACATCTGTATTCCAGTATTTCGAAAGTTTTTTTTTTTTTTTTTTAAATCTCGTCCTTTCATTGAAGGGTAACTCCAGCAATATTTTTTCTTTCCAATCAACTGGTGTCAGAAAGTTATATAGATGTGTAATATATGTAGTATATGAAAACTCTCCCTACTTTGCTGCTGCCATTTTTCCGAACTTCAGACTTTCTGTATTGAATTCTTTCCATGCGGAATGTAAAGTGAATGTGCCACATGTGGCTATAGCCTTACATCTTAGATGTTTTTTTAGTAACATGCAAAAAAGGTTTTCTACATGTCCATCAATTTGTTAGTGTGAACATGTCTGGGAAATTTATCCAGATTTCTTATTGGGGAAATGTGGATAAATTACTAAACCCACAGGCTTCTATTAGGCATTGACATCCTTCAGATTTTTATGTGTACGTTCCCGAAAATAGCTCTGGAAATGACAGAGGCTGTCTATCTTATTCTTTTTTTTTTTTTTTTGTCCAGATAACTGTCCACATTCCCGGATGCAGTGCTAAGCACCCTGCGCTGGCGTCAGCACCCAGGCAAGTGCCGCTGAGTGTTGTGTCTGGCCCTTTAACTGTGTGCACTCCTGATCAGTTTTTATGATCAGGAAATACTAATGATTTCCTGTAGCATTTCCTGACAGTAAAAACTTGACACGGATGTGTGCATGAGGCCTAAGTGATGAATTTCATTATATGCAAGTCAGCATCTTTTGACCTGCTGTGTATTATGATTGGTGCTGGCTGCTGTTCTGCGCTATCCCATCAGAATCTCAACAGAAGAATGAAGATGCGGCACTCAAGATGCTGTCTAAGCATATTTTGGAATACTAGTGAGTGCCGCATCGTTATTCTTCTGGTGGGATTACCATTACTGATATACGCAGAGCACCACAAATACCAAAGAGCTGCGTTGCTGAAGTAGCTGACCTGGACTGCTGTCTAGCACTTGCACCTGCGTGAGTAGTGCAGAGGCATAGCCTCTCTCTCCCAGTTTGTGCTGTTCCATCAGAAGTTTCTATAACCACCAGTGTTTCTCCAAAATAAGACCTACCCTGAAACTAAGACCTAGCTTCATTTTTCAGGCTTTTTGGAGTATTCTTAAAATATAAGCCCTACTCCAAATATAAGCCCTAGTTACCGTCAGCTGACCAGATCCCTGACACTCAGCATCAGCCAATGAGTGCCAGACTTGTTATGCTCCGACGCCCCTACCTGCTCAACACTAGCTGCTGGGGAGGCAGAAGTGGTAAGAAGATGCACACTGAGGGTACGTGGACAAACTACAGAGGGGGGAGGGATAAAGTATAGGTGGCCTTACTGCAGAGAGGGGATGTATACAGTATGGGGAAAAGCTACAAAAGGAGGATGAGGAAAGTATACAATATGGTGGCCTTACTATAGGGGAACTTATAGTATAAGAGTCTAACAACAGTGAGAGATACAGTATAGTGGCTATCGGGTGTTTCTCTAAGAAGACCTACCCCCAAAATAGGCCCCTGTCCTTTTTTTGAGAGGAAAAAAATGGAAGACCCTGTCCTTTTTTTTTCTTTTCTTTTTTTTTTGTTGAGAAACACTGTAGTAGCTTCTGCTACATTGCATTGTCTATTGAAAGTTTTACTGGTTTATTTAGAATAAGGAAAAATATACTGTTGCCACTAAATTTGCAGCTACCCCGCTGCAAAACCACGAAAGTGCTAAGATGTCCTGTTCATGATGTGTTAACCAATCAATGGTCTGAGCAGACTCTTTTCATATGTACGGCATGTGACCACTGAGGCCAGTGGTTGGCTACATCATCTTCTGGTGGGTGGTGATGCTGGAGAATTAAGGGGTGAGTATAGTGTTTGTTTGTTTTTTTAACCCAGTTTTAGCCATTCTGGAAAACCCCAAAACAAAATGAAGTTAAGCGCTTAACATTTTAATAAAGCTTTAAAGTGTCACTGTCGTGAATTTTTTTTTTGCAGAAATCAATAGTCCAGGCGATTTTAAGAAACTTTGTAATTGGGTTTATTATCCGAAAAATGCATTTTTATCATGAAAAAGCAGTTTGAAGCTCTCCCCCCTGTCTTCATTGTTCTCCTATGGAGAGAGCTAAAGAAAAGACCAAAACAGGACAACAAAGAGTTAATCTACAAATCCCTCACCCGTTATCTGTTCTGACCATCACCAGTGACCTGTCTGAGCTCAGATTACAGCTGTCACTCAGCTCCGTGCCTGTAATCCTCTGTTATCTGCTTTCTGCTGCCGGCTAACTCCCTCCTTCCTCCTCCCCCCTCCCCTCTCCCTAGAGCAGACAGGGGACGTCTCCTGCAACAAGTCACAATTTTCAGATTTTTCAGAGTGGATGAAAAAGAGGAAGGAGGGGGGGACCTGGGAAAAGGCTTTTTACATGCAGATAATGGCAGATTTGGCTAATAAACCCAATTACAAAGTTTCTTAAAATCGCCTGGACTATTGATTTCTGCAAAAAAAAAAATACGACAGTGACTCTTTAAATCTATTTTATACAGTATATACAGTGGAATTGTATGAAGGGTTTCCAGAGCCTGAAAAGCCCTCTTTTGTGGCCTATACACATGTTGGGGTATGTCCACACTAAGAAACTCTCGTGGTGAACTCCCCGCGAATTCTGCTGCTCTTGCCCGCGTGCTTCTGCTTAACTCTCCGCCCATCCCGTAGACTCCCTTCTATGGTCAGGCAGATTCCACCGTCCAACGGTTCATTCTTCGGGCGGACGGCGATATCCGCCTGAACATAGAATAGAGTCTATGGGACCAGTGGAACTTCAAGCAGGAGCCGGGGGGAGGCCAGCGAGAATTCCTTAGTGTGGACATACCCTTATAGGAATATATGTATGTATCTGGCTGGGACTCATTGCTGCTTTGGGAAACCAGTGGAGTAACTGTGCTGTCGAAGTGCTGATAGCAGATCAAGTCACCTGCACACTTTCCTCCATCTTCGTCCTTTATGCCACAGTTCAATCCCCATCCCCCTCGATGATTTTTTTTTTTTTTTTTTTTTTTACATTGGACACCTTCACACACAACAAGACACTAGAAATAATACAGATTTTTCTTATCACAAAACAAACAATGACCTTTTGCAATGCGGGCTTTTTGTTAGAACTGAAAATAAGAGCGAGATAAAGGAATGTTAACATTTTCAACTATTTGAAAGCATTCCAAGTATTTTTCCTTCACTATTTTCTGTGAAATAGATTAATATATAATATTTGTTAACAATTGAAGATATTACTGGCCAATGTGAAGAAACCTTCAGTTGCGCTGTGATCACATACTGGATCCGATCTTTGTATGAGATGTATTATTTGGAAGGGGAATTTATTTGCAGACCCTTACAGCGAAACCTACATACTTACATGGTTCTGTATTCTGTCCGGCTGTTCCTGAGATAGGATTATTGATATCAAGGACATAGTGCTCAGCACTAGTCCTCTCAGTTTTGTGCATGTACTCAATAGTCATGGATATTCATGAGCACCAGCTCCCTCCACCCATGAGCATGGACTGGCAGTTGTTGGGTAGGTGCATCTAAGAAATATCTATGTCTTCGAATGGTTGCTTAGTACAGGTTAAACATAACGACTCCTTTAATGACGATCATTGCCAATTTGCACTTATTTTAGGGACTGTGACACTAGTGGAGAAGTTTTCTTGGGTACATTGTCATTCAAGATGTGAGATCATTTACATAAAATAAAATAAAAAACACCTTAGATCAATCTCTGCCTATCAGCTACCCATGCTATCTGCAGCTCTTAACAGCAGACAGATTCCTCTTTAAGACCATTATAATTACACACAAACAAACTACATGTGAACCGTTAAGCCAGGCATGTCCAAACTTTTTTCGAAGAGTGCCAAATTTGATGAAGTGAACATGTGCGAGGGCCGACCATTTTACATGCTACATGCTATATGCTTTAGAACACAGGCAGATAATAGCAAGCTGGATACCTGGGGGGGCCGTAAAAGTTCGGAAACGCGGGCCGCAAATGGCCCTCCGGCCGGACTTTGGACGTGCCTGCGTTAAGCAATTTCCCCATTGGATCTAGTGGGAAAAGAACCAATTAAATATGCATATATTTAAAGCATAAAACTAAAATCTTATACCTCAAATTACACAAAAAAAACTACATGCGGAGATGCAGTACTCTTGGTGCAATACACTTGGTGTTGGTGTAGCCCTTATTGTTGTGGTCTGTGCCTTTATTCTGCCTTTTACAGAGTTGATGCATTTTAGGTTGACCAAGGTTAAGTGCTACATGCAGCGATGGTTAATGTGTAATCTGCAATGTGCCGGGAAAAAATTGGCATGAGGTGTAGCTGCCTTTCAGAGTAGGACGTATTGCTGAAGTGCTTTGGGACTAGCCTTTCTTGCACTGCAGATCTTCACTTGTATTGTTATATTTGGAAGGCAGTGGTGTTGGCCTTTTCTTGAACCTTACTTCCTTTTAACCCTTTCAAGCAAAAGTCAGTACATTTACTGACCTGCTTCAGATGCTCGCTGTTTAGAAAAACAGTGACCGGGAGCCGCAACTAAACTTTCAGCTGATAGCTGACAGTTTAGTGTAACCGCCACTGGACCCCCAAAGGGGATCCAGCATCGGCAATTGCTGGCTTTGGTGGATCAGTAACGGTAATTGGTTTTGTAAAAAACACATAGGATTACATTGGAATCTCTGGAAAGAAAATGCAAATTTTAACTTTTCACTCTTACTTTGCAGTTATTCCTGTGAAATGCAGAAAGGGTTAAATAACTGAATGAATGTAAATTTAAATACTTGAAAGAGTGAAGATTTCAAAATGGGTTGAATTGTGGGGGTTTTTAGTATACAGGCCTCTAAAATATACTCCAAAACTGAACTGGTGCAAAAAAGAATTTCTGAGTTTGAAATTTTCACGAACATTTTGAAAATTGCTACTAAACATTTACGGCCTCTAACATCCTAAATAAGTAAAAGCATGTTCACCAAATGCTTTTAAAATAAAGTAGACATGTTATAGATATGAATTAATAAATAATGAATGTAGTATTACTATTTTCCTTATTGGCAGAGACTTTCAAATGTAGAGAATGCGCTTTTTTTTACATTTTTAACAACATTTTGAAGTTATTCACAAAAATTTTTTAAAGCTATCAACTCAAATTTACCACTAACATAAAGTAGAATATGTAACAAAAAAACAATCTTGGAATCAGAGGGATTGGTAAAAGCATTCCCAAGTTATTGATGAATAAAGTGACACAGGTCATATTCATAAAATTTGCCTTGGTCCTGAAAGGGTTAAGATTTGGAGCATGATGTGTCCTTAAAATAGCAATGTTTTTCATATCTGCACGTTTTTAACGTTAAAGTCATCTAGCAGCTGGAAATGAGTATACATGTCTATATGACCATGTACTGTATAAGGCTGGGTTCACAGGCATCAGAGGCCCCCATCGCAGATTCCATTAAACTTGACTGGCTCTGGCATTGTGTTGTGGCTCCTGTTTATAACAAAAACCCATAATACTCATGTCATGTGATTGAGGAGGGGTTTTTTATTTTATTTTTATAGAAGTACACAGGGGACTCCAGTTGATAAATCATCCCCCCCCCCCCCCTCTGGAGTACCCAGGTTAATGGGGTACCCCGGAGAACAAAAATGTTTCAAAATCAACTGGGGTCAGAAAGTTATGCAGATTTGAAAATTACTACTTTACAAAAAACTAAAGTCTTGAAGTACTTATCAGCTGCTGTATGTCCTGCAGGAAGTGCTGTATTTTTTTCTAGTTTGATACAGTGCCCTCTGTGGCCCTCCCTGTCCGTTTAGACAGGAACTGTCCAGAGCAGTAGCAAATCTCCATAGAAGAATGTTCTGGACAGTTTTCGCCATGTACAGAGGTGGCAGCAGAGAGAACTGTGTCAGACTGCAATGAATACTCAACTTCCTGCAGGACATTTAGTAGCTGAAAGTGCTGGAAGGCTTTTTTTTTTTTTTTTATAAAAGTCATTTACTAATCTATATAATACCAGTTGACTTGAAAACTATTTGCTTTCTCTGGAGTACCCTCTTAAGACCCCAACCTATAGGCCGTACTCTACTTCTGTGCAGTTGGAGCGTTCTGAACACATAACTACCTTTTCAAGATGAAGCTGATTGATATCTGATTTTTGTCAAAAAAAAAAATTCTATATTCTCTCCCCTCTACTTGTGAGTTGTCACCTGCGTAGCTGTGGTGGGGAGGAGTGTCTGTGGTGCGCCAGTCACATCCATGAAGGCTGCTCCACACCTATGCACACAAGGATGTTGGAATAGAGCTTTGGAGTTATACAGCTTAATACACCAACAAAGCATAATGATTTATATTATATCAAGCATGCCTAGTGTAATGTTCTGTTGTATAGAAAAACATTTAATATGCAAAGATTTTTTTTTCTTGTTCTTTTTGATTGTGATCAGTCTCAGTTTTCATAGAGGTAATGTTTTAATTTTTGAGGAGGAACATTAAAGTGTACCTGTCATCATAAAAAAGCGATTGACATCACAGACATCAAAAGTTTTGATCGTTCCGGGTTTGAGTTTTTAGACCCGTATAGATCAGGAGAACGAGTCTGGATAGTCCTCTCCCTGCTCATGTCACATGATGAGTTAAGTCTATGGAGCTGGATTCTTCACTGATGCAGAGCGGGGAGAGGGCGCACTGCAGCATGGTCCTCTCCCCGCTTGTTCTCACAATCAGTACGAGTCTGAACACTCAGACCAGGACCGATCAAAACTTCTCACATGTCTATGACATGTCAAAAGTTATTTTTTTATGATGACTGCTACACTTTAAGCCAATCGTAAATAACATGATGGCCACTCATATAGGGGTTCCTCGGGTTAATGGAGGGGGGGGAGAGTTTCCCCCCTCTAAAGTCCTCAAGCTTTAACAGGGTATATGGGTAGAGGGTCTGTCCTGACACTACGTCTCTTTGTTGTACTGCTCTGCTCCCCATACACACACACACACACACACCTCGTCCCTTTTAAGTCTTCCCTCCATTTATGAATATTACTTGTACTCGTTGTGTTTATTTATGTACTAGGCCTGATTATTGGCCATATGTCAGGTAATTTCCTGATTCAGTCTTTTGTGTGTTTGCTGCTTGAAGAATTTATAGCCCTAAGGTAAAAGAATAAATGACATATTGAGTGTACAACCAGCGAACGTGGACTTAGCTTAGTCCTTGCGTGTCAAGTCATTCCCACTGAGCAGGTTACAATAATTATTGGGGAGGAGTCTTCTCTTTAGTCAGTCTATGTAACCTGTTGGCCTAGTAGGTTTTAACAACCAGACCCACATAGCAATTATGTATTCTATTTTCAAGTCAACTGGTGCCAGAAAAAGATCACTAATCAAATGTTATTGATCATCAATTATTACAGGCATTTAAAGGGGGTTTCTGGGACTTCTTGATTGATGGCCTATCCTCAGGCAATTAGTGTCTGGTCAGTGAGGGTCTGACATAGAGTACCCCACAGATCAGCTGTTTTCCAGACCTGCAGTAATCTGTACGCGCAGTGGCCAAAGCAGGAAGGAGAAGGCTCCATATTCTTTGCCATGCTAGATTATAGAAGCTCAGCTGCAATTCACTTCAATAAGTGAACTGCAGTAACCCGACATTGGTCATTTCTTCCAGAAACAGTCTGCTTCATCCACTACAGCGGAACTGAGCTGCTGTACTGCCTACGAACTGAGGACATGGAGCCTCCTTAAGCGTGTATGAGGTGCTTTAACATCTTAGTGACAGGGCATACACGTACTATCCCGCAGGCTGGGCCTTAATGCAATTGGGCGTACATGTGCGCCCCACCAGGGTACCACACTATGAAGCAAGCAGAACTATTAGCAGCCAGGTCCTCACTGTCAATGATAGGCCGCCACGATCATGTGTCTCCCCTCCAGCGTCAGCTCTGAGCACTATATACAGCTCACAAATTTTCTCTTAAGATACTGATCCTGACATCCAAAAAGCCTACTGTATATCATATCTACAGTGGGAAAAATAAGTATTTGATACCCAGACGAGTTTTTTTCCACTTCCCAAAAAAAGAGAGGTCTGTAATTTTTAAGAAACTAATCAAGGTCCTGGAGTGGCCTAGCCAGTCTCCAGGCCTGAATCCAGTAGAAAATCTTTGGAGGGAGCTGAAACTCAGTGTTGCTCAGCAAAAGCTCCGAACCCTGGAAGATCTGGAGGTGTGGGACAAAATCCCTGCCGCAGTGTGTGCAAACTTGCTCAATAACTACTAAACTCGCAAAATCAGCAGTGTCTCAAATACTTATTTCCCCCACCGTGCCTACAACCCCATTACATTCTATGCGTTTAATGCAAGGGGTTGATCTTTGGATCTTGTTCTCTTTTTGGATAGATAATGGATGTTGACCAGTTGGGTGCCTTGTGTGCTGTTATATGGAGAGCCAAACCTAGAAATGGGGGAATACATCTCCTGGCCTACATGATCTGTCATAAATCCAAGCTGTCTCATTCTCATAGATATATGCGAGTCCATCTCCATTTTGGTCCTCTGACAAATGTCAGCACTAAGGCTACCCCTTGTGTCCCAAGGGAGGTAGGTATCTCAGCTGGGAAAACACTTTATTTACAATAATGGGTGTTTTCATGTAACATATTTGCTTTCTTCCAGACGTCTGTGTTTTCCAGGCTGAAGGCATAGCTTAAGGAAATTGTTCATTAGTTTAGCATTTGTGTTCCAGAACTGGAATGCTCCGGGACCGTCAGGCACACACAGTTTATACTCTCTCTCACATAATGAAGGTTATAATACTGTAGTGGTGACTTTGAATCAGAAGTCCACCCTATGCCAAGACTAACATTGTAGGCATGCTCTATTGTTTAATTTTTATTTCAGCGACTATGATGGCAGAGATTCAAATCTCCCTTTTTCAGCACAATAGGAAGTGTCCATGTCAGAAGAATAATAATGAAAAAGGCTTCTTTCTGGATAGTTCTTCCCTGGAATTCTTAGTTCACTGATAAAAGGCTCCTGGTTGTAGATAAATAGAATGTATCTATTTGGTGGGAGTCTGGTTGGACCCTTCATTACTCCCTGAATAGGTGTGCATTAGTGCACGTACCTGAACGCTGCTCCATACACTTCCTGCGGGGCTCTTTTGCAACTGATAATTCATTCAGGAGCAAAGGATCTCTCATACCATAATTGCTGGGGGTCCCTGTGGTCTCACTCCCACCTGTCAGACACTTAAACCCCTCCTAATTATAACTTGTTTATCTATAGTAAGCTGGACAGACAAAAATACAAAAAGTCAGGAATTTTATTCATCTAGTGTGTCTTTTAAGGGTGCGTGCACACTACGGAATTGCCGTGTTTAACCGGCGGCGTATTCCGTCGCTTGTCCCCGCACGCGGCGGTGTGCATTTGACATCTCAATTCTTTTGACGGAAAGCGGAATCCACCCGTGCACAGAATAGTGTCTATGGCACGGACGGGAATGCGCGCCGCGTGCGGGGACGGAATACGCCGCCGGTTATACGCGGCTATTCCGTAGTGTGCACTCACCCTTATCTTTTAGACCAGTCATGTCAAACTCTGGCCCGTGGTGCCATGAATTTTGGCCCGCCAGGCAATTCAGAGTTTTAATTACATCTGGCCATGGCTACTATACAATGCACGCTTTTCTGACAGTGCCAGCATTCATGCTTCAATAATTATCAAGGTTGGCCGCGACTTTGTCCAATTTTTTTATTTTGGCCCACTGTGTATTTGAGTTTGACACCCCGGTTTAGGACTTTACATGAATCAGAGAAGCCATTTTTCCTCACTGCTCCCAGGTCTTAAACCTTTGCCTGTAGATTTTATTTAAAAAAAAATTGGGACTACTCTTTATAAATTGATCTTGCTGCATGAGTGTTTCATTGTGAGCTAGAATCATGATGTGTCATTGGAATAGCTACTATTTTTGGACTTGTGATACATTACATATTGGAGGTGATGTTCTTTAAAGCGATAGTTCCCACTTAGGCCCCATTCACATAATGGTTTCCTTGTCAAGATGTCGGGCCCATTGAGTTTAAGTTTTTATTCAGACAACGTATGTCTTTGGCCGTATACTTGGATGCCCATCATTTTGAGGTGAAAATATGGCTGTTATTTCACCTTAAAATGACAGCCATCCTAAAATAGGATGTTGTGTGAATGTAGCTATAGCTGCCCATCAAACCCAATGCGGTTGATTAAAAAATATTACTTGTTGTACCATAGTTACATAGTTAATACGGTTGAAAAAAGACACATGTCCATCAAGTTCAGCCAAGGAGGGGATGAATACAGGGAAGGGGGAGGGATGATAGGTTCTATACATATGCATTTATATTATTTTGCTCTAAGAACTTGTCTAGCCCTGTTTTGAAGCCCTCTACTGTTTTTGCTGTGACCAGATCCTGTGGTAGACTGTTCCACAGATTCACAGTTCTCATGGTAAAGAAGGCTTGTCGCCTCCGGAGATTGAACCTTTTTTTCTCCAGGCGGAGGCAGTGCCCTCTTGTCCTTTGAGGGGGTTTTACCTGGAACATCTTTTCCCCATATCTCTTGTAGGGGCCATTTATATATTTAAATAAGTTAATCATATCTCCCCTTAAACGTCTCTTCTCCAGACTAAACAAATGTAATTCTTTTAATCTCTCCTCATAACTAAGATGCTCCATTCCCCTTATTAGTTTAGTTGCCCGTCTTTGTACCCTCTCCAGCTCTAGAACATCCTTTTTATGAATCGGGTTCCAAAACTGGACGGCATACTCCAGATGAGGCCGCACCAAAGCTTTATAAAGCGGTAATATTATATCCCTGTCCCGAGAGTCCATGCCTGTTTTAATGCATGACAATATCCTGCTGGCCTTAGAAGCAGCTGACTGACATTGTGTACTGTTCTGTAGTCTATTATCTACAAGTACACCCAGATCCTTCTCCATCAGTGACTCTCCCAGAGTAACTCCCCCCAGGACATATGATGCATGTGGGTTATTAGTACCCAGGTGCATAACTTTACATTTATCCACATTGAACCTCATTTGCCAAGTGGACGCCCAAACACTCAGTGTGTCTAAGTCATCCTGTAACATCTGCACATCCTCCATAGACTGTACTGTACTACAAAGCTTGGTGTCATCTGCAAAGATAGAAACATTGCTGTTAATTCCATTCTCAATATCATTAATAAACAAGTTAAACAGAAGAGGGCCCAGTACTGACCCTTGGGGTACACCACTTATTACCGGGGACCATTCGGAGTAGGAATCATTGACCACCACTCTCTGGGTACGATTATTAAGCCAGTTTTCAATCCAGTTACACATTAAATTTTCCAAACCAATAGACTTTAACTTACCCATCAGACGTCCATGAGGAACTGTGTCAAACGCTTTTGCAAAATCCAGGTACACTATATCCACAGCCGCGCCGCCATCCAGGCTTCTACTTACCTCTTCATAGAAACATATTAGGTTGGTTTGACAGCTTCTGTCCTTAGTAAAACCATGCTGGTTATCACTTATAATACTATTAGCCACTACATATTCCTGGATGTAGTCCCTTATAAGCCCCTCAAATAGTTTCCCCACAATGGACGTTAAGCTTACGGGTCTATAGTTACCTGGGGAAGTTCGAGAGCCCTTTTTGAAGATCGGCACTACATTTGCCTTACGCCAGTCCCTCGGCACAATACCAGTAAGCAAAGAATCACGGAATATTTCATACAAGGGTAGTGAAATTACAGAACTGAGTTCCCTAAGAACTCTGGGGTGCAATCCATCAGGCCCTGGAGCTTTGGTTACATTGAGTTTGTTTAATTTATCTTGGACCATATCTATAGTAAACCAGTTCAGTACATTACATGTGTTAGCAGCACTGGCCCCACCCACCTCAGTACTGGCCCCACCCACCACAGCTCCATCCTCTTTTGTATATACAGAACTGAAGAACCCATTAAGTAACTCAGCTTTCTCCTGATCCCCAGTTATTAATTCCCCGTCGCCATTATTTAGGGGTCCTACATGCTCTGACCTTGGTTTTTTTGCATTAATATAATTGAAGAATTTTTTGGGGTTTCTTTTGCTTTCTATAGCTACCTGCCTTTCATTGTGAATTTTTGCTGCTTTTATTACATTTTTACAGGTTTTGTTGACTTCTTTGTAATGTTTAAATGCTACAGCTGACCCCTCTGATTTATATTTTTTGAATGCCCCTTTTTTCTCATTTATAGCCCTTCTAACCTCGGTTGTGAGCCATGTGGGATTGGATTTTAACCGTTTATATTTGTTACCCATAGGAATATATTTGGCAGTACAGTTATTTAATGTGGATTTGAAGATTTCCCATTTATTAGCTGTATCCGTATGTGACAGCAGCCGCTCCCAGTCTATGCCCTGAAGTTCTGCCCTTAACCCAGGAAAATTGGCCCTTTTAAAATTAAGAGTTTTTGCCCTCCCAACATGCTTTTCTTTTCTACACTTTAAGCTAAAAGTCACTATATTGTGGTCACTATTACCCAGGTGTTCATGGACAGTGACATCCCCAACCAGCTCAGCGTTGTTAGAAATAACCAGATCCAACAAGGCATCACTTCTAGTTGGCTCCTCCACAAACTGGCCCAGAAAATTATCCTGCAGGAGGTTAAGAAATTCCCTCCCCTTTGTGGTTTTAGCTGAACCGTGACCCCAATCTATATCTGGGTAGTTGAGGTCCCCCATTATCACTACTGTTCCCTCCCGGGCAGCCCGCTCTATTTGTCTATTCAACTGGCCATCTACCTCCTCAGTAATGTTGGGGGGTCTATAGATTACACCAAGAATAATTTTTTCACTCTTTACCTCCTTCTGTAGTTCTACCCATAATGCTTCCACATCATCACAGTCATCTCCCACTATTGCATCTTTTACACTCACTTTAATATCATTTCTGACATACAGACATACTCCTCCTCCCCTTCTGCCCACCCGGTCCCTTCTGAACAACGTAAATCCCTGAATATTGACAGCCCAGTCATGTGAGGAGTCCAGCCATGTCTCAGTCACACCAACCACATCAATGGACTCCTCCAGAACCAAGGCCTCCAGCTCCCCCATCTTGCTGGCTAGACTTCTGGCATTAGTAACCATACACTTTATATTACCATCGAATTTACCCGCTACATTATAAGAAATAGGATTTATTACAGTGCTGTGGCTACAATCATCCCCACTGTTCATCCGCAACATATGGATCTCCCTATCCACTGGTCTTATCCTCCCCCCACAGGACCCTTCTCCTCCCTCCTCATTGTTCTGTCCCCTCTCTAACCTATCTGCCACTACATTACATACTTCATTGTCCTCCCTCCACATCCCTAGTTTAAAAACCCCTCCACCCCTTCTAGGATTCTCTCCCCCAGCACAGCGGACCCCCTTCCATTAAGGTGCAAATTATCTGCGGAAAACAGATTGTACCCCAATGAAAAGTCTGCCCAGTGCTCTAAAAACCCAAACCCTTCTCCTCTACACCATGACTTGAGCCATGCATTTAACTCCCTAAGCTCCCGCTGTCTTTCCTGCGATGCGCATGGCACAGGCAGTATTCCAGAGAATACCACCTTGGAGGTCCTTCCCTTCAACTTAGCACCTAGTTCTCTAAAATTATTTTTAATAGACCTCCACCTACCTTGTATCCTGTCATTGGTTCCCACATGGACCACGACAGCTGGGTCATCCCCAGCCCCCCCAAGTAATTTATCCACCCTTTCCACCACATGCCGAACCCTGGCACCAGGGAGACAGCAAACCATTCGGTTGAGGCGGTCTTGGCGACAAATTATTCTATCCGTCTTCCTGATTATAGAATCCCCTACAACCACTAGCTGTCTAGGCCTACCTACAATACCATCCCGCCCACTACTAGTTGGACTGTTCCCCCGGCTGTTAGGGAGAACAGGTTCCACTAGAGCTGCCATTTCTGACACGGATGCCCTCGCATCATCACCTAACTTGGCAATTTTGCTTGGGCATATAGTAGGAGAAGTGGCCTTCCTTTTCTTGGATCCCTTACTGGTCCCTCTAACTACATTAACCCAGCTACTTACTTGGGCCTCCTGATCTATATCACCACCCTCCATCTCTAACCCACTAACTTCCTGCTCAGTGAGCCGAAGTTCCCTCTCAAGGTGGCCAAGTTCCCTCAGTGTTGCAATATGCTTCTCCAGATCTCTAACTCGAGCTTCTAGATGGGCAACATGCTCGCATCTGTCACAGCGGTACTCACCCTGGAACACCTGCTCCAGTTGTGCGTACATGCGGCAGACTGCGCACTGAATGAATCCTTCCATCCTGCTAGCCATCATCCTCAGTGCAACAAAAACAGTGAAAAAGAAAGAGATCAGCACTTACCAGAACTTGTAACTCCTTCTTTCAACTCCTTTTTTAAACTCCACTTATTTTCAACCACTTGTTAGCAACCACAGTGAGCAAGCACACACAGTGAGTGCTGAGCCTTGATTTAAGCACCTGAGATCAATTAACCCCACCCCCAGGTGCAGAGCAGACCAGAGAAAAAAAAAAACTGTTTGGACCTGTTTAACTAAGCAACTATGGCACTAGCTATCTATGCACTGCAGCAATGCACACCACACAATTGCACAAAAACAACAATATATCAGTCACTCCAAACCCACAGAATCACCAACAACTCCTTTTTTAAACTCCACTTATTTTCAACCACTTGTTAGCAACCACAGTGAGCAAGCAAGTACCCATGGACTTCAATGAAATGCATAGCTACTGTATATGTTAAAGATAACAAACTTAGACGTGTGCATAAAGCTGTGTCCGTTTGTGTAGGTTTCAAGCTAAACATGCAATAAAATAGCGATGTGGACAGACCCTTACTTGACGAAATCATGTTTGTAGATTTTGCAAGGAATCTTGGGTAAAAAAAATCCTGATAATTGTGTATTTTGTATGATTGATGTTGAAGGGTGGTCTTCCTCACTGACCTTTTCTGTATGATGTCTTGAAGACCGCTTAAGGAATACTTCCTGTTAGGCTTGTAGCTAAGACATATCCTTTTCCTTACGGTCTTTGACTCTTATTGTTTTTCTCACATTGTGCTGACACTGTTCTATTTTAATAATTTCATATGTTTTTTTCCAGTCCGTCCCCTCACATGTTAGTGATGAGTATATAGTCCATTCCTATGTCGTTCTCTGGTAACGTTGACTTTAATATATAGGCTTTATCTAGAAAACGCTTAAATATTCTTTTGACAGATACTATTTCTGGATGTACTCCTTGACATTTCTTTACAGTATTTTTAAAGCATTAGTATGCTATAGTGCTAGCTGCTGGATATGTAAAATATTCCACTAAAAATGAGTTCATATGCTAAGTCATAGATGTGCGTCGGCTTTAGATGTATACAGAAACGTATTGCAGCACTGATGGTGGCATGATGATACTTTGCCTTGACTACAAATACACAGGCTGACTGGATATTAGGGGTGTGATTCTGATAACTACTGTGGTGCCCCTTACAATATGCTCATCAGCTGTTATTATACTTGGCCCCTTACAATGCTGGTTTCACATGCGCACAAAACAGATGCATTTTTTTGGATTTGTGTTACCGCCCAGTGTCAGTGTGATAACCGGAATGGACAGTAAGAACGTGTCCTTATTACACCTGTGTGATTGCCTTCCCAAACAGGTCCTACTTCCTCGGCAAGATCTATATACTTATTTTCTTTATTAAAGAAACCAATGGAAGATAAAGCACTTGGTATGTTGGAAAAGACTTGCCTGCATTCATCCTTTAAAATGTTTCTGAAACATCTTTTTTTTTGTCATGTCTGGAGGGGTACATGTTGAGTGCACTGCACAACATATACCTCTATATACCTGCACTATTCCATACAGCGCAAAAAAGCAACTGGAAACAACTGGAACAGAGGCCAAAAGGACATTCTTCTAGCCTCTGGGGTGTACAGGTTGCTTGCTGTATGCGACAATAGATTTCCCAATTTCCCAATATTCCATTATTTTCTATTCTTTCATTTATTTTTCCGGTTACCATTTCTGTAACGATTTGCAAAGTTCCCTCTGTAATGTAGTCACAAAAAGGAGCTTCAAGGTTTTCTTTTTCTGGGCCCTGACTCATCCATATTCTTAGTGTTATATATATAACTGAGAGAAAGCTAAGTTAGTGACATGAGGCGTCTTTGTCTCATCTTTCAAATGGAGGCCTGATGTATTTGCAGATGAGAATTGAATGTTCTCGTCCGCTCTGTTAGACAGGGCTAGAAAACGCTGGGAAATGGCTAGCCAACAAAGTCCTGACGTACAGATAAAAGACCAACTTACAAAATCCTCAATAAGAATTTAATAAGACCCAATGCACAGCAGATACATAAACCACCTATAAAATGATACTTGCCAGGACCAAATCTTCATGCACATTGCTTAGACAAGGTAAAGTTTAGTTTCAGGTCTGGCATCTATGAGGTCTGGTAATGACTCTGATCAACATTGTGGTCACTGCTCGTACTCCCTGTAATTTGCCTCTCGTGCAAGGCTGAGCAGTGGGGTCCCGCCTATCAATATGCAAAAGGGTGGACACTGGGCCACACCTCCTTGACATTTGTACAACCCATAACTGCAAACCAAACATATAAAGATATTTGTTGTGCAACAGCGTCAGCAGTTCTCCACAGCCACAGATTATCTTTAAAGGGGTACTTATTAGAAAATTATACAAATTGCTATATTACCTCGATTTAAAAAAATCTCAAGTACCTATTAGCTGCTGTATGTCCTGCAGTAAGTGGTGTATTCTTTCCAGTCTGACACAGTGCTCTCTGCTGCCACCTTTGTCCCTGACAGGAACTGTCCAGAGCAATAGGTGTTTTCTATGGGGATTTGCTATTGCTCTGGACAGTTCCTGTCACAGACAGATGCGGCAGCAAGGGAGTGCTGGGTCAGACAGGAAAGAATGCACCACTTCCTGCAGGACATTCAGCAGCTGATAAGTAATGGAAGATTTGAGATCTTTTTAAATAAGTCATTTACAAATCTGTTAAACTTTTTTTAAAATTGATTTAAAAGCTTTTTTTTTTTTTCCCTGAGATTTTGTGACCCCCAATAGCAGGGGAGAACTGCCACCACTGTTGCATAAATTACAGCTGATACCTTTTTATATGTGTACTCTGTGCATTTATGTTTGCAGTTATGGGTCATACATATGTCAAGGAAGCGTTGCCATGGGTCCGCCATACCCTAGGCCGGCAACTGTAAACCAAATGGAAACTAACGTTTTCTGAATAAATCCGATAAGTTCTGCCTATCGATATGCAAGAGCCGCCTTCTTTCTTACACTTGTCTATTTTTCCTGATTTCTTTACCACATGTTGAAGGATTAAACAGATGTAAATTTTTAACATGACAAAAGATTGCCATAGCTTGGCTTTCCTACGTGTCTTATTAAAACAGGGTATTCTAGTTTTTCCTGTGTATACATGGCCTAATACCTTGTATACACAGCAAATAAAGGAATGCAAAGGAAGCTGCTAGCTGGCTTTGGGCTGATCACTACATATGATGTTTAGCCAACAAACTTCCCTGCTGCTCTGCGCTGTATTGTTTGCCTTGTGTAACATTTTTGGCACGAGATGTCTACAATGTAGAAATGATGCTTCACATCCGGAGCCACTGAAGGAGGATGCATGCCTGTCATAGACTTATTGCAGCAGGGTGCATACCCTGTGGCCTGGGGACTATATGAAGCCCGCAATGCCATCTATGCCACATCCTCCCCATCTCTCCCCCCTTGTTTGTATGGATGCTGATGACTTGGTTGCTCTGTGTAGCTGTCTCTGGGTCCGCCATATCAGGTGAATGGGGTTCCATAACCACTATTGGCATTCCAGGGAGGAGAAGTATATGTTATTTAGAGAAGTGGCTTTCTATGCATTCAGCTTTTACATTTTAATGTATGGGTGCTGTGAAATACTAGACTGTTAACAATAATAATCTACATGGTCCGTATATAGTCTTCTCTCTCTGCAGTACCGGCTACTGAAGAAGGGGACCCATATTCTCTTAATAGTTGCTAATAGGATTAAGGGTACAAACACACACAGCGGATACGCAGCAGATTTGATGCTGTGTTCAGTTATTTAGATCTAATCTGCTGCGTATCGCAGCAGTAAATACGCAGCGCGTATGCCCTGTGTGTTTGTACCCTTAGGGTATAAACCCGCACACCGTATATGCAGCGTATTTACTGCTGCGATACGCAGCAAACTCGCAGCAGATTAGATCTAAATAACTGAACACAGCATCAAATCTGTACCAACAAATCTGCGTATTTGTTGCATATCTGCTGCGTATACGGTGTGTGGGTTTATACCCTTAGGGTACCAACACACACGGCATATACGCTGCGTATTTACTGCTGCAATACGCAGCAGATACGCAGCAGATTAGATCTAAATAACTGAACACAGTATCAAATCTGCTGCGTATCTGCTGTGTGTGTTTGTACCCTGAGGGTACAAACACACACAGCAGATATGCAGCAGACTTGGTGGTTCAGATTTGATGCTGTGTTCAGTTATTTAGATCTAATCTGCTGTGTATTTGTTGCGTATTTGCTGCGTATCGCAGCACTAAATACGCTGCTTATACGGTGTGTGGGTTTATACCCTGAAGGAGAATTCTACCCTGAAGGAGAATTCTACCCTGAAGGAGAATTCCACTCAGACACAAGTTTTGATATGTTGCTGCCCATGGTGAGGCTAACAATTTATTTCAGCTGTTAACTAATTTAGTCTCCTTCCCCCAGTTCTCAGCTGTTAGTTGAACTGGGGAAAGGAGACTAAATAGATAATAGCAAGTATGGAAGGAATTGTAAGGGTGCGTTTTTACACAGATTTATCTGACATATTTTGGAAGCCAAAGCCAGGAATGGATTTAAAAAGAGCATAGATCCCAGTCTTTCCTTAATGACCTGATCCCTGTTTATAGTCTTCTCCTGGTTTTGGCTTCAAAGATCTGTCAGATAAATCTGTCTGTGTAAACGCACCATTAGTTTCACCATTGGCAGCAACATATCAGAAGTTATTCTTAAGTGGAATACGCCTTTGGGGTATGTTCACACATACAGGACTGAACACAGCATCAAATCTGCTGCAGATCCTGTACGTGTGAACACACCCTTAAAGAAGCATTCCACTTTTTTCTCTCCCACATATACTTTGATGATCAGCATCCCGTGGCGCAACATCAGTCCGATCCTATGGCGCTGTTTAAATCCCACGGACGGTGACATGACAGCTCTTATGACCTCTCTTTCTCCAGGGCCGGAAGTCAGGGACTCCATCCGTCTCTATCAGAGTGCTCTCGCATAGATGCATTGGAGACTCTGGCTTCCGTTCTCCCTAGCTGCAGGCCACTCGATGAAGCTGTCTTTTGGGCGCCTGGGGGGATTTTAATGGCGCCATGGGACCGGACTAAAGCTGCATCAGGGGACACCAATCATCAATAGGAAGTATATGAGCCAGTGAGGAGGGATTGAAGGAAAAAAAAAAAAAGTTAAGTGCTTCTTTAATACCTATTCATAGCTCATACTTTTGATAGGCCAAAAATGGCTTAGATGGTAATTTTGTAGGTTTTATTGTGACCCCTTGGAGTGGTTCATTATAACTGTGTAGTCCTCAGACCAGAATAGGTTATGTATCCCTGCTTGGGCATTGCTGCATATGATCAATGCCAAGAGGCAGTCCTGTAATGGCTGATCGCAGAATCCTGGGAATTCTTGTTCAATAATTTTTATTGAAAATTTTTTAAGTTATATAAAGATATTACAAACTTAGAAACGTGATAAAATATTTGTGTGCGTATAGAGTATCTGTAGGCAGGACAGGGAATTAAAGGGTTTTTCCAGGATATGGTAATTTATTGCCTATTGAACCCAGTGATCAGAGGCAGAATCTCATTGTGTAGTGGTTACTGCAGTACATCTCTTGTTGATGTTTCTCTGAAAAGAAGACCTATACCACAAATAAGGCCTAATATAAGTCATCTGACCAGATCCCGGACACTGGGGCTAAGCATCAGTCAATTGGTGCTAGACTTGTTATGCTCCGCCCCACCTGCTCAACACAAGCTGCAGGGGAGGTAGCAGTGGTAAAAAGATGCATAATAGGGGACAGAGGGTCTGTGGGCCAACTACAGAGGGGGTGCGGGAGAGATATAAAGTATGGGGACCACCTGCAGAGGCGGGCTTGTATACAGTGTCGGGGAACACCTACAGTGGGGGAGAGAGGTATACAGTATAGGTGTCCGTGTGTGTGTGTGTGTGTTTATACAGTATGGAGGGACAGCTACAGAGGTGCAGGGAGGTATATAGTATGGTGGGACACTTACAGAGTAGGAGGGAGGTGTACAGTATTACTTGGTATTAGGAAGAACATACCCCTAGCCCCTTTTTTTCAAGAAAAAAAATATATATTATAGGCCCTGTGTCATCTTGAGAGAAACATGGTATTGTAAATGCCCAAAACTCTGTGTACTGAGTGCTTCCCTGGCCCCTCTTAGCACTGAGCAATAGCTCTGTCTCATTCTTCAATGCTTCAGCTGTTGGTCAGGGTTAGGACCCCAGTACATGGGGAAGGCTCTTTGTCATTAGTGCTGTGTGCCCTGCAACGCATGAGCAGGTGGGTGAGGATCAGGCTATTACCAACCGGTTGGTGGCAGACCCCCACGCCAGCTCTTATTGCTGCCGCACAGCTCAACTGGCATATATTACAAAGAAATAGTACTTTTTATTCCCCCCATCCCCAAACTCTGGTGGTCCACAGATCTTGATCTACTTTACTGCATCAATGTTATATAGCAGCCACAGCGTTGTACATGACATCATAGGTGCAGCAAAACTAACAAAGAATGGCGGGGGGTATTAAGTATTTCATCAGTTGCTTGTTTTTTTTTTAGTTTATCATGTTTCCTGATAAATTTTTATTAATTTTTTTTAATCTCCCAATGTCTGTAACACTACACCTTTTTCTCCACAAGGTGGCAGCGAAATCTGAAACAAAAAAGCACCTTCCCATGTTTGCTGATCCTATGCAAGGGCCAGTAGAACATCCCCTCAGCATAAGCTGCATTCATAGATGAGTGCAATGGATCTAAAGAATAAAAGGGAAGCTGCTCTTGGCTTATTGGTGGTGAGAGTTGTTGTGACTTGTATAGCCGCAGCAGTCGCCTCAGTTTGTTGTGTTCCTGGTATATGATTATCACAGGCGTACACTGTGTAAGTAATGTGGATGGGAGGCAGGAGCTGGCCGGCATTGTGTTACATATGTGCTATTGGGTTCGGGTTACTTGGTCAGCACTCTCAAAGGACATATCACTCTAGCAACATTACAACCTAGCTGGGATTTAAGAAGTTACTAAAGCAACTATAGAGCCATCATTGTTTGGGTTTGCTCGCTTATAATCTTTGGATCAAGTTATGTTTCCACGTGAGTGTCTGGTTTACATCTCTCCCATGTAGTGTCTGCGGCATAATGAAAAGCTACTTACTGCAGGGTTCGGGACTGCTCCCGGCTGTGTTTTTTCTTCCCTGGGGAATGTAGTTTAGAGGAATTCAAGGGAAATTTCAACCTTGTAAGTTTAAGTGATTCCCCGTGCGACGTGTATCTTGGGGGTGTTAATATAAAGCGTAAGTTTGTGGAAGCTTTACAGGGTATAATGTACAAGCATGAGATGATTTTCTGGGTTCTATATACCTTTAGTACAGGCAAATGCCTGTATGAGTTCATGGACAGTTCAGCACTGCTACTGCTGCTAGATGAGTTGCCTTATTCCCCTTTGCTCAACTTAGGCAGTTTAATGTAGTGAACTGATAGGGAAGGGAACCTGTCATCACTTTCATGCTGCCTGAATCATAAATCATTATAGTGGTCATTGGTGGCAGCTTGCCACCCCGTCATTGATTGATAGATCACTTCCTGTCTGGGTATAGAGAGATCTAACAGGGACCCCACAATGACTAGAGCCACAAAAAAGGGTTGACAAGTTCTGTACTCCTTAAAGGGGTACTCCTGGCAAAAAAGAAATCAAATCAACCGGTGTCAAAAAGTTATACAGATTTGTCAATTATCTCTATTTAAAAATCTCCAGTCTTCCAGTACTGATCAGCTGCTGTATATCCTGCAGGAAGTGGTGTATTCTCTTTAGTCTGACACAAGGCTCTCTGCTGCCACCTCTGTCCATACCAGGAACTGTCCAGAGTAGTAGCAAAACCCCTATAGAAAACGTCTCCTGCTCTGGACAGGTCCTGGAGATTTTGTAATGCTAGTAATAATAATGTACACATTTTATATAAATTTCTTACAACATTTATTTTATGAAATGTATTAAACTGTTTATTTAAACCAGAGCAACAATTCGTTGTAGTGCACAATACAATCTAATGTGTATGGCCACCTTTGAAGTCCTTGTACACTTACACAAGGGCCTATCCACCCATCTACAGCTTATCCAGATTACACATGACACAGGCCGCACCATGTATACATACTTCCCCGCTTGCTCTGTCTCATGGGCTGGTTTAGTCATTTGGCAGAGTCCTTGATTCTAGGACCTTCCTGGAAACAGTTGTTTTTATTATTCATCAGTAATTAAGGAAATTTCAGTGTTTACAGCGTTGTTGTGTTCTGTACATAGACGTCTCCGACCTAAAGAATGATGCAGTTTCCTTCTCACTTCTTGACCTATTTGGGGCAAGGGGAAGTTTACGTAATGAAATAATAATGCGAATGTCAATAACTGCCTTTTAGGTTTACATGACTTGTAAGTCCAGCATTCCTAATATCTTAATATATCCTATTTTCTTAGGATGTCTTTACGGTAGAGCTGTTTTTGTTCTGGTGAATATCAAACACACTCTTCAGATGATGCACTCGTCATTTATTAAATAAAAACCCTTTAACAGTGTGTCTCTGCAGCCTTCTATGTACTCCCCCCCCCCCCCCCCCCCCCCGCCATATTATTCCTGAATTTATCTGCAATAGCATAACATCTGATTTTCATGTTCTTATTTCTACATTGCCTGATACAGTCCTAGCTCCTGGTGGCATCTTATAAGGGGAACTCTTAAAGGAAAAAAAAAATTCAAATCAACTTTTATCAGAAAGTTATATAAATGTGTAAATTATTTCTATTTAAAATACTCAATCTGGGCAGGAACTGTCCAGAACAGTAGATGTTTTCTACGGGGGTTTTCTCCTGCTCTAGACAGTTCCTGTCACAGATGGAGGGGGCAGCAGAGAGCACTGTGACTGGAAAGAATACACAATATCCCGCAGAGCATACAGCAGCTGATAAGTACCTGAAGACTTGACTTTGCAAATCTATATAATTTTCACATACCAGTTAATTTGAAAACATCTTTTTTCACCGGAGTACCCCTTTTAAGGTATGTTTACATGTACTGTATATGATACAGATTTTGACCTACCAGCATAAAATTGGCAGCATATATAGCATGTGTGAACACGTACTAAAGCTACATCCTTACTGCCAGTATATGACCAGTTATATAATCTGACCACATTCTGATGTATCCTAGGTTGTGCGGCTTGGCTCCACGTCTTACTAGTTTTTATGTTTATACATTTCTCTGCATATTGAGAATTCATATTTCAAAACCCTGGATTCATTTTCCATTTATTCAGTATTGGACTGTGTGTGTTTCGGCTAAATACCTCCCTTTTCCAGCTAATACGGAATGTTCGAAGCCCGCCAGGACTCTGCTCAAATAGACATTTGTTTCTTTTACCACAATCTAAAAGCATTGCTATTATACAAAAATCTGAGTCATGCCTTCATTTCCTGTATGTTACACTAACAACTTCAAGTCGTTGTCCTTTACTAAAGAAAATCTTATTTTGAATGAAGAAAGCGTGCAGAGGTCGTCCCATGTGGAGAAAACTTTCTTAAAATTTAATTTACTTCACCTGTCGGGCAGGTGCTGTCAGAAAATAATATTGCATAGCACCCATTTAAATCAGTGGGCACCCATGTAATTCACCATTGTGTTAGGACCACCAGATTGGGAGCTGCTATTTGCTTTGGCTCTCTGAGCACCCAGCATAACACACAGCCTATTGATTTCACTAGGTCAATGTAATGATGCGTTTGTCCAGTAGAGGCCGCTCACTGAGCTTTTAAATTTAGTATGCTACACTGTAGACTCCTGCCACAATGTCATTTTACATGGATGAAACTCCTGGAGTAAAGCATTGACTTTAAAGAACTGTAATGAAATTAAATAAATCAGTTATTTCCTATCATGTTTGATGTTCAGAGTGCGTGATCTTCAGTTGTCTTTAACTGTACGTCTTTCCTACCTCGGGAGACACACATCTCCTTCATGACAGTATACACTTGGAGGCTGACATCTGTGAATTGGCAAGAGCAATGATTCTGACACATGTTCTGTTAGTGAACACACACACACTTACCATGTACTAGCCAGTTTATCATTTTTATCTTATTGTACCTGAGACATGTAACAGAAACATATCAAAAGTTTTGGTTGAGGTCTGAGTGATCAGACCCCCACTGGTATTAAATATGCAAAACAAAAGTCTGTGGAGCCTCGGTTGCGAGTGTCAAAACCCGGGATAGCCAGATATCTCCAGCCTGTTGCCACAGGGTGCCTTAATGATGGGGAGAGCACCACACCACCCTGATAGGTAGCCCCTTAAGTCCCACTCTGTTGCAAGTATTGAACATAAATAGGGAAACAACAGGATGGCCTCTTTTTGTCAACGTCTAAATCAAGGTGTAAGTATTGCGATCATGACAAGGGCTTGTCAAGGCAGGCATCCATCCACAGACAGCCGTTTCGGGTTATTTGCCCCTCGTCAGTGTGGAGCAGGATTCTGGCTAGTTGGGGCAATGACAAATCAACCAACAAAACACAGTAATGACTGAGCTCAAGGAGAACAGTGAAAAAGTTCCAATGAAGTACTCAATCAAGAGTCTCCACTGATGCCCCCAAAAATTTAAATATGCAAAACAAGAGTCCGTGGAGCCTCCCCACTGGTATTAGAATGAATGGGAAGAAGCTTGAACTCTGTCCAGTTGCTTCATTTTAAGTCTATGGAGCTTGTCTCCTGCACACTGAGTAGTCAATAGAAAACTGCAGCACTCCTATGAATTAAAAAAAAAATTGTATGTTTGTTCCATCCAAAATAAGGTATGAGAGCAGAAACGTGGCTGTCACTTTTTCTGGATGGAATAAATACACAAATTTTTGGGGGAATTCATTGGAATGCTGCATTTTTTCTATTGTCTATGGAAGTGGGGCCTGTGATCTGGGTCGACACCGCCTGCACCCACAATATTGCTATGGGAAGAGCGCTGCTTTTTCTTCTACTATATCTGCACACTGGCTAGAGAAGTTAAGGAGTGAAGCGCACTTCTCCCCACTCATTCTAATGCACAGTGGAGGTCTGAACAGTCAAAAGAAAACACTGAACCCTGATTAAAACCTTTGACATGTCAGGGACACTTCAAAGGGGTTTTCCACCATTGCTGTTCGTTATTTCCTGCGGTGCCCCAGTTAGTGAATGAAGTGAGCATGTGTAACCTCCCCTCCATTGAGATGGGAAGAGGGAGCTGGTTAGATTTCAGTATGCCGGATTCTTTGTTTTAGCACAAGACAATCTACTTCCAGAAGAGTCTGGCAGCAGCTTGGTTTCCCTCTCCCCATTAAATTACATTACAGTCCAGAGAAGGCACAAGCTGCATCCCTGCAATCCAAGACACGGGTATGCTGTAAAATACAACTAAGGGCCCTATACACCAACAGATTATCTGACAAAGCCAGGAATGGACTATAAACAGAGAACAGGTAATAAAGGAAAGACTGAGATTTCTCCTTTTCAAATGCATTCTTGGCTTTGGCTTAAAACAGTTTGTCAGATAATCAGTTGGTGTAATAGGGCCCTAAGACCGTTCATGTGATGGCAGGAATAGGAATGTATATAATATAATCATGGTCTCCTTCACATCAGCACTTCTTTGGATCACATATTCAGAGTTCCAAATACTAACCCGGTTTTACATTGAATTCCATTATAAAAAAAAAAAACTGATCAAAACGGATCAGTTTTTTTAACGTACACAAAAACGTAGTCAACCTTATTTTTGTGTCCTTTATTTTTATTTTTTTTATAATGTAATTTAATGGGAAAACGGATGCACACACATGAATTCGTTTTTTGCCAAAAACTGATTGCAAAAACGTAGTGTGAACCCAGCCTTAAGGACTCGCCCCCCCCCCCCCCCCCTCCATTTCAAAATCTCCGGTCACATGGACTAGAGCACAAAATGAGCAGCTTTTCCGTTACTGCTCTGAATGAGTGTGTGATGTGGTAAGGAAGGACCAATATGTCTGAGTCATCACTCTGGACTTTTATAGCTACATCCACCGTCTGCCACCACCCTTCTGCAGACCCAAAATGTGAATCATATTTCTTGGGCTTCCCCAGATGGAGTCTTGTGGAAACCTTCTCCTTTCTTCCATTTTCAAAGTGAGCCTCCTTCGCTGAGCCGCTCACATGGGAATCCTTGGAAATGACACAAATTTCCATTCCCCACGTTAGTCATACGTCTGTATAAAAGACGGTTTCTTTTCCTACTTTGTTCGACATTTCAAATGCTATTGGGTGAAGGGTGAGTTTTGAATGTTGGGAGGAGCCATGTTGCTCATGCTCTTAAATCACGTTACAGTGATTCATACCACGTTCTAGAATATGCTCCCACTTCTGTTTTTGCATATGAAAATCCCACTGTGTTCTGTACCTTATGAAAAATACTATCTCCTTCCGTTTTAGTATTACATTCATTTTCCTACAATGATTTGCCTATAACTCCAATGAATTTCTTATTTTTGTCAGTTGCGGAACTGTTTTCAGACTATTGATGGCATGCATGTCAGAGATGTGCTTTACATGCCCGAGTACCTATTGGGGCACATTGACTTATAGTACAATACATAGTACACAGTACAATACATTAGTCAGATACCTGCCCGGTCCTGACATTTCATTGAATGTCTATATACAGTTCACATAATGCAAATCTGTTACCATTAAATTATATATGTAATGTAGGATAAACAACTTCCGAGTGAGCACCCCCAATTTTTTTTTCTGCAATAAATTATCATGGCTAAGCGAGTGGCACCAAATTTTTAAACGGGCACTGTCAAATAAAATTTTACTTTTCTATGTTTAAATCAGCGTTCTACATATGGCCACAAGATTCCTCCCTTAATGTCAAACTGCGCTCCATGCTCCCTCCGTGACAGTATTTAGTATCTTCTCTGGTCAAAAAAGAGACCAGCAGGGAAGTCCCCGTCCTTGGATTGAGTCATTCCTGAGCATGCACAGAGCAAGGCAGGTCTTCACTGCACATGTATACAGCTACTGCTCGTTCACATTCAGTAGCTGAGAATCCTGAGTGTGCTCGCATTGTATGGTCAACTCTCCTGTCGAACAGCACCAAAGCCTCTGTAACCACACAGTGTTATGCAATAGTTCAGTCAGTATAATGTCAAAGAGCATTGTCTCCTTGTAAGCATGCAGTGTTGATAATAAAATTGTTAAAAGTTATGGTGCCTTTACACAGAGAGATTTATCTGACAGATTTTGGAAGCCAAAGCCAGGAATGGATTTGAAAAGAGGACAAATCTCAGTCTTTCCTTTATGACCTATTCTCTGTTTACAGTCTGTTCCTGGCTTTGGCTTCAAAGATCTGTCAGATAAATTTCTTCGTGTAAACGCACCATAAATAATGTAATTAAGCACAGTTAATTACCCTCAGCTGATACACAATTTGCGTGATGATCAGGTCTCTTTCCTTGCTAACAGAGAAAAGACAAATATTGATATGGACCACAGTTTGGCTGTATGTATGATACTTGATTCAAACATTGAAAACTTAAAAAATAAAGCCAGTATATTGCAAAACTGCTTGCGATCACAATCCCTTTCTAAAGAAAAAGAAATTGCAACATGCGCTTTGATTTGTTCTTTTTTTGAGGCAGAATATCATAGAAGGTCGATGTCAATCAGAGTCATACATAAGAGAGATAAAGACTATTTTATGTCTTAGTAAAATGTGAAAGGTTCTCCTTTACCCTCATTTTTCTCCTCTTATTGTGTACAGTGAAAAGGGGATTTGAATTAGTAATATCAGATGTCTGTATAATCTGTCATGTAACATGTGAAGGGCTGTAGAAATCTGGGCATCCGTATAGTTTCGCGCTAATCGTACAGCTTATATGTCCTCAGATAATAGTGGCTTGCAGACAGAGCTTACACATTGCAGTAGAATTGTGGTTAATCCTGTATGACAGCTGAAGCGCAAGAATGTGATGGAGGGAAGCGTGGCATTTATATGAGCTCTGTTTTCAATCCCCCCCATCCTACGTCAGAAGCTTGCACATTTTATTTATCCGAACGTCAGATATATAAAGGAGCAGCTACGTCAGCCGAGAAGTGTTTACCCACATGGAACCCCACTACGACTATATTGTCTACTGTGAAAACTTCTGTAAACAATAGCCATGAGGGACGGAACTAGTAGTGTAACAACTGCTAATCTGTCAAAACCCTGTAACACTTAGCATTTGTGCCAGATGACGTTAACAGCCGAGTGGATGTAGCAGGTTAATGCTACTTTTCACGTGGGATAGGTACACTGTGGATTTTCCACAGCAAATTTGCAAACAGAAAACACACAGCGGTTTTGGCATCATGGAGTGAAATTTTAGGAGAACTCCGACCAGGATCCTGAATTACAGACAGAAAAAACTGGTGTGGATGAAGCATTAGGGCCCTATTAGATGAATCAATTTTTTTTTCTCCAATTAACAATAAATGATCGCAAAGGACCGCTTTTGTGAACGACCTGCAATCATTCATCATGATACACGAAATGATGATTATTACACTTTCAAGGTATGTGCACACTTCGGGAAAGTGACATAAAATCTGTTGTCGAATTCGCCGATCGCCCACTTGCGGACTGCGGCAGGCGGGCGTGTCTCTGCCTGTGTCATAGGGTCCTATTCCACGGGCCGAGGAGGGCCCGATCAACGATGTAAACGATGGGCCTGTTCCACGGCCCGATGATCTTTGAGCAAGGGCTGCAAGGACATTATTACCGAAGTCCTTGCAACCCTTGCAGCAGCATCATACATTACCTGCAGGTCTTCTCCACGCTGTCTTCATCCCAGGGTCCCGCGCGCTCTATCTTCTGAATGGCCGGTCAGCTGACAGGCCACACTCAGCCAATCACAGGCCGCGGTGGTCCCTGCCTGTGATTGGCTGAGCGCTCCATCAGCTGACTGGCCATTCAGAAGATAGCGCGGGACCCTGGGAGGAAGACATCGCGGAGAAGAAGCCTGTACATGTAATGTATGCTGCTGCTGCTTGTCAAATCGCCGGTCGCCCGCCGCGCACCGCTATTCAACCGTAGCAATGTGGGGTGGGGGAATCATCGGCTGATCGTTCTCTCAATTTCACCGAACGATAATAGGCCGAATCGGGCCAAATGGGGCCGATCCGGCCAATTATCGTTACTGTGGAATAGGGCCCATAGACTACATTCTATGCACAGGTGGAATCCATTGTCAATCCAAAGAATGAACTCTTAAAGCAAGAGTTCTGGCGGAGACAGATAAGCAAATTTAGGCCATTGTGTATGAGCTAGAGATGAGCGAATCTCGAGCATGCTCGAGTTGATCCGAACCCGATCGTTCGGTATTTGATTGGCGAGGGCTGCTGAACTTGGATAAAGCTCTAAAATTGTCTGGAAAACATAGATACAGCCAACGACTAATCCATGTTTTCCACATAGCCTTAGGGCTTTATCCAAATTCAGCAGCCACCGCTAATCAAATGCTGAATGATCCGGTTAGGGTTAGTTTACACCCTTTTAAGATCTTAAAACCTGAATGGGAAGTTTTATCAAAACCTGCCTTTTTTGCCCTTAGCAACCAATCTCAGGGCAGCTTTTATTTTTACCAAAGCAGTTTGGAAAAAAAATAGAAGCTTAACTTGCTTTGTTTCTTTTGGCCGATATGCAATAAAGAAGACCAGGCAGATCCTTTTTTCACAAGTGCTGGGGAGGAGGATAAAAGAAACATGCTTTCACCTCTCCGGCTTCAGCGTGATGTGTCAGGTCTGCTCAGCCAGTCAGCGGCGCTATGTGGCCACCAGTGCTGGGGTCAGAGAGGTGAGAGCAAGTTATGTCTTTTATCCTACCCAAACTTGTGAAAAAGAGGTCTGCCCGGACTTCCCCATTAGCTAAAATTTATGACATATTAGGCACGGATTTACCTATAGAAGTCTACAACAGCTTCCATAATTTTTACGAAAAAAAATGTGAATCTCCTTTATTTAACTCCCTCCCCATTTTTTTTGTGGATCTGCAGAAAACGCGGATTATGGTTGCAGTATGGACAAATTTCAGGGTTCTTGCTTCATTCACACTTCAAGGGGAACCTGCAGCACAACATGGCCTCAGGAATGTCTGCACATTATATGACATTGGCCTCCGGAACAAAATAACATAAATATTTTTGTAAACGTGCAGAGTCCTTGTTTGAACTTTGATCTGGTTTGATCACTTCCCTTTGTCTCACTCTCACGCCTTTATTTTTCCTTCTAAGTTGTAAAAAAGGTTTTGTTAATTCTGCGGAGGCCTATGGGGAAAAAATGACGTTATTGGAGCTATGCTGTGTGATGAACAAAAGGTCACTGACCCGTCAATGAACATAAACCAAAACTCATTGGCCTTGATTACTAAAACTGGGGTAAAAACCATTGTTGCCCTGTTTCTGAGCAATGTTATCTAAAAAGCAAAGGGACGAAGAAATTTGGGAAGATGCAGCGAAAATGGCACAAACACCATTCCGCCCCCATTGTGAAACCAGCTGTATGATAGTTTGGCTCCTGGCTCGTGGTTTGTTTCTCCCCCTCCCCCCCCCCCCCCCGCTCTATGGTCAACAGTGGAAGGCAAGTTCTTAGATTTACTTCTCCTGGTATCCATGTCCTTATTTCTCCCTTGGGTGAACTTGATGCACATATGTCTTCGTTTTCCAACCATACTTACTTGGTAACTATAGCAACAGTTGTAGGGCTGCCTTTTCCTAGTGTACGACAATAAACCTATCTCACAATGTTTGGGTTATATGCTCGGAAAAGGTTGCAATAGGACAGATATGTTGGCTCTTCTCTTTGTATGTCGTGTAGGTTTTGGCAAGTAAAATTATACCAGTTTATCCTGATCATTTTACCACTTGGCACCAATAAAATATTTCCAAGTCATGATACCAGGCTGACTCCATGAGCAGAACGGCCTTTTGACTAATTGCTGATGTCAAACCTGAGCTTGCCGGATGTTTGGAGAGAAGGGGATCTCCTTCCTAATCACAGAAGGATTTTCGTTTCTGCTATGCAAAATAGCTGGGAAGAAAATGCTCTCTAGTGCCACCTAGTGCCTGCATTTGTGTGCCCATCCTAACCTGACTTTGGGTTGTCCACTTCATTGTCCCCTTCTCAACACATAGAATTTTGGTTTTTCCCACAATGTGGTATTAGATTGTAAAAAACGTCATTTAAATGTTTATACAATGGGCCGTATGCAGATTTGACCCATTGGCATCAGAACAACCTGTTCAGTGCAACGTGATAACCTGAATAGGCAATGCTTTAATATAGAATTTATTTGCCCAAAATGTTTCCGTAAACTATTAAAGTGCATCTCCACCCAGTTATTAAAACCTGTGTGTGCTCATCAGATTTTATGCCCTTACCTTGTACCGTGACACTTCCCTGATGTTGCCTCCTTTGGTTGGTTGTTTTCATGTCTGTCATTTGTGTATTTTACTGCTGTACTTGCACATTTGTTCTTTCTCTACTCAGTTGTGTAAGTAGTCAGGGAGGTGTAAAATATTGAAATATGTGCTTTCTAGTTGCAGTGTTAACAAGGTTGTGTGACAAAGAAAACTAGGTATATGGTGATGCATTATGGTAAATGAAACGTATTTCCAATGTATAAGTATTTCTTAAAATGCACTGTTTGAGAGATATAAACCCACTAATACCCCATGTGCTGCTTTGTTTGTTAACCCGTTGCCTCTGGTTAAAGGGGTTATCCAAAAAAACATGGCCACTTTCCCCCTCTCTTGTCTCCCTTCAGGTGTGGTTTGCAATTAAGCTCCATTTACTTCAATAGAACTGAGTTTGAAACCCCACCCAATCTGGAGACAAGAGAGGGGGAAAGTGGCCATGTTTTTGTAGCGCTGGATAACCCTTTTAAAGTGACTGTACCACCAGGCCCAGGATGAATCAGTGGAGGCAGGCCGACCCACCCTTAGTGGGAGGAAACCCTATCCCCTCTATGATAGGGTTCCATTGATTCTAATGGAGTCACGTCATGGAGGGGCTGGAGTTTCTTCCCACTAAGGGTGGGTCGGCCCGCCTCCAGTGCTTCAGCCTGGGCCTGGTGGTACAGTCACTTTAAGGGCTGCCAGGCATCCACTAGGTTGGGTCACTCCTGCTCAGTTCAATCAGTCATGTGATCTGTCCCATTAGTAATGGCAGGTGGTTTTCACTTCACATGCAAGCAAGGGGGATTATGGGAAAGTGTCTGCACTGTTGAATGGCAACAGCAAGGTCACAGTTCAGAGAGGAAACCAGGTAGTGAAATCTACGGGGGAGAAAAATGCTACAGGGATGTAAGTTACTTGACTAGAAACGGCACATTTGTTCTCCTTTACAGCTATGTATATGGTACACATCTGATTTTACCTTCTTTGCTTCATTGCACAACCCTTTTTAATTTTTTTTTTATACTGCAGAGCCTGTGTGATTCACCTAGCTGGTTTTCATGCTTCTTTCTAGCTATGCTGATTCTCTGCTCTTCCCCTTCCTTCTCTAGGAGGGTTTGGATTGAGTAGTCAGGAGAGAAAGGCATCCTGGGAGAATAGATCACATAAGCTGAACAAAGCCGTATGAGTGTTTAGACTGAAAAGTATACCCAAGGCATTATCGGGTGAATTCCCTAGTGCGGGTGGAAATTCAGGTCTTTTATGGTTTCATGCATGTTCGTAGCCATGGGGACCAAACTTCGTCCACAAAGTGCAATTCTCCACTGATCTGGCAGTGTCCCTAATGACAGGTATACTTTAAAGCGACTCCGTACCCACCAAAGATCATTCCTGGGGTCCGTTCGGCAGGTGATGCAGTTATTGTCCTAAAAAAATTACTTTTAAACTGGCAGCCCCATGCCCAACAGCCGGGGCTTAGATTGTGTATGCATTAGGCTGGCACCACCTCTCTGTCCCTCCTCCCCGTCCTCCTCATCATTAGGAGTGCTCCAGGCAAATTGCCTACTATTCATCACCTGTGTGAATACTGAACATGTGCTGGATCGATAAGACACCTGTACAATGTTCAGACAGGAGAAAATGTTCCAGTGGCATTCCTAATGATGAAGAGGGTGGGGAGGAGAGACGGAGGGGTGGTGCAAAGTTAGGGCACAGATACTCCCTTTTGGCAAGGGGCTGCAAGTTTAAAAGTTGTTTTTTAGGACAATACCTGCATCACCTGCCGAACGGACCCGAGGACAGTTCTCGGATTAAAAGCAGCTATCCGAAGGTAAAAAGAGGTTTGGGGGGGTCAGATTGTCGTTCGAGTCACTTTAAAGGGGTTATGCTGGCTAAATCCAATGATTCCATATCCTCATAATGCATCATCGCCATGCTAGCAGCGAAGAAACTGTTTAAATCCCTGCAGCTCTGTAATGACAGCCATTCACCAAACTATATGGATGTATGAATGCAGCCTTACTGTGTATGCGGTGCTACTGGTTTTTAAAGAGGATGTACCACCAGGTACATCCTCTTTAATCTGAACCGACGGATCAAACGGCGACGTCACGGGGAAGCCGGTGCCGCGGTCCGTTTTTCGCACCGCGGCCCGGTTCCCGTGCACGGCGCAGTTCAAGCACTGGAGCTAGGCCGGGCCGCCCCCAGTGGGAGGGAATTCCCTCCCCTCTATGACGTGGCTCAATTAGGATGAATGGGAATTCCCTCCCACTGGGGGCGGCCCGGCCTACCTCCAGTGCTTGAGCACTGTCCGGTTCCGGTGCATAGAATGGTGCCATACACGGGAATTCTGAAAAACGAACCGCGACACCGGCTTCCCCGTGACGGTGCTGTTCGATCCGTCTGTTCAGATTAAAGAGGGTGTATCTGGTGGTACATCCTCTTTAATAAATTCTGCCCTGAAAAGCCCCTTCACTACTTGCTATTGACTCCAACATCAAAGCTGTTAGGTTTGGAAATCTCTTAGGCTGACAAATACTACTCAAGCTTAAAAGGGTTATCCAGCAAAAATCTTTTTCTTTCAAATCTACTGCTGCCAGAAAGTTATATAGATTTGTAGTTTTACTTCTATTTAAAGTCTTCCCATACTTATTAGCTGCTGTATGTCCTGCAGGAAGTGGTGTATTCTTTCCAGTCTGACACCGTGCTATCTGCTGACATCTCTGACTGAGACAGGAACTGTCCAGGGCAGCAGCAAATCCCCATAGAAAACCTCTCCTGCTCTGGACAGTTCCTGTCTCGGACAGAGGTGGCAGCTGAGAGCACTGTGTCAGACTGAAAAAAAAAAAATAAATTTCATGCAGGACATACAGCAGCTGATAAGTATAGGAAGACTTGAGATTCTTTTAATCAAAGTAAATTACAAATCTATATAACTTTCTGAAACCAGTTAATTTGAAAGAAAAATATTTTCGCTGGACAACCTCGTTAAAGACCCTTGTAGTGGATCTGTTTTAAAGCATGCCTGTCATAATAAAAAAATAATAATAATAATTATTGTGGGCTTGTCCAGGTATCATAGACACAGTGAGGAGAGGAGCGTGGATGTCTCCTCTCGCATGGCTCTGGTGACAGATGATGTATGATATGACACACGTATGTTATAATTTAACATATAGGTATCTACTAAAAAAGGTGTATTCAAACTATCTTTTTCATTACAGTTTTTTTGCTTGCTTGTGTTTTTCTCCGTGCTAAAGCCCCCAGTCTCTTCCGATGATCGTGCCGGATTGGTGTAAAATAGTGTTCACTTTTTATGTATGTTTGCTGGGTAGACGAGGAGGAGAAAATAACAAAATGCCATTGCTGAAAATCAGTTTGGCAGGATGGGGTTAAACCCGTTTGGGAACCGTAGAATAAGTTGTTCAAACTGATGTGGCGACATTACATTCTGCCAACAGTGATGCTGCCAACCAGAACCTCCCCGTCTTCCGCTCACCCATGCTGTTTGCTCTTAAAGGAGCCAAAGTTTGACAAATATAAATGATTTGAGGCAACTTGTCTCCATGTCACCAGCACATAGCAGATAGACTTACAGCCACAAACCTCTGTACTATGAGATTGTGGGAACGGCTCTTGAATAGAGTCTTCCACCCTCCCCGCTAGTTATACCGCCAGGCCAGTTGTATAACCCAGTCTTTTGTTGAGCGCATATGAATGTAGTCCAGTACCGGAAATGTATAATCCCCCGCTTGATCTTATTTTTCTATTCCTGGCGAATGTGAAGCTGCTGTTCGGGGGGGAGAATAGGCAGAATATGAATGGCATACCCTGCTTGTATAACTGCTTTCATATGTCTAGCTGAAGCTGGTCTCGGTTAGCAAAGCGAATGTACCATCATCCCTGTGGAAAAAATGTTGAAACTTCATCAGTCACCAAGTGATCCCCCTCCCAGTGATGCAGATTAGTCAGTAAAGCAGCTATGTAGTTGGTGAGTGGTGCAGAATGGGGACTAAAGCCCCTCCTCACTCCAGGAAGTTACTGGTAACATGTGAGCATTAGCAGGCATCTCATTCTGCAGCTCTGCAGTGTGCTCGCTTCTTTCCACAACAGCTGGGCAGGAATGCTTCTTCCCCTTGTGCTGGGGGAGTGAGGTCTGGCTGCTCTCTTACATGCGACCCCTCCGCCTGGGGCTCTGCAGCTCCGAGAAGCATCTCCTCAACAAAGGAGTTATTCTGAGATGGTGAAAGGAAGCCCATTAAATAGTGTGTGATGCTTATGGGAACGTCAAGCCTGGCACATGAAGAATGAAGAAGTTTGCACGCTAAAGGGTGAAGGGGATGCCCGTTCTGGCTGAGGATTACAAAAGATGCTGTTGCCTTTGGGCGCTACTTTGCTAACTCCTTGCGAATGAAGTGGCTGCAGTCGCCTTCCTGTTCCTCGAGAAGCTTTCCTTGCAGAGTCTTTGACAGTTTTGCTCCGGAAGATCCATAGCTTTTGCTTATTGTAGCAGGCATAATGAAGTAAACACATCCTTCTGTATTTCTGTCATGTGGGACTACTGGGATTTAGCCGGCAGCATTTCTCCATGAGTACCCAGCTCCCTTGTGGTCTGAGTCATCACAAGTCAATGAGCCATCTACTTTAGCTTTCATTGTTTCTTGATATTTCTTCTTGTTTTTTTAATTTATTTTGGGTCTCTGGATTTCGCCTTGGATTTTATTACTGGATTAAAACACCCGTAGAGCATCAAAATGAATGAAAATCCTTATTGGATGATCTGAGAAATCCAGCATTGATTCAGCAGGATGCAATTGTTTACAGCCATCGAATAGCTGACTAGTGTGTTTTAGTCACTGACCTTGCAGGCAGCGCTGGCTCTTTTTACCCATCTCCTAGTAAATAAGTAAAGACTTTTACGGCCATACTTTGCGTGGTTGTACAGATTCTTATCGCTATTACACAGTAAAGAATCCCCTGGAACCCCCTAAATGTTTGCTCGCTTTGGCATTGCAGTATCTTACAAGATAATAATTGTTATATTAGTGGTGCAGTTTTTGTTTTTAATGCATTGATGCAAAATGTCATTGAGGAGGTTTCTTATTTTTTTTTTTTGTAATAAGATTTGAGGCTTGAATCCGTGGTGGGATAGAGTGAAGACATGAGTGGGCATTGTGCCAGCACTTTACAGTTTCAGTAGTACATGAAAGAGAGCCTTGGCTCAAAGCTAGATCGAATGAGCCGCGTGTGTATTGTGGTCTTGGAGGAGGGGGAGGATGAGTCCCCTAATTTTCCCTCCAAGTTGCCAATCTATGGAAATCCCTATCGTCCTCCACCTCCTAAAGCTGTGATGGTAAGACTTTCATCCTTTGTTATTATGCTTTTGGGACAGTTTACTTTTAGTCTGTCTTTAAATATCTCTTTCCTCTCCTAAGATTGCAAAAATCACTTAAGTGGATAAAAAGATTGCAAAAATCACTTAAGTGGATAAAAACTATGTTCTGACACTTATTTTATTAGTTTAGTAGAAGGCTTGAAGATGTCCTGTTTGATCACTAGGGGATGTATATTTTTATATAGTGTCTTAGACAGATTTGCCATTCAGGACTGTAGAAAAGCTGAGTAGCACACCCTGTGAGGACTTGAATGGTGGCTGTTTGGTCGCCTCTCAGCTTTTTGGATGTGCAAGAAAGCTCAGGAGATAACCAATCAATCATTTCAATCCACATCAATTACAATAATATATTTTCTAGTATTGTCTGTAGCTCCTGTGTATGACTATATATTGCTGACTATTTTAAGGCGTACCACTAATTGATGCTTTTACCATACTTTTTGTAAGAAGAAAATTGGAGAGAAGCCTGTTTGACATTTATAGCCATGGAAACCTTGTCACACTTCTGATTTTTCTTCTGTAAAATCCTGTGTTCTTGGGTGGAAAGAATGTTTCCATGAGGCCTAGGAACTTCATTGCAAACCACAAAATAAGCATTTTTTTTTTCCCTGCTTATTAAACATTTAGTTTACTATAGCCGTACATTGTGTATCTTCCTTTAACTGTATATTGACAGGTGTCTGGTAAATATTTGCAGGTTGTTACTTGGTTGTTATAGATACTGAGTTTAACATTACATTCTCATATGTTTTAAACTCTGTTGGAAGTTTTACTGTGGTCAAAAAGTTTGTGATGAGAAAGTAGATCTCAGGGTTAACGTTGGGTTTGTAGAGGTTTAATACTCGCTGTTGACACCCATAAGGACTGACTTTGAAAAGCTGAGAAGGACTAGGGGCAGTTTTATTATTTACTGCTGGAACCTTAAACACACAGCCTTTGGCATTGTACATTATTACGCTTGCGCTAAGCACTGTGACGTCAATCGTTTTTTTTATACGTGTTACACAAAAAGGCTGTTGGAACTTTTGTAACACTTTTTGAAAACTCTTGATCCAACTGTAGTGTGTTATGTATTGCCTGCAGCACACCATGACTTAAAGGGGTTATACGGGATTACCAAATTTAGCTGCTTTTCTTTCTAAAAGATCACCACACCTGTCCTCAGGTTTTATGTGGTATTACGATTGCACTTCAATTGCGGTACACACACACACACACACAGACTTGCAGTCCCGTTCACACTAGGCAAAAGTGTCGGAATTTCAAGCAGAGCCGACGCCGCTTGAAAATCCACCTGTCACATTATTTCAATGGAATGTCTCGTGCACCTCCGCTCTCCGCCCAAAGAACTGACTTGTCTGTGGCGTGGCCTCCGCTTGAAATTCTGCCACACTTGCGCAGTGTGAACGGGCCCTACGTCCGGAAGAAGGCAAATGTGTTTTCTTATCCTGGAGAACCCCTTTAAGACCACATTCGCATCACATATTTGATATATACATCACTACCAAAATAAGTATAGTCTGCCAATGGACATGCTGCAGTATACATTGGAATACTTTGTGGCATAGCTGGGAAATGTTGTGAATGGGGCCAAAGCTATGTAATATTATCATTTTGTGTTTATAGGAGACATTTGGGGGGGGTATCATTCTGTGTGTTTGGTGCAAAACTTTTCATTCAAATCCCTTTTTTTTTTTGTTGTGCAAAAAACTTGCAACCTTTTTTGTGTCTACATCAGCTCCACTTGTGCGTGTGTGTGGGGAGGGGGAGGGGAGGGATACTAATGCTCCCTGACATCCCCATGGCATGGAAACAAATCTGATCAATATGTAAAATTCTAGTCTTTATAATGGTGGTCAATGTAGAAAGGGAGCAATTGCCCTAATATTATGGGCTAGAACAGTCCCTTGCAGTACTCCCCCCTTGTTTCTTGTGACAAGTGTTTGTAGGAACTGGTCCTGATCTTGTAAAATACCTGGTGGTAATGAACTGTATGGTATTTAGAGTTAACTTTCAAAAAACAAGTTTTATTTTCCAATGTTCAATAATTTTTTCCCTCTTTTACAGCCTCCCCTGGTTCAAGCAATTTTTAATGGAGATCCAGATGAAGTTCGGGCACTGATCTTCAAGAAGGAAGATGTTAACTTTCAGGTTAGTACTTTTGGATGTGTTAGCATAGTTGTTTCTAAGCATTTGGAAAAAGTTCTACCTGTCTGTTAGATAGGTGATATGTGTCATAGCTGGGTCTGACCATAAAGGTAATGGCAGCCCCCAAAGTGCCCATGTGAATGGAACAGTAATGTGCCCTACATGGCTGCTGCTACATTCACCCTCAGAGACTGATAGAGATATCTAAGCACACAGCACAGCTGTCATTGTCATTCCCATGGACAGTGACTGGGAGGGGTGGTCACATGACACACCATTGCTCTAATCACACCAGGGCCATCATTTTTTGATCATGGGGGTCCCCCAGTGATGATACAATTATCACTTGTTCAGTAGATTGATAGTAAATGGTGTTTTGGGCAAACTTAACCAATAAATATAGGATGCCAAAAGTAAAGGATGAAAACTTGCATGGGCATCACAATGTTGTAGTGCAGTCCATGATCACGTCAATTAAAAAACATTTGTTCAAGAAGAAAATGATTCTTTTGCCTTCAGATACAGATGTATTGAAGAGACACTTTACACCTAAGTAAAGGTTTGCTGCCTTTGTTTTGCTCGTCAGGAGGTTTTACCCTTGCAGGCTTATGTGACCTCAGTAGAATTTCAGCTATTTTAGAAAGCTAGTATACGGGGACTGCGTGCTATTTCCAACAAGGGTTTTCACCATCACTACTACAAGGTCACCAGTGTCACCTGTTCACCATCCTGTTAAAACATGTCCTTTGGGTTATTGTTAAAGTACAGGCATTCACTTCCCAATGCATTCCTCGTCTTCCTCAGGGCTACCGTACAGTACATAGCTAGGTATAGTACTAGTAAATATACCACTATCCCTTTTTAGTAAAATATCTACTTATTCCATGCTGATGGTGGCTGTGTTCACTTTCCGCTGGTTTAACCTTGGTTGACCCCTTGGATTTTATATACGTTTTTGGGCAGTGTCTGGGAGAGCTGTGAAGGAAAGTTTGGAAGCAGATGGAAAATGTGTACTTGGAAGGACGGCCTGTGACAAACTGGAGTCACCTGCAGTGTGATTCATCCTTATTAAAAAAAAAAAAAAAAAAAAAACTTTTCTGGATAAGACAGACAATAGTAGACAGATAGTGGGATTAGTGATAGGTACTGTGTACTGCTGGAAAACTAATGCAGGTATTAGAAGCAGGTACTGCATCACTGTATATACGCTTGAGTTTCTGGCTTATAACTTTGTGCTGGAATGTTACTAGGCTGAATGCAGGAGACTTTAGAGATCTGGCTACATGTCATGTCTTACAGAGATTTCTCCAGGCAACAGTCGTCTGACTTCTTACATTGTCATATGCTTAGAATAATGTATCCATTGCATAACTCCCTTAGCCGTGTTTAACTACATAACATTACAAAGTTTATCAGAGTTTTTGCTGCTCTTTATCAGCTTCTAATTTTCCAAATTAATGTTTTTATATGTATGTTTTGTTTAAAGCAATATGTAGATTTATAACTACCTATTCCAGTACTTAGTTACTGTACGCCCTGCAGGAAGTGGTGTATTTTTTCCATTTTGACACTGCTCTCTGCTGCCACCTCTGTCCATGACATGAACTCTTCAGAGCAGTAGAGGTTTCCTATGGGGATTTGCTACTGCTCTGGACAGTCCCTGTCATGGCAGCAGAGAGCACTGTGTCAGACTGGAAAGAATTCACCACTTTCATCAGAACATGCAGCTGATAAGTACTTGAGATGTTTAAATAGAAGTAAATGACAAATCTATATAACTTTCTGACACCGGTTGACTTAAAAGAAAAAGTAAAAAATTTAAATATATATGTTGCAGTGAAAAGAAAAGAATCAGAATTTGATCAAATACTGGGAAACTATTAAATGAACACGCCATTCCATCATTTCCCTAGGGAATTGATCAAATCACTGACCCCTTTCAGGAATAAGATGGAATGAACTCTATAATTTCCCCCTGCGACATAGAATTTGCTTACTGTATTGCTGCTCTGCTCCCCATTTTGCTCATTTCCCCTGCTACACGCCTCCTGCTCCCCCAGCCTGTCTGCTCTGCTCCCTATCTGCCTCCATATGCCTGCCAGGAGGTGTGTCACTCTGCTTCCCATCCGCCTCCGGTCCCGTCCGCCCCGCCCTGCGACATGCCTCCTGTCCGCTCTGCTCCTCGTCCCCCCTAACGCCGTATGCCTGCCGGGAGGTGTGCCACTCTGCTCCCCGTCCACTCCGCCGCCATATGCCTGCCGGGAGGTGTGCCACTCTGCTCCCCATCCACTGCTTCCCTGTCTGCCCCGCCGCTATATGTCTACTGGGGAGGGGTGCTGCTCTGCTTCCCCTGCATTTGATCAAATCCCTAGGGAAATGATGCAACGGCATGTTCATTTAATTATTTCCCAGGATTTGATCAAATCCCTGGATTCTATCATTGCACTGCAACATATATAAGTAAAATATATAAATCAAACATGGGAACAAATAGGCAGAACACTTGATGTTTGCAAACTTTCTTTTGAATAATGGCAATACTTCATAGCCCCTATTAAAGAAAACATGTCTGTTTTTTTTATGTGTGAGGTTTTTTTTCCCTATATATAGCACTATACCTGTTCCCGTGATATACAGTATGTGATAATGCACAGACGTGATTGGAGCGAAATTGTAGTTCCCAAAACACCACAAGGACAGCGAGTGGGATCAGTGATGTCCCTGTGCCCTGTCTTTGTGAGATGCTACATAAATTGTGCACATACACTTTAACAGGGCAACAAGTCAGAACTGCTGCTTGTAAGAGATGCTTTTTCTACGTGGCTCTGATACTGAGTGAACATACTGAATATATAGGGAATATCTGCCATATTTGTGCTGAGCAGTGTAATTGCGGAGCATGAATGTTAACACAAATACCATCCTTAAGATGAATAACTTGTTGTTCTGTTCCTTGTGTCACAAGTGCCTTAAGCATTCTCTAAATTGGCTGCTGGTGTGAGAAGACGTTTCAGTGATGGTTATCCCTTAAGGCATTTTGCTTCTCAGCAACCTGTAGGCTGTCATCAAAGTGAGTGAGGTCCTGGCTGTACATGCACTAGGCACCATGATATTACTAATTACTGAAATGAAGTGCTGTTTGTCATATATATAGACAGACTAAAATACAGACTAAGGCCCAGATATTTTAAAAAAATATGGACTGTTGTAAAGTGCCCACAGCAACCAATCACAGCTCCTTTTATTTTACCAAAGCTGAGCTGTAATTGGTTGTTGTGAGCACTTAACACTAGTCTATATTTTGCACCCTTTTATAAATCTCCCCTTAAGGGTATGTCCACTATGAAAGTTGGGCAGAAATTTCAAGCTGAGTCTGCGTGGCGGTTTCCGCTTGAAGTTTTGCCTGTCCCATAGACTCAATGATATTTTGAAGCTAAATCCTCCTTCCGCCCAAAGAATTGGCATGTCATGCAGAATTTAGCCATCCATTTCACTTAGTGGATTTGCAGTGAATAAAATTTTCAGGAAATATCCCTGGCAATACTCCAACAGATCATGCTGTGAATTTTTTTGGGAAAAAATAGCTGGGAATATCTACAATGTTGTACGGCTATTGGGGAAGAAATGGGCACATGTTTTCAGCCACATTGGGAAATGCTCCATTAGGCAAAAGTGCCATTGTCACCTGTTTACCTTGGACTATACTGGTACTCTTTTCCTTTTTGAATAGATCTCACACGTGAAGAATTGGGTTAAGGTGCGTTTACACGTAACGATTATCGTGCGAATTTGCGCTATAATGATCGAATTCGAACGATCGTACGTGTAAACGCAGCGAACGATCAAACGACGAACGAGAAATCGTTCCTTTTGATCTTTCAACATGTTATCAAATCGTCGTTCGTCAGTCTCAAAAAATTCGCAGATCGTTCCGTGTGAACAGTCGTTCGCCGAATTTAACCAATGTGTGAGAGAGGCTTAAGCGATCAGAAAAACAATCGCAAAATAGTTACTCCGACATCGTTAATTGTACGATCGGGCCAATTATCGTTTCGTGTAAACGGAGCATTATAGTCACACATTGATTGTGGCTTCTGTCAATAAATTACTTCCCTGTATGAACTGTTGTGTGACCGATCCAAGAGACACCTGATAGATCCCAAATACTTATAAAGGGTAATTTTTGTTGCAAGGGTAGCAATACTTGCAGCATTATTCTTGATTGTGAATGTGGGGGAATGTTCATGGAACCTTCATGTATGAGAGTATGAATCGAGCATACCATGGAAGAGGGGAGAGGTTATAGATCTGGCATCAGCAACCAATCAGATTTCAGTCACAGGGACTGTCCAGAGCAAGAAGTTTTTCATGCTCTGGACAGTTCCTAACACTGACAGAGGTAGCAGCAGAGATCCACCACTTCCTGCAATACATACATCAGCTGATAAGTACTGGAATGTGTTTTTTTTAAGTAGAAGTAAATTATAAATCTGTATAACTTTGATCTGTCCCCCCCTCCCCCACCAGAGTAACCCTTTAGGCTATGTATTTTTCCTCCGTATTTTGCAACGAAGACCAGGAGTGGAATGAAAACACAGGCTATGTACTCACACTGTTGAAATTTAGTGGATGGTCGTCATTTAAACAGCCGGTATTTCAAAACAACAATAATTGTTTTAAAATAATGGTAGTTATCAGCAATTAAATAACATTTTCAACATTGTGTGAACATAGGCTTTTTCTGCGTTTTTGATCCACTCCTGGTTTTGGTTGCTAAATACTGATCATAAAACTGGGTGGAAACAGTGTCTTAAAGTGTACCTGTCGTTACTAAAAACTTTTGACACTTTTGTCAAAGTTTTGATCCGTCCAGGGAGCGGGAGCAGACCACGCTGCAGGATGTCTTCTCCCGCTTGTTCTCCCGATTGGTATAGGTCTGAACAATCAGACATGTCAAAAGTTTCTACAAACGATAGGTAGGCTTTAAGTCAGAGAAAAAAGCGAAAATCTGCTTTATATAAAAGACCTTGTGTAAAAAAAATTAGAGCAAAGTGTTTCCCATGGAAACCAATCTGATCTGATTACTGCAAAAGGGAACAATAAGCATCTCCAGGCTATATCTGCACAACTTTTTTTTCTTAAAGGGGTAGTGCGGCGCTAAAAAAATTATTCACAGAATAACACACATTACAAAGTTATACTACTTCCCCGTGTACCCGGAAGTGTTGGTGCATTATACATTACCTGATCCGAGGGCCGTCCGCCATTTTGTGCCAAACGTCATCTTCGGACGGACGGCCGAGTCGCTGCCGCCCGTCCCCCCTCCGCCGCGTCACAACTGTGCTCAGCCGCGATTGGCTGAGCACAGTTATGCTCAGCCAATCGCGGCTGAGCATCGGAAGACGCTGCAGAGGGCGTCCGGCTTTCGGAACAGATGGAGCTGTTCGCCAGCCCAAGAAGACGTCACTGAATGAAGATCGGAGACTGGTGTCTGCACGTGAAAGGTGAGTATAGCGCACCACACTTCCGGGTACACGGGTGGGGGGGGTGGGACACGGGGAAGGGGGCCATTCACAGACATAACATACATTACAAAGTTGTATAACTTTGTAATGTGTGTTATTCTGTTAATAATTCTTTACCGCCGCACTACCCCTTTTAAGGCCCAGAATGACCTTTTCACCATAGAAACCTAACAGGATATGGTTTAGAGAGGGTTATCCAGGATTACAATCACACAGCTGCTTGCATCTAAAAAAAAAAATGCCACCCCTGTCCTTGGGTTGTTGTGGTATTACATCTCCGCTCTATTCAGTCCAGTGGAACTGAGTTGCAATACCTCACACAAACTTGGCAAAAGAGTGGTGCTGTTTTTTAAAAGACAGCAATGTTCTTGTAATTCTAAATAACCCCTTTACATTTTTTCAGCGCAGGTTGGAGAATGACAGCTGAATTCTGATTTTTGGGGGAGAGGGGGGTGACATGAAGCATTGTTACCACTTCCTTATGAGAGCAGCATAACATGTCATTGTGGGATGCAGGTTGTATTATAACCCATAACTCTGCCTACAATTTAGCACCTCGCCTGTGCCTCTGATTTATACCAAGTGACTTTCTTGGGGCATATTTTCCATGCAAAAAAGTTCAATGAAATTTACCGTAGTTGTTCATAGACTAGAAGTGAATTCCTCCTGATAGGTTTGATATATCAGGGTCTGAATTGAAGCAACATTGATGAATGGAGAGCTGAATGCTCAGTATTCCTGTCCTTGCTGTTGCTGTAGGTCTCGGCTCCGCTTATATGTTCTGCTCGGGGTGGATTGGAGGCATGCTGTTCTAATTTGGGATCATTCGCATCTCGGCACTGTATGTGTTGTATGGACACGGTGTACTAATGGGCTGCGCTCTCAGCATAACGCCTTGTCTGTCAGGTAATTGAATCATTATAAGTAGGAGCACAGGAAACAGAAAACATGTTCACTTTATATCAGTAATAAATCTGTGCTTCTTGGGCCTCATGCACACAAAAGGAGAGATGCTGAGAATAATGTCCCAATTGCCAGAGCAAGAGAGGTCCCTATCACATCAGCTCATGTCATAGACTTGCTTGGTTTGTGCAGAGCTGGCTGGGAAGCACAGTTCTGCTAGTAATACCTGAGGTATACAAGACAAACAATGTCAGGAAGGATATTAATTGTGGTTTCTGGAACAACACTGGGCAAAGCATAAAGTGTTAAAAGTCGTCTTGATCTCCAGTTGCCTGAATGTGTCTAGAAGGTCAAGTATCTGGAGGTGGTCTTCCTATCCAGGGATTTTACAGCTTCTGCTGCACATTCCACACTTGTTTCAGCCCTCTGGGTACGGTAAAAACCTGTTGGTGTGAACATGGGAAGTTTTCCTCACTTTGCTCCAAAGCTTATTCCCTATTCAGCAGGAATTGTAGTTCGGTTAAAACCGAATGCGAAATTGCCAATTTTGTCGAGACCTCATAGAGACCGCTTGTCAGCGCAGACATATAACACACCTAGCCTTCAGATATTTAACATTCGTCATGTTACGGAATTGCTGAACTGATGTCCAAGGCCGGGTTCACCTATGTCCCTACATCTGTCATAAGTAACCAACAGCATTGCTGGATCAGAGTAAAATGTAGTATGTTGCATCTTTTGATATGGCAAGTTGTTAGGTTTTCAGTTTAGTCCAAGTTTTACCTAAGCAATACCTGGAAAGGACACCGGGTGCATGATATCCAGTTGGAATCCATCTGGGACAGTTCTGGATCAATGAAATAATATTAGGGCAGGGTTCACATTTTTGCTCAGTATTTTCAACCAGAATCAGGAGAAATTCCAATACACTGATAAAGTTGCAAGTTATATATATACATACGTGTGTGTGTGTGTGTGTGTGTGTATATATATATATATATATAATTTATTTATTATGTTTTGTTTTGTTTGTGACACTGATTTTGAGAATACTCACCGAAATACTGCGTGTGAACCAAAGATGTGGTAAATTTGAAATGTGTATTTATTACGGGACATTCACACAGTCTGTAAAATAAAAATGCACAGTGTGCTACGTAAGGGATGCCAGGAGATCCAAAAGTCCAAAAGCCAGGAGTTTAAGTCTTCCTGCTACTGTACTGACCCAGCGATTCACGGCATAGCACATCTGTGCGCGGAACGTGTGAATGCCCCCTTAAAGGGAACCTGTCATCAGTGTTGTGCTGTTTGAACCATAGGCAGTATGCAACAAGAACAGATGGTTCACTCAAAACACTGCAGGTTACTGGCTGGCAGATCCAGTATACGAAGACTAGTATTACCAATAATACCAGTACACAAAGGACCAATAATACCATGCCACTGCTACCGCTACTATTACCACTATACTGTTACTGAATAAAATCTTATCCAAATATCAGCGAGTCCCCAGTACAGTGACTCAGAATGCTGCTGTGTTTTAGAGTACTTAATAGTTATAATGCCAGCAGAGAATGGGGCTCTGAGTCATTGGGGTGGTCCTTGGTGGCTAATACCCATGATGGAAGATTTATTGCTACATTTCTCCCTATTTGCATAAAAAAACAGATCTATGCAGGCCCAGTTTGGGGAGCATGAAACAGGTTCCCTTTTAAGAGTTACAGAAAGAAATCCTAGGTTATTCTTGTTCTGTTGTAAGCAATATCTATTCATTTTATTTTTTATTTTGTCTTTTGTTACAGTTGCCTTAAAGTGTATCTGTGATTTATTTTAATTTTTAAGAAATCACTAGTACAAGCAATTTTAACATACTCTGTAATAGGTTTTATTAGGCAAAAAAGCCAGTGCTGTGCATGGCTGCCTTTTCTCCCCTCTGTGCACCCCCCATAAGTTCCCCATAGTGCATCGGTATGAAGGTTTGAAATGTAAGGGCCCTATTCCACCAGACGATTATCGTTCAGATTATCGTTAAATCGTTCGAATCTAAACGATAATCGTTCAGTTGAAATGCAGTTAACGATTAACGACCGAGAAATCGTTGATCGCTTTATAAAACCTGGACCTATTATTATCGTTGCTCGTTCGCAAAACGTTCGTAAATTGTTCGCATTGAATAAGACATTGTTCGGTTGTTCGCAATAGATACAAACGCAATAGCGAATAAATAGCGAAGAAAAATCATCGCAATTACGATCATAAGTAACGATTGTCGTTCCATGGAAATGAGTGAACGTTTTCAGGTCTTTCGCAATAGCGGTCGTTTGAGATCGTTAATCGTTAACGATTATGCAAACGATAATCGTCCGGTGGAATAGGGCCCTAATCCTGTGTCTGGTGAGGTTGTTTAGATCATTGGAGACTGTGCTACCGCTCCCAGGATGCGGAGGTGCCTCTGGCGCCCAGGCCCTTCTAATGATCATTGGAGTGGGCCAGCTGGGGGCGGGCTGGATCGGTGCTCTGGGGGTTGCAGTCCTCCGAAAAGACTTATGGGACGCAGGATTACACTTCAGACTGCATGAGAATGGTGCTAAGGATAAGGGTAAGAGATTTGCCTTCATCCCCAGCACCCCAAGCGCAATAGGGAGCGATCAGCAGGTTAGAATAGTCTAACCTACTGGTAGTTTCCCTTAAATTCATAAGTGTCTCCTTTGTCTGTCTCAATTTAATTTCCAAGTAACAGCGGTTATGGTGATTTAATTCTTTGTACTATACTCTTCTCTGTACTAGCTGCCTTTGTTCTATTTCCTGATCCTGTTGTGTGTTATCAGAGATTGGGAATGTCCGTCCCTCCAGCTGTTGTAAAACTACATTTCCCATAATGGCTGAACAGTTAAAACTTTGCTTTAGCTGTCCAGGCATGATGAAAATTGTAGTCCTCCAGCTGGTGCTAAACCGAAAGTTCCCCATCCCTGTGTTAAAGGAATAGATTTACAGGTTTACTGAATATATGTTTAAATAGCCAATGTGTATGCCACAAGCACATGTTACAAAACCAATATAGCAGGTATATACATACTAATGAAAATCACTAGTGACTAAATATATATTTTACCTTTTCTAGAGAAAAGTCTACTGGACATAACATCCCAAGCAGGAGACTTCTCCCTTCCATTATAATCTCTCTATGTAACCTGGTAATAAAACATTATTGTAGATCCATGTTAGCATCACAGGGGTGGTTCACTGTACTAGTGTAGAATAACAAGTGAAGAGGGAACAGGAGTTTTTGCAGAAGTTCTGGGTTTGGCTCTTCTTGCCTTGTAGGGAATGTAAAAATCCTTGAAAGTTCTGGAACACGTGGCCGGTTATGTTGGTATTAGTATGAGGGTATTCTGTACACTGGAGCCGATTGTGCTGAAAATAACAATCTACCTGCTGCTTCAGCTTTTCTCTTTTTGCAGCACACAAGTGCATTCTAAATAAAGACTTCACTTCTGTGCCCCTATTGAATACAGGGCTGCGGGGGGCTCTGGTAAATATTTGTTTCAGTTGTTGTTCTAGTCACGATTCATGGATAGATTAGAGCCATGGTTTTATTCATTGCATTTTTTCAATATTTGCTTTCCCAATGCAAATTTTTAAAAGATTTCCAGGACTAGAAAGGCTCTCAGGAAAACCTTCCTGTGGCTAAAGTTATTTTTCAAGACTTTTTACTGATGGGTTGCTGACACCAGGCACCCTCACCGATCAGTTGTTTGCCAGAGCTGGAGAACCAAAATGATACCGGAAGCAGATAGCTCCATACATTGTATAGTGGCTGTGCTGCGTTACTGCAGCTCGGCTCCTGTTGAAGTGAATGGAAGATAAGCTGCGGTAACCTGTTGAAGCTGGAAAGGCCCCTTTAGAACTGAAGTGATTGTGATACCACACACAACCTGTACGGTTCCTTAAACCTGGCATCCAGTTATTCAGCACTTCTGGTAATCCTTCAAGACAAGTCTCTAACTACTGTTTAGGTGCAATTTACTGTATTATTGCAGGAATAAGGCGTTGAGCACACTGAGACGCTGTGAGCTCATACTGCAAAACAAGAGGGACACGCTGGTTCCTTGTATATAGCACAGCTGGGTGATGCAATGTGAGGATACCGTTACCTGTGTACAGTGTATTAGCAGGTCAGCACATTGGTCCGGCTTCCCCCAAGCTGCGTCATCCTGCTGACCAGTTCAGCTGGTGTGCAGGGAGAGGAGGGGGGAGATGCAGTGGAAGCCCCTGGTGCTGGATAGTGTTACTGGTTATGGATGGTTTGTGTCTGTCTCAGATACACATCTCCCAGCGATGAAGTAGATCATCTGGGAGTTGTTTATATTGGGGTGTTTATTGTGTTTATTTGAGTCCTGGTTTTTATTCTTCCTTATCTGTGCTCTGTTTAGCCTGTGGTTGTTTGACATCCTCCTTCATTATTGATACACAGACCCCATCCATCAAGATGCACATCTGGGCTTTGGGCCAGGCTAATACTGCTAATAATGCAGCCAGCTCAGCGCTGCTTTACTCTTCAGTAACACAAGAGATTTATCATAAAATACCAGTTTTGTAACATTTCCTCTTTTCGCCAATATGAATTGATAGCTGGAGACTATGGCCGAAATAGGTTGCTCTTGTGGAGTTGTTGGATCCTTTTCGTGGATTCTCCAACCTTTCTACTTCTCCGTCGAATCCTGGTCACGTTACCTTCTATTCTGCATCCTACCTTATGGACAACTCTGCATGCCTCCGTATGAGGAGGGGAGGAGTCACTCATCCTCTGCCCCTCCCCTCCCTTTTTTTCTCTTTATTATGACCACCTAGTTTTCTATACCTGTAAGTTTTCTATTTTTCTGTTCATTGTTTGACTATGGCAATAGTCAAATCTTGTACTATAAATATATGCTGGATTTGTAACTTTATAATTTGACTAAAAACGAGATTACACATATAGTATCATCCCTTTTTGTATGTACAGATTTACAAAAAATATTAGTTCAACAAAAACTCCAAAGAAGGGAGTCATGCTGAGAACAGGTTCACATCTGTGCCGCCATTTTACTTTTTTCTTATTAACGTGTGAAAATGCTTATGGCCTCTGTGTACGTCTATTTGCAGTAGATTAATGGCTTTTAAAATGGTGACATCTGCCATGGAGGTCCTTCTGGTTTTCCTTTGGGTTGACAGGATGATAAGTTGTGGCATCATGCCCACTGAAGAGTTGGGTTTTTAACTCTTCTGTATATCAGTTAAACAGTAAATATAATTTCTCCTAGTAATAAAGGCTTGAGAGAATTTCCGATTCCCTGCTGTTACACAACATATGCCTGTGCCATCCTGTCCACTGGACTCCATTAGAAGATTGCAGGCTACTGTCACTTGTTTCATGTTACTGACCTTTAGGGCATCAGTATGTGACACCATTCCTGCAGCGCTGCAGTTTTGTGCTGAATGAAAATGTATCATCTAGATATTATTTTTTCTGTATTAGAGCTAAATACTGAAAAAGCATCTCCTTGTAAATAATTTTTTTTTTTTGTATGATATTAGTGTGGGTGCACTTGTCTTCAGTCATGAATGGATCCATCCATAATAAGTGAAAGGATAAACACAAACTGAATCAAACTGGTTTGCAAAATTATTATTTTTTAATTATCCGTTTTGGTTTTAAAATGTGAACTGTTTGCTTCCATTTGCAAATATGTTTATGTTGCTTCCTTGTTTCTCTCCTCTTCTGAGCATGCTCAGTGTTAAAAAAACGAACATGAAGGATAATTTGCAAACGGCCGTGAATGGAAATACCTTACATTTTGATCTGTCATCATTGACTATAGTATAAAAAGAAAAGAAAAAAATAAAGGATATTTTCTTTAACTGAATGCTGACGCATTTGATAAAAGTTGAGCTCAACTGATACAAACAGAGCACAGTTAAAAACCAGTTGGAATAAATGAGGCATTTTAAGATACCTCTAGTTTACATTTTTCTGTTGCAAAGCAGAAAAAAGAAATGTAATTAAAGCAGAGGATGAAACGCTGGTGTGAACCTAGCCTTACGAGGACAGTCCTGAGTCGTCTTTTGTACTCTGAATGGGGAATTTTTTTTTTTATTAAATACACTTAGGGTGCCTTCACACAGGCCGGATCGCAGCAGAATTCTCGCTGCAAGTTTTGCAGTGAGGTCCGTTACGATCCAAGGCCCTGGCAGTTCCTTGTCAATACATACTTGAGCAGCGAGCCACCCACAGTTAGTCACTTAGACTGCTGAAAGTATGTAAATCACCCGTCCCCTTAATATGCTGCCTGCACATTACCTTTCTTCAATCCGGCTTGCTGCAGCCACTGATTGGCTGGGTGGGAGAGCGGTAAGCCAGGACCTGGGCAGCAAGCCGGATTGAAGACAGGTAATGTGCAGGCAGCATATTAAGGGGACGGGTGATTTACACACTCGCAGCGGTCTGAGTGACTACTTATGGGTGGCTTGCCGCGCAGATGACTAGTTGGCGCCCCTCTCCCTGCCTTGGGCAACCTAAAAAAAAAACGGTCATTCTTGTATGTGTCAAACTACCCTTATAAAGCTTCTGCTACCACCGCGGCTAAGTATGCCCCGCTCTCGCACAATCATGCTGATTGGAACCCTTTTAAGTATGCAACTCTTCAGCCATGCAGTGCATTCATGTAGAGTATGGATGGTCCAAACCTGCCGAGGTTCGGTTTCGTATGAACCTGAGCTCTCGGCATCAGATTCCCGCTGTCTGCCCGCTCCGTGCAGCGGGTGAATACAGCGGGAGGACCGCCTAGAAAACTGGGATACAACTGGGGTATCTGTGCCCTAACTTTGCTCCACCCCTCTGTCCCTCCTCCCCGCCCTCCTCATCATTCGGATTGCTCCAGGCAGATTGCCTATTATTTGCCACCTGTGTTACCACAGCACATAGGCTGGATCATTAAGACACCTGTGCAATGTTCAAACAGAAGTAACTGTTCCAGTGGCATTCCTAATGATGAAGAGGGTGGGGAGGAGGGACGGAGGGGTGGTGCAAAGTTAGGGCACAGATACGCCCGTAGGGCACAGGGCTGCAATTTTAAAACTAATTTTTAATGACAATAACTGCATCACCTTCCAAACGGCCTGCAGGACAGATCTTGGATTAAAAGCAGCTATCTGAAGTTACAAATGTTTTTTTTTTTTGGGGGGGGGGGGGGGGGGGGGGGTCAGATTGTGGGTACAGAGTCACTTTAACCTGGAGAGACGAAAAAGACTCTGATCTAGTGCATATGTTCTATCACACACTTGCTTACCCTAAACACGGTGTGACTAGAGCCTTACAAGAACTTTTGTGTTACGTTTCACTAATTACGTACCCTTTTAGTCCTAAAACCCATATTCTTTTTCGAGTTCAAAGTTTGGCTGTTTTTTTTTTTTGTTTGTTTGTTTTTTCATATAGGCAAAATACCCTTATGAGTTACTATTTTTTTCTGCTTTACCTTTACCCGGATGAAGGAATTACATTGCAGTAAATTTGCATATGGTTTTTGTATGGAAAATTGTCATTTTACCTTATTGCCGCCTTATGTTGATGACTTGTTACTTTATTCCTGCAGGACAATGAGAAGAGGACCCCGCTCCATGCAGCTGCCTATCTAGGAGATGCTGAGATAATAGAGCTCCTTATTTTGTCTGGTATGTTCTGCATATAATGGTATTCATGCTTTAATAAATATGGTCAATGAAAGAAAAGAGCACTTAGAAAGCATTCACATGTATTGGTTGTGTCCGGCCAGACACAACTGAATGCACACTTGTCTGGCGCCCGTAGCTGGGCAGAGAAACTGCAGGCAGTATTCTCCTATCCAGCTCGGGCAGAAGTCATGTATTATAACTGATGTTACCGGACACACACCTGACCTCTTGGCAAGCTCTAGGATTGGTTTTATCATTGTTTGCCCTCCAGCATTTCTGGCCTACATGTGAACTGGCCCTGACCTAACCTTAGAGTATACAGTGTACTGTTGACTGGGAGTGGAAAATGTAATAAAGTACTTAGTCCTGTTTTTTTATAGCATTAAGTACATATAGTGAAGATAAATGAAAGGGCTAACTAACCATAAAATACTAAAGCAGTAATGTTTTATTAGTTATCAGGCACCAGTTATGCTGTACTAGCAGCGCCTAAAAGTATAGGCTTATGTTTGTTGAACCTCCACCTATATGTTGGGGAGTATCACAAACCAGGATGTAATAATTAATATATACTTGGTGTAGCTCTGTATAACATAACATATTTTTATTTTTCTATTGCATTTAATTATATGGCATCTTACTTGAGGTCAGAGCCCAGGTGCCTCGTTTTTGTAAACACATAGCTTACAGAGAGTTTGTAGCATTATTATTTGGTGATAGATCAGTGCAGCTGCTGAAGCTGTGCCGAGTTGTGTAGAGAAGGCATCAGACCTTTCACACCACTGGCAATAACTGTAACAAGCTGGGAAGTATAGACTAATAAAATAAATAATAAAAAATAATAAAATAATAAAAAATGGCCAGCACAACCAATACCACTATTCACACTATGCAGGTGTATGGTGTTATGGCTAAGAAACAGACAAAAGACAGAAGATTGCAACAGCAACCTGCAGTTGCTAAAACCTTCTGTATACATAATATAGATATTTTAAAATGGTAAAACTGCTATAGAAATATTGGAAAAAAATTGGCTTCTTAGTATAGCATTTTATCAAATTGTATGGACTTTCTCACCTCAGAGAGATGGTCCTATACTAACGCTGGCACCTCTTGGGCTAATAATAAGGCTGCATTCACATGTCCCGTGTTCTGCACGGAACACGGACGTAGAATGCCTGTAACGGACTCTCCCCCACCCGGGGAGCATCTGTGATAAGATGCTGGGAGCGGGGGAACTGTACAGATATGTGCCACGCTGCAATGACAGAGCCACGTGGCTTCATTACAGCGCGGCGCATATCTGTACAGTTCTTCCGCTCCCAGCATCTTATCACAGATGCCGCCCGGGCGGGGGAGAGTCCGTTACAGGCATTCCACGTCCGTGCGGAACGTGTGAATGCAGCCTAAGCCTACACACGGCATGCAGGATGTCTCATGTCAGAACCCATTATATTATTGATCTTTAAGTGATCAATTTATCTTTTTTTTTTTTTTTTTTTTTTTTTTTTTTTAAATAGAAGAGTTTCCATCATTTTCACTACTACAGATGTCAAGCTAACTGGCCTGACCCTTCACACAATGAAGTAAAGAGGCATCACTTTATTGTACACTGGGTCTGAGTGAGTGGTTCCAACGAGCCTTGTCTAATTCAATCCTGTTCTGTCGATTGATTGAAAACACTGTTTGCCATGTGTATCAGTATGCTTAGCGAGTCATAGCCGTATGCTTCATCATTTATGGCTTGTTTTATTGACCGGACACTTATCATAATGTTTTTGTACTGTGTCCCTTGGTCAATAATATTACTGTCCTGATAGATTGGGTCTCCTGATGAACTCCTTGATGTATCTCAATGGTGACGATGTTTTCCATCGCCATTCCGTAGTGTGCACGTACCCATACAGGCTATGGATGCTGGGGATAAGGCTCAGCTCAGAAGCCAAGCTAGGGGCCCCACTATTGCCATAAATGTGTGGTACATTGGGGATACATGAGGGCTTTTGTAGCCCCTTGCCTGTTTTCAGTGCCATTATAAACCTTTAATACTGTGAACATATGACGAAGATGGAAGATTCAGCGAAGATAGACAATACCCCAAATTCAACTTTATAGCAGATAGTGTCTGTAAAATCCCCCCTGAAAAAAAAACCTTTTACGTGTTTCAAGCTACAGTATTTTGTGCATACATAAGACATACTTATGTCTAAGGAACTTGAAACCTGTAAAGGTTTTCTCCTCATGAGTTTTTACAGACTACATTTGCAATCAAAATAAATTTTGGCTTTGTCTTATGTTCACTGGATTTTCCTCCTCAGTTAGTGGCTCCATTTGTATTGTACCGTAGCACCTGTCTGTGTGAGGAAGTGCCCTCTGCTAACATGCATGTGAGCTGTTCTTTTTCCTTGTGAACATATGATACATCTTAGGGAAGGATTTGGCATTCTGATCTGCGAATATTTTAGTAACCTGTCAAAATTGTCTGCTGACGTGCACCTGCACAGATCCATGGCCCGAATATCTTGACTTTTGTTCCGGTCATTTAACATATGTACACTGTTCTCAAATGACCAGAAAACCCCGATTTTTAGTGGAAACCTATGCTCCTGCGGGAAATGAACTGAAGGTAGTCACCAGCTTACTAGGTTCTGACCATTGAAGTAAATGTAGCCTTTGGCTCTTCGTGCCATTCCTAATGTATTTTGATGAGGTTTCTAATGTATACATGTATCAGTGGGCCAAATCATGCTATCAAGGAAACCCTTAAAGGGAACCAAATGGCCCAATTGGGCTGATATGGTTCCCAGGAGCGCTGTATAAAGCTCCTGCAGCAGCTGCGGCATGAGCTTTATACCAGAGAAAAAAGTGTTTAATTCTCCGGGCGGTAAGTAGTCATCTGGGCTGCTCCCTGCCCGTATGTAGTCACCGCTCTCTGCCCGTCAGCTAGCTCCGCAGGATGGTTGACAGGCAGAGAGGTAAGGATAACGTTTGTTTGTTTTTTTTATATGGATCAGCAGCAGTAGTATATTAAAAAATGATGCACCCTTTTAAATGTGGTAGTTCTGTATGGTTTTTTGTTTCTTTATGTCTCTTGCTGCCATGGTATAATGATGTAATGAATTGTCTTCTATAGATTACAATGAGACCTAAAGATAACACAAACGGGAGGGAGAGATGTATCACAAGATTAATCATACAAAACCAAAGTTGTTAGAATTAGTCATCATATTCCTCTGTGCTGCAGCCATGTTCTGCGATTTTATTTTATTATGTTGCGAATGGGAGAACATGAAGATCAGTTAAGAGTTTTATAGAAGGATCGGACAAGCGGCCAGCACCATGGTGACTATAAATAATACCCGATTGCTGTAGCAAGGTAGTAGGGTTCAGTCTCTGTGCATGTCAATATAGCTGCATGACACTACTGTATGTATACATCTCTATGTTATAACATAATTTTGTAGGTGCCCCAGTTGGAGTTAACTAATAAATTCTAAATCAATGTACAGGAGAGGGTTTGATGCTGTTAGGGTAAGGGTCTCTGCATTAGAGAATAAAATAATTTTTCACACTCTGGAAGCAAAGTGTCAAGAAGTGAAATGCTTCTACCTGGAGTGCCTCCTTGCTCCCCCTTTCAGCCTGGAAACGAATGGAGCACATTGCTCATGTGCGGCCAGCACTCCCATTGTGTATGGGACTTCCAAACATTACCAAGCTCTGAGCTTGTCAATATCAGGAGCCCCTTGAAGAGCAGCCCTCCATTTATTCCAGGGTGCATCTTCCTTTTAAGTGACTGTACCACCAGGCCCAGGCAGAAGCACTGGAGGAAGGAAACCCCAGCCCCTCTATGATAGGGTTTCATTAATTCTAAAGGAGTCACGTCATGTAGGGGCTGGAGTTTCTTCCCACTAAGGGTGGGTCGGCCCGCCTCCCAGTGCTTTAAAGCGACTCTGTACCCACAATCTGTCCCCCCCAAACCACTTGTACCTTTAGATAGCTTTTAATCCAAGATCTGTCCTGGGGTCCGTTCGGCAGGGGATGCAGTTATTGTCATAAAAAACAACTTTTAATCTGGCAGCCCTGTGTCTAACGGCCGGGGCTTACATTTGTATATGCATTAGGCTGGCACCACCTCTCCATCCTTCCTCCCCACCCTCCTCATCATTAGGAATGATCCAGGAACATTTACTGCTGTTTGAGCTTTGCACAGGTGTATTAACGATCCAGCCCATGTTCATTATACACACAGGTGGGGAATAGGAAGCAATCTGCCTGGAGCATTCCTAATGATGAGGAGGGTGGGGAGGAAGGATGTAGAGGTGGTGCCAGCCCCTTCTGCAGACCCCCCCCCCCCCCTGCACTTACCCACTCACTGTTACAACTTGTAATAGCACCGGCAAGCTGACAGTTGGGCGCTCGCTTCCTTCCACTGATCGGCCCATGTAATAGGCGCTTAAAGTGAAAATACTGTGAGGCCTGGGTTGAAGCATTGGAGGCAGGCCGACCCACCTCCAGTTGGGAGAAACCCCCAGCCCCTATGATACGGCTCTATCGATTCCAATGGGGCCGTGTCATAGAGGGGTGGGTCGGCCCACCTCCAATGCTTCAGCCCAGGCCTCATGGTATATAACGTTGTATAGTGTATAACATTTATGTGATAGATCTGTATAAACTCACTGCAGTACAAGAGGAAGTGTCCGATGGCAATCTAAGTGAAGTATAAGCCGCTATTTCCGCTGCTCAGTGTTGTGTTAGACCTATAGTGCTACCATAAGACACACAAGCACATAGGCGTCCTGTATAACCACAATAACTAGTTTTACTTAGTTCCTGGTGACTACCCTTCTAGTGAGGAAGGAAACATTGGAGAGCCAGACTGGTCGATGCTGAGGATTGTCACAGACTTCCTGATTTGCTTTTCTTATTTTTCTAATTTAGTGTGTGTAATGTCGGCGCCTGTTGCTGTGGTTACATGTTCTTCTTACAGTCTCTGCCATGAGCTGTGAGTCATTATTTTGCCTCCTATTCAATTGACTTTTTATGCAGATGAAATTCCAGATTTGTGCAGACCCCACAGCCCCTGGTACAGTGTATGTGCTGTGACCTTTCTCTAGCAGATTCCTGTACACTACGTTATCCACTATGAAAGCCACTATTCATGAATACTCACTTCAGCTTAGATTTCTTTCATATTACGGTAGTTACTTGTCATGGGCTATCCCTGTTGTAAAATGTAATGGCCTAGGCTTCTGTTTGGCATACAACTAAGGTAATTAATGGATTGTGCCAATTTAATTACCTTAGTTGGTGAAATGCAAAACTTGAGTGCTGAAGGGGTGACTGAAACGTAATAAAGGAAGCATATTTACTGGACCTGGACATCCGGGGGTCGCATTTTGTCCCAGCTTTAGAGTAAGTCATGGCAGTTAAGGGTGTGATATGGCCCCCCAGCCAGTCAGTGACTACAGCGGTTTCCCACCCCAGTCACTGACTGGCTTAATGCAAAATTCATCGGCCCAGGAATGACCTTTCTGGAGGGATACCAAAAGCATGCTGGTGGGGTTGTAGAGCGGGACGCGGCACTGCTTGGTCATGAGGACCTGTAAATATACTTCCTTTTATTATGTTCCCCACACCCCCGCAGAGCACATTGCTAGGCGGTCCTCTTTTCACTCAATCTATGGATCAGTCAGGGTCTAAACACACAAACCCTGACTGATATAAACTTTTGACATGTCTCTGTTCTTGATTAATTACTGCATGGCTATTTCTCATTCTCCATTTCAGGAAACAGGACTAGGGGTCAATTTTCTTTCTCCTACTTATGTGGCCAACACCAGGATGTCTCCTTATGCCCTTTGCTATGCCATAAAAAAGTGCTTGGAAAAAGTGCAGGGGTCCTAACAAGTTGGCACTCTGCTGGGCTAATGACTACTATACGCTACCATAGATAGCTTTGTGAGGAGATAGGAGAGGAACAGCAGATCAGCAAGGAAGCGCTGCTTGTAGATAAGCCTACAGATTATGGCTATGTTCCCACACAGTATTTTTGCTCAGTATTTTGCAACCAAAACCAGGAGTGAAATGTATAAAGAGAAGAGGCTCTGTCAGTGCCCAGTCGGTATGTCCATGCTTCTAGACCCATTGGCAAGTACGTAGAGCATGAAGGTAAAGCCCCTGGATCCTGGGGTATTCATAGAAGAGAAAAATACAAGTTTCTATCAGCTCTTTAAAAAGGATGTACCACCCGGTTACATCCTCTTTAATCTGAACCCATGGATCGATCGGCGCCGGCTCCATTCATTCTAAGCAAGCCGTGTCATACAGGAGAGGGAATTCCCTCCCACTGGAAGCGGGCCGGCCGACCTCCAGTGCTTCAGCACCGGCCGGTACTGCAGGATCGAACGGCGCCGTGCACGGGAACCGGGCTGCGGTCCGAAAACGGACTGCGGCACCGGCTTCCCCGTGTCGGCGCCGATCGATCCATGGGTTCAGGTTAAAGAGGATGTACCGGGTGGTACATCATCTTTAACCCCTTTCCTCTGCAGGACGTACCGGCACATCCTGCAGCGGGTGGGGAGGTTCAGAGGGGAGCCCGTCTGCTTTCTGCATGACAGCTGCATTTTAACGTCCTTTGCAGGTCTTTCCCTGGTGTCTAGTGGCCGGATCTCCCCCTGCAATGCGGCGGTGGGGTTGTGTGGTGGCTGGAGATCCAGTATACTGGCCGGGCCGGTGCTCAGCGTCGGAATGACACTGATCCCGGCTTGGCAATCCATGTATCTGGTCTGCAGCAGACCGGAATAATAGAGCTCTGATTTGATGGATCAGTGCTCTATTATATACAGAGCATTGATCTAATGGAAGATCAGTGCTGTGTATATAGAAGTCCCCCAGGGGGCTTCTAATTTCTGTAAGTGAACATTAAAAAAAAAAAAAAAATATTAATAAAAAAATCTCCTCCCCTAGTAAGTCAGAATCGCCCCCCTTTTCCCATTTTATAAATAAAAGAAATAAACTTATTTGGTATCGCCGCGTGTGTAATTGCCCGAACCATTAAATTATCACATTCCTGATCTCGCACGGTAAAAGGTAAAGTGCAAAATTGCTAATTTTTGGTCGCATCAAGTCCTGAAAAATCATGATTAAAAGCAACAAAAAGTCGCATGTATGCCGATAGAAAGAACACATCATGGCGCAAAAAATGACACCTCGCACAGCCCCACAGACCAAATGATAAAGGCGTTAGAAGGATGGGAATAGAGCAATTTTAAGGAACATTTTAGCTTTTTTAAAAGATTTAAATTTTTTAAAAGCTGTCAAATTAAAATGTCAAGCTGCATATCGTTGTAATAGTATTGACTTGAGGAACATAGATAACAAGTCAGTTTTACCATAGGGCGCATGGCGTAAACACAAAACCACCCCAAATAAGAAATAATTGCGTTTTATTTTCAATTTCACTGCACATATAATTTTTTTTTTCTGGTTTTGCAGCATATTTTATGCAAAAATTAAATCTGCCATTGCAAAGTACAATTAGTCGCACAAAAAATAAGGGTTCATGTGGGTCTGTAGGTAAAAAAAATGTACGCTCTGGGGCCTTTTAAACACAAGGAGGAAAAAACGAAGGGGTTCAAATTCTTTCAGACTTTATTACATCTCTGGTATCTGGGTCTTTTTTGATCCATATAAGACGTTAACCCATAAAAATATGATGGGGTATATTTAACCCTATATTGACATCTCTGTAGAGGTGGGGTGTAGAAGGCACCGTAAACACAAGCGGCATCTGTGACGCTGCTTTGCTTTGCTACCTGGGCCTCACCTGGTTGTCGCTTAACTGCAGCATCAAACAGCATATTTAGCCAGCTGGTATCCTTTTTCTCAAAAAGTATATAACACTGCCAGCACTTTAGTGCTGAATTTCCTGGTGACAGATTCACTTTAAAGGGAATCTAGCAGCAGATAAGGTGATCTTAACAGCTGATGGACCAGGGGACAGGGAAGATATACCTATCTTTATTATGTTGGTTTGCAGCATTGTTATTGAAAAACTTTCTTTTGTTAGTATGTAAATTATGACATTTAGTGCTTTGGGGTGGTCTTTTACTCCTCTGTGCATCAATCAGTACCCGCCGCCTACTTGGGAGTATTCATTCGGTACTCTGCAGTGGCGTCAATAGGTGATGCAACTAGTCAACATAGTAAAGGTGCGTGCAACCTCCTGCCCTATTAGGATCCATCAGCAAGTTTGGGTCACCTAACCTGCTGCTAGATTCCCTGTAAGGGGGTTATCCTGGGTTAGGAAAACACAACTGCGCTTTTCTAGCCCACTCCTGTCACTTTGGGTGTGGTATTAAAACAGTTTTTAAGGTGATGCCTGGGAGCTTTTGGAGAGTTTGGGTGGATATAATCCCAGTCATAATTGGTTACATTTCCGTAGTGTTTTACTTCATTGTTTGTATTTATCATGTGTGCATCTGTTTTACAGGAGCTAGAGTAAATGCCAAAGACAGCAAATGGTTGACTCCTCTGCACAGAGCGGTAGCCCCCTGTAGTGAGGTAAGTAACATGCAGGAGAGCCATTACAGTGAATTGACATTGCGTCTATGTGTAATGTTAGTTTGTTTTTAGACTAAATTTGTAGCAGGGAACCTGGTGTGTCTTGCAGTGAGTCATTACCCAAAGCTGGATAGACCAAAAATAAATCAGTAATCTCTGTGTGAGGTCTCGCTGCTAGAAAATTCATTTCTCATTGCCATTGAAAATGTATAAAATTCCAGGGTTTGCAGATAGCGAAAAGGAAGTGTACGTTTACAGTCGGCAAGGGATTATTCATACATAAGGCTAACACGACCAACAACAACAGTTTTGTGAGATTACGTGTTTTTCTATCTCACACACCTCCAGTTTTTTTTTTTTTATTAACTGGTACTAAAAAAATTATACAGATTTGTAAATTACTTCTATTTGAAAATTCTAGTCTCCCAGTACTTATCAGCTGCTGCATGTCCTGCAGGAAGTGGTGTTTTCTTTCCAGTCCAGTTTCTTTCCAGAGTAGTAGAAAATCCCCATAGAAAACTACTTATGCTCTGTATAGTTCCTGTACGGACAGAGGTGGCAGCCTGGAGAGAATACACCACTTCCTGCAGGGCATACAGCAGATGATAAGTACTGGAAGACTTGAGCTGTTCAAATAGAAGTAATTTACAAATCTTTTTCTGTTTCTGTGACACAATAAAAAATGAAAAGGGCCACACAAATGTTAATTCAGCCTCAGGCCTGTTTTACACAAGCATATTGAATACTTGGCTACCTAATCCCCCACAGCTGCCATCCCATTGGCTTTCAGTCCCAGCTTCTACCTGGCTTCTGTGTACTGCCATCTCCTACTCACTGGCCACAGTGGTGTTCCAGCTTGGGTAGTGATAGGCTGAACGAGAAGTTCTTTTTGGGACTACACATGCCTAGAACCAAGAAGTAGAGACCGGGATCCAGCAGCTGCAGTGGATTGGAAGGGGTGGGCATCATTCCCTTTTTTTTTTTTTGCAATACCCTGGCAATCTATATACTAATAAAGTAAAGTCAAGCCCCTTTAACATTACCTTCATGTTACTGTCCATAAAAGAAATGTAATATGGTTGAAAAATACTCTGTGAAAGTGGCACCTGGTAATAGTAGTGATTATTAATCAGTAATGTAAGGTATGCACCTGTTGGTTACCCAGTCTTTTCAATATCAATGAGATTGACGGGCTTCTTATGTGAGCTTCCACTCCTTACTGTGCCAAGATTTGTTAGTGGTATTGCTGCAGCAGTTTAACCCAGAAACACATTTCAGTTAATCTTGAATAAGTAACTTTGTGGTTTTTATTACATCCCCTGTTTCACAATCTCCTCTTCTTTTCTCAGGATGCAGTTCAGGTGCTGTTAAAACATTCAGCAGATGTCAACGCTCGTGACAAAAACTGGCAGACCCCTTTGCATATAGCTGCAGCAAACAAAGCTGTGAAGTGTGCGGAAGCACTGGTGCCTCTTCTTAGCAATGTTAATGTATCGGACAGGGCAGGGAGAACAGCATTACACCATGCAGCCTTCAGCGGTCATGTTGAGGTACAGACTTGTATACCATTCGTCCTCAGTACATATTCCAGCATAACCTGCAATCATTGTATATCGTCTTGAGTGGTATTGCTTTATCTGCAGCACTTACTCTTTAGGCAGCTATTTTGTTAGGCTGCTGGGAGGCTGATACCTCTAAGCAGCCGTCATATTCAGGCACAGCAATGTTCTTTAGAGACATCTGCTGTCCAATTTTAGAAGCGCTGCTTGAATGTTCTCGTCTATTCAGTTCACCCCTCCATGTCACATAGGCCTACTATAAGCGGCAAGTTCCCCAGGGCACTGAATTGACTTCAAGAATCATGCCTTTGTGCTTCCTTTATAAATCCACATTCTGCCCTGTGTGTGTTAGGAATGATATTTTAAGCTTACATTTCCATGAATTTGATAAAGTAATTTTTACATTGTTGGTTTTCTTTTCTCCTACGGATGTGTACATTCATAGGCTGAAGTTAAATTTTGACTACATTTAAATAAATGTCAGATCTTTTTAAGAGTGAGTGTGTTTATGCATATGTGTGTATATATATATATATATATTTATTATATATTTTCCGATTTATACAGTTAAGAAAGGGTGGGTGGATAGATGTGTGCATTACCAGTGCTTTAAAGAAGCACTAAATATATACAATATAAATTTTATAAGAAGTAGAATCCTGGAAAAACTTCCTTCAGAAGGTCCTGTGATTCCCCCTGGAAGTTGTGTCTCTGTGCTGTTAATGGGGTCACAATCACAGTTACTGATGATGGTTGTGTGGCTCCTGTAACACAGTTATGATGCATTTTATGACCGTTCAGCCCCCTGACTATATTTAGCCTATTTAGGAGAATATAGATGAGAAAAGTTATGACCATGGCTGACCAAAAATCGTATAACTCAGCTGCAGTAATGAAATGTGTGAATACAGCGGAGCTGGAATGAAACAGTGTGCATTGTATGTGCAAAAAAGGTGTATGTATGGGCCGATGGGTTGTTACCAGTTTGCATTGGTTAGTACTTATCAAAAGTGTTCTAAGGAGGAGAAACAGCTTTTAAAGCAGCAAGAGCATTGCGGATGCCCAAGACTCAATGTATGGGAGGAGCGAAGGCTAGCCGATCCTGCAGATTAGTGTAACACAAATTGTGATTAGAAAGGTGTCTGTCCACACAGTGCGTGACAGATCATTGTGTGTCCTCAGACGAGTCCGTGTCCATGTTATCCCCAATCCGCTGCATTCCTTTAAAAAATAAAAAGGTCTATTATGACATTGCTGTAACTTATTACAGCTAGTTGGTGTTACCATTTTTTCCCTCTATGCACAGTACACTGGACATAAAAAGTCTCCCTTTGTGCTTATTTTTGTTTTAGCCCTAATATTCTGTGCACTTTTCCTATTCCTTAAATAGATGAAGATTTATGGCCGCTCTTCATGGGTTTCTTGAATGAATGTGCATCACTTTAGTGCTTTAACTCCTGACCAACTTAGGATCTCTTTACTTCGCAGATGGTCAGTTTACTTTTATCACGAGGTGCCAATATTAATGCATTTGACAAGAAAGACAGGCGGGCGATACATTGGGCAGCCTACATGGGTAAGTGTTTTATGCTGTAAAGTTTAGACTGTCAGTCTGTCTGCCTGTTGAGTAAGACTCTCTCTTTTAATCTGAATGTGTTTTTCTGTTATATCATTGGCAGTAAAAGGGCACAATGTAATATTGTCAGTGCTGTGGAATAGAATTAGAGTTGAATTGAATTAGAGGAGGCCCTGAATGTGGGAACTCTCATCAATCTAAATCAACATATCTGAAGACTGAATATAACAAGAGGTTGTGGTGTATATACCCTTCCAGAAATCGACAGCAGTATACAGTCCAGTACAAGTAGAAGGGGTTTTCACTGGTTGAATGTTTAGGGCCGAAATCCATTTTGAATCTTCTGCAAAATCTGTTTTGTAAGAGGGAATTCACGCGATCCGTGCACGGTCTGTAAATACAGACGATGGGGGAGATTTATCAAACATGGTGTAAAGTGAAACTGGCCCAGCTTCCACCTTTCATTTTCTAAACACTCTGTAAGGAATGAAAGGTGGAATCTGATTGGTTGCTAGGGGCAACTGAGACAGTTTCACTTTACACCATGTTTGATAAATCTCCACCGATGTGTTATGGAACAAAATTTGGATTTCCTGCCAGTATAATTCATAATGATGCTTGGAACTCCAAAACTGTTAAAATCTTTGCACTGCTGACACCCTTCTGCTACTGACTATGTGTTAGTACAGTAGCGTGAAGATTTAAACAGTTTCGGAGCTCCCGTCATCACAATGAAGGTGCCAGGAACTACGAATTTCATTCTGTAGCACATTATCCGTATTTACGGACCATACATCAGATGTGTGAATGCCCCCCAACACATGATTTTTGCTATTAAATTGCCATTTATCAGTCCGGCCTTAAAAAGTACAGTGGTGCCTTGGATTACAAGCATAATTTGTTCCGGGAATGTGCTTGTAATCCAAATCCACTCTTAAACCAAAGCAAATTTTCCTATAAGAAATCATTGAAATGCAGACAATTGGTTCCACGCCCCAAAATAATGATTTTATATTTTGAATAACAGTTAAATCAAATGAAACAAACATTTATAAGCAGCTGAATATGTAATATTATAAGTTACTTTACAGTTTAGCAATCAGCATGTGGAGTATAATGTATAGTAACTGCATAAACCTGATAACACAGCAACAGTTTGTAGATACACGATGGAGGTGCAAAATCCCATAACGCATTAGCGTAGTACAACAGGCTTGAATAGAGAAACAGGGCTGCTGTCAGAGGTCTGTGTGGTCACATGATAGCAATGGGGAAGGGATGTGTGTTCAGCATGGACCAATCAGGACTGACAGAGACTGCAGGGAGCATGAAGGAATGAGCAGGACATATGTGGGCACATACATGCAGCGCTCTCTGTCTGGGGAGAGAGGGGTTACAGCTATGAAGAGATTACCCCCACGATCCTGTCCCCTGATGTAAGCCCCAGCCTGAAGTGGATCTCCTATGATTTGGAAGGTGAGGGAGACTTCCTGGGTGAGAGCACAGTGCTGTAGACCCCACTATGCAGACGGTGCCCCTCCCACCCAGTACAGGGAGCTCTTAAACCAAAACAATGCTCTTAAACCAAGTCACAATTTTGAAAAACTGTAAGCTCTTAAATCATAACGCTCTTAAACCAGGTTACTCTTAAACCAAGCTACCACTGTTTATTGCATCTACAGACTTCTGTCATCTAATTTAATCCATAAACTTATCTGTATTTTTTTTTTCTCCCTTTTAGGCCACATTGAAGTTGTCAAATTACTTGTGACTCATGGAGCAGAAGTTATTTGCAGAGACAAGAAATCTTACACACCACTGCATGCTGCAGCCTCCAGTGGGATGATCAGTGTTGTCAAGTATCTGTTAGACCTGGGAGTAGATGTAAGTTTTTACTTTGAAGCCTCCTAGTTCCCCTGCTTTGGGGGTTTCATCCATCATTGTGTTTGGACTTGTTCAGAGTGATAATGTCTATTATGTTTTCATTTTTGTGTTTTTTTTTTTAAAGAAAATTGGAGAATACAACTGATGTAATAAACAAGGGGTTGTAAAAAGTGTAAGGCATTTCTGTAGTACAGCTTGCTTTAAACCTGTGTTTCTGTAATGTCCTTAGATTGCACAGAGTAACATGTGGGTAGCAATGTAGCCAATGTCTAATTTTAATTGTTGTAACTCCTTTTTAAAGGGGTTATCCAGCGCTATAAAAACATGGCCACTTTCCCCCTTCTGTTGTCTCCAGTATGGGTGTGGTTTTGAAACTCAGTTCCATTGAAGTAAATGGAGCTTAATTGCAAACCACACCTGAACTGGAGACAACAGTAGGGGGAAAGTGGCCATGTTTTTATAGCGCTGGATAACCCCTTTAAATGCTTTGCACCCTTCTTTCTCTCTCCTTATCTAGATGAATGAATCGAATGCATATGGGAACACACCTCTACACGTGGCCTGCTACAATGGACAAGATGTGGTGGTGAATGAACTTCTAGATTGTGGTGCTAATGTGAACCAAGTAAATGAGCGTGGGTTTTCTCCATTACATTTTGCTGCTGCATCAACACATGGCGCTCTGTGCCTGGAACTCTTGGTTTGCAATGGTGCAGATGTAAATATTAAGGTAAGAGACATTACATTATGTCTTATGCTTATTTTGATCTATGTATTGGTATCATGGCAAGTGCTAATAGATTGTTGGGTCTTTAAACACAGTCCCAAGGGTATGTTACACAACATGAGAAATAAAATTACTATTGGACTAGGTATACACCACGTTATATTTGAACACCTCTTGAACATAAAGGGCAGCACGATACTTCTTATACAGCCGATATCTACCTGCCTACCTGGTAGAGTACAGCATGTTACACAACATGGCACAGCTCCTCCGCTTGTCCAGTGGTTGATAAGCTGATAACGTTTATTATTTTGTTCTTAAATCATTAAATTACTATTAGAACATATGCACCAGAAATGTGCTGGCTTATTTTCATAGCCTACAGTATACAATGTAAAGCAATTATATCTTCCATACAGTTAAGCCTCATTCACGAGTCTCTAGTGCAACCTATAATTGCAGACATTACTAAAAATGTGCATCCGTTGTTGTCTACAATTCACGGATCTCTGCATAGACAGATAGTGGTCTGTGCTGCGATTGCGGGTCTGTACTACAATAAGACCTGGTGGGTGGGTGTGTTTTTGGGGTTTTTTTGCAGCAAAGATCACATCCATGCACACACGTATGGATGGGGGAATTAGGCCATTAAAGTGTTTGTCCTTAGTGCTGTCTGCAATTGTGGAAAGAACTACGGACATGTGAATGAGGCATTATGCTTATTTTTGCACACCCAACTTACATGTTGTGAAAGGTTCTCTCCTTTCTGTAATGGGGAAACACTTATTCTAAATATATAACATTTCTATCTTATATTAACTGACATTCCCCAAGTCAGCCCACAAAGGGTCTATGTGCAGAAGCTCTTGTTAGTCCTCATCATATCCATTTAGTTTAATAGTCCTTGGCATGCATCAGCATACTCTGAAGAGACCCTTTGCAGGCTGACTAGTGGGAAACACTCAGGCTGGAAAAGACTGTGAAATGCTCAGATTCAAATTACATTTTAGAAGTTAGAATAGGTTTACCTATACAGCCAAAACATCAGTCTGTAGGGGTTAAACTTGGGGACATATCCACTTTAAATGCATGTTCGCTCTGTTGAAGTGTGTGAAACCCACAACCACAAATATTGTGCGCACATGATTTAACTGCGGTCAGATTAGTCACTTATGTACTTTACATAGTCAGATGACCACAGTGTGTGACGTCTAGTACTCTAAACATGTAGTTCAGTAATGTGTATAGAGGCAGCCGATTTTTGCTTTAGTGCACAGGGAGTCAGGCTTTAAAGGGGAACTCCAGTGACTAAGGAGAAAAAAACAAACAAATATCTAAGCCCTGTAGTTCCTGATCCTTTCCTCAGCACTGTGCGGAGCAGGGTCCTCTTTCCCCACTTTACTGTATTTTGTTATATACAGTACATGGGTTGGAGGGGGGGGGGCAGGTGAGTGGTTATAGTAGCTCTAGAGCAGAGGATTGGGAACGTTCCCAACACAAACGTTGATGGCAGCAGAGGAGGGGGCCTTGTCTTCCCTTACTACTTCCAGTCCCTAGGAAATTAAGATGGTCCAAGAACCATCTTTCAGGGGGAAAAAATTCCTACAAAAATTGTTTGCCTTTCACCCAGTGTCATATGAGAGGTTTCTGTGTATACGGGTGTGTAGTACACAATTATTAAACATGTGGTTTTACTGCTAAAGGAATTCATGTTAGGACAAGGCACCCATAAACTACTTTATACTCTCCTTGCCCGCTCCAGTCCCGTTGTTACAGCTGGCCACAGTCTCCCTGTGTTCCTTTCCCTTATCCTTATTTACCTTGTAGCTGCGCTATTCCATGTCTCCTGATGACGTTCTGTATGGACAGCCCCAGTGTGTGTTATAAATATTATATAGACTATTATGGAGTCAGAGAGTAGGGATTTTTTCTCAGTCATACTCTGGTAAAGTGATGAAGTAGAAATATTTTTTCACTGTGGAGTTTGGTTTGTACTATACTTAAAGGGGTTATCCAGCGCTACAAAAACATGGCAGCTTTCTTCCAGACACAGCCCTGCTCTTGTCTCCAACTTGGGCAGGGTTTTTCTGCTAAGTTCCATTGAAGTGAATGGAGCTTAATTGCAAACCACACCTGAACTGGAGACAAGAGTTGTGTTGTCTCTAAGAAAGTGGCCATGTTTTTGTAGCACTGGATAACCCCTTTAATAGTCAGAACTTGGACTCTATTAGACCCTTAAATGTTGCTAAATGTATTTAGCAGCAGGACCAGAATGTTTAGCATTCCTTCACAGCCATTATACTCGATAGAGGGAAATTGTGAACAGGTTGTATATGTATTGCCCTGTGTAGATTTATGGCATGTGTTCCTCTGCCCTGTAGAGTTTCTGTACCTTTTATCCCATTTCCCCCTATGGAAGCCTTATATAATGCAGTCATCTTTTGATATCTTGTTTTCTGTAGAGGCTGTGGTATTTAGCAGTGGATGATCTATGAATCTCAAAGTGAATAGACAATGTCAAACCAGTGGAGTATACTCTTGGCTAATAGCGCAGGGTTCAGTCTTAAGTGCTTTCAGAGGAGACAAATTAAGCCAAAGTTGACCTAGTTTCTTGACATCATGCATGGCTGACCGGCCAGTGTATGCATTTGTAGACTGTTAAACATACAGCACATTTATTATGGTTGAACAAGCTTCCTTGATATACTGCAAATGCTTATGAGGTTCTCCTTTCATTCAACATCAAAAGAGCTGCCCCACATCTAAGGAATCCTTCACTGAACACTGAAATTTTCTCTCTTGGAAAAAAGCTTTAAAGCTTTCTCATATTTGATTGCTACAAAATACCATCTAGAATGATAAAACCGAGAGAATTAGCATTAGAAAGGAAAGATTTGTTTTTCTGAATTATAAGTCAGATTGTAAAATATTACTAAGCATCAGTTACCTATATAATACAAACCATTCTAAAGCACAGGTATGTTGATGATGTCTGCTTAAAGGGGTCTTCCCATCTTCTAAATTTATGACATGTCACTATGTTTTCAATATGATTGGTTTGGGTCTACCCCTGGTGGTGGTGGTTGTTGTCTCCATTTTTTTTCTTTGCTTACAGAACATCAACCTATTCCACCGTACATACACTGTAATAACTGACATTCGACTTTGTTACCCCGGAGCTCACAATCTAATAACTGTATCTAAAGCCTTATTTTCCATACTTATCAGCTAAAGCTATTCCTAGCAAACTCTCCATACACCTGCATTGATATTTAGCCAAGCATATATGTATTGTCATTAGAGAGAGGGGAATAAGCCACTGACAGACACCCCTGGTGGGCAGATCATCTGTCTCAAGAGAAAAGAATATCAAGCAAGCTGAAATTAAAGGGGTTTTCCAGTATTAGGATTTTTTTTTAATAATGCTGCTCTGTTGGAGAACATAATAAACATCTTATGCTTACCTCTCTGCGCTCCTTCTGTGTCCTGTTGCTTCGTCTCTGGTGTCCCCTGCTGAGTGCAGCCGCAGGTAATTCTGGGATGAACTCATCTCAGACGTGACAGCCGGCTCAGCCAATCATAGGGGCTGCTGTCTTGTCTCTGACTACGGCTGCACTAAGCAGGGGACACAGGAGAGGCTGCAGCAGGACACTGGGGGAGCACAGAGAGGTAAGTGTAATATGTTTGTTCTAAAGTCGGGCAGGATTAGATTGAAATCATGCATGTTAAAGGGGTTATCCAGTGTTAGAATTTTTTTTTATATACACAATAGATGGTCAGGCAGTCCCACTGAAATTAGAAAGCATAGTTAAATACTAATATAGAAACTTAATAGTTAAATAAGAGGATCACAGAGACAAAGATGTATTTAACTTTTTTTTTTTTTTAAATCACAATTGTTGAAGCACAATTTAATTTACTAGACAAACATTTAGGTTAGTTAAGTTTTAATTTACTTTTTTTTTTTTCTTTTTATTTAAGCCTATAATAGTGGTGAAACATTAGTAGTATCTGTAGGCCGTATAGTATCATGTTGGTGTAATGTAGAAGGGGGCAGTAATTATTTGTAGGCTAGTTAGTTGATAATATTTAGTCAAACATATTTGCAAAATAAGGCAATAAAAGTTGAGGCTACGAAGGAAAATAAGGATTCACAATATGTGATTTGATTTTTATGTGTACTACACTGCCCACTTTTTTGTTTGATGTGATATGTACAGATTCTTAACTACATAATTTTCTTTTAGAGTAAAGATGGGAAGACACCACTGCATATGACTGCTATTCATGGTCGCTTTTCCAGGTCACAGACAATAATCCAAAATGGTAATTGTTTCCTTTTTCCTGATACAGATCTCCAAAGCCATTGCATAGATCTAACATTAAAGAGCTGTACTGGCAAAAAAAAATTCTATATTGCTGGGACCATAGGGAAAAAGTTATTCTTGCCTACCCCCAGTCCATCAACGTTCATCTTGGAACTTGACAACACAATAACCTTTTTATTCACATTCAATGAATAAGTGATAAGTTTTACTTTTTTTTATGCTTCTGAATAAAGACATAAATAAAACACAAGTAACAATTGTAGAAAAAAAAAAGTCAGCCGCTTAGAACCATTCCTCATACATCTATGTCTTAAAGAAAATAAAGAGATGGATTTCTGAATGTGGCAATGCCAACCAAAAAAAACAAGCCTGGTAAATGTTCTGGTAATAAAGTAGTTAAAGTGCTCCGCTGTGAACACAACCTACTTCTGTTCCCTTTTTTTTTAATTGAGAGTTGTCCAAATTGCTTAAATCATTATCAGCTTATTGCTTTTCCGATTTTATTGTCGCTGTTTGTTGTTCAGCTGGTCATGTGAAAAATATTCTGTCCCGATAGCAAGAGGCTGAATTACACTTACGGAGCGGCCAGCACTGTCAGATCTTCTCTTCCTCTCTTGCTACTGTCGGAGATGTGGATTATTAGTCCGCAGCAAAGTCATTTAGCCACTGACAAATGAAGAGTTTCCACAGCAGATGGACCACCAGTGGATAAAATATATAAAAAGGGAAAAGAAAAGAATGAGGCAATAACATTGTATTGCCATTTTCATTTTTTTTTCTCTTAAGCTACAAAACTGAAAAACAAGAGGTGCACTTGAAAGCAGAATTTAATGTGGTTTTTCTATGCAAACCATTTATACCAGGATATACTTGGCCAGTGAAGCCTAATCTACCAAATTATAGCTTCAGATTGACTCACATTTAAAGGGAATCCGTCAGCTCCCGGGCACTACTTGAGGTGGTGACAGTGTGCTGTATCTGGCAGCCCCCAGTAAGCATGGTGCCTTTTTGGTAATTTTCCATGCAGCGGATTATATACAATCTTACCCTTATTCTTTCCCTCATTATTGTATTATTTTTAAGGCTATGTTCACACACACACACAGTATTTTTGGTCAGTATTTTGCAACCAAAACCAGAAGTGCATTGAAAACACTAAAAAAGGCTATAATCACACACTGTTAAAATTGAGTGGATGCCTGTCATTTAATGGCAAATAATTACTGTGGGGTTTTTTTGTTTGTTTTTTTTAAACAACGTCCTATATTTGACATTTAATGACAGCCATCTGCTCAATTTCAACAGTGTGAGAACATAGCCTTTCTGTGTTCTCAATCCACTCCTGGTTTTGGTTGCAAAATACTGACCAAAATACTAAGCAAAAATACTGTGTGTGAACATAGCCTTAAAAATGATACAGTAATGAGAAACAAAAAAAAACATTTTTTTTAATTTCCATCAGGGGATTCGAACCAGAGAATAAATTGCTGGCAGGTCTCTAGACAGGTGAGTTACCCCTAGACCACAGCTCCAACACATTACAGAGGAAAGATTCTTTCAGACATAACCTGCCTACAGAGGACTGATCTGCAATCTGACAGCTGAGCGAGCAGGAGGCCGGGCAGCATTGATTATTCATGAAGAGGGAGGAGGATGCATGACAAGTGTGGCACGAACAACAGCTCTGTGACAGTAGGAGACGTAAGATTGTACATAATCCGCAGCATGGAAAATTACCAAAAAGGCACCATGCTTACTGGGGGCTGTCAGCTACAGCACACTGTCAGCACCTTAGGTAGTGCCCGGGAGCTGACGGATTCCCTTTAATGTCCTCCTCCCCCCCTTCCCCATTTACACCACTGTACTTACAATAGCACCCTGTGTGCCCCACAGTACTAATAACAGACGTCCCTCCTCCATGATGTAGACTAGCATTGAAGAGCATGTGAGTATGCTTCTCCCTCTCCATCCTCCATGAACATAGACAGGATCAGTGGAGGACCCCAAGGGGGAAGCCTGGAGAAGGGGGCTGATGATGGCACCCCTATGGGGGCACACAGGGAGTGTTGTGAGTACAATACGTACTGTTACTAACAAAGTATCCAGAGTTAATGTATTATAATGTGGCCAACCCCTTTAAGTAGCATTGAAGAGCAATTCCTGCCTGCATGGGTCTGACATGTTTTTCTTCAGCAGAGTTGCTCATTTGTTCACAGTCTCTGCGACTGATAGAATTTTAAGTTTTATGAGCTGAATCTCCTCTTATTTATTGCTTTGCCCTTTACTTACTTTACCAGCTTCTGTTCCTCCTTCATTCCCTGTTGTGGCTATGGCATAAATAATTCAGCTTTGTCTTTCCCCATTGACCTCTTGGAAATATCGGACAAGAGTCGGAAACCTGAAATGACAGCATGGGTGTTTTCCCTTTTTTTTTATTTTTTGCTCTTGACAAAAATAATAAAAATAATGTCTTCATGTAAAGATGCTAATGAAAAATCCCTACTGGGCAAATTATAGCAGGAACCAAGAACACGTATGATATGATACGTTTCTCTCTCAATAGTCTTCTTTATGTTTTACATGTTCTTATAGATGTTTATAGACATAGAAGCTGTTAGGAGTGCAAGGCATTGTTGTGTTTCAAATTATATAGGAAAATTAAAAGGACTGTACCTAATAGTATATATTGATCATTGAGGGTAAAGCTGGAGTGTTTTCAGAGTGTGACCCATCTCGGAGTAAGAGTTGAGACACTCTTAACAGGCAGCGACTCTCGCTGTAGCTGATGGCAGCTTCCCATAGCAAGTTCCGCTTTATAGAGGTCTCTGTAGCCAGGAGAAAGCTTTTGGGTTGAAGAAGTTGTTAATGATACAAAACCTTCTCATAGCTTAAGGGTGTAGCAGAAATTCTTATTCATCTGTAAAATATTAAAACTATACATGTTTTGAATTGAACATGTGGAGCCCAATGGAAGAGTGGATTCATGTTGGCAGGTAAACTGTAAGCTAGGTTAATTTCTAAGACAGGAATGGTTGTCCATCTTCTCTTAGGCTGACAATTCTAACCATGTTCTGCCATATTGTATGTTATAGGTGCAGAAATAGACTGCGAAGACAAGAATGGAAACACTCCCCTGCACATAGCTGCCCGATATGGCCACGAGCTTCTCATCAACACTTTAATCACCAATGGTGCAGATACCTCAAAGTAAGTGACCCCTCCCGGCAGGGTGTAGTACAGAGCCTTATGGTGTGTTTACACAGGGAGATTTATCTGACAGATTTTAGAAGCCAAAAACAGGAATGGATTTTTAAAAGAGGAGAAATCTCAGTCTTTCCTTTATGACCTGTTCCCTGTGTATAGTCTGTTCCTGGCTTTGGCATCAAAAATCTGTCAGATAAACCTGTGTAAACGCACCCTTAATGGGTGACTCGTTTTTAAACCCTTTTCTTTGGTATTCTGCATAATAATTAGCTTCTTGCATTTATGTGTTTGCTCTTTGATTGTTGTTATCCTATTATGTAGTTAGCGAGATATTAGTGTGATCTTCTGCAAGGATAAATGTGTTAAAAAAAAGTGTCACTTAGGGTACTATTACACGGAACGATAATCGGCCGAATTGGCCCGATTCGGCCGATTATCGCTCCGTGTAATAAATGCAACGATCAGCCGATGACAACGATCATCGGCTGATCGTTGATATAGGTTAGACCCTATTTTCGTCGGGCGCCGACCGCGCACCGCTGCGTGTAATAGTGGTGCGTGGCCGGCGACTAACGATATACATTACCCATCCACGTTCCAGGGCTGCTCCTGCCGTCCGCTTCTACCGGGGTCCCGCGCGCACTCTAGCTTCACAGAGGCCTGTCAGCTGGTAGGCCGCTTAGCCAATCACAGGCCGCGGCGGTCCCGGCCTGTGATTGGCTGAGCGGCCTACCAGCTGACAGGCCGATGTGAAGCTAGAGCGCGCACGGGACCCCGGGAGAAGCGGACGGCAGGAGCAGCCCTGGAACGTGGATGGGTAATGTATGCCAGTTTAGCAAGGGCTGCAAGGACATCTGTAACGATGTCCTTGCAGCTCTTTTCAAACGATTATCGGGACGTGTAATAAGCCCAGTAAACGAGCAACGATCTAGCAGATCGCTGCTCGTTTACAGGTATTATCGGGCCCTGCTCGGCCCGTGTAATACCACCCTTAGGCTGAGCATGTTACAGGCATGGTGTTTTAAGTGCTCTGTTCCTTATGCTGGGGTGTACTGTAGATTAGGAGAACCACCCCCTAAAAGCATGCACTGCTGCTCCATCTCACCCACTGATTGACTGATTTCTCTCTATCACTGTGCATAGGGAAAGATCTGTCAACCATTGTTGGAGGCAGAAATGACTATTCATTGTGAGACCCTACATACTTTGGGATGTAGGTTCTCTCAATCCGCAGTACATCACAGCATAAAAACAAATTACAAAGGTTCTTCATTTGTACTATTGAGTTTCATGCAAAGTTTGTATAATTTTATAGGCAGTTTGAGCAACACAGTCTGTGTATACAGGGATATACCCACACAGAAATACGTGTGTGGGTGGCTCCGGTCCTCCTTGTCTGAAACCTCCTTATTCAGCGCTCTTTGATTCATCCCACATTTCTTCACTTTTTTTTTTTTTTTCCTTCTTAAACCCACGCATTCTTTTTATCAATATAGTAGTACCTGATTCTGTGTTTGTGCTTCCATTATCTGCCTGTTCTCTTCACAGTATTTAAGAAACAAACTAGAAGCCTATTACATCTTGTACTTCCTATGCAATGTTCATTACTCCCATTTCAATATGGTCCCCATCATTCCTTGCGGTTTGGGAAATAACCATTGGTATCTTTTCTCCCCCCCCCCCCCCCCCCCCCCCCCCTGACAAACACCATCTTGTACTGTACATAAGCACTGACTACCACACAGTTCTGTACTGTACATAGGTACTGACTACCAGAAACAGTCCTGTACTGTACATAGGCTCTGACTACCAGAAACAGTCCTGTACTGTACTGACTAAAATACGCTGTAAAAAAAATAATAAAATGTACCATGCTAATCGGATGATAAAAAGGAATAATTATTAGAACTGGGTAAAAGCTTGGCATCTGTTGAAGGTTTTGTACTTTTGGTTTATTTGAACTCTTGCAGACGAGGCATCCATGGAATGTTTCCTCTCCATCTGGCTGCACTGAGCGGCTTCTCAGATTGCTGCAGAAAGCTCCTCTCTTCAGGTTGGTTTTATGATCTGGAAACCTATATTACACGCCACGTATTTTATTTATGCAAGAAACCAGTGCAAAATCATAGGCCTACTGAACTGTTCCATTATTTCATATAATGTACCTGTGTTTTTTTTAATGACATTGGATATACACATTAAACAATGCAGCTACATAGCCAAGTTTATATATTGCCAGAGCCTAACTGATGCAGTGCAGGGAAATGGTGTATATTCTAACTAAAAAATATATATTTTTGTTTTTTTATTTTTTAACTTTGAAGCCATAGCTTTATGGCCGGAAACCATTTTGTTCACTTCCTCCTTATGACTATTTCAGACATGCGGTGAGGTTTATTATGCTTTTGGGAATCTATCCTTTTTTACATGTTATGTTTACTTGGAGATTTGCCAACAATTATGCATGTTAGGAGTAGAATGACATTTCAGAGGTTGGCTTTTGTTAATGGTAAAATTACTGTGAGAGGGAGAGATCGTTGCCTGGCTGTGCACAGCTTCTAAAGTAAATCCAGAAACAATGAGAGCACTAGGCCCCCAGAGAGCATCTTCTCCTGTGTTGGCTGGCACTGCGTGCTTCTCTGCTCTATGATCGTGTCATTGCTGAATATGTCTAAGGCCATACATGTTCAATGTGGTCACCTTTGCTGCTTGCCAGACTGCTCCCTGAACTCATCGGATGCTTTCTACTTTTAGAGTATGTTCACACTGAGTAAATCAGGTGGAATTCCGCGGCGGAACTCCGCCTGCCTTAGTGTGCCATAGCATCTCTGTGGGAGAGCGCACGCTCCTCTGCACTGAGCGGTAGCAGTGGAGGAGCGTGCACTCTCCCATAGACTGACTATTGCACACTGAGACAGGCGGGATTCCTCTGCGGAACTTTCCGCCTAATTTACTCAGTGTGAACATACCCTTAGCGTTACAATATTTTTAGTCTTTTATAAAATGCTGTTTTTTCACTTGTATCTTTTCTGGCAGTCTGCATCTAGGGTCCCCAATATCTAATGTATTCTGCCAACCAACTATATATAACCCCTGTAAAATACAGGTTACAAGGGGTAAAAGACAAAATTGCAATAGTGAGGTATAAATACATGACGTGAACATTGGTTCACCCACACAGAAAGTAAGCTTTGTACTTTTGTATTTTAGGTTTTGATATAGATACTTCAGATGACTTTGGCAGGACCTGTCTTCATGCTGCTGCAGCTGGAGGGTACGTTGCACACATATATATATATATATATATATATATATATATATATATATATATATATATATAATATTATACTACACACACACACACACACACACACACACACACACATACATATATATAATATATATATATATATATATATATATATTTATATATATATATATATATATATATAGTTATTAGTGGTTCCTTGGATTACGAGCATAATTTGTTCCGGGGCCGTTCTTGTAATCCAAATCCACTCTTAAACCAAAGCAAATTTTTGCATAAGAAATCACTGATATGCAGACAATTGGTTCCACACACCAAAAATAATTTATTATTCTGGATAACATGTAAAACAGATTAAATAAACATTCAGAAACAGCTGCATATGTGATGATATAAGTTACTGTACAGTAATGGAGAGGATGGGAAACACAAGGGCTGACAGACTGAAGGAATAAGCAGGTCAGATGTTGGCACATACATGCAGCGCACTCTGTCCGGAGAGAGAGGGGTTACAGCTATGGAGAGATTAACCCCACAGTCCTGTCCCCTGATGCAGGCCCCAGCCTGAAGTGGATCTGCTATGATTTGGAAGGTGAGGGAGACTTCCTGGGTTAGAGTACAGGGCTGTAGACCACACTATGCAGACCATACCCCTCCTCCACTCGCGCTCCCACCCAGTACAGGGATCTCTTAAACCAAGTCACAATTTTGAAAAACTGTGAGCTCCTAAATGAAGGTACCACTGTATGTGTGTGTATGTGTATATATGTGTATGTATGTGTATATAAGCAAAGATTTATCTGAAGAAAGACTTAATTTCTGGTCTTAATAGTATTATTATGTATGTTGAGTGGACAAGTCAGTCCTCAGAATATTTTACTCTGTTAAAAAAAGCCTGTCTGGTTCTATTTTATCAGAATGTAAGAAATGAGAGCTCGGATTGGTTGTTAGGGCAAATCAGTCAGTTTTCATCTGTAGATTAATTAATCTGGGTCAATATCTGTGTTAAAACACCAAAGCTGAGGGAAACAACGAATGACTTAATGCAGTGTGACTTTCTGATTGCCTGAGCAGTACAATGCGATAGTCCTCTGTTGCAGTATATTATTGCCTGTCAGTATTTTATTGACAGGCAAACAATTAAGTTCTGTGTTAGACAAATGCAGATAGCCAACATGGACCACCAGGTTTGCCTTGATATCCCACTGAACCCTGTGATTGCATCACAGATGCCAATAGGGTGAGAGAAGGAGTCCCTACAATTTGGCTATGGAAACATATACACTTTTAGGCTGGGTTCACACTATGTATATTTCAGGCTGTATTTGGTCCTCATGTCAGGTCCTCATAGCAACCAAAACCAGGAGTGGATTGAAAACCCAGAAAGGATCTGTTCACACAATGTTGAAATTGAGTGGATGGCCGCCATATAACGGTAAATAACTTCCATTATTTCAATATAACAGCCGTTGTTTTAAAATAACAGCAAATATTTGCCATTAAATGACGGCCATCCACTCAATTACAACATTATGTGAACAGAGCCTTTCTGTGTTTTTAATCCACTCCTGGTTTTGGTTGCTATACAGCCTCAAACATACAGCCTCAAATATACGTAGTGTGAACCCAGCCTTAGGGTGCCTTCACACCTACCGTATCGCAGTAGAAAATCCGTTGCGGATCCGCAGCAGATTTAACTAAATGAATAAACACAGCATCAAATCCGCACTTACAAATCTGCTGCTGATCCGCAGCGGATTTGACAGTGCGTATTTAATGCTGTGTTCATTCATTTAGTTAAATTTGCTGCGGATCCGTAGCGGATTTTCTACTGCGATACGGTAGGTGTGAAGGCACCCTTAAAGGAAACCTGTCAGACAAAATTCACACTCTTGCTGACACTGTAAGCTGTTAAGACAAGCAGACAATTGGTACCTTCAAAGATTCAATTAACTGGGAAGAGAGGGGTAATACCAGCTTGTAGATATTCAGGAGGTTAGGAAAGTCTCCTTGATTCTTTGTACCAGTGAATAAAAGTATTTTTTACATTCTGGAAGCACAGCTGGATATATGAAAGGTACCATGTGTCTCCCTGACCCATCTAGCTGTGTCATCAGTTTGAAACATGAATTACAGCTGTCACTTTCCCTTTAACATATATTTTTAGCAATATGTACAGTATGTGTATATATTTCCCTCTTATTTAGCCGGCAGTATACATGATATGAGTATAGACAAATTAGATTTGAAAGTGGTGATTTCTTCAGAATTAGTTAAAAAAAAACTATAATTCCTTTTCAGAAACCTGGAGTGCCTGAACTTGCTGTTAAACACAGGTGCAGACTTCAACAAAAAAGACAAGTTTGGGAGGTAAGTGCACCCTACTGGGATCAGGGTAATTCCTATACTCTGTCTTTCAGATTATTTTCTCCTTACTGCCACTCCCAGTAATATATGGGCTGGGTTCATCCCGTGTTTTTTGAATATGTGCTGCTGATCGGGGGGGAGACACGTCTTTTTACAATGAATATTTATGGTTTTGTGACCGGGCTGTTTTTACCAGTAAAAATCACACTAAGGGTACAAACGCACTGGGCTTATCCGCAGCGAATTTCTCGCTGCGGATCCCTGCCCTGTACACTCTATGGGCAGACACACTCGCAGCAGGATAGACTTCCCGCTGCGACTTTGTCAGCAGGCCGCCCTGTTAACCCGGAGCGTTTACTTCACTTGCTTCAGGGCAGCGGGACGTGCCGGGAGCCCCAAAGCAAGCCGGAGCGGGGACCAGGTGATGATTAGGTTCCGTCAGTGGGGGGTTAACAGGCGGGCTGCTGACATACTCACAGCGGGATGTCCATCCTGCTGCAAGTTTATTTGCCCATAGAGTGTACAGGGCAGGGATCTGCAGTGGATAAGCCTAGTGTGTTTGTACCCTAAGGGTAGCTTCACACGCACCATACTGCAGCTTATTTTCTGCTGCGCAGCAGATCCGCGGCAGATTTGACTAAATGAATGAGCACAGCATTAAATCCGCACTGTAAGATCTGCCGCGGATCCGCAGCAGAAAATAAGCTGCGATACGGTACGTGTGAAGCTACCCTAAGGGTACAAACCCACACACCGTATACACAGCAGATACGCAGCAAAAACGCAGCAGATTTGAAGCAGATTTGGTGGTGCAGATTTGATGCTGTGTCCAGTTATTTAGATCTAATCTGCTGCGTGTTTGTTGCGTATTTGCTGCGTATCGCAGCAGTAAATAAGCTGCGTATACGGTGTGTGGGTTTGTACCCTAAAAGGGATTTGCAATGCACAATTTTCACCTTGGCTTAAACATCCAAAAATGAACCCAGCCTAATGCTCCTTCTACAGCCGGCCTTACACATTGGATGAATGTCAACCAAACATACAGATTATCTCATGAGTATAGGAGTCTCCTGACTCTCCGTCAATGTCAGAGATCATCAGGATCAGGCAGTTGGACCTGAACCATCTGATACTTTTGCTCTGTTGTGAGATAATGCTTCGCCAGAGGAGTCCAGCCGCAGAAGCTTGCTTACATTTTCTTACATGCATGCTCAGCCAAGTATGGTGGGATCTGGAGAGAGAGAGCTGTCAGACAAATCAGTGCACAGCTATTTAAGGTATATAGCTAGCTGGGGAAATGTTGCACTGTAACACATACATAGCTGTGGCCATTTACATGCAGCCGGTCACTTCAGTATTATCTAATACCTCAGATCTGTCCCCTACGGTACACTGGTGATCAGATAAGCGTGGTGGCTGCTGTTGCCGCTGAAAGCCCTGGGGGAAGGTGGTTGCTCCCTGCAGGTTGTAGCAGTGTTATACATCCCTCTAATAAATTATATGTTTGTGTTGCGTCCTTGGGCTAGAGGTGCAACTTCTGGAGGGGAACCCTAAGTTTACAATAACAATATGCTTTAACGTGACATAAATAAAGGGCTTACCCAGGTTAGACATGAATGCCTAAACTGACAGATAATTTACCAATTTTTTAATATTGTCAATTTAAAATTGTTTTTCTCCGTAAAAAGGACTCCGCTCCACTATGCCGCTGCCAATTGTAACTATCAGTGCCTGTTTGCACTTGTGGGATCTGGAGCCAGTGTGAATGATCTGGATGAGAGGGGCTGTTCCCCACTGCACTATGCAGCTACATCAGACACAGACGGCAAGTAAGTTGCATCTATGTGCCAGTGTATGAATTTGTTACATTTCATCTGATCAAGTGTTCTCATGAAGACTCCTCGGCAGCGGTATTGGAACTTCATCATACAATATTTGCCTTTATCTTGATTAGAGAGAATGTAGCCTTTTCAGAAGGAGTGTTCTTGGCTTGTTTTCTCGGCCAATTCTGACGGTCACGCAGCCTGCCACATTCACAAAGAACCACTTGTTCAGGCTCCTTCCTTAGACTTTTTTGTCCAGAATTAAGCTCGGCAACACTGAGGAAATTCTATGATTAAAAGGGACGCACAATGCGGATTTCAAGTAAAATGTTGTTTTTTTTCTTCAGAGTTTTTGGTAAGCGCAGATTCCTTTTTCTTTCCCCTTTTTATTAGAAGTTCGATCTGGAGCGACGATAATAATCATTTTGTACTTTTAGAGAGAACCATAGTGCGGTCTCAGTAATTATTCAGGAAGCTGCGACGAGAGGGTTAAGCAGTGTAAATGAGGCCAAACAGCGTGGGGACTAATAATTTCATGCCTGTCCCAAACTATAATTTATGGTGATTGTATAATAATCATACGTCAATCATTCCTACTACTTGGATGGGTTCATGCACAGCAGTAATATGCTGCGATTTACTGCAAGCACCACAGTTTTACAATACGACTATTGGTCGTAAAGTTTCCACCACAGTAGGAACATGTGAAAAACATGTTTCATATTTTTAAAAAATAAAAATCAAAACTCAAAGACAAAAAACACCCCCCTCCCACCAAGGCTATTCACTAAAACCTGTGAACCTTGCATTCTGTCTCTTTCTGGTGCGCTTTTATTGAAAAATTAAGCAAGAAATTGGGAACGGCAAAGATATTGGTGTAGTTTTATTATCTGGTATTTATCCAGTCAATGGAGTAATCCAGGAAACATTATAATCCAGCACACATCTGCATTATTAGGTCTGCACTGTAATAACCTTGTAAAATACCCGCAGGTGCAGTGAGGTGACATGAATCTCTACAATAAGTCTCCTGTGTAGAGTTGGAACAGCTCGCTTCTGACACCTAGTGACAAAGATGTGAAATATAAAATAAAAAAAGTAATTTACAGTATAATCTGATATGATTACTCAATTGACAGTAGTTTCTAGACTTTTTTATGACAAATTTTTTCGTCTAATAGAAAATTATGTTTTGTGGAAGAATTCAATTGTGATCATGGTTCATAATCCAATGATATTTTTTTTTTTATAAAAGATTTAACTCAAAATGTTTTCCCCATTTATTTAGGTGCCTGGAATATCTATTAAGAAATGATGCAAACCCAGGAATCAGGGACAAACATGGGTATAATGCAGTACATTATGCAGCTGCCTATGGTCATCGTTTATGCCTAGAATTGGTATGTATATGGTGTGACATTATGTTACACTGTGATGGGAGATTATAGTTTTATGGAATTACAGTGAAACATTAGAATTTTTTTTATATGGCCTGCATAACCCTTTAATAATATAGTACTGTTGCTGCATAGAAAATAACATATTTAGCTACTTCCGAAATGAACTTTTCTTGACAGTGACAGCCAGTCTTTGGCCTATGTGCAGTCCCATTATAGGCAGTGAGTGCCTGGTCTGTCACTGCTGAACCAAGTTTTTCTTTGATGTGGTGTTTAGTGGGGGACCCAGAGAACTTGATAGGAGGTCCCTGGGGCAGCGTGGTTAGGTTAGTTAATAGGATTATTTTTCATGCAGCCCCAGCACTATATAAAAAAATGTAAATGGCCGGTGTACCCCTTTAATACTCTCCTTCTCACATGTGTTTGCCCAATATCCTTGTCATGATGCTAAGCCTGTAGTAACACTTAGCAGATTTTATTATCCTTTCTGCCAAGTCAATCACACTTGCTGAGCTAGATTACAGGCAGATTGCCATGCTCCCCACCCTGATGACTGTATACAGCTCATTTCCTTGTGGGCATCTGCAGTAAATGATATTTTGGTATTAGTCGTGAGATGTAAATGGTAACAGGAAGCTGTTTTTATTGCCCATAAAGTGGTGTGAGCTGTTTTTATACAGGTATAGGTAAGTAGTAACATGGTTAGGGACTACAGGAGCAGAATAGTGGGAACTGTCCTTACAAAAAAAATTTGAGATAGCATAGAGATGCAGTATTAAAAGTATTTAAAAAAAAAAAAAAAAAAAAAAAAAAAAAAATCTGTTAGGGTCTGAGTGTTCAGACCCTGATCGAACACTAGAACAAGCGTGGAGAATTGTGTCCAGCTCTTGTGTAACATAACCAAGAGAGATTTGTAATGCAAGCCTATGGAACAGTCTTATAGACATAGACACAAAATGGGGAGAAAAACACGCATCAACGCTCCTCAGTTAATTCTAGTGATCATTTTTAGTTAAAAAATGTTTGACATGTTAAACTTTTTTTATAATGACAGGTACACTTTAGAAATTGGTACCTTTATTTTAGTTCAAAGCCCTTTTAGAAATAAAAAGTAATCCATGTTACCAAATAATATAATAGTTCTTTAGGAGGTTTTGTGCTGATGGCCTAATTTTATTTGTTAATTTTTACAGATTGCTCGAGAAACACCCCTAGATGTGGTAAGTACATCCTTCGTTGAGATATGCTGATCTTTGCGGCAGACATTAAGCTCGGTCACATAACCTTTCTGAGTGAAGCCTGTCTAGCAATCGCCCCCGCTTCAGAAACCTCCAACAATTGACCATGTGACAGACCATAATAGAGCCATACTTTGTGAGTAGCCTATAGAGGTGTTTTCCTAACCAGTGTCACCCTCCGCTTTCCTTCAGAAAATAGACAAAGGGTTTGTGGAAGGGTTATGATGGAAAATCACCACCTGTCCCCTTTGATCTAGAAGCTAGAAATATTAGTCAGAACACTCAGGCTTTGGCTTACGCCTCCCTGTAGAGAACACAGGAACACTTGGTCATTCAGAACGTTTCTGTACATGGGAAGGATGGGGGCTGGACGGGACAGATAACCGATGACTGTATGGCTGTTCTGCATGTTGGAATAATTTAATACATAATAGGAAACTAATAGATATGAGTACTGTTTGTATTGTAATGCTGTAATTCTGTTAATGTACCGATTATTAATGCACTTTATTATTTTCATTCAGCTTATGGAAACTTCAGGTACGGACATGCTGAATGATGCAGATACTCGTGCACCAATCAGTCCTTTGCACTTAGCTGTAAGTACTTAAAGAATTTATTACATTTTATAAAAAAAAAAAAAAAACTAGCAATATTTTAATGGAGTGCAGGTTCCTTAAAGTGTACCTGTCATTATGAAAGAAAACGTTTGACATGTCCTAGAGACATGTCAAAAAGGTTTTGATCAGCCCGTGTCTGTGTGTGCAGACAGGTATGGATCGTGAGAACAAGCAGGAGAGGACCGCGCTGCAGTGTGGTCCGTTCACTGCTTTGTCAGAAAAAAGTCAGACTCCATAGACTTGCATTGGGAGCCTAACTCATCAAATGACACAAAGCGAGGAAAGGATCACGCTTAACACTATCTTCTCCCAGCTCGTTCTCACGATGTGGGTGTGGGTCTGAACACTCAAGACCCGGACTGATCAAAACTTTTGGCATGTCTCTGGTGTGTAGATGGTGTGCATGTACTAAAGAGTGGGGGAAAAAAATAAATGTGTCTCTTAAGGCTATAGGTAACAGAAACTATATACCATCTACACCAATGGTGACGGCTTTTACTAGATTCTTTCTTCTGAAGTGATTGTACATTGCTAAACACCAGAACCTTAAACTGTAGAAAAACACTGAAGAGAATATTGTCACTAAACTGTTACACTACCATATAACGTAATGTTATGTTAGCATCTTCAATATACAGTGTGACCTCTAAAGTTGTGTTTTTCTTTTTCTTGATCAGCAAATAATTGATACTTCATAGCTCATAACTGAAGTGTTATATTAGTAGGGTTGTTAAGGGTCGCAAGAAATGTATGATGGCCTTATTCCATTAAGATGATACCAGATTGTTGTAGACAGCAGACAATGTATAAAAATATCAGTCCAGTGCTCAGTACAGATTAAGGACAGTGTAAAGATCCCACAATAAAAGTCATATACTGTACACAGTGAACAGTGTTTGTGTTGGTACCAAAGTCTTGTCTCTCATGGTCTATGATTATATTTGTCATAAGTATTGTAAGACAGAGGGGGCCAGATTCTGTATTCCCTAATTGTTTTGTTAATAAAAACATGTTAATTAAAACATTTAAAAACAAAAAGGTTTGCAGTGCTTTTCAAGTCTCTAACCAAACGCTGATACTCAGAAAATGACTCGTTGTCCCTAGCTGATTCGAAATGTGTAAGGCCTTTGCCCATAAGATGTATCCTAATTTGACAGTTTGCTGACATGTGTGCCTTGGAGTGCACAAACATAGTATTAACCCACCCTAACCCAAACAAATGGTGCAAACCCCTTTAATCATATCGAAGTTAGTGACTGTTGCAATCAAAGGTTTAGAGGGGTATTCCCGTCTCGCCAAGACTTCCCGAGTTACATAAACAGCATAGCTGGCAAGTCTAGTTTACACAGCTATCATTCACCTCAGTGGAAGTTTTGCTGATTACCTCTCAGGCCACAGCAGATAGCCCATAGGGGACCAGAAAGCCTTCATGTAACAAGATAGGAATATCCCTTTAGGGTGCTAACACACACAACTGATGCGCAGGAGATCTGCAGCAGATTTGATGGTGCAGATTTCATGCTGTGTACAGTTATTTACATCAAATCTGCTGCGTATCTGCAGCATATCCGCAGCAGAAAATTCACTGCGATACGGTGTGTGTGAAGCTACCCTTAAATTACAGGAAGTGGAGTTTCTATTAATCACAGCTGTTGTTGCCGATTTGCAACAATGGCCATGATTAATAGAAAAGATACATTGCATTGAAGTCAGAGGAATCCCGGCTGGAGTGTATACACACAAACTCCTAGCGGCCGCACTAAAAACTGAATAGCGGTCGCACAGAACTGTCAGTTCACACAATGGAAAGTGCGGCTCCGGCCGCACTTTCCATTGTGTGCTATGGTGAATTGGTGTGCGGGTGCACACAGATGTGTCCGCATCCCAATTCAACATAAATGAAGTTCATCCGGCGGGTGATGCAGTACCGCCGGGAGGATCTTCATGACATTCGTCATACGTTGTGTGAATGTGGCCTAAGAGTAGGAGCTTATATCTGCAGGGCTAATTCTTCAACACCATAAAAATTTTGTCTTATCTGCCATTAAGATGCTAAATGGGTCTTTAGCCATGTACCGTTTAATACTTAGAAGGTTTGTCCAGGCCTTTAATATGTATGCCCATAAATGAGGGTAATTATATAAAGAGTATTGTATTACTACTTATCTCTTTCGCTCCTGTGTCGCTTCTGGTATTCTGGAGCTCCCTGCTGTTTGGTGCTTTTGGGTTTGGTGATATGAAATAACTGATATTATCAAATCGGTGGCCTCAGTGGTGGTCCTTCTCAGCCACTGATTGACAAACAGGCCTGTGGTGTCCCCTCCCTTAACTGAGACTTGGCACACAGCAGGGACAGGACTCCATAATACCGGCAGCAGTGCAGGAGCAAGGAAGGGTAAGTGTATTTTATATGAAATAAAACTTCTGTAAAGTATATTGTATGGCTTTATTGCTGAATCAGGAAGAATCTAAAAAATGGTGAATTTAGTTTTTGTGCATTTTTTGCTAGGCTTACCATGGGCACCATCAAGCCCTAGAGGTTTTAGTACAGTCTTTACTTGACCTTGATGTACGGAACAGCAGTGGCAGGACTCCTCTGGACCTTGCTGCATTCAAAGGACATGTTGAATGTGTAGATGTTCTCATCAATCAAGGAGCATCAATATTAGTTAAGGATTATGTTGTCAAAAGGACACCCATTCATTCAGCAGGTATGGCATAACCAGTATCGCACCCAGTTTCCTTTCAACACCATTGTGATGCATCATATGTAGCACTGACAGTAATAATGATTTTTTTTTTAAAGCTATTAATGGACATTCAGAGTGTTTAAGACTTCTGATAGGAAATGCTGACATCCAGACTGCAGTGGATATTCACGATGGAAATGGACAGTAAGTAAAAACCTTTAAAAAAATTTAAGACTTTATTCATATATATGTTGAGTTTTTGACATGGATTCTTCTGAGGTTTTTGTCACTTTAGTTTTGGATACGTGGAAGTCAGTGTGAACAAAGCCTTAACACAGGGTATTTACACCCACCCAGACATCAAGTGCAGTAAATCCGTTTTGCTGCAGCAATGTGGATGGTTTTACAAAATTGCTGCTTCAATATGCTGTGGATATTCTGTACCCAATGCACTGTTAGGTATACACCCTGTGTGCCCTTATACCCTTAGGGCCATATTACCTGATCTGGTAAATCAGTGTTCGTTTACTGAGCCTATTACTCGGCTCTATTATCACGCAGCAAGGGCCGCATGTACATCGTTAGCGATGTCCGTGCAGCCCTTGCTTTAAAAGTGTAAAATAAGTTCTTACATTACCTCTCCACGCTCCCCAGTGTTGTCTGCGCTTCTCCATGCTCCCTGCAGGCACTGCTGAAGCTTCTGCACCAGTCTCTGAAGTGTCAAGTCGCTTAGCCAGTCACTGGCTAGTGATTGGATGAGCAGCCTGTCACTTCAGAGACTGGCTCTAAAGTTGCATCAGCAGGGAGCGTGGAGAAGAGCATCGAACAGCAAGGAGTGTGGAGAGGTAATGTAAGTACTTTAACATTTTTCTTTACACAATCATAAGCCAACAGCCACGCATTGCTATTACACGTAGCCATACACGCCCGGCTGCTGCTGATTCTAGGTCAGGACCGAAAGACACGATCAACAAAATCGTCAGAGTTCGGCAGATTATCATTCTGTGTAATAGGGCCCTTACTCTCTAAATCTCCAAAGAATCTGTGTGATACAAATTATAAATCTGTGGCATGTCGATTCATATTCTGCAAACTTTGTGGATTTCTTGCAAATTTTTCCTGTTGACTTAAATGAGGAATTAAAAATCTGCAACAAATCAACCAACACTCATTGATATAAGTTTTTTTTCCTGTGAGCAATATTTATAACCCATTACCATGGATATAATTTACTATTGCACCAGCATATCACTCAGATCAGTCCCAAGCCTAGTTGGTTACACACAGTTTACCTATATTGTACATAGGCTATAGGCATTGGTCACCTTATATGTTTGATAACAGCAGTAGCAGTCAATGTAACTAATAACCTACTCATTAGAAGCCTTTGCTGCATAGTGCCATTGTTACTCTGGGTGGGGCTGCAGAGAAGGCTATACATATGAGTAAGTTAGAAGTTATACTGCTATAATTGTGTAGACTTCAGGAGGAAACCAGCTAGCAAGTTGGTTGGGGCCTGCTTTCCATGGTGCCAACCCTGCTTTCTATAATGCTTAGTATAAGTGACTAGGGGCTGCCATATTGCTAACAGAAGTCTCTAGATTAATATTGTAAAATAGAGAGTAGCATGGGAAGTAAGGCTATTCTGCAGACTCATCCTGTTTGCTGATCTGGTCCCTCTACATAAATAATATCCAGTATGTTAGCAAATTTCCGATACATTTCAGTTGTCCTCAAGTATTCTCAGCACTTTCATCTCCTACACTTTTCTTTCCACTTCCTTGACCTGTCGGACTGCCGGAATCTGCTTCCGCTCTCTGTTTAAGTACATAGCTGGATGGCAGCCACAAGGGGATAGCTCTGCTGACTGATGCGTTTTCCTGTAAAGCTTTGTCTCTTTCTGATTTGTACCTACTATTGCTTAGGACTCCATTGATGCTTTCTGTACTGAACGGACACACAGAATGTGTTTATTCATTGCTGAACAAAGGAGCCAACGTGGATGCCAAAGATAAGTGGGGAAGGACAGCGCTGCACCGTGGGGTATGCTTTTCCTAACATAGCTTCATATTGTCCGGGTGTGTCTCTGCAGCATCACCAGAACACTTCACTATGTACATTCACTGCAGTATTAGTGGATATATTGCTTTTACATACTGTTTTATTCATGATGAGGCAACTAATATTAGTGACATTTGTTGCTTCAGTGACTAATAGCAGTAACTCCAATGCATTTCTACAACCCTTAGTAATTATGATTTAGGCATTTCTTGTTTGCTAATGGAGTGAATGCATTTACCTATGTAAGAATTGATTCTAATACAGCATTTACCATTGTTTTCTTACATACTGTTTTACCTTCTATCCCATTGTCTTTACACTTAGACCTGATGAATATTTATAGCTGTAACACTGTTCCTTAAATGTAATATATTAGCAGTTTGAGTTAGCATAGTGTGTTAAGATTCTGTGGATCGGTTCCTGATCTTCGTCGCTTGTCCACTATGTTTTTAGGCAGTGACTGGACACGAGGAGTGTGTAGAAGCATTGCTCCAGCACAACGCTAATTTCTTGTTACGGGACTGCAGAGGTCGCACCCCCATTCATCTGGCGGCAGCATGTGGTCATATAGGTGTTCTAGGGGCTCTCCTTCAGACTGCTGTGTCTGTTGATGTTGTTCCAGCAATAGCAGACAATCACGGATACACATCTCTCCACTGGGCCTGTTATAATGGTATGCCACATTCTTATCTTCTCCTATGTATATGATATATTAACAGTGTGTGCGGACGACATACAAATAGTTTCCTTTATCCTGCTTATAATGGGTAATGGGAGGTATCAATCAGCATGGGGAAGTATGCATACAAACAGTACTGTTATCCTGCATTAAGAAAGTAATTGTTCTGTTGACAAAGGTTATACATTTGTATAAATGTGCACTGTAACAATATTGGGCAACAAATGCACACTAGTGCCACCGTCTGTAAAAAAAAAAAACTTGGATTTTTTCAGCCACTTGTAAAAGTCACCAAAACTTGGGCAGCGGTAAAACAGAGTGTCTTCTTTCTTCTCCTCCTCTGTATATTATTGCACACTGTAATAAGAAAGCCAGCGCCTACTTCATGGCACTTAGGCAGTGTAAAACAACTGACAGCTTGCCAAACTTTGACAATTTAGCAGGCCAGAGGTTTATTTCTTTCATTGACATGGCTGCATGAGGCTTTGTGTTTTTTTTGCATCAAAAAGTTTATGTAGCAGCTCGCTGAACAAACAGTAAAGTTTAGAGAAGAGATTATTTACCAATCTTGCAATCAATTTTGTTCTCTCTAGAAATAAGCAAATCTGGAGCACACTCTGGTTCGTCCAAACCCAAGTGTGCGGCATTCTATTACCGGTGACTTAAGTAGTTGGAAGCAGCCATGTTTTCCAGGACTCCCTAGGGCTGCTCATCTCTAGTTATCTTCCACACTGGATATAGATGTCTTTTTTTTATATTCTTATATCCAGATTTGTAATTAAAGTGAATTCTCTTAAAATTGTTCCTTTACTCTACAGGCCATGATGCTTGCGTAGAACTGCTGCTTGAACAAGAAGTATTTCAGAAAATGGAAGGAAATTCATTCAGTCCTCTTCATTGTGCAGTGTAAGCAGAGGGACATGTTGTAAGGACTGGAGTGGTTGGCTACACCGATCTGTTTTTAATTATGTTGTCTTTTTGTTTGTTTTTTTAGAATAAATGACAATGAAGGTGCTGCAGAAATGTTAATAGACACATTAGGTACAAGCATTGTGAATTCAGTGGACTCCAAAGGCAGGTGTGTATCAAAAGCATGAGAAGTATCTTTTCATTTCGGGAGTCACTGTAAGGCTGAGTTCACAAAGGACAGATTAGACTTACTGCTTATTACGCCAGTGCCAAAATCCATGTCAAATTCAATAACAATCAAACTCAAAGGCAAGTGAATGGGCTTTCAGCAAGTAGTTGGAAGCCACTTCTGGCTTTTAACTACATTAAAACTGCATGTATGATTTCATCCCTAATGTGATTTATAGGAGCTGCATAGAGATGCAGTATAGGGAAAGGGGTAAGAGTCATCCTATAGTAAAACTAAAATGTTTGTGTAATTCCAGTACTATTACATACTTGTTGTTTTAATTATCATCTTATTGTAGGCCTTCATCTTATTTCTCTGCAGGACGCCTCTCCATGCTGCAGCCTTTACAGACCATGTTGAATGTTTGCAGCTTTTGCTCAGCCATAATGCTCAAGTAAATGCAGTGGATTCTTCTGGGAAAACTCCACTGATGATGGCTGCAGAAAATGGGCAAACAAATGCAGTAGGTAAGCAACACCTGACCACACCAGTTAGCATTACAAGCTATGGACAGATGCCAAAGTCCTGTGTTTGGTCACATTTCATTATGGTAAGGGGGCTTGACTTTACTACAAAGGTTTGGTTCAGTGGGAAAGTGGGTTGCTTGAGTGCATCGTTGTATGCCACAATTTTGGCTAAGGGGTATATTCACACACGGCAGATCTGCTAAGGATTTAAAATACATTGATTTTGTTTTACTGCAGAAACACTGTATAGCTGATCCACAGTGTAGAATCTGCAGCTGATATGGTACATGTGAATGTACCCTTACAGTAAGCAACTGAATAGTTGGTCTAAACTTGACAAACTAAAGATGTGCCAGTGTGTCAAAGATTGCAGAAATCTAATTCATAATGCAATCCAGTGACAAGAAGGAACTGTGTATCCCTGAAAAAAATGTATGTAAAATGATGGTTCGTATATGTACTCATTATTGCAGCACCAGGTTTTGTCAGTAGGTGTCACCAGAAAATAAAGGATTGGTTTAGCAAACCCAGTACAGTTTCATTGGTAGCCGTTATTGGTAATATTGTAACTAAGAAATGAGTTAGTATTAAAGGGCTTGTCCAGTTTAATGCTAATAATGGTTGCTAAAGATATGCAGTAAATTAAAAGAAAAATCTATAGAAAGAAGCAGCACAATGAAGGTAAAGTAGTTGATGGCCGGGTCTTGATCAAGGGGTCACACATGATAAACCCAAAAGTCACAGCAATCTGTGTCCAGTGAAAACTATGGTTTATCTGCTTCCACATTCAGTCTATATACTAGAGCTTTTAATGCTATTTGACACATTAAAATATTTGCAACTTAGCAATATAGACAACAGTATACATAAGTCATATCTGGGCTGTACTACAGTTCATTGTTCTTCCGCATAAGAGAGCAGAATCTGCATGGAAAATACTCTTAATAAATTGACCATTTACGATGGTTGTGTGTGTTAACTTAACTTTTTCCTCCTTTCACTTTTTCAGAGGTATTAGTTAGCAGTGCTAAAGCTGATCTAACTCTGCAAGATAACAATAAAAACACTGCACTACATTTGGCCTGCAGTAAGGTATGTCCCTGTATTATGTAGCTGTGCAGTGTGTGTATATTGTATGAGAAGGTCTGCACATTTTCTGTTTGGTTACAATAGTTGTACTGCCCTAAGTAGTCATTCTTAATCCTTCATTTGCCTGAGCAGCCACATTCCCGTTTTATTGTACATATGCCAACAACTAACAGGTTTAGGAGAGTAGCCTGCGTAAGTTCCCAGTTGTTCGGCCATAAAGATAGTTTCCTCAAGATATGTTACCACATAAGTCCTATTTCCCTATGCTACACCTGGCTGCTAGTAAACCTTTAAAGCTATCTATAGCCTTATAGATCCAACAAGGTCAGATACTAGTAACACTGGCGCACACATTATTATAGAGTATTGTTATTATATAGATGCAGACAGAATTTTGTAGGGTGCAAGAATTTTGCCTTTTGATAATTCTTCAATGCGTTTTATTGGTTCCCCTTTTTGGTAGGGTCATGAAACCAGTGCCTTGTTAATACTAGAGCAAATTAGTGACCGAAACCTCATCAATGCAACAAACGCATCTTTACAAACGTAAGTGACCTATTGATTTTCCATGAGAACCTATGTGTCTTTGTTAGTAACCAAAATGACTCCTGTGAAATGCAAACACTCAATAACACACTGATCTATGTAAGGCCGGGTTCTTACCTAGAATTTTGGTCAGTTATTTTACCTAAAACCAGGACTGGGTGCGAAATATAGAAAAGGGTGAAAAGAACATGTTTTTATCTATCAGTTCCACTCCTGGTTTTTGCCTGAAAATACTGACTACATTTTATGTATGGACCCAGGCTTTGTCTTCTTTTAAAGGGGTATTCTCATTTCATTAAAGGTTAAGAGGCAAGCAATCCACTAACTAAATTTCTTTCCTTTTCTTAATGGCCCGTTCTGTAGCTACTCATTTAGCCTCCTCCTCTTTGTTGGTTGCTTGTTGCCTGGGTTTTAAATCCACCTATGTAATCTAACAGGGATGGCTTTGTTTTGCTCAGTGTCTCCCCACCCCCCACCTCCCACCCCACCCCCTACCTCCCACCCCACCCCCTTGGCTGAGAATAGCTGGGATCTTGAGAGACTACATTTTAGGACATGTGCAATATCTCCTAGGCCCAGTCGCCTCTGTGTTATAACATACACATTAAATGCTGATTTATACTAGCTGTTGGCCTGAGCACACGGGTTCAGTCAAGCATCTGGATGATGCCACCAAAGCGATGCATGTTTGATCTGTCATAGCCCTGAATTTGGCTATGTGCAGGAAAGCAGTGTCGGTGAGTGGAGCAGATGGGAATACCCCTTTTAAGTGCCACTTGCAGAAGTTTTCCTTGTTACATGAGTGTACCTGGAGATAAAAAAAAAATTTAGTGGTTTGTTTTTTTGTTTCTTTTTTTTTTTTACATATTATTTTGCAGACCTCTGCATGTAGCTGCTCGGAATGGGTTAACGGTTGTTGTCCAGGAACTTCTGGGAAAAGGAGCAAGTGTATTGGCAGTGGACGAAAATGGTACTTAATGAAATCAATACAAAATACATTGCTGCTCGTGTATCATTAGTGTTGCGCCATTTTTCCTTTTCATTTTTTAGTCTAGTTCTTCTGTGCCTAGCTGATTTATAAAGTCTTTGCTCCTTTTTTGTTTAATACCTCTGAAGTAGCTTATTTTATTTACTTGCATTTTTTATAAATTGCATAATTTTTGTGTCTGCACTCCAGGGAGGCAGTGGCATAGGTTCAGCCAGACAAATCTATTGATAAATTTGGCATTATGCCCTCTAGTTTTCTGGTGGGGTGTGCTGCATAATTTGTGATAAATGTAACATTTTGATAAATTTGTTGCAAAATATGACAAAGTTAGAAAAAAAGTGCTCCAAGAAAACACTCATGATAAATGAGCCCCAATGTTTCCTCCTCTAACTTTCTCCCACGTTTTTGTCCTTCTGTTACTTTTCTACCTTCTCTGCTGTGCCTGTCTCTCATCTGTGCTATGTATGTATGTACATATGCATGTTTGTGTGTATAGATATAAAACTAACATACACACATATATGTATCTTTGTTGTGTATATTGTACATGTATTATGTATAATTGTTTTTTATTAACACTAATGTCTGCTGTAATACAGGTTACACACCAGCATTGGCATGTGCTCCAAATAAGGATGTTGCCGACTGTCTGGCTCTCATCTTGGCCACCATGATGCCAGTCTCCTCGTGCAGCACAATGCCATCTCTAACTCTAAATCACTACACCAACCCCTCAAAGACTGTCACATTTGACTCTTTGCCTCTCGTGAGAAGCGAACACAGCTCTTACTGCAGTTTCAACAATATCGGCAGGGAAGACGGATATCCGTACACAGAAGAAGATGAGCTCAATGACTCAGACTCTGAAACCTACTGAGGTTCTGCAGGAACCCAGAATTTTTAAGTTCTTTCAATTGTGCAATCTGAAAGAGTGTTCTTCCCTGTTCTGCCACAGTGGCCAGAAATGTAGGGGTTAAATTATCACATAGTGTTTTTTTTTCCTTTTTAATATACATTGATTTGATGAATAACTTTGCAAATGTTTTAATCTGACCCACTTTCTTGGATAAGAATCCTTTCTACAACCGATTAAATGTGCTGTACAAGTTTTGGAACTTTCACGAGCAGAGGGAGAAGCGGGGACGGAGGAGCAGAGGACTTTCAAGCAGTCGTTACTGTTTTATTTAAAGTTTTATTGTCTGTGTCAAGAGAATCTTTTATAATGCAGGGCATAGCAGTCCAGGCAGCAGACTCCTACTATAATTGTACAGGAAACTATAATAAACATTGTATAAATTGAAACAATTTTGATGGCAATAAACAAATTTGGTACATCTGGCATTGTGTGTACATCAGTTTGCCAAAGGACCAAATAACTTTTTTTTTTTTTTTTTTATTTCTACAAATGGTTTTTGGATGTAAAATGACTGGAATCCGTTAATCTAGAACTGTGCATCTAATCTTTATTTCTAGGTCTTGTTTCTTTCTGTCCATGCCGAGAAAATGTCCAAAACCGGATTCATTTTATTTTTATTTCTTCTTCTTTTTGCAAAGCACGAGTTGAACAGGATGATGTGTTGAATCTTTTTGCTTACTGTTCACTGTTAACATTACATAATGTTTTCCAGGGGAATCAAAAACCTTTTTTTTTTTTTTTTGTTAAGGCTTTTAAGTGGCACTAGTAATCTGTACCCATGAATGAACATATGTGGCAGGATTCCTCATGTTCATTGGTCTTAAGTTAAAATAAAATCTAAACAAAATAAATGATGACTTGACTATTTAGAATGGACACATACATTATTATTGTTGGTCATGTAACCAGATGTTTATTTTATTGTAATGTAAAATATATTTTTTGAAGGTGGGTAACCACTGCAAACCATCATTATGTTATGTTAGATAATTACTACCAGATGACTCAGTTGTCTCATATGCCATCTTCATCCTCTATCAATGTATTTGTGATTGTTATATATTTCTAGACTTTTAAACATTGCAAGAGGTATTGAAATAGCTATAAGGGAAAACTGTGTTAAACCTCCTGCTGGACCAAGATCAGCATTATGTGGTGTTCCAAGTCCTGTTCTTCTGGTCTTGCAAACATTATTAGTATGGGTTACTGGGTATGTTAACAATATACTCTGCAGCATTTCTGCTCCAAAATCTACAGGATTACACACACACACACACACACACACACTATTTGTTCAGTACAGACACCATTTAACAAGTATTCTCAGTAGATTCTAAACACTCCCACATTTAGTGCATTATGGAGCTGTCAATATGAAAATTTGGTTCAAAATTGCACTGGATAAAAACATGTAGAGACATGAAGAAAACATGGTTTAGGGAAGGAATAATTTAACTTTTCACAATTCCCATTTGAGACCTCTTGGCTATTTAGCAGAGTTGATAGGTGTGATATTACTGACTCTTGTAAGACGGTTGGGTCAATTTATTAAGCTGCCTAAAGAATACATTGATAAGCATTGGTTTTTATGCAAAAAGAAAACTTTTTCATCTGGATAAGATTTAGCAGGAATCCATAGACATGATTAGAAAGGAATAATAGGTGTATGGAATGGATTTTTGCATATTTGCTCCATTGAATATATCTTTAGGTTGGGTTCACACTGGCCTAATATGGACCTATTTGTACTGTACCTGTGGCTGGGACTTGCTTCCATAATACAGGTAAAATTATGTCTGTTAGGCATGTGTAACCTTGGGGTTATTGTAACTTCTAAGGGCTGTTAGGTAAGCACAACTGCAGAATAATTCAGCTTGGCTTACTGGTTTAGAGTACATTGACATGACATTTGTCACATGATAGACTAATAGAAAGAGCTCATATTTCTTTTACACCTGAGCGAGAGCCCTGTATATGCAACAGCATTGGTTACAGCATAAGTTTTCTATATATACCTGTATGACTCATAATTAGAGATGAGCTGTTCGAGTCGATCCGAACCCGAACGTTCGGCATTTGATTAGCGGTGGCTGCTGAACTTGGATAAAGCTCTAAGGTTGTCTGGAAAACATGGATACAGCCAATGACTATATCCATGTTTACCAGATAGCCTTAGGGCTTTATCCAAGTTCAGCAGCCACCGCAAATCAAATGCTGAAAGTCTGGGTTCGGATCGACTCGAGCATGCTCCAGGTTCGCTCATCTCTACTCATATTGTCATAAAGCCAAGTTTGTAAGTTTTTATACGTTACAAGTAAAAAACTAAACCAATCTAGTTTACAGGATTGTTGGAAAATCTCAGTAGAACAGTGGTGGGTAACCTTTGGTCCTCCAGCTGTTGGAAAAGTGCACTTTCCATTATACATGGACAGCCAAATCCAAGGCTTTGGCTCTCTAGGCATGATGGCACTTGGGGTTTTGCAACAGCTGGAGGGGCCACAGGTTCCCCCCACGGCAGTAGAAGATCCTATACCAATCAGTCTTTTATGTCATGCGTGTAAGAAGCTGAGGTTTTAGTAGTGTCACATTCACTAGCCTTTCTCTTTACTAAACTAACAAAATAGAATATCTGCAGGTTACATTAGAAATTAAGCACTTAAACAGCAAGTTTTTATTACAGGAAATGGATCACTGGTAAATGGCAGCTTCCTAGTGTGTGCAACCTGACCAACAGACGTGTTAAAAGCGGTTGTCCAGGATAAATGTTTAATTTGCTATGCTGCCATGGGCCATAACCTTAATCTATACATACCTGTTCCACTCCACTGCAGCTACTGGTTCCAGGGCTGCCCTCTCTACACCAATGTCAGCGTTTTAACAACATCCTCTCACTGCTGTACTCACAGGAAATGGGCAGTCAGCATAGACTTTATGCTGACAGTCATATCCTGTGGGAATGGCATGTCAGTGGATTTTGTTAAAACGCTAATGACAGCCCAGAAATGGCAGTCGCGGCAGAGCAGAACAGGTAAGTATAAATTACTGTCCTTCCCCCACAGCCCCAGCACCGTGGCTAATTACACATTTACCCCAGGGAACCACTTTAAAGGATATGAAAGCAAACATTACTTTTCCTGAAGCTTGCCATACTGATAACATTCAGTTCTCAAGTGTCAGGAAGGTGGGATCTACCATTGACTGTTGTACAGGGCCCTGTACATTAGTGAAAGATGGGAGGTGGTGGTGAGCAAGGAGGTATTCCAGGCTGTGGACCTTAAGCAGATTGACTCCACCACCTTGACACTTGGCTTAGAAATAATATGTTGGTTTTGTAGACTTGGCAACCACTATCAGCTCCAGGAAAGGTAATGTTTGCTAAGAACTATTAAAGTGTATCCAGCGATTTCCCCTCTCCATCAGGAAGTTTGGGTCTCCATAAATGCAAACATGCAATAAGACCATAATGAGCGAACCCCATTCTGATCCAATGGATTTACACACATTACAGTTTCATTGCATGTTTGTATCCATGGACATCCAAACCTCTCGATGGAGAGGGGAAATCGCCACTGATCCAGCAGTGACCATGCTTTAAAAAGTGTCTGCAGTTCTAGCAGCAAGTAATCCAGCAGCAAATACAGCTGAGAGTTCCACTTGTAGTTGCCCAGTATTACAGGGTAGTGTAATTCAGAGGATCTTTTGAAGCCAGCATTGATCTGCAGTTTAAATTAATCAGGTATACATTGCTTAAATGACACAACTGGGGTTTGGAATGTAGTTGTTTTTTTTTTCTTTTTTAAATTTAAATAGTCTAGCAATTTATTGTGACACATTGCTAGTCCTATAGAATTGGATACATTATTTTGGGGAGGGAATAGGGCAATGGCAGTAGGTTGCTTCAACACTTATTGACTTTATTTATTGTGTATTTATTTGTATTTCTAAACTGAAAATTAAAAAAAGGTTTCTTGAATCAAACTGTAAATATGCAAATCATTTAGTTTAATGCAGACCTTAAAATTTGAACACAGAATGTATCTACAAATTGAAACCACCATTACAGACGTTTGTATTTAATGGTTTGTTATCCCAGTTGCATTTTAGTTTTTCAATTTCTTGTTCTAAAAGTTTTTTCCAGGCCAATTCTAATTGATAAGTCTTTTTTTCATTTTTTTTTTCATTTTTTTTCTGTAATGTGAAACTGGAAAACTTTTACATTGTAAATGATCTGCTGGTTTTCTGAACAGAATGTGACAGTATTTTGAACTATTTGAACATTTTGTGAAGGTTTCCCTTTTCCTTTTTTTTTCTTTTTTTTGTTAAGATGATATCGGCATGTACATAGAAATAGTGACTGCTTGGATACTGTATTTACCTGCACTCTTTCAGTACATTGAAATTCCTGTATATTTTATGGAGTATAATAAAATGTGAGTTATGTTTAATTAATGTTTGATTCCATGTTGTGATATATTTTAAATGTTTGTGGCTTTTAACTACAGGGCTTTGCAATCCAGGCAGAGAGTGGGGAATGAGCAGTTACCTTATTCACCCTTGTCACCACATGGACAGCTGCTGCTCTTACACATACTGCATCCGCTATCTGTTATACAGTGTTTCTGCACCAAAACAATGTAGTTAAAATCCATTGCAGAAAATCTGTAGGGTGAATACACCTGTTAGTAAACCCAGCCGGCCGCACGTGTAGATTTGTATCATGGTTTACGCTAGTGAGCAGGTGTAAATCATAAATCAGGTGCGGGAGGAGGACCTGCCTTGCTGCTCCCCCTCTGCCCACCCATCAGGCAAGCTGGGGACACTGCAACCATACCCCAGGGTGAAGGGGTGAATCTGCGCCTTCTCTCTGGGGTATGCCCAGGACTTAGGCTTTGTAAATGTCCCCCCAGCTATTTAGTGGCACATATCCAGCCTTCTTTCAGGGAAATTTCCTGACATACACCTATTAAGGAGAATATCAAATGAGCAAACAGCCTGAAATAAGTGTGTGTGGGTTTCGTTGAAGTGAATGGAGCTTAAAGGGGTTATCTGGGTAACAAAAACACTATTCTAAACAATCCCTCTTCCCAATATTACCCTATGTCTAATATACAGGTATAACCTGATATCTTGCACCCTTTTCCTGTTTTTTTTTTTTTTTTTTTTTTTTTTGTCATTCTTATTCTTTGTAGCTCCCTCTTCTCCCCTTCCTTTGTAGTCACAGGACATTTGATCACCTTTCTGGGGGTGGGGTTAGCTGTCTATTGACTTGGTAGCCTGGCCCCCAGGAGACATTATCTGCTTCACCTCCATGCACCTGTGCCGCTTCCATAGACTTACATTTGTCCCTGAGCCTTGGTTTCTGTAACATAAAAAGTCTCTGCTTGCTGTCAGTGAATGCAGGCATATATACCTGTCTGTGTCACAGCTTTGTATATTCTAAGTGTTATAGATGTTCTTAGAGTCTGGATAGAGCTAAAATGTTTTCATTTACAGTCGGCAAGCAGAGATGTAAACCTAAACTGCACACCCACACCTGGTAAACAAATGCCCGTTATGCAGCACATAGCTACACCATGCGTTCGTCAGCTCTGCTACATCATCAGCTAGTATGGAATACATACTGGGGTGATGTGATGCAAAATCAGTGAAAAAAACAAGTCATGTTTTAACTGTGCAATAGTAATGACAGCAGTGGCCACAGTGGCCACATAAGAAAGCCCAATCAGGTAAATGCATGATGGGAAATGTAGTTTTCTATCTTGGTTATAGATCAGCTTTTAGAAAAGCTTGTAACTGCAGCAGCTAGAAAGATTGGACCAGCTCAAAATACTCAGGGGGACTTGGTAAGTAAGACCAGCTAGCATTTCATTTTTTTTTTCTGTTGTGGATAACCCATTGAACATTAAATATAAACAGTTTTAACCCTTAGAGGACCGGGCAAATTTAAATTTTTGCATTTTCGCTTTTTCCTTCTTGTGCTTAAAAGGCCATAGCACTTGCATTTTTTTCGCTTAGAAACCCACATGAGCCCTTATTTTTGCGCCACTATTTGTACTTTGCAATGACAGGCTAAATTTTAGCATAAAGTACACTGCAAAACCAGAAAAAAAATTAAACGTGTGGTGAAATTAAAAAAAAACAAACATTTTTTTTTATTTTATTTTTTCTTTTTACGCCGTTCGCTCTGGGGTAGTGGTCTTGTTATATATGTTCCTCAAGTCAGTACGATTACAATATGTAACTTGTATAACTTTTATCTGATGGCTTTTAAAAAATTCAAACCATTTTTAAGAAATATGTTTCCTAAAATCGCTCCCCTTCCCATGCTTATAGCACTTTTATCCTTTTGGTCTATTGGGCTGTGTGAGGCGTCATTTTTTTGTGCCATGATCTGTACTTTCTATCGGTACCTTGATTGCACATATGCGACTTTTTGATCGCTTTTTATTATAATTTTCTCTATTTGATGCAACCAAAAATGCGTAATTTTAATTAATTTATTTTTATTTATAAGGTTCAAACCCACTTGCCGGATCTGCAGCGAGTCTCCTTGCTGCGTTTTTGCAGCGAGATTCGCTGCAGATCCCGGCCCTATACTTTCAATAGTAGAGAAACTCGCAGCAGGGATGTACATCCCTGCTGCGAATTTGTCTGCAGCCCGCCCCATTAATCCCCGGCCGCCAGACATTACACATTACCGGGTCCCCATTCCTGCTTGCTTCAGGGCTCCCGTTGTCTTTACGGCTCGCCCGGCCAATCAATGAGCTGCGGCGGGGCAGCGCACTGATTGGCCGTGCGGAACATGCCGGGAGCCGCCAAAGAGAGCAGGAGCCTGGATCAGGTAATGTATATCCTGCCCGCCCCCCTGCAGCCCCGATCGCCCCCAGCCGCACCATTGCCAGCAGCCCCCGGCCGCACGATCGCCCGCAGCCCCCAGCCGCACAATCGCCGGGGGCTGCGGGCGATCGTGCGTCCGGGGGCTGGGGGCAATGGTGCAATCAGGGCTGCAGAGGGGCGGGCAGGATACGGTATACATTAACAGGTCCCCGCTCCTGCTTGCTTCGGCGGCTCCCGGCACGTTCCACCCGGCCGATCAGTGCGCTGCCCCGCCACAGCACACTGATTGGCCGGGCGGGCCGTGAAGACACCGGGAGCCCCGAAGCAAGCAGGAACGGGGACTCGGTAATGTATAATGTCCGGCGGCCGGGGGGTTAATGGGGCGGGCTGCAGACAAAATCGCAGCAGGGATGTACATCACTGCTGCGATTTTGTCTTCCATTGAAAGAATAGGGGCTGGATCCGCAGCGAGTCTCACTGCAAATACGCAGCAAGGGGACTCGCTGCAGATCCGGCAAGTATGTTTGTAACCTAAAATAGGAAAAGGAGGGCGATTGAAATGTTTATTAGGGGAGGGGGGCTTTTTATTAAGAAAACCAAAACTTCTAGTATATCCACACTGATCTGTCATAGAGATCTATGCAGTATAGTAATACTGCATAGATCGATGAGATAGGCACTCTATTGCTTTCGGACCACGGCCGGTAATAGATGCGGGGATCGTTCCTCCGCGACCACGTTACAGGTATGTCTAGGGGTTAAACAAATGTCATTTCTGATCGCACATTCCGTTTAAAGTGTCACTTTCATAACTTTTAAAATCGAAATCATGATGTTAGACAAAGTGATTATTTTTTTTTTTTCCACTGATTAATGATCGCAAACAAGTGTTTTTGGGAACAACCTTAAATCATTCACCAATAGTTATTATTATGATCATTGCTAAGATTGTTTACTACTTCTGATCCCAGCAAAAGAAGGAACAATTAGCAAACATTTAGCGGACAATTAACTGTGATTTTAGGTTCAGTTTAAAAGATGCGATTTTTCGATTGTTGCCTGAATATGCATGGAACGATTATCGTTTAAATTCAAAAGATATAACAATTTTTCGCATAATAATCATCCCGTGTAATAAGGCCCTACTTGTGTCCTGGTCCAGTCAGGAAGGCAGATTTTTAGTCTTGTGCTGGTTATAAAAAAGAGACTAAACAAAGTCCTGGTCATTTGTACGCTTACAGAGAAGGCAGAGCCATGATTCTCTGTACTGGGCAGCATTGCATGTATTTAGTCTCTTTTTTTTTTTTTTTTTAACATCACAAGACTAAAAAAAACAGGACAGGAAACAGGACCTGGATACAAGCAAGTATAGCTTTGTTTTACAGCATGATAGCTAAAATAAATAAATTAATTTAAATTGCAAACTTGCTCTATATCACATTGCTGCTTGATTTAGATTCTGAACGTTATAACAACAGTGACACTTTAAGGAATATAAATTAAAGGGGTTGTCCGGCGATAAAAAATTATTCACAGAATAACACACATTACAAAGTTATACAACTTTGTAATGTATGTTATGTCTGTGAATGGCCCCCTTCCCCGTGTCCCACCCCCCCCCCCACCCGTGTACCCGGAAGTGTGGTGCGCTATACATACCTGTCACGTGCCGACCACGGTCTCCGATCCTCAGCAGTGACGTCTTCTTCGGGCGGCCAGCGGATCTTCCCGAGTGCCGGCCGCCCTCTGCAGCGTCATCCGAAGCTCAGCCGCGATTGGCTGAGCACAGTTATGCTCAGCCAATCGCGGCTGTGCTTCGGATGACGCTGCAGAGGGCGGCTGGCACTCGGGAAGATCCGCCGGTCTCCCGAAGAAGACGTCACTGCTGAGGATCGGAGACCGTGGACGACACGAGATGCGGTGAGTATAATGCACCACACTTCCGGGTCTAGCGTGGGTGGGGGGAAACACGGGGAAGGGGGCCATTCACAGACATAACATACATTACAAAGTTGTATAACTTTGTAATGTGTGTTATTCTGTGAATAATTTTTTATCGCCGGACAACCCCTTTAAAGAGAATGTACCATCAGGCCCAAGCTGAAGCACTGGAGGCAGGCCGACCCACCCCCAGTGGGAGGAAACCCCCACCCCTCTATGACACCATCTAATAGAATCAATGTAGCTGTATCAATGTAGCTGTGGGGGGTTAATCCCACTGGGGGTGGGTCAGCCCATCTCTAGTGCTTCAGCCCAGCCCAGGTCTCAAACAGCTAAAGTTATGATCACCAAAATGTAAACTGCCAAAATAAAAACTTAACAAGACTCACCAGTGGGTGGTGGAATTTTTTTTTTAACTCCTGAGCCAGTAATTCTAAATAAACAAATATGTAGCTGGTGATATTTGACTAATATCAATAATGACTCAGGGCTTTCGTGCAAACATCATGATTTTCTAAATTGTATCTGGCAAACAGATTCACTACCCCTGAGAGTATCCGAGAACGTAAACAAAAGTCAGCCCTCATAAGAACTCCTCCACATGGAATGCGACTGCCAAATCCAATGGTGCGTGTACAACTCGCAGAGCTAACAAAGGGGCACAATCTGAAATAAGTTGGGGAAAAAGGTCAAACACAAGAAAATATTACTGTACTGAAAGTAGTAGATGTTTGGAATAAATTTTCAGCAGATGTGATAGGTAAATTTACAATAACTGAATGTAAACCTGCCTGGGATAAACATATATCTATCCTAAGATAATTAGAAAGAAAATACTAAAAGGGACCAAGTGGACCCTTTCTACCAAAATAGTTAATGTTTTTGATCAATGTAGGTTTATACCAACTGCACAAAGCAGAATTTCCAACATCATACTAACTCTGCACTGATGGGCAGAGAGCTGTGACTAGTCATGGCCAGCTCTCCACCCAGATGACTAGTTGCTGCCCCTCTCGTGGCATAATAAAACATCTTTTTCTTCTTTGGAAAGCTACTGCTTCAGCCGCAGCTGGTATGCTCCACAAGCTGCACAGTAGATCTATACTATGCTGCTGGAACCCATATCAGCATAATCCCTTTAACATCCATCTGAATGCCAGATTGCTGATTTGTGTTTAGTTTTGTTTTTGTAGTATGTATGTGTAATCAGTGCCAAGCACTTAAAGGGGTATTCCCCCAATAGCTAAAAAAAATGAAATGCTCCCAAACCTAGCCGGTCTCACTCGCCAACTTCCCCTGAGTATTTTGAGTCGTCCCCCATCTTTCTAGCTGCTACGGTTCCTGAGTTGCAAGTTTTTCTAAAAGAAGAGGTAGTGAGGTAGCAGAGTTGACGCAGGGGTTGGGGGGGTTTATTCAGAGGAGCTCAAGGGGGGAGGGGTGAGCTTTGTGTGTGGGGGCACACAGACTAGCCATGGGTAAGCTCGGGAAGGGGGGGGGGGGGTGTCTGCCCACTGAAAAGACTGAGGACATGTGATTCCCGACATGGAGGGTTGGGGCCAGGAGCCGGAAGCAGTGTCGGAGTGGACTTAGTTTTTATGATTTTATGCTCCAGAAGGGGTGAGTCCATCTAGAAAGCTGCTAAATGGTACAGAATCCATAATCAATTGATATCGGAAAGCTATGGGCAATGTATTCATGCAAAAATGATTTTGTAGGGAATACCCCTTTAAGGAACCTGGATACAATGTGCACATCACATATCAAGTTTTCAGATATTGCAAATGTGCTACAGCTTCCATGATGTCAGTAGCATGTGAATCACAGAGCAACTTCCTACTAGGTACTAAACTGAGGAACTTGGCACATGTGTGTATTTATGCTTCACAGTTCTCATATTGCACCCTGGCAACTTAAAAAGTTTACAAAAGCCAATGACAGAGAATATCGGAAACACTTCTATTGTCTATTCTTGTATGTTTTATCCATTGGTCCCCGCACATAGGAATACAAACCTTACAGTATTCGTAGAAGATATGTAATTTTCCAGAAAATTTATTTTCTGAAAATATGTATCCTGTACTTATAAATGATTATATACTTGACATGCTCTTAATGCTGCAGAAAACACTTCACTCTGTACCACTTCTATTAAAGACAGTGAATCTGGCATTTTCAATGTCATTTACTGAGTACTCATGTATAAGATGACTAACAAAGTGAATGGATAATAGGGGAACAGATTTCAAACTACTCAGGACATTATGTTGTTAAACTAATGAGATATTAAAGACACTAATGCACTGTATATACCTTGAACTATGCTCCTACGTTGGCAAGCCAGAGGTCACAACGTGCCACATTAGGGTGTTCACACTGGCCTGTAGTGGTGCATTTTTACCATTGCTTACCGTTTTTTTTTTTTGTAGGGACATTCAGGAAATACAAAATGTACTACCGTGTTTCTCCAAGACAGGGTCTTATATTATTTTTTTTCCTCTAAAAAAGGGGCTAGGCTTTATTTTCAGAGAAACACAGTCTGCCCTTACACTGTAGCCCCATGCTATACAGTAGTTAGCCGCCATACTGAATGTCCCACTGTTAGGCTCCTATACTGTAAGGCTCTCAAACTTTATACCTCCCCTCCCCCTCTATAATTGTTCCCATACTCTATACGTCTTCCCTTTGCAGATAGTCTCTATACTTTATACCTCCCCCCTCTGAAGTTGGCTGACGTACTCTCTTTCCCCTGATAAGTCTATGTTACCTACTGAGCATCTTCCTACTACTTCTGCCTCCCTTGCAGCTTGTGTTGAGCAGATGTGGGCAGAGAATAACAAGTTTGGCACTGGTTGGCTGGTGCTCAGCCTCCCACTGTCAGGGATCTGGTCAGCTGACTTTAACTAGGGTTTACTTTTGGAGTAGGGCCTATACTGAAAGTCTACTTCAGAAATACCTTCAAAATAAGCCTAGGTTTTATTTTTTAGGAGAAACACAGTAGGCACTGTCAAACTTAGTGTTGATCAATAGCACAAGCGAATAGAATAAACTTTGTAATATATCAGACAAAAATCATTCCTTCTTACCCCTTTGTTCTAGATTGTGTTCCACTCTGAAAAATCAACTTCGCAATGACTTTTGTTACTGGTTGGGACTTGCCAGCAGCTCAGGGATCAGTTACAAGCAATATCTATAGAAAGGTCTATAGAGATGGAAGGGGGAGTGTCTGGAAAACACACACAAGAGAAAGCTAAAAGAAGATTTGTGGAGCAGAAATCTTAGTGACCTGCCCTAATCTCTTGCCACTTCTGTTTTAATGCTGCCAGGTACCTCCTGTGTTTTCCTGTTTCCTGCTTCCTCTTAAAAGACCCCGTCCGCACTGATCAAGAGTGACGGAATTGTCCGCTGCCGAATGCCGCCAGCCTCCGTGTCATAATGACACTTTATGGGAGGCTCGCGCGGCTCCTCTCTCCGTGCTGAAGAATGAACATGTTCATTCTTCAGCGCCGATAGATGCAGCGCGCCAGCCTCAGAGTGTCCAACGAGAAATCGTTGGTTTGATAGAATTTGCAAATCATTCACATGTAATAAGACATCGTTCGGTCGTTCACAGTAACGACGAACGCAGTAGTGACGACAGAAGGACCTCAAGAACAATCATCATTCCGTGTAATTGGGTGAACGATCTCAGTTCGTTTGCCATAGGGATTGTTTATTGTCGAAAAATCGATTTGTGAAATAGTACCTTTAGACTAAAGGACAGTTGAAGTTGGTTCCATGACTACCCTGATTTTGCAAAGATCTGTACCTTATCGTCCCACCCTGTACATGCTATATCACTACTATTTGACCTATTTTCTACAGACAAGGGATAGTGACTATACACTTGACTTACAGTTTAGTCCCCAGTGGAAGTGTGTACTAGGGAGGTCTTTGAATAAAAAAAAAAAAAAAGATTGCCTCAGAGTGTTTTAGCTTGTGCATGTATTCTCTCGTACTGGTATTATGAACCTGTAAAGCTTTACATGGTGTTACCAGCTTCAGAACCTATGCCCTGGAGATGTAGTTCATGTCCTGAGGTCATGGAGCATATATGGTGGTCTTGCTCCAAACTTTAATCTTTTTGCAATCAATGTTTGCATTATACAACGCAGTCTGTTCTACCACCATTCAGCCATCAGTTGACTCAGTTCTATTATTCCTCTCATGTGGGTCTTTTGGCCATTCATGAAAGAACTTCTTCACCACATATAGACAATCCATGCCTCGTAGATGAAAGTCTACTTCCTTGCCTATGTCTGGTGACTTTCTGGACTGCTTAACTATCCTCTTGGGAATGAAAGAATTTACATCCACGACTGTAAAGGACCAAACCCAATATGACAAGGTCTGGTATTGCTGGAAAGCATTTAGCGACTCTGGAGGTCTCACCTCTAGGATGACCCGTAGTCCGTTCTCATTTGTCCTATGCAGGTTATATTGGTTCAGCATGAAGTAATTCCCCCCACCACCTCCCTTCCACTCCTTCCCCTCCCTTTTTTCTCATCTCCCTACTCCTTTCTTTATCCATTTTTCAAAACACTTTCTTTTAAATTGATGTTTTACTCAAGCTGCCTTATAATGTCACCTCTTTTAAGTAGCTACAGACCGAAATGTCAATTATCCTTTGCTAATGCACATATTTTTTTTATACCCTCATTTGTGTACTCTGTTCACAGTTCCTATGATATTGCTCATTTATATGTCATCGGTTCATGCTGAATGACATGTCTTTGTTATTTAATAAAACTTTTGATTTGAAAAACACTATCCATGGATCAAAATAACAAAAGAAGTGTTGATTCATTTCATAATGGTAATATGGCGTCACCATTATACATCTCATGTGCTATTTCCTAAGTGGAGAACATAAGAAAGGAATTGTAAATGTAGTCTCCTAGGTGTCTTTGTGATGCAGAAAGATGATATGTTTGGAACACAAAGAACATCGATCTTCTCTAATAATAGGTTTACTTCAAGACAATTACAAATAAATAGACAAAAAAAGTGACAAACTTTGGTTTGGAGTCCCTTTAAAAGAAAAATTTGTTGGACATTTTTTTCATAATGAAAGTAACCATAGTGACAGATAGAGTTTAAAACTACATTCACTACGATAAGGGCCCTATTAAACAGGACAATTACTGTGCGAAATATTGTTATATGGTTCGAATTTAAACAATAATCTTTCCATGTGTATGCAGGCAACGATCGAAAAATAGTTTGGGTCAATGACGGACTCTTTAAAGCTGACTGTAAAACCATTGTTAATTGCTTGCTAATCGTTTGGTGTATGTACACATCGAGTAAACGATCTTAGTAATGTATTTAATGACTAAAGTTCTGTTTATTATGGTTAATGATTTCAGGTTCAGATTCCTGATGTCTGCCTGCTCCGTGGAGCTGGTGGATACAGCGGAAGGACCGCCTGTAAAACTGGGATACAGCCTATGGCTATGGCTGTATCCCAGTTTTCCAGGCGGTCCTCCCGCTGGATCCGCCCGCTGCACGGAGCGGGCAGACAGCGGGAATAATTACCGAGAGTTCGGGTTCGTACGAACCCGAACCGAACTGTGTTCGGACCATCCCTAATTTCAGGTCATGGTCAAAAGCGATCGTTTGTCATTAATCTGCGAAAACAAAAAATTTGCTTTGCCTAATAGGATCCTGAGAGTGAACTAAGCGTGTGATCAAAGAAATTCCAAGCAGAAATTGCCCAATGGAACGGGCCCGATCACCGCAAGTGCCCACATTATCCTCACCTCCCAGCACAGTGCTTTCAACGTTTCATTTCCTACATATATAAGATTTCTGCACTAGGAGGAACAACTCCTTCCTGAGCCTAAAATATGAGAAAAGCATTTAATGTGATATTGGTCCCATTACCCTTTTTATCTCTTTATTTGTGCAGCTTAATCCTGGAGAACTGTGTTCCTTTTTTACCAAATGTATTTCATTTATTTCATACTGAAAATAGTCCATGGATTACAAAAACTTCCATATGAGCAACAGAGACGCCAAAAATAGCACGACTGTCAGTAAAACAGGGGACTTTGGAAGTTATATTTTGGTAATGGCCTGCACAGAAGAACCCTTTAATCCAGATGATGTTACCTTAGATTATTGTCTCTTTCATAGCATCTTCCATATAGGGCTGCTGTCACTAATCCCAATTTCAGTCCTTTTTTATTCATATAACAATTCTGATCCGCCCAACCCCAGTGGTCAGGTAATTGTAAAGTAACTCCTGAAGTCACTATCATGGGGAATATATATTTGGTACTAAATCTGCCCCATAGCTGGAAGGTCATGGTTCCGGAGGCATCTGTCACTTCTTGACCACAAGTTTCCATATCTAGACCACCGCATTTTACTAATGCACAAATCTGAAGGTAATATGTTCCATGTACTGTGTGCAGTCCATCAAATACCCCAAGGGCATAGAGCTCATTGGTCACATGGTGGTCCCTGTAGGTGAGGTAACAGCACAGTGTGCCAGCACATATATGTACTTTCCCATCCTTGTCTTTTAGAGGGATAAAAGTAAAGTTGTCATACATCATCTTGGCATAAAATAAACTTTCCTGCTGATGTTCTCTTGTTTCTACACAATGTTCCGTTTTGTCGATCTGATCACAGATCTGCGCACTATTGAAGAAATGGTTGCCTCCAAGTGAGTCGTCATGCTCAAGTGAAACCTTTTTGTCATTTTCTGGATACATTTCTTCTGATGGGTTTACTGGAACCTTGGCTACAATGAGCTGACTTTGTTCAGTGTCCATATCATAATGATAGGAGGAGTTTGCGGGACTGAATATACCACTTCCAGTCATTCCCAAGGATCTATGGTGGATGTTTGCAGCCAAGATGTTCACACTGAACCTAGAAGAAAAAGCTCTTTGAATCTGAATTGAAGAAAGAAGAGGCAACTGATTCATCCAAGCTGTGGGATACAGGAGATGCTTCACATTATGCTCTTCAATGAGACTCACTACTGGCTCATAGAATAAAATATCAAAGCAAGTAAAGAGTCCAAACCTGCCAAAGCGTGTATCAAACATGGCATACTGGACATCTGGGGGGGCATCAAAGCCAAATTCAAAATATAAATTAAGTTTGAAATAACTGGCAACCAGCGCCCCCGTGTCACTGAACACAACATCCGTGTTAAACTGGTATCTTCCATCCGGTGGGCACTGAGAGTCCAAGGGATCAAAAGGTCTCTTTGTTCCTAGATTTGCAACAAGGAACATTGAACTTTTTGATGCCATGCAACTAAGCCTCTGTAGGACCTGAGGGTAATAAAGAAGATCTTTAAAAACATTAAACATGGCATTTCTTTCCTGGTAATGCAAACCATATAATTCCATTGCTATCTAGTAGAGATGAGCGAATCTGGTTCAGGTTCGAGTCCATCCGAACCCGAACGATCGGCATTTGATTAGTGGCGGCTGCTGAAGTTGGATAAAGCTGTAAGGTTGTCTGGAAAACATGGATACAGCCAATGACTATATACATGTTTTCCACATAGCCTTAGGGCTTTATCCAACTTCAGCAGCCACTGCTAATCAAATGCCGAAAGTTCGGGTTCAGATGGACTCGAGCATGCTCCAGGTTCGCTCATCTCTAGGTATGAAGGTATGTATCTAGGTATGAAAAGACTCCTGGTCTATAACATAGTTGCTTTTAACAATAAGTATTTTAATGGACTGAACTAGAAAGCAATAAGTATAGTGTTTTCATTAAAAGGGGTTGGCCACTTTATAGTAAAATAGTTCAGTGTACAGTATTAGTAAGTGTACTCACTGTATATACTGCTAGCAGTTCACTGTGTACCTCATAGAGCTAAAATGAGACTCTGCTCCTCCAGGCTGGGCTGCCCTGCTCTATGGCATGTCTGTCCATAAGATGGCCGACATGGAGGAGCATGTGACCATGCTCCGCCCCCAGTGTCCTCCCTAGGCATATACAGGCTCATCGTTGGACACTCAGGGGCGGGGCATGGTCACATGCTCCTCCATGTGACACACCTTATGGACAGACTCACCAAAGAGCAGGGCAGCCCATCCTGGAGGAGGGGAGTCTTATTTTAGCTCTATGAGGTACACAGGGAGCTGCTGTCAGTAAGTGCAGTGAGTACACTTACTAATACGGTACACTGGACAATATTACTATTAAGTAGCCAACCCCTTTAAATTAAAAGGGGGTTTTGGAGCAACATTTTATGATGCCCTATGCTCATAAATATCAGATTGGTGCAGTGCATGGGCAACCATGATGATCAGCTGTTTGCCAGAGGTGTGACACCGGCATACACAGTGAAACACAGATGGAGACAGACAGCTCCGTATATAGTGGTCTTCCTGGGTTGCTGCAGCTTGGCTCCTACTAAAGATAATGAGAGCTGAGCTGCAGTATCTCAGCATGGCAACTACACAATGAACAACGCTTCCATCTATGTTTTCACTGTTTATGCTGATGCAGAGACTCAGGCTGATCGGCAGAGATGTCAGATGTTGACATCCAAACAAGAATAGGGCATCAATAAAATCTGCCCATAAACCCCTTTTAAGGAACTACCCAATCATCAATTCCCTAATTTTGTTATTAAAATTACCTTTTATGAGCAGAGGCCATATCACAATAACCAATGTCTGCCGTGCCATAGGCAAACTGCAAGCTCTGGTTTATAGCTACCTGTACTCTGCTGATGGGTTCACAAGGTGACAGTAAAGAATCTTGATAAACCATCACTTCCCTGCTCTAATATGAGATGCTTCTTGCAGCAATTATAATAGAGATTTAATAGGGGATTACTAGGTAAACATGCCATAAAAGAAAGTCTGCAATTCTTTCCTGCACAGTAGAATGATATAATATTATATAACGTAATATAAAAAATACTGTCCCCAGTTATTAGGTAATGTAGGAATAAAATAACAAATCAGGATTATTTTCGATAGTTAGGGGAAGCTCAGGAGAACCTCTTGATGTAAGAGTTTGTCTGACAGATCACTTTCTTTTATCTGCACTTAGACAAAACCAAGAACATAAGCGCAGCATCCAATTAAACATACTGCGCCTGTAAAGTGTTCAGTCCCTTTGATGTCACTAATGACTAATATTAGACAAGCACGTTATCACTGAATCAAAGCTTCAGAACTCTGTTTACGGCCTATACAATTTCTGCCTTTTATCTTCATTGTTACATACCTGGAAACATAGAGGAGAGCTCATACTCAGTTTCCTTATACAAACAAGATCTATCCCTCGCGGTGAATGATATGACGAAGGATCTAAGAACATTGACCATGTGATGCGCTTGTATTTACCCTGATGCAGATTGTATATGTATATATATATGCCATGTTGTGTTTGTGCTATGTTTGTCAGGGTCAGGTAGTGACAAAGTCACATTTTGGTCTATACACAAATTGTCTGCATACAGTGGTGCTACGGGTATAGGAAACAGTCCAGCATTATGACAATTAAAGGAATCCCAACACTCACCAAGTATTTTATAATGCAGTGAAGTCGTTTGTTGCATATCCAATAGCACAGAGAACAGGACGCGTTTTGACTTAATGTCTTTTTCAATCGTACTGTTCTCTGTACTATTGGATACATAAAGAACAACAAGCCTCCTTCCACCGCTTTTTCTCAATGTGAACATACCTTGGCAAAGTACTTGGTGAGTGCCGGGATTTCTTTATTCAACTATTTTTGTGACCAGTGTAGTTCCCAGCTGCCAGACACCTAGTTTTAAGATGTTATACAATGTCTATTTCTCATAACAAATTCCCTGGGGACTGTTATCTTCTTATTGGTTACCTATGTCTGTAAATATTACAAAGTACTAGAGATGAGTGAACCTGGAGCATGCTCGAGTGGATCCGAAACCCGAACTTTCGGCATTTGATTAGCGGTGGCTGCTGAACTTGGATAAAGCCCTAAGGCTATGTGGAAATCATGGATATAGTCATTGGCTGTATCCATGTTTTCCAGACAACCTTAGAGCTTTATCCAAGTTCAGCAGCCCCAGCTAATCAAATGCCGAACGTTCGGGTTCGGATCGCTCATCTCTACAAAGTGCTCAATGTCTTAAAGTTCCATTTTAAAGTTATAATTTTCCACTTGCTTCTGCAAAGTCATCCCTATTGTTTACACTGCTGAACATCTGAATGTGGGTGAGACTATGGTGTAAATGACAGTTCTGTTCTGAAACTACAATACTATATTGTGCTTGTGGATATCTCCAACAGAAAAAGATGGAAAAAAGACTTGAGTAAGGGGAAAATTTGCAGATCGATATGGTGTGTCCTATGGCGAAAACAGAGCAGACCATGCATATGATAAATGTGGTCCAGACCGCTAATTCTGTTGTCTGAAGCAAGGACAGTGAAATATCTAGAGAGATCTCTCATGCTTGCTATGTGTTTTTTTTAAGAAAAAGGGAAGCATCATGGGATATAAATATAACATAGTTATTGTGTGCAAGGACCAGTTGTCTGTATTTAAACATTATTATTATTATTATTATTATTATTATTCTGTTATAATACTATTATTAACAAGCTCTAACCTCAGTGTCCAGAAACCTGTCTGGCTCCAGACATGGATTCCATGGTAGCAAATTCGGTGAAGGAAGATAATCCAGGTATGGGTAGATGGATGCCCTGCTGTAGTTAAAACCATGGATTCCATCTTCAGGGAAGACAATAATTTCGGCACCCTGTTATGAAAGAAACTGGAATTAAAGGGATATTCCAGAGATTTTTTTCCAACTCAACTGGTGTCAGAAAGTAATAAAGATTTGTAAGTTACTTCTATTCAAAAATCTCAAGCCTTCCAGTACTTATCAGCTACTGTATGTTCTGCAGAAAGGGATGTATTCTTTCCAGTCTGGCACAGTGCTCTCTGCTGCCACCTCTGTTCATGACAGGAACTGTCCAGCGCAGGAGAGGTTTTCTATGGGGATATGGATTTGCTACTGCTGGGAGATATAAGTCATGCTTTTTTGGGGCATCCAAACAAAGATCTGCCATGCGTATACCTGATGGCCAAGAACCAGCATCCAGGTACACTACCTGGGATCTATGCTGATTTTAGTCTTTCATTTTACACATGAAATACAAATAAACGAGAATATATTTTTTCCCATTTCTGTATTCTGGCTCTGTATACTATGTCAGACTGTGAAAAAAATAAAATGCTAAAAATACTTCTTCTCTGGATCAGATTGGTCTTTATAGCACTGCTTCTACTGATGACAAACATTTAACATTTTCCTTGGACTCGTAGCACGGATTACAATATGCTTACATGAAGGATCCAAGAAAATATTTTTGTAAATATAAAATGTTAGTATAGTGAGCCAAGAGGGAAGAAGGGTTTCACAACAGCAGTTGGTGAAGTCATTTAAACAAAGGTAAAGAGCAAAGCGGGTGAATGATGTAAGTATCAGCTCATACAGCATACGGTAATACAAGGGCTGGTATAACATAACAGGTTACTTACTCTTTTAGCAGCCGCGATGACCTGCTGCTCATAAATATCTAGGTTTTTGGACATGAACTCCAAGGCAAATGTTCGATTAGTCAAAGCTGTGGAGTTGGGGTTTAGTATAGCGTGGTGCTCATACACAGCGGCAGTGTAGTAGTGTACTGCGTAGACAACCTGGACCATATAACAGTAGTAGAAACCCTGAATTACCACTTTAATGGCCATTAAGAATTAATACCTAAAACAATAAAAAAATAAAAAGTCATATTTATCAGCAGGTAAATAACCATCAAGAATAAGTAGTAACGTTGCTTTTTGCTTATTGTAAATTTATCCATAGTCTTGATGACGCTGGCGCACTGCATTGGGATGTTAAAGTCTACAGTGCACCAGTATTAATATAAGTCTTATATGCATTTTAACAATATATATGTACAATTTATACAAGTACTATATATAGTTCTATAGTTATGATATGGTTTTTATGTTGGGGGACAAAGGGAGGTTCTTTCAGCCTGACTTCATCTGAATACAGTTATAAAACTGAGACATTTTTAGGGGACGTTATCTCTGTAATATGGTGACAAATTGCACAGATTAAGGATATCCTCACACTTCGTAAAACTACAGCCGTTGTTGCCCGCCGTAGTTTTTGTGCAGTGGAACACAGCCTATTAAGCAATGGCATCCCGGCCGGAGCGTACACACCTGTCAGTTCACGCAGTGAAGCGAGCGACTCCCGCCACTTGCTTTACTGTGTGCTATGGTAAGCTCTGATGCAGGCACACGCTGATGCGCCCGCATCAGAGCTCTGCGGACGGAAAGATCATCCGGCCGGTACTTAAGTTAGATAAAGTGTGATAAAGTGTGGGAACATACAGTGACCTGGTACCCACAATCTTCCCCCCCCCCCCAAACTGCTTGTAGATTTGGATAGCTGCTTTTAATCCAAGATCTATCCTGGGGTCTGTTCAGCAGGTGATGCAGTTATTGCCCAAAAAAACTACTTTTAAATTTGCAGCCCTGAGTCAAATTGGCGTGGCCTAGAGTGTCTATGCCTAAGGCTTGCACCGCCTCTCTGTCCCTCCTCCTTTCCCTCTTCACCATTAGGAACACCCCTGGGCAGCAATTCTCCTATTCATCACCTGTCTGAACACTGCACAGGTGCCTTAACGATCCAAAACATGTGCAGTGTTCACACAGGTGATGAATAGGAGAAATCCTGCCTTGGGCATTCCTTATGGTGAGGAGGGCAGGGAGGAGGGATGGAGAGGCAGTGTAAGCCTAGAGCACAGACACTCTAGGCCATGCCAATTTTACACAGGGCTGCAAGTTTAAAAGTTGTTTTGTAGGACAATAACTGCATCACCTGCCAAACGGACCCCAGGACAGATCTTGGATTAAAAGCAGCTATCCAATGGTACAAGCGTTTGTTTGTTTGTTTGTTTGTTTTTTTTGGGGGGGGGGCAGATTGTGGGTCCACAGTCACTTTAATCCATGAAAAACCAGACTTCAGGGTATCCACAAATGGGGACCCCCTGAGCCTTTGTATAGCTTCTTACATGCAACTCTGCTGTGTGCTAGAGACCTTGGGCTGTATTCATATCTGTCATTTTAGCTGTATGGACATGCATCTAATCGAGCTTACTTGCTGTAACTTCCTCCCCAACTAATGGAAAAGTTTCTGGTTTCTAAAATTCTATGACCTCAAGAAACATTTTCTGCTCATGGAACAAACTAAGTAGGTACCTTTAAGTTACCGTTATTATAGAATTATTAGACTTATTTTTGTAATCTTGTAATTCAAAAGTCTACTATGCCCATTACCTGAAAAATGTCAGCATGGTCTCGAGAAAAACACTACTATCATTATATAATCCAACTTGTCCATTTGGTTATTAAGTCTTCTTGCATCCTTTACTACAGGAGGCTGCCAATCTCCATCTTGCATGTAAACTGGAGGCTTCTTAGTTACTTACAAAACTAAAAGCGACTTTACCACTGCCAATTGTGACACCATTTTGGAAAGTAAAACTAACAGTTAGAAAGAGCCTTGTGAGACCTGAGTACAAGTTCTATGTGAGTGCCCTTGTCCACATGTCATACTTTTTCAGTGTTCATTCTTGTCCATATAGAATTCTGGAAACGTATTTGTATGTGATGCTTATTAATGAATAAAGAATATTGTACAACTGTGACCTCACTGTGCATTGTATGGGGGGCACTGCTATCAGGCTCCATGGCTATGTAATGCCTTAGATATGACCCATGTAAAAAAATAAACTGTCCCCCAAAATCTAATAACTAGTTTATGCCACCATTGGCAGTAACAGCTGCAACCAAACACTTGTGATAACTTGTGATGAGTATTTTAGAGTGTTGTTTACAAATTCTGGCCCATTTTTTATTTTTACACAAACCATTTAAAGAAGCATCCCACATTTTTTTTTTATATATCTTGCGCTGGCACATACACTTACTATTGACCATCGTTGTCCTGACCCTACGGCACTGCTCAAATCTCACAGGCGGTGACGTCACGGCTCTCCTGACCCCTCTTTCTCAGCTAAAGGCCAGTGGGCAAAGCTGAAGCTGTACCACGGGTCACCAATCATCAATCAAGTATATGCGCCAGCATGCAGCAGAAGGAGGGATAACAGAAAAGTGGAATGCTACATATATTTTGCAAGAAGAGCTCACAGTTATTCAAAATTGTAACTTGGTTTAAGAGATTCGCTTTGGTTTAAGAGCTCCCTTGTACTGGGTGGGGGAGGGGCATGGCCTGCACAGGGTGGTCTACAGCCCTGTACTTTGACCCTGGAAGACTCCTTCACCTTCCAAATCCTAGCAGATCAACTTCAGGCTGGGGCTTACATCTGGGGACAGGACTGTGGAGGTAATCTCTTCATAGCTGTAACCCCTCTCTCCGCGGACAGAGAGCGCTGCATTTAAGTTCCCACATCTGCCCTGCTCATTCCTTCATGCTCCCTGAAGTCTGTTTACCATCCTCTCCATTCCTGCTATAATGTACCTGCACTTACACTCAGCAATACACACTGCTGCAATAATGTGCCTGCACTCACACACAGCTATACACACTGCAGCTATAATGTGCCTGTGCTTACACTCAGCAATTCACTCAGCAAGTTTCTGTCACTGTCCTCCTGCACAGCTCTGTGATTCTCACTTTTTGATTGGTCCATGCTGAACACACACACCTCCCACATTGCTGTCATGTGACCACACAGACCTCTGGCAGCAGCCCTGCTTCTCTATTCTAGCCTGTTGTACTATGCTGCTGCATTATGGGTATCTGCACCTCCATTCTGTACCTACAAACTACTGCTGTTTTTTCAGGTTTATACACCTACTATACATTATACTCCACATGCTGATTGCTATACTGTACAGTAACTTATAATATCACATTTTCAACTGTTTCTCATTGTTTGTTTCATCTGTTCTATATGTTATTCAGAATAAAAAAAATCATTATTTATAATTGTCTGCATTTCTGTGATTTCTTATGGGAAAATTTGCTTTGGTTAAAGAGTGGATTTGGACAGTCCCAGAAAGTTCTCTGTCAGGTTTTTCATTAATGTTTCCCTCAATAATGACAAGTCATGCAGGTCCTGCAGAAGCAAAGCAGTGCCAGACCATCACTCTAACACCACGTTTGAGTGTTATTGTTATGATGGTATTCTGTCTACTCCTATAAGCCTGTTTGGGGCAGTTGTCATACAACTATCTCACAGCTAATCCATTGCCAGGCATAATGAGGTTAGTTTATCTGATGTTAGGTTACACTTCAGGGAAAGATCAAGGCAAAAGATTGTAGTATGTTTCATGTTCATAATATTCTGTTCTATTCCTGATTGCCATCATCCATTTGTTTCTATTCTTGGTATCAGCTGATTGTTAATACAAGCTTTGTGTGTTTTTCTTGTAAGTGCCTGATTGTCATAACTGTAAGTCCTAGGGCCGTGTTGATGAAACTGTGGTAAGTATGTCAGAGGGGGCACCAAGAACCCTCTCTGTGGGCACGCTTGCCAGAAGGGGCACCAGGAACCCTCTCTGTGGGCACGCTTGCCAGAGGGGGCACAGGGAACCCTCTCTGTGGGCACACTTGCCAGAGGGGGCACCAAGAACCCTCTCTGTGGGCATGCTTGCCAGAATGGGCACCAACAACCCTCTCTTTGGGCACACTTGCCAGAGGGGGCACCAGGAACCTTCTCTGTGGGCACAATTGCCAGAGGAGGCACCAAGAACCCTCTCTGTGGGCACGTGTGCCATCAATTGCTCATTCTCACTGTGCAAATCAATGAGAGGATGTTGAGAATCCCTCTAGGTCTGAGCTAATTTATACTATCCATACACTTGATGTATCACAGTATAAGGACCATATTACTATTTATATGATTATATAGGCGTTTAATACATATTTTATAATTCTTTTATAGTTTATATATGCTTTTGTACCACATTTTTTGATTTATTGCACTATATGGGGCCCCCCGGGGCTTATGCATTTGTACATTTTATGCTTTTAATAGGTTTATGAGTATTTTACCCTGAAAGTGACAGATACCATAAGTTTAAGATGACACCTTTTATTATATTTTATTACATTATATAACACTTAATAAATGATCAGATTTTACTTTGAGGACTGGAAAGTTAGGTACAGCTCTATGGACTGCCCTGCAGCCTATGGTTGTATACATGTTCTCCAGGACTCCCTAGGGCTGCATCCAACTTTGTTAGCCACCTTGTACTCAAGCCATTTAGTCAATATTTTTTTTCTTTTTTCTAGGAAAACCTACTGAGCATAGATCCCCCCATAGGCTTAAAAAACGTAAACACACACAATATACCATACCTACAACATGCTGCATTTTGAAAATACATCATGAATTTTTTATCTAACTAATTATAAAAAGAGGGGGGACCCTACTCACTTGAGAAAAAAAGTGGGGCCCCTCCTCTTTACCAGCCAGCAGCAGACTAGCAATAAAAAGCAGTAAAATAAATTCTAAAAATACCCTCAGGGAGACAAGCCACCCTCTACACACACTAAGGGCCTTATTACACAGGACGATTATTGTTCAAAAAATCGTTAGATCGTTCGGTTTTGAACGATAATAGTTATGTGTAATAGCTGGCAATGATTAAACGACCAACAAGAAATCGTTGATCATTTGACAGAATCTGGATCTATTTTTATTGTTTATTGTTCACAAATCGTTCGAACATCGTTCAGTGTAATAATGTGTCGTTCGCTTGTTCCCTAGTCTATCAGCCAGGAAAGGACGAGTGCAAGAACGACCGCAAGTAACAATCATCGTCCTGTGTAATAGGGTGACAGATGACATTAGTGATGACGGCCATGGACACTGTCATCTCCAAGACACAGCAGCCAATAACCTGTAGTGTAATATCGCCACCATTCACATCACACACGCTCTCTATTTTGGCCCATAGAGTAATATGGGGTTGTCTGCAGCCTCCTCAGTGACAGATTGTGCTGCTCTATACTGAGTAGATATTAAAGAATATAAGGGGGAGATTTATCAAGCAGTCTTACAGTAGGAACGTCCTCTGTTGCCATAGAAACCAATCATATCTCAGCTGTCAAATATGCATGAGATCTAGTAAAAATGAAAGCTGAGCTGTGATTGGTTGCTATGGGCAGCAAAGGACATTCCTACTGTAAGGCTGCGATAAATCCCCCCCATAATCCCTATATGTCCCCATAATGTGTAAGGAAATGGCATCAGTGTTGGGTGGGTTTGCGTTAGGGGGCTGAGGCGGGCCTGGGTTGGGAAGGGTGACGGAAGGGTCCATGTTAGGAGGGCCAGGCCAGGCCTGGGCTGGAAAGGGCGAAAGGAGGGTCCACGTTAGGGTGCTGGGGTGGGCCTGGGCTGGGAAGGGTGAAGGGAGGGTCCGCATTAGGCGGCGGACCTGGGCTGGGAAGGGCGAAGGGACGGTCCATGTTAGGGGGCTGGGGCGGGCCTGGGGTGGGAAGGGAGAAAAGAGGGTCTGCGTTAGGGGGCTGGGATGGGCGAAGGAAGGGTCCGTCTTGGTGGGCTGCAGCAGCCCTGGGCTGGGAAGGGAAAAGGGAGGGTCCGCAAAAGGAGGCTGGGAAGGGTGAAGGGAGTGTCCGTGTTAGGGGTCTGGGGTGGGCCTGGGCTGTGAAGGGCGAAGGAAGGGTACATGTTAGGGGTCTGGGGCTAGCCTGGGTTGCGAAAGGTGAAGGGAAAGCCTACGTTAGGGAGCTGGGGCGGGCCTGGCCTGGGATCGGCACCGGAATGGTCCATTTTAGGAGGCTGGGGCCGGCCTGGGCATGGAAGGGCAAAGGGAGGGCCCACGTTAGGAGGCTGGGGCGGGCCTGGCCTGGGAAAGGGAGCCGGGATGGTCCACTTTAGGGGGCTAGGGCGCGCCTGGGCTGAGAAGGGCGCTGGGAGGGTTCGTGTTGGAGGGCTGAGAATGGGCTTGGGGTGAGATGGGCGCCAGGCGAGTCTGGGTTAAGGGCTAGAGCGGGCCTGAGCAGGGCGCGGGGACGGTCTGCATTAGGAGCCTGGGAAAAGCCTTGGCTAGGAAGGGCAATGGGAGGGTCCACCTGGGCAGGGCATGGGGCAAACCTGGGCAGGGAAGAACACCAGGAAGGGCTTACAGTTTTAACAAGTTTTAGATTAAGGTTTTAGCACATAAAAAGTAAATTAAGGGTTGGGATGGGTAATCGGGTTAGGGTGGAGGGGCTCCCTCATGGTGCCTTCACCTTGATGTGGTGAGGGAGCTTGCGTGCCTTGGTGATCCAACGAGGTAAGCTGGTGGGAGAAATACACCTGGTGGGGTTACCCGTGCCAGACAGATCAATGGGGAGAGGCCAGACTAAGCAAGGCACCCAGAAAAAGGGCTGGTATTCTAGAAATATTTAAAGTAAATGGATGTACCAGCAGGTACATTGCTTTAAGATTTTAACATCATTAGACCGTGCTGATGCCATGGCCTTTTTTTGTGCCACGACCCAGTTCCCATGCACAGTGCTGGTCTTCTTCTGGTCACCGGCCCGGACTGAAGCACTGGAGGCGGCCCCTCCACCCCCAGTGGGAGGAAACCCCCTCCCCTCTGTGACGCAGTGCCATTGATTCTTATGGAGCCGTGTCACAGAGGGGAGGGGGCTTCCTCCCACTGGGGACAGGCCGGGCCGCCTACAGTGCTTTAGACCAGGGATAGACCAGCACTGTGTGGTTTCAAAAAAGGACTGCGGCACCAGCACCCCCGTGCAGGCGCCAGTCTATTGATGTTAAAATCTTAAAGCAATAGGGGACAAGTGGGAGATCACAGGGGGTCTGACCTCCATATCCCCTGCTAATCTCTATATCAGGCGCCCAGCTTGTTTGCTATGAATACAGCCACGGGTACGGCATGTGACCCACGGTTCTATTCATTCCTATGAAGCCGATAGAAAAAGCCAAGTAAATCGGAAAGTGCTTACTCAGCTCTTTTCGACAACTCCATAGGAATAAATTGAACTGTGCGTAACGTGCAATACCCGCGGCTGTATTAATAACATAGAAGCCTGTGGCCCGATACAGAGATGGCTGGGGGGTGTGGCGGTTGGACCCCCTGCAATCATTTACTTGTCACCCATCCTGTAGATAGGGTACAAGTTAAAGGGGCACTATATGCCACAGAAGCCCAACCGCTCCTCAGCATTCTTTAAAAATTTGCTAATTGCCCCTGTGCAAATGTGGGGCTAAAGAGCATTTGGGGTGTCGCCTTTGTCCTGGAGCATTACTTTGTCCTGCCCATCTGTCCCGTCCCCACGCCCCCTCGGGTCGAGCTCGCCCGGCCAGCCTCCGCCCGTCCCGCTCAGCCCGTCCCCTCTCTTGCCGCTGGTATTACACAGCCAATCAGGAGCCCAGGACAGTATGCTGCTCACTGCTACAGTTTGCAGCTGGCAGGAGTGTGATCAGCGCTGGGAGCCTTTGTTGAGCTGGATGGTAAGCTCAGCCCAGGCTCCAAGCACCGATCGCGTTCTTGCCATTTGCAAACTGTGGCAGTGAGCAGCATACTGTCCTAGGCTCCTGATCGGCATTCAAGCTCCAGAAGAATGTCCCCCACACTGTCCTGGGCTGGGTCCTGGTATGACACCTCGGGAGCAGGCTGTCAGCTCAGGGGCATGGGACGGGGCAGGTCAGGCTGGTGGGACACTCTTCTGGGGCTTGAATGCCAATCAGGAGCCCAGGACAGTATGCTGCTCACTGCCACAGTTTGGTGCTCGGAGCCTGGGCTGAGCTTTACCACCCAGCTCAACACAGGCTCCCAGCGCCGATCACATTCCTGCCAGCTGCAAACTGTAGCAGTGAGCAGCATACTGTCCTGGGCTCCTGATCGGCTGTGTCATACCAGCAGCATGGGAGAGGGTGGGCTGAGCGGGACGGGAGGAGGCTGGCTGGGCGAGCTTGATGGGAGGGGGGTGGGGGAACGGGACAGATGGGGGCAGACTGGGCGGGACAAAGTAATGCTACAGGACAAAGGCGACGCCCCAAATGCTCTTAAGCCCCACATTTGCATAAGGGGAATTAGTGAATTTATAAAGAATGCAGAGGCGCAGAGGAGCGGTTATAACAGCAATCTACTCCTAAGGTAAAAGGCTTCTGTGGCATATCAGCAGGTTCTCCCGGCTGTGTGGGACCACACAGCCTTTTAGCAGATGCTAGCTACACCCACTAGCACAGCAGGGAAAAGCTAACTTCATTTACTTTTTTTTGGTTTGTTCCTGACCCATTCACTGTGTAGTGAGGGCGCCGATCAGCTGATTCACAGGGGTGCCAGGTGTCAGCACCCCAACCAGCCCCGTGACTGATGAGATATCCCTTGGATATTTTGCTTGGAAAACCCCTTTAAACCAAATAATAATATATTGTCTGTTTTCCACATTTGGAATATGCCGGCTAATTTTTCCTCAGGTTACAGGATATTTCAATGACAAATCCACAATCGATGTAAATAAATTAGATTTTTTACAGAATCTCCTCTGCATAAAAGCCCATTTAAAGCATTGTAGAATATTTGTAAGAAACTATCCCTAAAGTGGAGACAATGTGAAGCACTTTTCAGGTTGTAAACATGGGACAGGGGTGTCAGTGCTAACATAGACAAGGTCATACGATATAGGATATACATGTACAGAAATAACACAAAAATACTTTTATGATTAAGCCCCCTGAATGCCAGCTATCCAGTACTATGACTTCCAAAAAGCAAAATATGTAGAATTCACCTATTCTGGTGGAAGAACAATTGCCTTGTAAACATTATATACAGTATGTCATACACCAAGGACATTTACAACATACATTCCAGTTCAGCACTATTTCTCACTGTATAAATGTTACAGATCAGCAGCAGAGAGGGTTAAGTTTTACTTCTTTATCTTCCGATGGTTACAGATCAGCAGCAGAGGGGGTTAAAGTTATAAATACACATTTTACTTTACAAGACTTAAATTATTGAATTATAACAGCCCTTCTAATCTTATGGGTTTTTAAAGACAAGTCTCTGAAGAGGGCGTCTATGACGTCAGAGTGAAGCACCTCTCCAAACATGAGTGGCCTCTCAAAGTTTTATCAAATGAGACATTTCAGAAAACTTTGCTTTATTCTTACTGTTTTTCTCTTTTTTTCTTCCCTCTTACTCATGAAAAATAATCCCAAAGGGCTCTAATTGCCGCTCCATTTGTGGGTGAACAAAGCCGGTCAACCGATCCTGCTCATCTGCACACTTCAGTGTGGGAAGCGTATTGTCATTAAGACATATAAATTGAGTCAGTGAGTCTGGCTGTCACTCTGTGGAGCGGATGACAAGGAGGCAGTGCTGGACACACAGGCACAGCTGCTGCTCTACACAAGGTAAGAGAATTGGATTTTTGTCATACAAAATCAACATCTTTTACTATTTTTTATTTCTTCATGTTATGTTATAAATAGAATTTACATATCTGGGCACATTTTTCTTTTTTTTTTCAGGATGAAAGAAACTCATGTTGTAGCAGCCTATATACTATCTCTACTTATTGCAAGCATAGCAGCTCAGTCCTCCCAAGAAAGAGAATGGAAATCTTTGGGAAATCCATACAACAGGGATTTGGTAATGATCTCTGAATTATGTGTGGTTGTGATGTGTGACTGTTACTTTATATGTATTGTGTCACCTTGTAGAATGACAGATGCAAAGGGGAAAGGAAGCAACAATTTATCAGTGATCAGTATAAGCTAAAGAACTGATAGTATGAATGGTGCCCTATACACAACTACAATTACAGTATAATTGATGGGACTTTTACACCTTTATTGTTTAACTGTAGGAGCAAGTAGAGTTTCCACATCAGAGTTTAGAAATCACGGACCATGAGGGCTGATGTTAGAGACTGCATTTGTGTTTACTGAAATTCCACATGTAATGTATCAAGCAAAGTGCATAGGATACAATATAAAACAAGACATCATGCAAGTAGCATTCCCCTGGAATCAGCTCATAGAGACCACTTTGAAATCCTATTTAGGGCACTAACATAGACTAAATGATCCTATACAGTTTTATGTAAAGAAAGTCTAAAGGTCCTGCAACTTTCACATATACTTTGTATTTTGATTGTTCATTATTTTCAGGATCTTTGTGTTCTGTCAGTAAATAGTAAAACTCTTATTCACATCTTGCACAAATCTAATGCTTACTACAGAATAAGTTGATGCAGCCTAGGCAATACTTAGCTAAATACACCACAACCAAAAAATCTATTTTTCTTAAAGGGGTATTCACATCTTAACTTATATAGTCATATTTGTAGGGTTTATCAAGTTAAATATTTTTGCAAACACATTCATTTATGAAACATACTTCCTGCTCCTGATATGCTTCTCTTTTCCTCCCATTTTTGACAGTTCATTCTCTAATGTTACCAACCACCACTCTGCTCTATAAGCAGTGGTCTGGCTGGTTTATAAATAGCTATTACACACGTATTTATTTGTACAGTGTATATACACTATGGGGGAGATTTATCAAAGGGTGTAAAATTTAGACTGGTGCAAACTTGCCACAGAAACCAATCACAGCTCCTCTTTTCTTTCACCAGAGCTGAGAGCTGAGCTGTGATTGGTTGCTGTGGGCAGTTTGCACCAGTCTAAAATTTAAACCCTTTGATAAATCTCCCCCTATATCTCTATAAATCTTCACTATATCTTTATATGTATATATGAATCTGACCACTGCTTTTAGAGCGCAGAGTTGGTCGGTAACTTATGAGAAAGAAACAAGTTTGCTAAATTAATTTAGTTGCAAAAATATTCATCTGGATGTGTCCTAGAGTGCAGGTTGTTTCACTTAGGCTACGTTCACACAGAGCAAAAGGGGCGGATTACGCGAGGAAATATTTCCGCCAGAAATCAACTGACGCTGATTTCCGAGCAGAATATAAGCAGAATGTAAGCAGAATCCCTGCGTATTCCGCTAGGAAAGTGTTCAGTTCGTAATCAGCTCTTGACAAATTCAGCGCGGAATACTCGAGGAATCCGCGCTGAATCCGCATGCATTCAGCGCTGAAATTCAGCTAGTATTTGGCGAGTAAACTAGACTATACCAGAATATATACTAGAATCCTCCTCCCCCCTTTTTTCCCTATTTCCGCACTGATTCAGCGCGTAATTTCCGCTTGTATTACGCTTGTATTCCGCGCTGAAACAGAAAATCAGAGCCCCATTGGTTTGTATAGGCTTCCGCTAGCGGAAGAATGAACATGTTCATTCTTCTGGCGGAAAGCGGATTAGTTCAGTGCGGAAATTCCACCGTGTGAACCGCAGAGCAGAATTTCCATTCAACACAATGGAAATTAGCTCTGCACCTATTTTAACGGCTGAAATTTCAGCGCTTTTGCTCTGTGTGAACGAGAGGATTTATTTACATTGTTTGTTATTATTTACTAATATAAGATGTAAATATTATGTACTGGTAAATTTACATATAGCAGATATGCTCCAACTTCTTTTCCTGGATTGGCAGACGAAAAATCCTTAGCGGGATACAGGAGAAGCAAAATTGGAGAAATTTTAATAACTCTCATACACATGATGTGGACATTTACCATGCAAAGTTCATTTTGTCTGTCCATTTCTCCATGGATTTAACTCTTTCCATTGCCTTAGACATAGATTCATCATGATTTTGGCACAAAGATTTATGGAATAGAATTTTCCTTATATTCCCTAAAAAGTTATGTATAATGTGAACAAGTGTGCTGTTAACAGTTTAACTAGAATTTCCATAATTCACAGATATTGGCAAGATTTCTCCATCTAGCAACGATTCTATTGGCAGATTACAGCATGTCACCCAATTGAATCTATTAAGAGCTCATTCACATGGCTGTATTACAAGTCAAAAGCAGTTACCCTGCTCCCCCATCAAGAAAGCACTAGGTTATGTCAAAAGTTTCTTAAAGAGAATGTACCCACAGGTACATCGATTGGGTTTTTTACATGAATGGATTGGTGCTGGCGTGGGGATGCTGCTGCCATAGTCCTTTTTTTTTAACGATCCATTCATGTAAAAAACGAAAGAGATATACCTGATGGTACATTCGCTTTAAGGCTAGGTTCACACTACGTATATTTCAGTCAGTATTGTGGTCCTCATATTGCAACCAAAACCAGCAGTGGATTGAAAACACAGAAAGGCTCTGTTCACACAATGTTGAAATTGAGTGGATGGCCGCCATTTAATGGCAAATATTTGCTGTTATTTTAAACAGGGCTCCAGACTAAAAAATTTACCTAGGAGCCATTGGCTCCTAACCTGAAAAATTTAGGCGCCAAATAGAATATTTGGTCGCCAACATTTTAAACCATGTAAAATTAATGTTATGTTAAATGGGACTTACTGTGTGCAGAGGCCGCAGCCTCCTCCTCCTCCTTTAGATTCTTTCTTTTCTTAGTTTGAAAACGTTCAACATGGAAACTTGCAACTTGACAACCATATACAGTCTGACAACCATATACAGTCTGACTCAGTACTTCAGCCTCACTTGGCTAGCCTTTTAATGAGGCTTACTCTTCTGAACTTGAACTTAAAGGGAACCTGTCGACCCCCGTGCCGGGGTGACAGGCTCCCAACCCCCCGTTAGAGCCCCCTATATTCACCTCATGGCGCCGGGTCCCGCTTCTGAAGATGGTCGGGTCACGGAGATCTCAGCCGCTGCAGCCCGACGTGCGCTGAGAGATGAGTCCAACGCTCATAGAGAATGACAGGAGAGTCCAGCGCTCCGTCATTCTCTATGAGCGTTGGACTCATCTCTCAGTGTGCGCACCGGGCTGCAGCGGCTGAGATCTCCGTGACCCGACCATCTTCAGAAGCGGGACCCGGCGCCATGAGGTGAATATAGGGGGCTCTAACGGGGGGTTGGGAGCCTGTCACCCCGGCACGGGGGGTGACAGGTTCCCTTTAAAAGCTTGCAACAGTCTATACATACTGAGCTAGACTTCTGACTGCAGCCATAGTGACCCCCCACAAGATGTGTATATAGATAGATATATCTCTCACCTAGTGACTAATGCAAGTGACCCCCTACAATACAGACACCTGAGGGGCCCTGATAATAATAATTGTGCATATATCTATCTCCCAGTGTCTGCAGCCAGTTTGCCCTACACTTATAGATGGCCCCCTCCCCTTATAGATGACCCCCTCCTCCCCCCCATTATAGATACCCCCTCTTCTCCCCCCCATTATAGATGCCCCCTCCTCCCCCCATTATAGATGCCCCCTCTTCTCCCCCCCTTATAGATACCCCCTCCCCTTATAGATGGCCCCCTCTCCCCCCATTATAGATACCCCCCTCTTCTCCCCCCATTATAGATACCCCCTCTTCTCCCCCCATTATAGATACCCCCTCTTCTCCCCCCCTTATAGATTCCCCCTCACCTTATAGATGCCCCCTCTCCCCCCCCCCATTATAGATGCCCCCTCCTCCCCCCCATTATAGATGCCCCCTCCTCCCCCCCATTATAGATACCCCCTCCTCCCCCCCATTATAGATACCCCCTCTTCTCCCCCCCATTATAGATGCCCCCTCTTCTCCCCCCCTTATAGATTCCCCCTCACCTTATAGATGCCCCCTCCTCCCCCCCATTATAGATACCCCCTCTTCTCCCCCCCATTATAGATACCCCCTCTTCTCCCCCCCATTATAGATACCCCCTCTTCTCCCCCCATTATAGATACCCCCTCTTCTCCCCCCATTATAGATACCCCCTCTTCTCCCCCCATTATAGATACCCCCTCTTCTCCCCCCATTATAGATGCCCCCTCTTCTCCCCCCATTATAGATACCCCCTCTTCTCCCCCCATTATAGATACCCCCTCTTCTCCCCCCATTATAGATGCCCCCTCCTCCCCCCATTATAGATACCCCCTCTTCTCCCCCCCCATTATAGATGCCCCCTCTTCTCCCCCCCTTATAGATACCCCCTCACCTTATAGATGCCCCCTCTCCCCCCCCCCCCATTATAGATGGCCCCCTCTCCCCCCCTTGAAGATGGCCCCTCTTCTCCCCCCATTATAGATGCCCCCCCTTCTCTTCCCCCCATTATAAAGCCCCCCCCCTCCCTTTCCTCTATGCTAAGCAATATTTAAAAAAAAACAAACACACAAACTCACCTGACAACCCGCTCCCCCGGCGATCCTCTTGTTCTTCAGACGCTGTCCCCGGCTGATGCGCAGCTGCCGGGGGTGTCCCGTCCTATCCCCGGCAGCGCGGCGCGTCAGTGAGCTCCTGTACGCCGGGGCTGTGACTTCTGACACAGGAAGCGTCTCTGACGTGCGCTTCCTGTGCCGGAAGTCAGGGCCCCAGGCAGCTCACTGATGCGCCGCGCTGCCGGGGATAGGACGGGACACCCCCGGCAGCCGCGCATCAGCCGCGCATCTTAAAGAGACAGCGCGCCGCCGCCGGGGCCAGTCGCAAATGGCGCCCAGATTAATAAATCTGGGCGCCATTTGCAAAAAGTCAGTCGCATTGGCGACCATTTTGGTCGCCATCTGGAGCCCTGTTAAAACAACGGCTGTTATATTGAAATAATGGCAGTTATTTACTGTTATATGGCGGCCATCCACTCAATTTCACCATTGTGTGGACAGAGCCTTTCTGTGTTTTTAATCCACTCCTGGTTTTGGTTGCAATATGAGGACCACAATACTGACTGAAATATATGTAGTGTGAACCCAGCCTAAAGCATTACTGTCATTTATATAAACTTTTCACGCTTTTGTTGTTCACTTTAGATTTACACTCGGCCCCCTTTGATAGTTTGATATAGCACGGTGAAACCCATGGTAGCATGCTCACAATTATCAGGAGACGGGCTTCATGGGCAGAGAGTAAATTGTGCTGCCACATGCTTTACCTGGCTATAAAGACAAAAAAAAACAAAAAACAGGAAAGTGCAAAAGCAACCTGCGAGTGCCAGGACTTATCGCACATGCTCCCTTTAGCGTACACATCATAAATACCTGTTCTAAAGGTTTTTTTTTTTAATTAGGTTCTTGGCTAATAAAAAAAAAAAACACAGGAGAAGGGTGGAGTGCAAGCCTTCAGGAGGTAGCAAGACCCCCACCCATGCAACACAAAATGCAAAAATTGGCCAGCACTCCGAAACCTCAGTTCACCATATGCAGTCTGCACACTGCCAAGGCTAAAATACAGACAAAGGTTAAGTTCACACAATGTATGACAGCGGCCGTTCTATGACACAGCCGTGTCACAGGACGGCCTCTACTGTGATGTTTAACCCGGCTAGTACTGCAGTACCGGCTAGATGAACTTAATTTTTTTTAAATTGGAATGCGGGCACATATGGGTGTGTCCACATTCTAATTACCCATAACAGACAATGTAAAGTACGGCCAGAGCCGTACTTTACCTTGTCTGCACTCTCAGTTTTGTGCGGCCGCTATTCAATGTATACACTCCAACCAGGATTCCATACAAAACAATGCAATGTATTTTTGTGTGAACCCAGTCAATAACAGGAACATGCAACATCAACTTGCAAGTGCCGGGACTTACTGCACATACTCCCTACAGCTTAAAAATCCTTTGGAATGGTGGCAAATTTTTGCATTTTGTGTTAGTAATGCTTTAAAGATACATGTAGCCTATAAAGCGACTTTGTACCCACAATCTGACCCCCCTAAACCACTTGTACGTTCGGATAGCTGCTTTTAATGCAAGATCCATCCTGGGGTCCGTTCAGCAGGTGATATTGTCCTAAAAAAACAACTTTTAAACTGGCCGCCCCGTGTCCAATGGCCCGGGCCTAGATTGTGTATGCATAAGGCTGGCACAACCTCTCTGTCCCTCCTCATCCTTAACAATGCCCCAGACAGATTGTCTCCTATTCATCAGCTGTGTGAATACTGAACATGGGCTGGATCGTTAAGGCACCTGTGCAATGTTCAGACAGGAGAAAATGTTTCAGTGGCATTCCTAATGATGGAGAGGGTGGGCAGGAGGGACGGAGGGGTGGTGCAAACTTAGGGCACAGATACTCTCGTTGGGCACAGGGCTGCAAGTGTAAAAGCTGTTTTTTAGGACAATAACTGCATCACCTGCCGAACGGAGTCCAGGACAGATCTTGGTTTAAAAGCAGCTATCCGAAGGTAAAAGAGGTTTGGGGGGGGTTAGATTGTGGGTACAGAGTCGCTTTAAAGGTCAAGATGACAACTTATCTCCTGTCCAAATAATAGGAAGAGAAGCCGAAAGCATGCTACTGCACCTCCAAAATGACATTTGTGCAACAGGCAACAGCATATCATGATGGCTATATGTGTACCTATATGGTTTTATTCAGGCCACTCAACTATAAGGATCATAGCATTAGTGTTTACTGCTTGCTCTATATTGTGACTTCCTGAACTGAAATACGGGAGGAAAGAGGGTGCTCTGTGGGTGCAATTTGCTCATTAGGTCACATTTCCTTGTGATGCCATGTACAAACCAGGCCTGAATATTCAGAAAAAGGCTACTGAATTTAATTGGCTCTTAGATTTCCCTAAAGGGGTACCATGAAAAAAAAATATTTTAACATCAACTGGTATAAGAACATAATACAGATTTGTAAATTACTGTTGTTTAAAAAAAATCATACATATCAGCTGCTGTATGCCCTACAAGAAGTGGTGTTTTCTTTCCTGTCTGACATAAAGCTCTCTGCTGCCACCTCTGTCCATGTCAGGAATTGTCCAGAGTAGTTGATCCTCATAGAAAACCTCTCCTGCTCTGGACAGTTCCTGACATGGACAGAGGTGGCAGCAGAAAGCACCATGTCAGACAGGAAAGAAAACACTACTTTCTGCAGGGCATACAGCAGCTGATAAGCCCTGGAAGACATAAGACTTGAATAGCCCTTTAAGAAAAAGTTTACAGTATATATGTTATATACTTTTTTTTTACAATTAAAAATTATTTTGTCTTCCACAAATAAAATTACCATAACAATAAAAACTATTACGTTTGATCATTGTTCACTTTTTATGTAGTTTTTCAAGTTCTTGAAATCCTATATCACCGGGAGGGGAGCGTATATGATGAATCCTGGGAACAAGGAGAAGCTTGCAAGTGATTTAAGAGCTAATGGAGAGTCCAAGTACAGCAACCTGCGACAATTTATGGACAACAATGAAATTGCGGATATCTAGGCGGTGACACCAGGCATAATGTGTGAGGTGTCAAAAACATCTGTGGACAAGCTGGTATACAGTATCAAGCACTAGTTCTTTATGCATTGCTTTCTTTATGGGACGGCCATATTTTACGTTAATAGAAATTAGGTTATTTTCATCTGCTGGAATAAAGCTTTGCTGTGTTTTTATAATTTTGAACTGTGTTTAATTTTAATACAGTCTCTCTCTCTCTCTCTCTCTATATATATATATATATATATATATATATATATATATATATATATATATATATACTGTATCTATCTATCTATCTATCTATCTATCTATCTATTTATCTATCTGTCTATCTATAGTCCTACTAAGTGTCTGTGTGATTTAGACAGCAATTTATTGAGGGTTAAAGGGATGTAAAATGCAAAAATTTCCCTTAGGCAACTGCAGCCACAATTGCATTACACATGTTTGCTCTGATATTTTCTTGATAATCCAAGTATAAAAAAAATTCAGGCATTCATTTAATGTGCACCTTCAGACCGCAGCTAACTGGGCCTAAGGGGTACCTGTCACCTTGGTTCACTTCACAAGTTCCATGTGCTGATGCCGGAAGGTCTGGATGAACTGAATTATAGTGACAGATATGCTCTAAAGCACAACCTGGGGAAATATACAACAGAACTTAGTGTACATTAAAGCGAATGTACCACCAGGTACATCGCATCGCGGTCTGGCCCGCCCCCTGGCCCGTCGCATCGCGGTCTGGCCCGCCCCCAGTGCTTCATGCCGTGCTGGTGCTTGAGAATAATCTGGCACCATGCGCAGGAACTGGGTGGAAGTTTAAAAAAAAGGACTGCGTCATTGGCATCCCCACGCTGATGCCGGTCTGTTCATGTAACAAACACAAAGCAATGTAGTGGTACAATCGCTCAAAAGATTTAAAGACCCTTAGGTTGTGTTCACACACTGCATTTTTATTGAGGTACTGCATCATTTTACTGCAGTACTGCATGATTTCTGTGATGACACTGTTAAAGACTTAAAACTTACTTCCAGGGACAAGTAAGAGATCGTGGGAGGTCTGACCTTTGAACCCTCCAGCAATCACTAGATCGGCCCCCAGGCAACTTTGTTTTGAATAAAGCCACGGGTACAACATGTGAACCGTGGCTATATTCATTCTCTATGGAGCTGTCGGAAAGAGCTAAGTGCTGTTCCATAGAGAACAACTAGAGCCGTGGTTCACATGCCGTACCCGCAGCTCTTTCAAAACAAAGGATCGGGGGGGGGGGCAATCTGGAGGTCAGAGCTCTGTGATGGTGGGAGGGTTGATCACAGTGAGGTCACCAGCAACTTGACCTCAGAAGAGGCCTGCCAGCATCACAAAGGAAGCCCCCAAGGATCCATGACATCAGACTTTAATTGTCGTCGTGTCCTCAGGTCAAAATTAGTTTCCCTGTCGGTGTTAAACAATGGCAAAAAGCAGGAGCTAGAAAGCAGAAACTGCACTGAAGAAGCCAACATTATATCCTGCATTAAATCCAGCATTATCAGTGTAGATCCCGAGGTTAGAGATGGTAAAGTATCTGTCATGGCAAACACCTATGGGCAGCCCTTCTGCCTCGCTACCACCTTTAATACCTTCCGATATACTGCATGTCTCAGCTGTTTTTTTGTGCTCCACATTTTAGGTGTTTAGCGTTGCTGGAGATTTATCTTGCTGCACTGTGGTGTTTAGCACTGCTGGAGAGGTATTTTGTGCTGCATTATGATGTTTAGCACTTCCGGAGAGGTATTTAGTGCTGCACTGTGGTGTTAAGCGCTGCTGGAGGGGTATTTTATGCTGCACTGTGGTGTTTAGCACTGCCGGAGAGGTATTTAGTGCTGCACTGCAGTGTTTGTTGCTTCTGGAGAGATATTTTGTGCTGCACTGTGGTACTTACTGACTTGTGCTATGTGCTGCACTGTGGTACTTAGAGTGACTTGTGCTAGGTGCTGCACAGAGGTACTTAGTGACTTGTGCTAGGTGCTGCACAGAGGTACTTAGTGACTTGTGCTAGGTGCTGCACAGAGGTACTTAGAGTGACTTGTGCTAGGTGCTGCACTGTGGTACTTAGTGACTTGTGCTAGGTGCTGCACTGTGGTACTTAGAGTGACTTGTGCTATGTGCTGCACTGTGGTACTTAGTGACTTGTGCTAGGTGCTGCACAGAGGTACTTAGAGTGACTTGTGCTAGGTGCTGCACTGTGGTACTTACTGACTTGTGCTAGGTGCTGCACAGAGGTACTTAGAGTGACTTGTGCTAGGTGCTGCACTGTGGTACTTACTGACTTGTGCTATGTGCTGCACTGTGGTAGAGTGACTTGTGCTAGGTGCTGCACAGAGGTACTTAGTGACTTGTGCTAGGTGCTGCACAGAGGTACTTAGTGACTTGTGCTAGGTGCTGCACAGAGGTACTTAGTGACTTGTGCTAGGTGCTGCACTGTGGTACTTAGTGACTTGTGCTAGGTGCTGCACTGTGGTACTTAGTGACTTGTGCTAGGTGCTGCACTGTGGTACTTAGAGTGACTTGTGCTAGGTGCTGCACTGTGGTACTTAGAGTGACTTGTGCTAGGTGCTGCACTGTGGTACTTAGTGACTTGTGCTATGTGCTGCACAGAGGTACTTAGTGACTTGTGCTAGGTGCTGCACTGTGGTACTTAGTGACTTGTGCTAGGTGCTGCACTGTGGTACTTAGAGTGACTTGTGCTAGGTGCTGCACTGTGGTACTTAGTGACTTGTGCTAGGTGCTGCACAGAGGTACTTAGAGTGACTTGTGCTAGGTGCTGCACTGTGGTACTTAGAGTGACTTGTGCTAGGTGTTTTACTGTGGTACTTAGAGTGACTTGTGCTAGGTGCTGCACAGAGGTACTTAGTGACTTGTGCTATGTGCTGCACAGAGGTACTTAGTGACTTGTGCTAGGTGCTGCACTGTGGTACTTAGTGACTTGTGCTAGGTGCTGCACTGTGGTACTTAGTGACTTGTGCTAGGTGCTGCACAGAGGTACTTAGTGACTTGTGCTAGGTGCTGCACTGTGGTACTTAGTGACTTGTGCTAGGTGCTGCACAGAGGTACTTAGAGTGACTTGTGCTAGGTGCTGCACTGTGGTACTTAGTGACTTGTGCTAGGTGCTGCACTGTGGTACTTAGAGTGACTTGTGCTAGGTGCTGCACTGTGGTACTTAGTGACTTGTGCTAGGTGCTGCACAGAGGTACTTAGAGTGACTTGTGCTAGGTGCTGCACTGTGGTACTTACTGACTTGTGCTATGTGCTGCACTGTGGTACTTAGAGTGACTTGTGCTAGGTGCTGCACAGAGGTACTTAGTGACTTGTGCTAGGTGCTGCACAGAGGTACTTAGTGACTTGTGCTAGGTGCTGCACAGAGGTACTTAGAGTGACTTGTGCTAGGTGCTGCACTGTGGTACTTAGTGACTTGTGCTAGGTGCTGCACTGTGGTACTTAGAGTGACTTGTGCTAGGTGCTGCACTGTGGTACTTAGAGTGACTTGTGCTAGGTGCTGCACAGAGGTACTTAGAGTGACTTGTGCTAGGTGCTGCACTGTGGTACTTAGAGTGACTTGTGCTAGGTGCTTCACTGTGGTACTTAGAGTGACTTGTGCTAGGTGCTGCACAGAGGTACTTAGTGACTTGTGCTATGTGCTGCACAGAGGTACTTAGTGACTTGTGCTAGGTGCTGCACTGTGGTACTTAGTGACTTGTGCTAGGTGCTGCACTGTGGTACTTAGTGACTTGTGCTAGGTGCTGCACAGAGGTACTTAGTGACTTGTGCTAGGTGCTGCACAGAGGTACTTAGTGACTTGTGCTAGGTGCTTCACTGTGGTACTTAGAGTGACTTGTGCTAGGTGCTGCACTGTGGTACTTAGTGACTTGTGCTAGGTGCTGCACAGAGGTACTTAGTGACTTGTGCTAGGTGCTGCACTGTGGTACTTAGTGACTTGTGCTAGGTGCTGCACTGTGGTACTTAGAGTGACTTGTGCTAGGTGCTTCACTGTGGTACTTAGAGTGACTTGTGCTAGGTGCTGCACAGAGGTACTTAGAGTGACTTGTGCTAGGTGCTGCACTGTGGTACTTAGTGACTTGTGCTAGGTGCTGCACTGTGGTACTTAGAGTGACTTGTGCTAGGTGCTGCACAGAGGTACTTAGTGACTTGTGCTAGGTGCTGCACAGAGGTACTTAGTGACTTGTGCTAGGTGCTGCACTGTAGTACTTAGAGTGACTTGTGCTAGGTGCTGCACTGTAGTACTTAGAGTGACTTGTGCTAGGTGCTGCACAGAGGTACTTAGAGTGACTTGTGCTAGGTGCTGCACTGTGGTACTTAGTGACTTGTGCTAGGTGCTGCACTGTGGTACTTAGAGTGACTTGTGCTAGGTGCTGCACAGAGGTACTTAGTGACTTGTGCTAGGTGCTGCACTGTGGTACTTAGAGTGACTTGTGCTAGGTGCTGCACAGAGGTACTTAGTGACTTGTGCTAGGTGCTGCACAGAGGTACTTAGTGACTTGTGCTAGGTGCTGCACTGTAGTACTTAGAGTGACTTGTGCTAGGTGCTGCACTGTAGTACTTAGAGTGACTTGTGCTATGTGCTGCACTGTGGTACTTAGTGACTTGTGCTAGGTGCTGCACTGTGGTACTTAGAGTGACTTGTGCTAGGTGCTGCACTGTAGTACTTAGAGTGACTTGTGCTAGGTGCTGCACTGTAGTACTTAGAGTGACTTGTGCTATGTGCTGCACTGTGGTACTTAGTGACTTGTGCTAGGTGCTGCACTGTGGTACTTAGAGTGACTTGTGCTAGGTGCTGCACTGTAGTACTTAGAGTGACTTGTGCTAGGTGCTGCACTGTGGTACTTAGTGACTTGTGCTAGGTGCTGCACTGTGGTACTTAGAGTGACTTGTGCTAGGTGCTGCACTGTAGTACTTAGAGTGACTTGTGCTAGGTGCTGCACTGTAGTACTTAGAGTGACTTGTGCTATGTGCTGCACTGTGGTACTTAGTGACTTGTGCTAGGTGCTGCACTGTGGTACTTAGAGTGACTTGTGCTAGGTGCTGCACTGTAGTACTTAGAGTGACTTGTGCTAGGTGCTGCACTGTAGTACTTAGAGTGACTTGTGCTAGGTGCTGCACTGTAGTACTTAGAGTGACTTGTGCTAGGTGCTGCACTGTGGTACTTAGAGTGACTTGTGCTATGTGCTGCACTGTGGTACTTAGAGTGACTTGTGCTATGTGCTGCACTGTGGTACTTGCTGTTGGTTGGTTTCAGGAGTTCTGCATAGTGGTATCTGGTTGGCACTAAAGGCCAACCCCCCCCCCCCTTGTGCCAACCAGATACCACCATGCAGAGCCTGCCTCATACCTGCTGGGTGCGCAGCAGGAGCTATAAGGTTGCCCACCCTGTTCAGTAGCTGGATTGGTGGCCGCTGGAGATGAGCCCATCATCTGTAATCATCTGTATACACTACAGCAGGGGGTGCAGGCAGGACGATACCACGTGACACACAGAGCACCCGGGCACAGGGCCACCAAAGTGCTATCTCACCAGTATAATACTCCCCACCGGCCCGATCACTACATACCAGTCACCTCTGACACCGATCCGCGCTGGACGTTGTACCGTGTACACCCCCTGCCGGTCACTGGGTACTGAGATGACGGAGAGGGGCGGGACCTCGCCTCTAATTGGCTCCCTTACACCTCCGCCCCGCCCCTGATGGCATCCAGTCCTCCAGTGTCCTCAGGAGGGGGCGTGGCGCGGGCTGCCCTGACGTCTCCTGGGGGCTGTACGAGGAAGTGAGGGCTGCAGAGCGGAGATCACTGGGCAGGAGACATGGCAGCTCAGGAGCCGATCACCGGGGCGCAGATCATTGCTGAAGCTTTGGTGGCACAGGTGAGAGCTATTATTATATGCAATAAGTGCTGAGCAACACCAGGTCCCTTAGTGGTAGCCCTGCCTGAGCTGCTGCAGAAGCTCTTCTAAAAAAAAGTGCTGAAAAGTACCGTATAGCTGTAATGTATATTACCCCAATGCAGAGTGCATTCGGTGCATGCTGAGATTTATAGTCCCACATCTGATGCAGTGATGTTGTGAGGGTGCACTGTTATTTATATCCAGTTACTATATTAATAGCTACATGTGCAGTCACTTTATTGTTCTTCCTATACAAGAAGTGTATTCAGAGACCACTATACTGCACTGGTCACTGCTTCGTGACAGCTTGGACAGATCTAGAAGTACATAAGGAATCCTGACCGGCCGATTGATATGTAACAGGTCTGTAAGGTGTTCTTGTGGTTTATTGTATTTTCACCCATCTCACCCAGTGCCCAGCAATATGTGCCCGGCATATACCAATATGTGCCCGGCATATACTGTACACATACATCTCACTTACAACCATGGGTATTTCTGTTATTGGAAACGTCATTCATTGTATCATCTCCATCCACTTTTCTGCGACCACCTTATTATTTGTTTTCCAGAATGTAAAGTACATGTTTGGTATTGTTGGGATTCCTGTCATTGAAGTGGCAATGGCTGCTCAAGTCGCTGGGATCAAGTATGTGGGCATGAGAAATGAGCAAGCTGTAAGTACCATTGTGTCACATCATGTCATTTATGTCATCTGCTCTTAAAGGGGGTATTCTAGACATAAAAAGTTATTCCCATCAATAGAAGAGGGTATACCAAGCTAATTGGTGGGGGGTCTGACTGGGGTCCCCACCTGTCACAAGAATGGAGGGAAACTGTACCCCAGATGAATGGAGTGACCATGTGTGTGCCCGGCACTGCATTCATTCTTAGTTTTTCTCAACTTTAGCTATGAGTGGGGGCCCCAGCAGTCAGACCCTACTGATCAGCTTGTTATCTTCTGTCCTGTCAACAAGGGATAGCTCAAATGGATTATAGATAACATAGGCTGGATTATAGATAACACCAAGTGATAGCTGTATTTCAATCTCCTCCACCACATGAAGACATTGGGGGTCCTTTGCAGCAAAATAGTTGAAAGGGTTTATGTCTCATCTTTCAGGTACTAAACAGGGGTCAGAGGTCAGAAGTAACCTCCTGGCATTATGCCATCGCTTCTTGTAATGGCATTACCCCTTACATTTTAAGGTCCCCAGTGTTAATATAGATGGGGTCCCTGCTATTCCTTTGCCTTACCATGGAGTGTGAACTCTTTTATTTTTTCCTGCCCTGTAACTTCTTTTCTGTTATGTCTCTCAGGCTTGCTATGCTGCCTCCGCTGTGGGATACCTGACCGGCAGGTAAGCACCGGATCAGGAGTCAGGGTAAAAGTAGGCAGCAGTATAATTCAATTATCGCTTCTATTGTTTTCCTGTTCAGATCATATAAATGTGTAGCGACAGTAATACTTGTGCATGTTATTATACTGTATACATATATGTTTGTATTAAGACCAATTTATTTTATACTTTTAGACCCGCTGTGTGCCTTGTAGTGTCTGGGCCAGGACTTATCCATATTCTTGGTGGCATGGCAAATTCTAACATGAACTGTTGGTAAGGAATACTTAGTGTATATGTGCACCCTGTGTGATACTTCTTCTTGAGTTTCATAATGTTAAAGCCTCTGCAACTTTTTAAATATCTTTTAGGGGCTATTTACACATCAGCAAAATACTGTCCTTACACGGACAGTATTCTGCAGACTAGACCTCTGAGCAGCCAGAGTCAGCAATTATTATGATCCTGGGAGCTCTGAATGAGTTTAAATCTTTGTGCTACAGTACTATAACAGCCGTAGAGCTGTATTTTTAGTGTAGCACAAATATTTTTACAGTTTCTCAGCTCCCGGCATCATAATGAATGCTGAAACTGGGAATTTAGAGGTCCGGCCTGCAGAATACTATTCATGCACCGACAGTATTTTGCGGACGTGTGAATGGCCCCTATGTGTTAGAGATAGCAGCAGGGAGGGAATAGGAAGTTGCACCCAGCAGAGAGTTATGGAGAGTTAGGAGAGCATACATGGAGGGCAGCTCCCACAGCCTGTAGATAGGGAGAAAAACACATATAAGGGAGACTCACATAGGCTTGCCACAGCAAACTGGACTCCTCACATTCAGCATGTATTAGGCCAAATTTACACATCTGTTATCCCGTCCATAGCCACCGGTCCGCTAGACAGGACTAAGGATGCGCAGCTGTCCGCAACCTGTCTGCAAGAGCATGGACCCCCTCATTCAAGATAAGGGATCAGTACTGCAAATGCGGGCCATATTATGGCTCGCCACTATTTTTTCCTACATTGACCCTGGCCCCAGCGCACATCCGAAACACTTATGGAAGTGTGTTTGGGGCCATAGAAATTAATGGTTCTGCAAATGTGGTTGAAAAACGGCCTTATCAGGAGGATTCATCCAATTGAGAATTTAAACTGGCTGCAAGCTGAATATAAAGAAGTCTAATATCATAGGCTCCAAATTAGTGCAAAATTTTAAACTCGAATTGCACCAGAATCCAGAATTGTTTAATCCTAGTATTATATTTTTCTTCTAGGCCAGTCATTGTCTTGGGAGGGTCTTCTGATACTAACCAGGAAACCATGGGTGCTTTCCAAGAATTCCCACAGGTATTTGTTTTCCTGCTTCTTGTTTGAAAATCACATTGTCTAAGATTGTGGTCTAGGACGCCAATGCATATGATTTCCTTTATTCCTTTTTTAGGTTGAAACATGTAGACTGTATAGTAAATTTTCTGCAAGACCTGGCAGCTTGGAAGCCATACCATCTGTAGTTGAAAAGGTAGGTTATGCACAGAGGCTGACCAGTCAGGATATGTAAGCCACTATCTGGAAGGGATGCTTACCAATTATTTATTTTCTACAGTGCTTGTTTTACCGCTATTACATTAGGGCACAACTGCAATCTGTGACTGCAATTTAGCTACGGTGCCTACTGGTTGCCTAACATGCCGTCTGTCTCATCACTAATTCAGGCTGATGCTTTTTCCTCTTCATCTACCCACTCATATTGGCTGCTGTGTATAGACACAAGGCTCAGAAGCTCAGCATGAAGTCAGTGCATGGAGGGGTCATTTCTAGAATAGCCAAGACAATACGGTTATAAAGTACAGGTTTCTAAACCATAACTGATAAAAAAATATACAGATCTCATATCATAATTGACACGTGTAAAGGCTGTATTCCACAGGGCTCCTTGGTTCCCGCTCGCTGCCACCGCTATTAAGCGCGTTGGCAGTGAGTGTGTGAGTCCCGGGGGGGGGGAGCTAGATCATCCGAGCAGCCAATAGCAGATAGCAGCGCTCTGCTGCCGCCGCTATTACATAGAGCGACGGCAGCAGATCGCTGCTATATGAGTACTTTGTCCTTCAACATGTTGAAAGACAAATGACTGCAACGATCAGCCAACATCGTTCATGCCGGCTGATTGTTGCCTTCTATTACACAAGACGATTATCGTCCGTTACAGCCAAATACGGCCTTAAAGAGGATGTACCACCAGGTACATCCTCTTTAATCTGAACCGACGGCTTGTCAGGTGGGACTATGTTTCCCCACCATCCTCGGTCCTTATGCACGATATATATGGCTCAGCACTAACACACTTACAAAACCCGTTGTTTGCTGCTAGGTCTTAATATGTACTATATATGCTTGTGTGACATGACTACATATATATTTGGATATGTATACATGCATCTTATATTTTTGTGTGTTGATTGGAATATCTGATAAAGGTCCTTATGTCGGGGACTAAAATCATCATGGCTGCAAATTAGCTATAGAGTGAGAGAACCTCATTTGATGTAACTGAGTTTTTGTCTCCTATCCTTACAATGTTAAAAAGTGGAGGATTTGGGACATCAGCCTTTGCTACAGCATTTAAATACCCTGTATCCTGTTTATTTACCTATTAAGTAGAACTGGTTCATTTTTAATATTTTCATTATGTGTGGAGTGTTAGCTTACATGATTGTTAGGTCACATGCAGCAGATACACAGTCACTTTATTGCTTTTCCCCCCCCCCCCAGGCTGTAAGAACTAGCATGTACGGCCGGCCTGGTGCTTGTTATATCGATATTCCAGGAGACTTTGTCAACAAAATGATTGACAGACGTGCCATCAGGTAGGTTTATTATAGTATAAAAGGTTCAGTTACACTACATGGCTTATAGTATGTAAAAAGCTTTTCTGGGATCACAGATATTAGTCACATCTGTTAGTATGCAGCAAGCTATTTTCTTTATAGAATTTATGAGTATTATTATGTATAATATGCTAAACAATAAGTGTTATTATTGTGATTATGGAAATTTCTGAACCTTAGGGGAAAAAATCCGCACTTGGCTGCAACAATTACTGAGTTCCTTATAGAAATGTAACAATATTGGTTGAGAAAATTGTGGAGTGGTTTTTGATGCCTTAGGTGATTACATGATTTAAGATGGTTAAGAAAACAATATATGGCCATGTTCGCACATCGTTCAACAGCGTCTGTCACATAGCAACGGACGCTCTTAAACAGCCGTCCGACGGGCTGCACTCGTTCCTGCAGCCGGCAGCCGATACCTTCCCGTTCCTGCAGCCGATACCTCTCTATTGGCTGCAGGAATGTTCTTTTTTCACAATTGATTTGCAGGCACTGTTGGGTGTGCCCGCAAATCAATTAGCCATTCACTGCAATGCAATGTACGCCGCGGCACATTGCATTGTGTGAACTGCTGCTGTTTCCGGACGCTGTTCAGTGAAATAATAACAGGCTTTATTCTAATGGGTGTGAACACAGTGGGCAGCATTGCATTGACTTCAATGCAATGCCGTCCCTGCAGTAAAGAACGGACGCTGAGGCCATTGCAATCACCGTCCGTTCTTTACAAAAAAAAAAAACAACTAGTAGTCAAGCCATGTAATAGACACCTTAAAGGGAACTAATTGGCACTATCACTATAGATCTACTGTGCAGCTCGCAGAGCATACCATCCGTGGCTGCAGCAGTAGCTTTACATAGGGGAAAAGATGTTTTATTATACAGTGCGAGGCCAGGAGAGGGGTGGCAACTAGTCATTAGAGAGGCCACTAATGGGTCTTTCTGCCTGTCAATCATCCTCGCACTGTGTGCTGACAGGCATAGAGCTGTGACTTGTCATGGGCAGCTCTTCGTCCAGGTGACTAGTTGCTGCCCCTCTCTTGGCCTTGCGCACCGTAATAAAATATATTTTTTCCCTATGTAAAGCTACTGCTGCAGACACGGCTGGTATACTCTGGGAGCTGCACAGAAGGTCTAGACTGTGCTGCTGGGAACCATATCAGCACATTTGTGCTGATTGCTGATCATTTAAAAGCGAACCAATCTGCTTGATTGGTACTGGCATTGGGCTATAACCATCATTAGTGTCTCAAGTCTGTCCATATTACACTGACTCCATTGACACTACTTCCCATGTAAAGTATTTTGCTACAGATTACATTAGTGTGCCATTAAAAGATGCATAATCATTTTTTTTCTGTACCTCAAGATTTCCAGATTGTTGTTTGCCACGTCCCATCAGCTTAGCTGACACATCAGAAATAATGAAAGCTGTTGCTGAGCTGAAAAATGCCAAGAACCCCTTGATAATAGTCGGGAAAGGTATGTGACCAGAATTTCTTTTGTAATTTCCTTCTTTATAATTTGCTTTATTCATCTTTTAATAACAACAACGATGGTGATAAAATGATTATAGTAGCAATATAGTGGAGAGTATGCCCAGTGCCACAATGCTAATAGGTAGAAGTGTGAGAGAGGTTAGATGTCCAGGAGCTGGCATAGGGCATCAGATAACACTGGTCATACACATAGTAGGGAATTAGAGTAAATCTGCTCCCTTCAAGGGAAAGTCCAGTGTTGGGCATTTTTTTTTTTTTTTTTCAAAAGAGCACAGGGTCCCACCTCGGCTGCTGACTGGCCGAGCTGGGATAACTTTCCTCACTCCTGTAACACTACTGGTTCCTGCCAGGTTCAGGGACATAATATCACTGGCCCACTGGCACTGGAAATGGCCATTGCTGGTACTTGTGGTGTTGATGATTTTTTTTTTCTTTTTTAACTACCCACCTAGAGCTAAGAGAGAAGAAGGCATTTTGCATGGACAAACTCTTGTGTACCATGTATGGGGGGCCCCCGACCCTTAAGTTTTTGCTGATTTTAGTTCCTATACTGTGTTTTAGGTGCAGCATTCTCACGTGCGGAGGACAGCATCAGAAGATTGGTGGATGAATGTGGATTGCCTTTCTTGCCCACTCCAATGGGTAAAGGAGTTGTACCTGACAATCATCCCCTTTGTGTTGCTGCAGCAAGGTCCAGGTATTTTTGGAGGATTTTGTGTCATTTAACCAATACTACTCTACTACCTATTCATATAATGCTGTACCATCTTTGTACAAGCGATGTTGGTGAGATATAAATAATTCCCATCCACATGCTGTGCAAAAATCTGAATTTTTTTTTTTTGTTGCACAAAATGCAAATCTAAGGAAGAAATTGATGTGATTAAAACTCTGCAGTTTTGGATTTTTCTGCAGATCTGCAGCATTTCTGCTATTCCCATACCGATTTTTTTTTTTTTTTGTGCAATTCTTCAAAAGGATATAGTATATAGATGCCATTTTTTAAATCTCACTTTTCTGCTAAGTGCTGTGAGTGCATAAACTCTGTGTGGGCACTTATAGTGGGCCAGCATTAGTTCTTCATCTCTCCTGGACAGTTATTTTAATGATTTAATAAATGTAATTGATTTTAATTTTGTGTACTGAAAAATTTGAGGTTTGAAAGGATTTTAAAAATTGGATACTTTTTTGGTAATTTTTTGTATTTTCTACCAACATCACTGTTATCCAGGCCATATCAGGTATTGCCATTACAAGGGCTGGTAAGAGCGCTGAGGCTAGTTACTAGATAATTTGTCTTAGAATTTAGCATTGTCCACTTGTATTGTTTCTGGTCCATGACTTTTCTTGATCATGTTATTTTAATTTAAAAAAATTGTGCAAAAAATATTTTTTTCCTTCTGTGATATACAGGGATATGCAGGCACTTGACAAAACAGACCATCCAACTTCAATATGTATCAGGAACTCTTGCAGCACTCTGATATAGGGTGAAAACAAACGTTTCTTATATCGGAGTGCTGCAAGAGTTCCTGATACATACATATATATTACAGTAAGCTGTAGACAAGGTGTAAGCAATGTACCTCTTGATATGTAATATTTTTTTTAATCTAGTCAATTGCTTTAGCTTCTTTTACTATTTTACTATTGTATTTTGTTTGCTGTTTTACCAGTGCTTTGCTGAATGCTGATGTTATTCTCTTGCTGGGTGCCAGACTAAACTGGATGTTGCACTTTGGTCTTCCACCACGATTTCGACCAGATGTAAAGATTATTCAGGTCAGAAATACACTTGTATTATGACTATGTACAAGCTGATTATAAAAATACAGGATTCTTTTCTCTGGAGAGTAATCAGAACTTTGACACGCTGTATGTGAGGGGACAGGAGAGCTGCCAATTAATTGCTGTTCTTAGATATAACTCTGGGGAGAATAAGTGCAGTGCTAAGACTCCATTATCCCTCTGCAAATCAGAAGCCATCATGGGAAATAGGCTACATTAGGAGAACCATATCAGAGGGAAATAGAAAGCAAGATGGCAGACAACGCATGCATATGGCATATAAAAAAGCTATGTACAAGGGGGCACAAAAAAGTAGCTGATTTTGGCCATTTTGGTGGCATGCACCTGGGGTAAACCCTGCTCGCCTGATTGGTGGTGGGGGACTTTAAAGGGGAGGAGGCCTCCTCCCGCACCTCAGTTATCATGGTTTGTAAGACTGACAGAGGTCTGTAATAATACTCTATGCTACTTGGGTAGTCCACAGTGAAGACATGTAGTTAGGGAATGTTGTAGCTTTCTACCAGTATGTACATGTTAGCTTTCATTATTTTAAATACTAATTTTTGCCTTAGGCTGGGTTCACACTACGTTTTTGCAATCCATTTTTTCCATCAGTTTTTTTGTAAACAAAAACAAAAACGGATGAATGTGTGCGCTTAAGTTTTGATTAGTTTTTCCATTAAATTCCGTAGTTTAAAAAAACGGATCAAATCGGACACAAATATTAGTTCCACTAAGTTTTTTAAAATGGAATTCAATGGAAAAACAGATCAAAACAGATGCACACACATGCATCCCTTTTTTCCATCCTTTTTTTTTGCAAAAAAAAAAGGATGAAAAAAACTGATTGCAAAAACGTTGTGTGAACCCAGCCTTACCTGGATTGCAAATGTGCTGCATAGTCAGTTTGGTGCCTGCTTCTAGGTTCAGATTCTTCTAAAGTGTGTGTTACCCTCTCAGCAATACATGTCAAATGTAAGGTCTGTGTGTTCAGGAGTCTACAGTTCGCTGTTGTACAAAGCCTGTTTGATTCTCCCATGTAGAGTGCCTTGTGTGTCTCTTCTTCCCTATCTACAGCTGCCCTCCATGTAAGCTGTCCGCACTCTGAGCTGCTGTGTTAGCTCTCTCTAAGCAGTAGTAAAGTGGTAGAAAAGTTTTAATAAGGACTGTTTGGGAAGTTGCTTCATTCTGTATTCACAAAACAAATCAACAAGGGAATGGTGCAAAGGTGTCTATAGCCTTTAACTTTTTTATATTACAAATTATGCTTATATAACTTGCTTGAAAATCATTATTTTTCATATCTGACAGGTTGACATTTGTGCTGAAGAGCTTGGCAATAATGTTAAACCTGTAGCAAGTCTCCTGGGAGATGTTAATGCAGTGACTCAGCAGGTAATTGAGAAGACAATGTAATGATGTGTCCCCTCTAAATTGTCACTTATCACAGCACCCACTCTTTATATTTTCAGCTATAATATTTTCTGAGTGGAAACTTTATATATTCAAGTAGATGGACTCACGCAATAGCTGTAAAATTATTTACATGTTTCCTATCAGCCATATCCATATAGATGTGTGCTGTACTGTACCTGCATAGATAAAAAGGAGGTTTTATTTTACTACTAATCGTGCCTAAAGTAAAAATGTCACATGAGCACTATTTAAAGGGAACCGGTCACCCTGGGTAGCTCCCCCCAAACACACCCCACACCTGGACAGGGCCCCGCATACATACCCGCTCCTGCGTCACCCCGGGCTTCGTTGGGTGACAGGTTCCCTTTAAATACAGAGGGTCAAGGGTAGGGAACGTTGGCTCTCCAGCTGTTGTAAAACTACAACTATCATCATGCCTGGAAAGCCAAAGCTTTATCTTTGGCAATCCAGGCATGATGGGAGTTGTAGTTTTGCAACAGCTTGAGAGCCAACTTTCCCTACCCCAGCTTTAGTTGAATGCAACCTCATACAACTACAGTAAAGGCGTGGATAGTCTCACTGCTTACATAGCTGTCTGGCCATGTGAGCAGACATAGGTCTTTGAGTTTTTGTTAAAAAATGAGTTTATTTTTCTTAAGCTAACAGCTTTTACTTTATTCCTTAAGCTTCTAGAGCAGCTTCGGAGAATGTCCTGGAAGTATCCAACCAATACTGAATGGTGGAACGTCCTCAGGAAGAAGATAAAGGCAAATGAGGAAAACTCAAAGGTAACAAAGAAAAATGCAACAGCTCACCGCAATGGCAAGATACAGACCCACTACAGACTTGAAAATAGTTAAAAGCAGTCCCCCCCAACTGCTAAAAAAAATTCCCACAAAACCAATAAGGCTTTTGGTTACCGTTTGCAAAGAGTGTAAACCACCCCACCACGATAAGGTAGCCTCATGCTCGGGGCGGACCCTACACTGTACTATGGCCTCTCCATGGCGTACAATACGCCTATGCTCTGGGCATGCAAGATCTGTCTTATACCCGCAAAAATAATTGCACCACCTGGGTGGGATAGGAGTGCACGACCAAGTAGAGGCAGCCACTCCCCCATCTGGAACACAGAAAAAAGACAAATTTGGTCAGCTCTAGCTCTAGAACACCATTCACACTAGGCAGGAGCACGTTGCTATGGCGGAAGTTGTAAACACAAAAACACAGAAAAATGCAACAGCTCAGTTCACATTATTAAAGTAACGCATGAGCATAATTTTTTTTTCATTTTGATTATCGCTCATACTTGTGAGCACAGGGCAATTTTCTAGGTTTGGCCCTGTCTGTACTTTTTTGTGACTTCAGTTTCCACCTTTAAAGTTGTAAGCCCTCGAGGGCAGGACCACACGGAGGAAGGTAAGAGACTTCTTGCGGTACAACACTGCGGGGGTCCTGATCGGTAAGTGACGGCAGCTGCTCCTGTCACTTACACTTAAATGCCACGTTTAAGCGGTTAATGACAGGCTGCAGCGCGATTGGTGCAGCCTGTCATTAACAGTGATTGCAGCCAGCCCCCACCTTCTTCATAGCCCAGGACAGACAAGCGACATTGGTACTGTCTTATTGTACATTTGTATATAGTGTATTTGAGACTTATCTTTTTGCCAACTGCTAATGATTGGTAACTAACAGTGGCTTTATCTATAAAATAAATACTCTTATTACACAGACCTATCTTGTGTTCTCATTTGACATTGCTCAATACCTTTTTCCCTGCTCGAAGGGGGTGAGTTGTGCCACTAGGGCTGGGCCTGTATTGCAGCTGCCCATATGTATTGCAGGTACCCATATGTGGTGGCCAAGCCGTGGCGACACAACCTGTTCATTTTAAGCAAGAAGGAAAGTATACTAGTGGATATTCATCTTATGATTGGCACAGGGGCCTGACCTTTGGGACCCCCACTGCTCCTAAGAATCAAGTCCTTTTTTAAGTTTTCTCTATGTATTTATACTCCTGTGCACCCAGCTGTATAGTCAACTGCAGCCGGACTCACTCAAGAGAGTGAGGGCCTGTTTACACTGAGCGAAGGTGGCGGAATTTCAAGCAGAGCCCGCGCCACGGACGCCGCTTGAAATTCCGCCTGTCCCATTGATTCAGTGTGATTTATTTTTTTTTTTTGTGCAGTGGAGGCACACAAAAAATGACATTGAATCAATGGGACAGGCGAAATTTCAAGCAGTGTCCGCGGCACAGGCTCCGCTTGAGTGTGAACAGGCCCTTAGGGCACTGCTGTACCAGACAGTCGTACATGGTCTAATGATCTTGGGGGGTTTGAATTCCAACCAATCAAAACTTTGACATGTCTGTGTGACAAAAGTTGTGTTGTTTTTTATTATTATTTTTAAAGTGACAGGGACATGTTGACTTTAATTTTTGTTTTTATTTTACATAGCAACTGGCATCGGGAAGATCTGTGCCAATGAACTACTATACTGTGTTTCGCTATGTAACGGATGCTTTACCCAATGACTGCATCATTGTGAGTGAGGGAGCTAATACAATGGACATTGGTCGCACTGTACTTCAAAACCTTCACCCACGTCACAGGTAAGTAGCCACTTTTAACACCAAAGTTCTGGTGCCAAAACTGTATGTGGTTAATTCCTAATGTATTTAATGTCAATATTTATCTTTGTAGTGCTCAGTTGTAGTTGCCAAAAATATTGCTACTCCTCATGTACACTCAGACAACTTACCTGACAGGTACTCTTCAAGCATATATGCACTAAAGAGAAGGTCTATATCAGTGTTTATGATCACACTGCCACCATGGCTCAAAGGCTCTGTCAGTAGTCCCTTCACAAATCAGATTCCCTGTAACAATATGTCCCCTTACTAATGTTAACACAATGTCATGACCAAAGTCACAATGCTACCTGTAGCCTTTTATAATGCCCCTTTCCCAAGTAATAATGTCCCATGTAGCCAGTAATATGGCCTTCTTTTAGCAAGTATCAGTGCCCCAGAAGCCATTAATAATGCCCCCAGTAGCCAGTAATAATGCTCCTAGTAGCCATTAATAATTCCCCACTAAAAATATTCCATGTAGCCAGGTATACCCAATGCAGCATGATAAGCCCTCTGTGGCCAAGTAAGTTCCTTGCAGCCCATATAAAGCTGGGGAAAGGCTGCTGACATGCTCAGAGTGGTTGGCAGGCACTGTGTGATTGAAGGATGACAGCTGGCAGGCGTGCTGGAGGAGGGCAGGCTTTGGAGCAGGTACTGCCACCTCAGGACGTTTCTTAATTCTATTTAACAATAAGAAACCTTACAGCCCAATAACAGTGCTGTATGTTGGCAGAGGCATATGATGCCACTGGGGAAGGAAGGTAGGTGGCCTCGGGAGCAGCATTAATTGGCACTTCGAGACATTACTGTACGTTGGCATTCAGCAATGTTCTGAAGCCAAAAGTGAGACAGTCTGTTTTGGGATCCGCTGGGGGGACTTTAATAAGAAATCATTTGATTGTTTATACAGCTCATTGCAGTGCTATAACTGGTGCAATAATCTGCAGATTCTCATAGTAGAGGTTAAATGAGAGCCACAGCTGCCATGTTAACCATTCAGCATGATGCAGCTGCATTATGGGGGTCCAGATTAAAGGTTTGACGCAGTGTGCACGTCTCGGAACCAAGGAAATGATGTTTGAGGCTTTGATGACTGCCATCAACAGGATTACTGTTGTTGGTCATTGGCAGTGAGTGTCTGCTGCAGACCAGCAGTATGCCAGAAGCGTCTAGTACAAGAATATCTGGCAGATAAACCCTGTCACATCTACAGTAGATATCTCCCTGCATGAAATATTAGAGAAATATACAGCATTTTCCACAGATGTCTGAGGATCCCACTGAAATCATCTTATTTTCCTAATACCTCCTTATGGGGGATGGAATACAGTTTTTGAAATAAGTAGAAAGAAAAAAAAACTCCCCAGCTTAGACATAGGCCCCGTTCCCACTGAGGAAAGGTAGCGGAATTCCGCGACGGAATTGTCAGCCGCGGAATGCCGTTAGCCTCCCGCTCATAATGGGAGTCTATGGGAGGCGCGCGCTCCTGCCCTGTCCGCGCTGAAGAATGAACATGTCCCATAGACTCCCATTATGAGCGGGAGGCTAACGGCATTCCGCGGCGGACAATTCCGTCGCGGAATTCCGCTACCTTTCCTCAGTGGGAACGGGGCCTTAGAGAGTAAAGATAATTCTGTTCCCTGCAGCAACCAGTAGAGGGCGCCTAGAAGCTTTCTGCATACTGTTCATAAGCAGTAAGTTTCTGGCATAATGTCTCTTGATATGGGCAGTGCTCTAGAACAGTGAGGGGGTTAATGTCAGATACGAAAAGAACATTAATAGGAAATTACAGGCACATTTTGTAAAAAATAATAAGCAGAACAGGAAAGAAAGGGAGAAACTTTTTATTTTTATAAAGGGTAGTAAAGGGTAGGTAAGTAAAAGTCCTAGGCTCCGTCGTCTTTTGGGAAAAGACCTTTTGGTAAAGATGAGCTGTGTCTCTACTGGTGTTGCCTTTCTCACCTTGTCTTCTCACTCCCGGCCTATTTTTTCAATATATTTGATGTTCAGGTGAGTGCTGAACCTCACGTGTCTCTTGTGGCCAGGTTTTGCCACATCACTCTGTTGTTTCAGAATCCCCCGTAGCGGCTGATGTTTCTTCTTTAGACTCTTGGAGGCTGCCACAAAGTGCATGTTCCCAGCCCTTGGCACAGAGTATTTTGGTGCCCAGAGGCTTTGCCTTTCACGTAGGGTAGGAAATGCAGTTGGTACTCTGGGGTTGTTAGGTGGTATATTTGGCCTCTCTTGGACCTGCCCCATGAACGTTTTCCGGCTTTGTGATGTTTCTCCTTTTTTCTCTGAGCTCCTATGTTGTATAAATGGCTTCTTCCTCACCAGGCTGCCGCTGCTTATCTTTGGCAGTGATGTAGATGTTTCTCTGGAAGGGCTCCTATTTGCCGTAGTCAGTGGCTGAGTTCTCTGCCATGGCACCAAAGGTAGACTCCTTATTCCTTCCCCTATCCTGGAGCTTTGGATAGGCCTCCTGAGAGTGCCTTGTACAGGCATGGTGCCTTCTGTTTACCCCCTCTACACACAGAAGGATCCAATAAACAAAAACAAAACAATAAAGAAAAAACAGAACAAACAAAAAGGCAAAAATCAGCAATACTGAATATAGGCTGCTTCCTTTACAGAAACTAAACAGTATCTGCCCAGGTGCTGGCTGAAGATTCTAAGGTCGACATAGAGATGCTGAGGTCACTGATGATGTCATCATGTTATAGCACCAGCACCAATCCTGTGTAGTTGTTTGTGCATATGTATCATGTATATGGAGAAATGTCACAGACTCTCAGGAGTCTTCTTTATTGACAGCATTGATTATTTATGCCCATATAGGATTATACAAGCAGTGATATACATACAGTACACAGGAGGGCTGGTATACGCTAGATTTCTCATCAATTTATTATACAATGTGTCATCATATAACTATATAGAACGCCACCTTACTGACCTGAGACAGCTTTGTCAGTTACATCAGGTATAACATTGGTGCCCGGGAGCTCATTGCCTCATGTTACTATTACTATTAATGTTTTTATTATTCGTCCTATTCACAGGGATGTGTTTAGTCTGTAAATTGCGGCCACCATAAGGCTAAACATGGCAGTGTGCACAGGACCTTACACATTGGCCCAGATATGCTCATTTTCCATCATCTTTATTAAGTGAATATATATCTCCCTGCATGAAATATCAGATGGGCATCTAGCAGTTCCCACAGATGCCTGAGAATCCCACTGAAATCATCTTATTACCTTCTTATAGGGGATGGAATACAGTTTTTGGAATACAGTTTTTGGAATACAGAGACCACAATCCCCATCATAGACATAAAGATGATAGATACAATTCCATCCACCTGCAGCAACCATTAGGGGGCGCCTGGAAGATTTCTGCATCCTGTTTATTTGCAGGAAGTTCCTGGGATAATGTCAGTCAGGGCGACTGGGCAGTGAAGGGGTTAATGTGAGATACAAAAACATTAACCCCTTTATGACCTGGCCCAATGAATGACCTGGTCAACTTTTTTTTTTGCATTTTGATTTTTTTCTCCCTGGCCTTCTGTAGCCCTGTAAGGGCTATATCTTCTATACACCAGTCCGATCACAACGCTAGCCACGTTTTCATAGCTTTTCTAATGTTTTACAATTTCTTTTTTTTTTACAGCAAAGTTTTTTTTCCAATAATTATTATTAAACCTGCCCTGTTGTTCACCCACAGGGATGTATGGGATGCCATTTTTTGATCTTGTTTTTATTTGTGTCTTATTCCACTATATATTTTTTTGTGCACTGAACCTGGAAGCACTGCAATACCAAGTCAATGCCTAGAGAGGACAGAGCAAGCTCTTTTTCCATCTCTCTGTTCTAAAAATCCATTTATTAAATGGTCCCCAGATAGCTGACATATTCGATATTAAACTGATATGAACAGATACTACACTTGATCTTAGCTAAAAGGCAGAGAAGCGATAGATTCATTTTGAAAAAAAAGTTTATATAATGTAACAAAATGTTTTTGTTCCTCTTTTCTTTGATGATGTTCACTATGTGGGAACAATATTGTTATATTTTATTAGATCGGATGCATGCTCCAATCTATATTTTCTTTTTATTCAAGTATTTTAAAATGTTTTATATGTATAATGGGAAAGGGGGGTGATTTTAACTTTTATTGGGGGATGAGCTTTGGCATATTATTAAAAACATTTTTTTTTACATGTTTTAAGTCCCCCTGGGGACCTATTACATGCAATCATTAGATTGCATATACTGTTCAATGCTATACCATAGCATAGCATTGATCAGTGTTATCTGCGCTCTTCTCATAGAGCCTTCCTGAGGCATGCTCCATGAGAAGATCGCTGATTTGACTACACAGAGGTAAGTTTAACTTCTCGGGCAGTCAGGGAAAAGGAACGGAATCCCAGCAAGCACACTGATCGGTAAGTGACAGGATCTGTTCCTGGCACTTACACTTAAGCGTCGCAATGACGGGCAGTCCCGGGATGGTGGGACCAAATCAAGAATGTCCCACCAGATGCCAGGCAGATGGGACCAATGTACTAAAAAAAATTCGTAGGAGACAGCACCTCTAGTGAAAAAAAATCGTAATTTTTTTTTTTATTTACATCAAGCGCGGCGTTGCGGCTGGTACTTCAGCCTTTCTCAAGCATGACATATGTACTAGACTGTGCGAATAAATACTCTAAATTGTCTTTATCAAAAATTAAATCATCATTTTATCTGTATCCACCAATGTTCTTATTAAGAAACAGCTGGTCTTCTGTTGGGGTGAATTTACTATAGTTGTTGGTCTCTGAAGTGGAGAAAATTTTTCCATGGTTCATTCATCATTTATACAAGGCTCCATCTCCTTCATGGGAAACGACCTATGTAGGTGAAGATATGCTGTCTCTACTGCTGAGTAACCAGTATACAATTACATTGTGTTAATAGTTTATTACAATAACGCTGATATGTTTTTATAAGCTTTGTGCAAAAACTGTTTTTTTTTGTAATAGTGATGTTTAAAAGGGTACTTTCAAATCAACTGGTTTCAGAAAGTTATATAGTTTTGTAAATCACTTCTGTTAAAAAATCTTAAAGTGTCACTGTCGTTAAAATTTTTATTGCAGAAATCAATAGTACAGGCGATTTTAAGAAACTTTGTAATTGGTTTTATTAGCCAAAAAAATGAATTTTTATTATGAAAAAGCAGTTTGAAGCTCTCCCCCTGTCTTTATTGTTTTCCTATGGAGAGAGAAAGCAAAAGCAGCAAAACAGGACAACAAAGAGTTAATTTACATTCAGCTCTCAGCTGCCGCTAATCTCGCTTCTTCCCCCTCCCCCCTCCCCTCTTCATAGACCAGACAGATCCGAGTGATGAAAAAACAGTCCAGATTTTCTGATTCTGAGGAGTGGATGACAGAAAGGAAAGGAGGGGGGGGGGCTGGGAAAAGGCTTTTTACATGCAGATAATGGCATATTTGGCTAATAAACCCTATTACAAACTTTCTTAAAATCGCCTGGACTATTGATTTCTGCAAAAAAAAATTTAACGACAGTGACACTTTAAGCCTTTCAGTACCTATCAGCCGCTGTTTGTCCTGTAGGAAGTGATGTTTTCTTTTCAGTCTGACACAGTGCTCTCTGCTGCCACCTCTGTCAGAGACAGAAACTTTCCAGAGAAGGAGATGTTTTCTATGGGGATTTGACACTGCTCTGGAAAGTTCCTGTCTCGGATGGAGGTAGCAGCAGAGAGCACTGCATGAGACTGGGAAGAATACACCACTTTCTGCAGGACATACAGCAGATGATAATTAGTGGAAGACTGGAGATTTGTAAATCTTTATAACTTTTTGAAACCAGTTGAATTGAGAGATTTTTTTTTTCTTGCTGGACAACCCCTTTAATATCAATAAAGTTGTACGCCAATGAAAGAGGGAACCTTCCCAGCTTTAAATAACAAATCAAGTCACACAATATATACTATCGCCAAAAAAAGCAAACACAGAAACACATTTATATTCAAAATTGCTCTGTATTTTATTTTTTTTAAAATGTTAAAATTAATCAAATATAGAGAAATATACAGATTTATTAGATGTCTACTCTTGAACCTAGGAAAAAAAGCACAAGGCAACAACAGAAGGGAGGGGGCTAAAAGAGAAGAAAGATTAAAATATATAGAGAAAGAGACACACAAACAATTGTAATATTTCTAACAATATACTGTGACAGATACAAAGGTAAGTATGTAAAAGAGAAGAAAAGGACCCCCCTTATATTCATAAGATACATAGACTATACTTAAACTTAATAAAACTTGCTACTAATCCACATTAAAAACACAAAACTCAGAACACAGAACTGTACAATATTATATATACCAGCATGTATGGGCATAAACCATACACAAATACGTTTATGCACAGGCATACATAATGCACAGTGGAGCAGCAATACATACTCACAGAAGGGCAGTGTAACTATTCATTTCATTAAATCTCTTTGAAGCAAGGGTTCACAGTTTTTCTATCCACTCGCTCAATCATTTATTCCATTCATTTTCTCCTATTAAAAAATCTCAAGTTTTCCAGTACTTATCAGCTGATGCATGTCCTGCAAAAAAAGTGGTATTATTTCCAGTATGAAGAGCAGGAGAGGTTTTCTATGAGGATTTCCTACTGCTCTGGACAGCTCCTGACATGGAAAGAAGTGGCAGCAGAGAGCACTGTGTCCAACTGGAAAGAAAGTACATACAGCAGCTGACAAATTTGAGATTTTTTTTAATAGAATTAAATTTCAAATCTCTGGAACTTTCTGGCATTGGTTAATTTGAAATAAACATTTTTTGCTGAACTACCCCTTTAAAGTGTCGAGCCAATGTTTTTCTTCATGGAATCACATCAATCCGTTTGACCGTAACAATGTTAAACATGTGTTGCTTTACACATCCTCATAGTTCTGTATTGGTCATGCCAATACATATATTGTTGCAGGGACATGTGGCATCATGTACCACCCCGACTGTAACCACAATAAATTTTGTGAGTAATATGCATTGTCAAAAATGTTTGTGCACACAAGTCCGTAAAGGAGAAGTCCGGCGAACATTTTTATTGAAGTATTGTATTGCCCCCCAAAAGTTACACAAATCAACAACATACACTTATTACAGGAAATGCTTATAAAGTGCTTTTTTCCCTGCACTTACTACTGCATCAAGGCTTCACTTCCTGGATAACATGGTGATGTCACGACCCGACTCCCAGAGCTGTGCGGGCTGTGGCTGCTGGAGAGAATGATGGCAGAGGGATGCTCAGTGTCCCTCCAGTGCCCTGTGTCCCTCAGTGTCCCCCTGCCACCATCCTCTTCAGCAGCCACAGCCCGCACAGCTCTCGGAGTCTGGTCGTGACATCACCATTTTATCCAGGAAGTGAAGCCTTGATGCAGTAGTAAGTGCAGGGAAAAAAGCAATTTATAAGCATTTCCCGTAATAAGTGTATATTGGGGATCTGTATAACTTTTGGGGGGCAATACAATATTTTAATAAAAAATTTTGCCGGACTTCTCCTTTAAGTCATTTGCCTGTTCAAAAAAAAAATGTCATTAGAACATAACCTGCTTGTAGGTATTGACCAACAGGGATATTTATAATTATAAATGTTGAGGGTGTACAGACTTGGCATGTAGGGTGGTATTAGCTAATGTCCTTACGAAAAAGATCAGTGGGGATATAACCTTGCTCACCAACTTGAATTTGGATATCCAGGAAGTCAATCTTTTCTCTTCCTACCTTGTGTTACAACAGTTCGTTTTGATTAAGAGAAGTTAAACACTTTAGAACCCTTCCAAACCATCCAAATGTCATTTATATAGCATCCCTAAAAGATTACATTCAGGGTTCCATAAAAAGATATTTCTCTCCCACAGACCCAGGAACAAATAACCATATTATAGTGCACAAGACGCCCCCATTGCTGTACCCTGGAGCAGTAGGTAGAAATAAATAAGTTATGAATCAAACATAAATAAGTTATTCATCAAACTTAAAATCCTTGACAAGAAAATTACATAGCTCTTCATCCAAGTTAGAAAAAAACTCACCACATTGTGTCTGTCCTCATGTTTTATCGATGCATAAAGCAATTCAACATCCACAAGTCACAAACATCATATTGTTTTCAAGATGCAGGCCATCCAGTTTTCTAAGTACATCATTGGTATCTATGAAAAGGTCTCCACTATGGGAAGAAGAAAAAAAGTCAATTAACTTACTTAAAGGTTCACACAAACTATTTGAACCAGGAACAGTTGACCTACCTGGTGGACTTCTGTCATTTTTGTGTTGTGATCATTCTAACATCACAATTTAGACACACACTTTTTTTTTAAAGGCATAGTACATCCTGTGATATGAGGTTGAAAAACACAGCCTTTGATGATATTTATAAAAAAAAAAAATATTTGATTACTTGGTGCTATAACTGCTATATTAATCTGTAAAATTGGAATCTGTTAAAATAAGAGCCACAGTAGGAGCCACAGCTTCTATGGTACCAGAGCAGCATCATGCAGTTGCATTGTGGGGTTGCAGACTGAAGGTTTGACACCTAGATGAAAAATAAAATCCCCATTATAGACATAAAGATAAAGATAATTCTGTTCCCTGCAGCAACCAGTAGAGGGCGCCTGGAAGCTTTCTGCATACTGTTTATAAGCAGGAAGTTTCTGGCATAATGCCAATTGCCCTAAGCATGGTCTAGGGCAGTGAGGGGTTAAAGTCAGATACTAAAAACATTAATAGGAAATTACAGGCAAACATTGTAAACAATAATAAGCAGAACAGGGAAAAAAGGGCAAACTTTTGTTATTTTTTTTTTTTTTAATATTTGGTAGTAAAAGTCCTAGGCACCATCTTCTTTTGGGAAAAGACTTTGTGGTTAGGATGAGCTGTGTCTCTATTGTGTTTCCTCACTTTGGGCCTATTTTCTCAATATATTTATTATTAAGACCTCACACGTCTTTTGTGGCTAGGTTTTGCCATATCAGTCTATTGTTTAAGAATACCTGGTATTGCCTTTTATTCTGTCTTCCTTACATTTCTTCCTGGCACTCTTGGAGGCTGCCAGTGAGTTCCTGTTCCTAGCCCTTGACACACAGTATTTTAGGGCACCTGAGGCTCGGCCTTTCGTGCAGGACAGGAAAGGTCATGTTTTCTCTACTGATACAGTTGTTGTTCTGGTATTTTTAGATAACCTATTAGGCCTTTGTCTGATGTGCCCCATGGACACTGGCTGTACGCTGTTCCTCCTTTACTCTCCAGCTCCTATCATGTATAAGGGGCTACTCTCTCACCTTATTGCTGTCTCACACTAAGGTGCAGCAGTTTATCTTTGGAAGTGGAGTAGTAGTTAAGAGAAGAACAAATTGCCCATCTAAACAAAGCGTAGCGCAAGTGGCTTTTCACCCGCCTGCCTTTCAACTCTGTTCTGTTCCCTGCCTCTTCTCCCCAGCTGTGGGGAAAAGCTGGCTCCAGTCCTGGGAAACTTCTCTCACTTTCCCAGGACTGGATCCAGCCTTTCCTGACACCTGGGGAGGAGTAAAAGGGAGCGGAACAGAGTGAGCGCTACATTTCGTTTAGATGGGCGATTTGCTCATCTCTCGTTTTTTTCCTTGAGGCACTCTTATCTGTCATAGTTAGTGGCTGAGTATTCTTCATTGGCACCAAGCGTGTATTTCCCTGGCAAACATTTGCACTCATTATTTCCCCTCCTATCCTTGAGCTTAGGATAGGCTTCCTGACTGGCACTGTATTACCTCCAGTGGCTTCTGGTTTCAGGTTCATAGGCCTTTTAGGTTGTGTGGTTAATTTGCCCATCTTTTCTCTGATGATGCCTTGTGCAAGCATGCCTCCTTCCTTTACCTGGTCTACATAGTACCTAGGTCAAAAATCAATAGATCAAAAATAAAACAAACTAGTAAAAATCAGCAATACTGAATATACCTCCTTCCCTGAGAGAAACTAAACAGTATCTGCAGAAATGCTGTATGAAGATTCTAAAGCTCATCACTGATGTCATAATGACACCAGCACCAATCTTGAGTATTTGTGAGGGTATATGTATCATGTGGATGGAAAGAATGTCACAGTGAATATCAATCATGCTCTTTATTTTCAGCATTGATTATTCATTCCTATATGGGTTTATTCAAGCAGTGAGACACATACAGTACACAGGAGGGCTTGTATACCCTAAAAATCTCATCAGTTCACTATACAATCAATGTGTCATCATATAACTATATATACCCTGCTGAACTGAAACAGCTTTGTCAGTTAGGTCGGGTATAACACTGGGGCTTAGGAGCTCACTGCATCATATTACTATAATTATTATTAATCTCAGTCACAGGGATGTGTTCAGCTTTTGAAATGCGGTCACTATAAGACTGAACATTGCAGTGTGCACAGGGTTTTACACATAGGCGCAGATTTACTCATTTTACATCATGTTTAGCTTAAGTGAATATATATCTTCCTGCATGAAATAACAGTAAAGCATTTATCAGTTCCCAAGGTTGCCTTAGGATCCCACTGAAATCATCTTAAATTCTAAATACATCCTGAAAAGGGTTGAAAAACAGTTTTTGTGATAGAGATCGCAATCCCCAGCATAGACATAAAGATGAAAGATACAATTCTATCCACCTGCAGCAACCAGTAGAGGGCGCCTAGAAGCCTTCTGCATACTGTTTATAATCAGTCGCCCTGGGCAGTGGTCTAGGGTAGAGAGAGGATAAATGTTAGATACAAAAACATTAAAAGGAAATTACAGGCGAATTGTGACCATAAACACTAATAAGTAGAACAACAAGGGGAAAAAAAAAACAGTTATTTTATTTATTTAGTTATTACCTATTGTGTGTTGCCTTCCTGGATATAGAAACACTACAAATTGATGCACTAAGACTTGTGTCTGGGTCAGTCAGTGGACTACTGCACAAAACTGCAGAGTGGCGAGCTCAGTGCCAGCCAGGGGTATCTGTAGATCTGATGCTGGACTTGGATGTTCCTCTTCCCAAACAAGGTACATTACATATGTGTAGTATAGCGTCACAAGAGCGTCTCCTCCGGAACCTAGGGAAAAAGCACAAGGCAACAACAAAAGGGAAGGGTGGGAAAGATGGAAAAGGCAGGAAATTAAAAAAGAGAAGAAGAAAAAAGATAGACGTTAAAAGGGAGAAAAAGGAAAATAGGGCCAAAAGGGAGAGGGGGAGGAAAGGCCAGAAAGACAGATGAAAAATAGAGAGATAAAAATAGAGAGAAAAGATAAGAGACACAAATTATTATTGTAGTATTAAGAGCAATATAAAAGACAGATACAAAGGTAACTAAGTACTGTATTTTTTTTTTTTTTTTTAAAGAAAACATTCACAATATGTAATATGCATAGACTATTCTAAAACGTCATTAAAATTGCAGCTAAACCACATCAAAAACACAGAACTGTACAATTGTCGACTTCTTATTTCCACGAGTATCCTTGAGCTGAGAGTAGGTTTAATATGAGATACAAAAACATTTGTGTCCATTAACAAAAATTAGCAGAACAGGAAAGCAAAAGACAAGCTGTTTTTGTTTTTTGTTTTTTTTGTTTTTTTGCTTTTTTAATAATGGGTAAAAGTCTTAAGCAATTAACAGATAGATGAGTTAGTAACACTATATCTCTTACCTTGTTGTCTTCTCTTCTGCTCAGTCCAGGCCTATTTTTCTATATATTTTTCTATATATTTTATATTGAGATGTGTGCTGTATCTCACATCTTTTACAGGAATGTTTTGCTAAATCAGTTGTTTTTTTAAGGATACCATGTATTGGCCGTGCTTCTCTCTTCCTACCATTATTGCTGGCAGACTTGGAGGCTAGTGGGTTTATCTTCCTAGGGGGCACATAATATTTTAGGGCACAGAGGCTCTGTCTTTCACATAGAAAAGGTAATCTTTTATCAGCAGGCACCTCATTCCATCTTTTTCAAATGTGATGTGATGCTGTACTTCTCGACTTTGGGACAGTTGATATTCTGATGGTATTAGATGGTATATTAGGTCTCTGCCTGACTTGCCCCATAAAAGCTGTCTGGCTGTGCGATGTTCCTCTTTTCCTCTCTTAGATATATAAAGGGCTTCTCTCTCACTTTACTGTAATCTGCCACCAAGCAGCTCTTTTTGATCTTCAGCAGTGGAGTCATTGTTGCCCTGGAGGCGTTCCTGTCTGCCGCAGTCAGTTGCTTGGTCTTCTCTTCTGAAACCAAGGGTGGTTCTTCTTGGTGACGATTCCTTGATTCGGCCCATATCCTGGTGCTCAGAATAGGCTTTCTGACCAGCACTGTGTTGTCTCTATTAACTTCGTTTCTGTAAACCATTAAGTTGGCTTTTGGTTTTAAGTCCATGTCCATTTTTACACTAAGGATGCCTTGTACTGGCATGGCTCCTGCTTTTACCCCTTTTACATAGAGAAGGGTCCAAAGGATAAAAAAACAAATAAACCAAGCAAAAATCATCTGCTATATGGAAAATAGTTGCTTCCCTGAGAGAAATTAAACAGTATCTGCACAAGTGCTGGATAAAGATTCTAAGGCTGACATAAGGATACTGTGAGGTCACTGATGTCATAAGGGCATCTTCATGGGAATTAATGCATGGAGTTGGATGTCTCAAGACCGTCTCCTCTGAAACCTAAAAAAAAAAAATCACAAGGTAACAGCAAGAGGGAAAGGATGGAGGGGGGGGGGTGAAAGTAGAGGGGAAATTAAAGGGCAGAAAAGAAGAAGAAGAAGAAAAGGGGAATAAGAGGGAAAGAAAAAGAAGGGTGAAAGTGAGAGGGAGAGAAAAGGCAAAGAAAAAGAAAGTGGAGAAAGACAAAAATAGAGAAAGAAAGACAAAAAAATTGTTGTGATATTAATAACAATATAAACTTGACATATATGATGGTTTGTATGTATATGATTAAAAACCAAAAAATCCCCCCCCCTTACTTTTACAATATATAATAGACTAGACTGCTAAAATTTAATAAAAACTTGCAATTAAACCCCATTAAAAGCATACAACTCAGAAAAGTACAATATTACATATATATATATATATATATATATATATATATATATATATATATATATCAGCATGTTTTATCCAGACGCATGGGCCCAAACTATATACCCATGCATTTATGCACAAGCACATATAACGCACAGTGGAGCAGCAATACATACTCACAGAAAAGCAGTGTAACTATTCATTTCATTAAATCCCATTAGAGCAAGGGTTCCCAGGTTTGCAATCAAGATACATTCCCATTTTTCCAATTGTTTTTTTTTTTCCATTCTCCACCATGTAGTCCAGCATACACTCGGTCAATGCCTTGTACCTTGAGAAGAGAGGCAACACAATTATGAACCATTTTAAAGTGTTTTGTTGATGGAATCACATCAATCCGTTTGATCTTGTTGCAGGGACTGGTGGCATAATGACCCACCCCCACTATACAACATTCAATTCTGTGATTAATATGCATGTGCAATATGTATGTGTATTTGCACATGCCACACAATGCCTAAATAAATAACAGCCCCATATGGGACTTTACCCCCAAAATGAGTTAGTGTCATAACCCTATGGTAACTATGTACATACCAAGTTCTTCACACTCTGATATGTAGTTGAAAGGTTAGGTGGTAATACTGATGATCACGTCTCATCACTAAAACGTATGAGCCAGTATTTCTAAATGACTGATGTCACTTTGCTGGTCCGTGAGTTAAAGTTGGTAGTCATTATCTACTGTGATTTTTCTGTCTTGTTCTGTGGTTTTGGTTGTAGTAACTGAACTCCTCTACTTTCCTTAGCATGTTGGTTTGCTTGTCTGATGTTTGGATTGCTATATCCTTGTTGCTGAAAAAGTTCCTTTAAGTCATGTGCCTGTTCAAAATAAATGTCATCAGAACATAACCTGCCCAACTTGGCATGTAGGATAGTATTGGCCAATGTGCCCGTATGAAAAAGATCAGTGGAGACGTAACCTTGCTAGTCAACTTGAATTGAGATATCTAGGAAGTAGATCATTTCTTTCCAAACCCTGTTTATCTTTTTAATATCAAGTTGGCTCTGATAAGAGAAGTTATATATTTCTCTTAATTCTTCATCAGAACTAAGCCAAACCATGTGGATGTCATCTATGTAGCATCCCTAAAAGACTCAATCCCAGGGTCCGGTACAGAGTCTGATATTTATATATAAAAGATATTTCTCTCCCACGGCCCCAGGAACAGATTAGCATATGAGGGCACACAGAACACCCCCATTGCTGTACCCTGGAGCTGTAGGTAGAAGGTCTCTTTGAATATAATGAAGTTATGCATCAAACCCTTGCCAAAAAAAAAAACATAGATCGTCATCCAAGTTAGAAAGAAAAAAATTCACTTCGTCGATTCCATCCTCATGTCTTATATCTTAAATTACAAATCTCATATTGTTTTCAAGATGCAGGCCATCCAGTTTTCTAAGTACATCATTGGTATCCATGGTAAGGTCCGCTAACGTCCCCTGTGGGGAGAAGAAAAAAGTTTATTATTTTGCTTAAAGGTTCACACAAACTATTTAACTGGTGGACTTTTTAGTTTTTTTTAGGTAATGGGTAGATCGTCACAATCATGGGATTAGTAGGTACCAATGACTCACTGTTTTTCTGTGATAATACCGCTCTCCTGAGCTGTAGCTAAAATCTGGATCAGTTCCCCTTTAAATTTCATCAAAGGGTTAAAAGTTTGCCATTTCTAACAGTCTGTTCTTAATTGTTGGAACATCTCTTTCACATACATAGTTACCGGCCATAATGCAACGTTTCCCCCTTTGTCCGAAGGGTAGAAGACATCCTTCTACTTCTGCAGTCCTCTCAAGGTCTTATGTTGCATCACACTTGGGTTGTCATATTTCCTTGTCTAGCAAAAAGATCAATCTCTAGAAATAAGTATAATTGTGAGGATTTATTTGAATTTTAATAAATTCCCTGAATAATTACTTTTTTATTAGGGGGTTCTTGTTCACCTAAAAAATCTATAAATGCATATACAGCCTCTCGATCCTCTCCAGTCCGTTCCATATGTGAGATATCGTCACTGTTCTTTCTTGCAAAGATTTTTTTGAAAGCCAATTTCCAAGCAAAGAGTTGCAGGCCTTTTACTATAGAAAAGAAATCACATTTAGTAGAGGGGTGAAATGAGAATTTCAAACTGAGATCCTTAATCTGAGCAGGTGAGAGAACATGAGTAGAAAGATTAACCATCTTAGTATTTGCCATATGAAGCACGGACGTTCATCCATTACCATTGTCCTTGTACCATACCATTGGTATAAAGTGAATATGTCTTTTTACAGTCCTTGGTGAGTGGTGCTTTCGTTTAATTTCTTTTCATTTACAATTTTATCTATATATTTAAAAAGGTTATCCAACGTTAGTAAAACATGGCAACTTTCTTCCAGAGACAGCACCACTCTTGTCTCCAGTTCAGCTGTGTTTTGCAATTAAGCTCCATTTACTTTAATTGAACTGAGTTGCAAAACCTGCACCCAAACTGGAGACAATAGTGGTGCTGTCTCTGGAAGAAAGTGGCCATGTTTTACTGTCACTGGATAATGCCTTTAATCCTGACATGGATTAAATCTTGCGTGTCTTTTGGAGCAGGGTTTTGCCACATCAGTCATTTATTTAGGTGTACGATATATTGGCTGTGCTCCTTCCTTTCTTCCTCCTTTCCTTCCCTTCCCTCCCTAAGTTTATGTTGCCAGCCCTCATTTTCTCGGTTCATAACATTTCGGGACACAGAGGCTCTGTCTTTCATGCAGTAAAGGAATTTTTTTTTTCTTTGATAACACCCGATTCCCATGTTGCAATTTTGATGCATTCTGTCGTAGGGTATGTTCACACTGAGCAAATACAGCATAATCCTGCTGTGCTCAGTGTCCCGCTGAGGCAAAGAGAGGGCGCATGCTCCTCCGCTGCCGCCACTCTCCGCTCAAAGAAGTGACATTGAGATGACATGACACACTGAGGCAGTCGTAATTCTGCCTTAATGTGAACATACCCCTGCTGTTGGGTTTTGGGACAGTTGATATATTGGTCTGTTTGTCCTGCCGCATGAGAACTGTCTTGTTGTGCACTGTTCCTCCTTTACTCTCCCAGCTTCTATGATATATAAAGGGCTTATTTCTCACCTTATGGAAATCTCCCAATAACCTTCAGCTTTAATCTTTGGCAGTAGAGTCGTTGTTGTTGTCCCGGAGGCACTCCTATCTGCCTTATTCAATGGCTCCTCCATAGTGGCACCAAGGTTGGATTTTTCCAATGACTACTTCTTATTTACACTCCTATTCTTGAGCTTAGAATAGGCTCCCTGACTGGCATAGGTTCATTTGTTATTTAGGGTGTGCAGTTGAGTTGCCCATCTTTCCAGTGAGAATGCTTTCTGCGGGCATGGCTTGGTTTTTTTTACCCCCTCTACATAAAGAAGGGTCCAATGATCAAAAGAAAAACAATAAAACAAAAACAAACCACAATCTGCAACACAGGGAATAGTTGTTTCTAGGATTGGTTACTGACAATTTCACAGGACAACAGCTAGTTTATTTTCGTACAGTGACCTCCTAAACAAAACAAGTGTGCTCATGAATTTTTTTTATGTTTTGTTGTTTTAGCTCAGATATTACTATGCAGTACTTTCATTCAATACTGTTTTCCATATCATGTTAAAAGCATAGATTTACTATTTTTCTAACAGGTTAGATGCCGGCACTTTTGGGACAATGGGTGTCGGTCTGGGATTTGCCATAGCGGCAGCCATGGTTGTAAAAGATGAGGCCCCAGAAAAGCGTGTTGTTTGTGTGGAAGGGGATAGTGCATTCGGCTTTTCGGGTATGGAGGTTGAAACAATGTGCAGGTGAGACTCTGATGCTATCTCTTTATATGTTATTGTATTGGTAATGCTTACACAAAGTGATTATAATATGGAGCAAAAGACTATATGGAATATAAAGCAATATCAACCAAATATATTACTTTAACATGCTTTTATCTATTTGGAGAACTGTATTGCTAATACGCTACACCTCATAAACCTGGAAAGGGCCGAGTGCTGTACTCAGCTTTTTCCAGCTGCTACATAGAAAAGGAATAGAGCTGCGGGTCACGTGTCCATAAAATAACAAAGCAGTCGGGGATCGATACGGAGATCACAGAGGGGTATGGATGTTGGACCCACGCAATCTCTCACTTACCTCCTACCCTGTGGATAGGGAACAAGTTAGTTTAAGGTGGACAACCTCTTTAATTTTTTTTCCTTGGGCGGCCCCTGTCACACCGGTACATTTTCTCATTTTAACATATGATGATAAATATATACTTTGTATTTTTCTAGATACAACCTTCCTATAGTAATAATTGTGGTTAATAACAATGGAATTTATAGTGGATTTGATGAAGACTCTTGGGCTAACATGTTACAGGCTGGGGATCCAGCTTCTATGTAAGTAATACTATTTGCTTTTTATTTCTAGTTTTAAAAATGACACAGTGTAGTGTAATAACACGGTGCAATTTCATATCTATGTGGATTTAGAGGTACACTTTAATTTTGGTACATACCTATTTCTATAACTAAGGACCTTGCTTATGGAAGGTTTTTTTCTATAGATTAGTTATATGTACCGTTATTTGTTAGTCATAGTTTAGTGTTTTCTTTTAGAGCACCTCCTGTTTCTCTGAAGCCAAATGCTCGCTATGAGCAGGTAATGATGGCCTTCGGTGGGAAAGGATACTTTGTGAATACTCCTGAAGAGCTGCAGCAAGCGCTTAATTCCAGCTTCTCCGATAAGAATGTGCCTTCTCTCATCAATGTCATGATAGATCCACAGTCTGACCGCAAGACGCAGGTAATTTTTTGGAATATCTCTGTTTAATCGGGTCTGTTCACCAGGCATCCAGTTTAGGTTGAACATAATGGCTGTAATGTACTTTGGCACATGTAATAAAGTTAAGAAATGCAACAGAATTGGTTTTCAGTGTTTTAAAGGGGTACTCCTGCAAAAAAAAAAAAAAACTGGTGTCAGAAAGTTTTGTACAGATTTTTGAATTTACTTCTATTTAAAAATCTCAAATCTTCCATTACTTATTAGCTGCTGTATGTCCTACAGGTATATTCTTTCCAGTCTGACAAAGTGCTCCCTGCTGCCACCTCTGTCCGAGACAGGAACTGTCCAGAGCAGTAGCAAATCCCCATAGAATACACCACTTCCTGCAGGACATACAGCAGCTGATACAGTACTGGAAGGCTTAAGATGTTTAAATAGAAGTAAATAAAAAATCTGTATATCTTTCTGTTGCCAGTTGTTTTAAATAAAATGGAAGAAAACATTGTGAATGTTATTGAATCATTCTGTTTTGTTCTCATCAGGAATTTCCTTGGCTGACCCGTTCCAATCTGTGATTGGCTGCATATTAAGAACCTGTGATTGTCCGTCTGAATCAGATTACAGAGCAATGGCAATAATTCAAACTGAATGTATGAACACTTGTAATAATTACATTTCTGTAATGTACCGATTAAAAAAAATTCTGAAGAGGACTCCTACTGCATGATCTGCTTCATGATGACTCCATTTATTGCTAGCACTAAAAGTAATAATGGAGTACTTTAAAGTAATTTATAATATTAAATAAAATTTATACATGTATGTATTAGAACAATATTTTAATTGGAATACACTTTATATGGGCCAAGACAGACACTAATAAAGTCTTTGTTATAATAAAGGCATGCTTCATTTTCTAGTCTAAATTTTAAAAGATTATGTTGCTATAGTCTTGTGTACCAACATCTTAACAACTGATGAGGGGGCAGTATATGATGGGCACAGACCATGTCTTTCCTGCACCTTCATTGTAATATGCATTACTGATAGATATTGTCTTATGGTTCACATTGTAAGACTAGAGTTATAGTTAACAAGAAGGTTGGTGAGTAATTAACCCCTTTCCGACCACCTGATGTAAATATACAGTAGCTAGCATTGAAGGTATTACTTCCCCAGGTGATCACAGGACTCTTGCACTTTAGTGCTCTGGCCATGCCTCTATGACATCTCAGAGTCACAATAAAAAGCATTTTTTTAGACAATTGCCGCCTCATACAACTACACTCAGTACCTGGCCAAGTCCGAATACGGCATACATAATTTCTGGTAAAAAATTTTTTATTCAAATAGTGAATAGTTTGAATTCTGAAGCATTTGAAAACCGAGGTACCACTGTAGAATCACCCGCAATAAAACAAAAATCAGGCGTATTTGATGTCAGCATGCCAAATCCTTCTGGAAGAAAAGCAGTGCCAGGGTATCCCCCTTTGTAAATAGACATGTACACCCAGCCAATCTGAATGAGCATGTTTATGGAGGAGATGGCTGTCATTTTAGTAATTGTTTGATTGACTATTGTATCTGTATCTAAATATGGTGGGAATATTTAGATTTTTTTTTTGTAAAGGTAAAGCACTATGACAGGGTGTCCACTAGAGGTCAGCATAACCAAATATTTTTAACCGATATGCCATCATATAGTTTTCCAGCTAAATGTATTTTATTGTTCATTTTTAGAAAAAATTTGAACGCTATATATGACTGATTGGACCAGCTTTAACATTTAGCATTGTAAGGAGAATTGAGAATTAAAACCTTCCTAGCACATAAGCAGAAAGAATTTTGTTATGGTACAGCATATCTGGATGACATGCATATTACAATGTTATTGCACTATAGGGAAACACTGATGTATAAAATAGTTAAAATTAAAGGGGTTGTCCGGCGATAAAAAATTATTCACAGAATAACACACATTACAAAGTTATACAACTTTGTAATGTATGTTATGTCTGTGAATGGCCCCCTTCCCCATGTTTCCCCCCACCCACGCTAGACCCGGAAGTGTGGTGCATTATACTCACCGCATCTCGTGTCGTCCACGGTCTCCGATCCTCAGCAGTGACGTCTTCTTCGGGAGACCGGCAGATCTTCCCGAGTGCCGGCCGCCCTCTGCAGCGTCATCCGAAGCTCAGCCGCGATTTGCTGAGCATAACTGTGCTCAGCCAATCGCGGCTGAGCAGCTGATGACGTGGCCGCGTCATCAGCCGCTCAGCCGCGATTGGCTGAGCACAGTTATGCTCAGCCAATCGCGGCTGAGCTTCGGATGACGCTGCAGAGGGCGGCCGGCACTCGGGAAGATCCGCCGGCCTCCCGAAGAAGACGTCACTGCTGAGGATCGGAGACCGTGGTCGGCACGTGACAGGTAATGTATAGCGCACCACACTTCCGGGTACACGGGTGGGGGTGGTGGGACACGGGGAAGGGGGCCATTCACAGACATAACATACATTACAAAGTTGTATAACTTTGTAATGTGTGTTATTCTGTGAATAATTTTTTATCGCCGGACAACCCCTTTAAAGTTTTTCTGCATCTGCAGTCCTGTGATTAATTACTGCAGGCTGAGCTCCACTGTAAGGGTGGCTACACACGTAACGGATCCACAGCGGATTTAACACTGCAGCAAAATCTGCTGCAAATCCCTTACTGTCATTCTGAATAGGATTATACACTCACAGAATATTCATTCCGCTGTGAGAATATAAACGCTGGCCCCCTTAACCTGCGGCGGCCCAGTGTATACATTACCAGTCCACGCTCCGACTTGCTTTGGGGGCTCCTGGCATCCTGACTGGGAACTCACGGATTGGGGGGCCTATTCAGAATGACAGTAAGAGATTCACAGCGGATTTTGTTGCAACTTCGCAGCGTGAAATCTGCGCAGATCCGTTATGTGTGCATGTAAGAATGATGAATTTCAATGTTAGGCTGATAGTAGGACATGGAGGGCCAACAAAACACAACCTGTATGTTTGATTGGCTAAGCATGAAAAGTTGGACTACAAAGTGCAGGTTTGTGTTCTAAATAACCAATTTAGACCTTTAAAGGTTGTCTTTTTTTTTTTAAGAAATACCCACTGGTGCTACTGAGATAAAAATGAACCCATGTTTACTTGCCTCAATCCCTCACTGCTGCCGTTCCGACACACCAAGTCCCCAGTCCTATTCACTTTTTTCTCATGATGTGCCGACCCTGCAGGAATCACCATCTCTGATAATCACTGGTCACATCTATGACCCGCGTCATCCCAGCAATCTGATAGAGCCTCGGCGCTGGACTTGTAGAATGCACTCTCCGGTACCAAATGTATTATTAAAATAACTTGTTTTATTCAGCAACGCGTTTCGGCGACATGCTGCCACCTTTATCAAGCTCCTGTAACATGTATACGGAGAGTGCATTCTAAGAGTCCAGCGCCAAGGCTCTATCAGCTATCTACAGTCCTTTCTTCAAGTTTCTGCGAGCGGCGGCATCGAGACGGGAGCTGTCGGCTGCACACTGAATGCCTGGCTGCGGACTTTTCATTTAAGCCCTACTAGTGTTGTGCCTGTTTGCACAACATTATAAGGTTAGTTTTATTCTTGTAAGGACATTTTGCGCTATTTTATATCCTGAATACTGCACTATATGAGCGCCCTTCTGTGTCATTTTATGTTTGTCCGTTCTTTGCTCATCCCAGCAATCTGCTATATTTATAAGCTGTAGCTCCCACCTTCTGCATTTTGACAACTTTCTGCCTATGAACAGTATAGGGAGAAAGCAGCAAACCAGTGGTGGAGCAGGGGACTACAGAATGGAGGTGTAGTACTGGGCAAAGCAGTTTATTCAGCTTATTTTCTGGCTAATAAACAGCAAAAAAAAACTGAAAAAGCAAAGTAAGTGACACCATACTGGAATTTGGGTCTTTGCAACTGCTTTATTCTGCTCTCAGATAGGATAGCAAAAACCTGGTGACAGATTCCATTTAAAGGGTTGTTGTTTTTTTTTGCAGAAAACTTAATTCATACTAGAGCCCCAAAGGGACCTTGTGAGATCATGCACCTGTTGAGGAGAACTGGGGGGCTAGTTTCTGCAGCTTTTAGAGCCCAAGCCAAATTCGTATGTGAAACCACCAATATTTTCCTTCTAGCAATGTAAGGGTGCATTTACACATTGGCTGTGTCAGTACTGATTTAACCCCTTAAGGTGTGAGCTAATTTTGTGTGAAACCAGATTTTTTTTTTATATGTGGTGCAGTTAAAAATAAAATGCTTTTTTTTATTATTATTATTTGGGGGGGAGGGGTGCTTACACTTCTCACCCTATAGTAAAACTGACATGTTATATATGCTATATATATATCCTCATGTTGTTACGATTTCAATGATATGCAACTTGCATAACTTTGCACTCTTAGACTGGGTTCACACTACGTATATTTCAGTCAGTATTGTGGTCCTCATATTGCAACCAAAACCAGGAGTGGATTGAAAACACAGAAAGGCTCTGTTCACACAATGTTGAAATTGAGTGGATGGCCGCCATTTAATGGCAAATATTTGCTGTTATTTTAAAAGAACGGATGTTATATTGAAATAATGGCCGTTATTTACTGTTATATGGCGGCCATCCACTCAATTTCAACATTGTGTGAACAGATCCTTTCTGTGTTTTCAATACACTCCTGGTTTTGGTTGCAATATGAGGACCACAATACTGACTGAAATATACGTAGTGTGAACCCAGCTTAGGGTGCGTGTACACTAGCAAATGGTAACTGAAAACCCGTTGCACATTCCGCAGCTCACACCCAATTGCGGACTGTTGCGGGCACTCGCGTCTCCGCCTTGTATCATAGACTCCATTCTATGCACGGGTGGATTCCGTCGTCCGTCCACAGAATGATCGGACGGGTTTACTATCGCCATTCCGTAGTGTGCACGCACCCTAAATCTACATATTCATCTGTAAGTATCTGCCCTATTGTATATAATCATGAATTATTTAAATATTACCTTAATAAGGCCCAAACTAATCAGAAACATCGCACAGATATTGATGAATGCATTGGGGCGTAGTTTTGGACACATGCAAATCTCTCCATGTGGTAATGTGTCTTTGGGAACATATTACCATGTGACTGTGTACAGAATAGATCCTTCCGAGGTTCACACAAATATCTTCTCATTGATTACTTAGCTCTACTTGATAATAGTAATCTTGTTAAACATACTAAGGGTGCCTTTACACAGACAGATTTATCTGACAGATTTTTGAAGCCAAAGCCAGGAATGGATTTGGAAAGAGGAGAAATCTCAGTCTTTCCTTTATGTCCTGTTCCCTGTTTATAGTCTGTTTCTGGCTTTGGCTTCAAAAATCTGTCAGATAAATCTCTCTGTGTAAAGGCACCCTAACTTTAAGAATGTTTCCAATGGAACTCTCGGCCACATGATGTCATCGTTGACTCGTTAAAAAGTTCAAGAGAGGCCTGGATGTTTTCCTCAATAAATATATCACAAGCAATGGGCATTAGATATGATAAGACGATCCAGGGATTTATTCTGATATATTTGGAGTTGGGAAGGAATTTTTCTCCCTGTGATGGGGCAATTGGCATCCGCTTCCTGACTCTTTTTGCCTTTCTCTTGATCAACACAGTAGGGTTATACTGTGGGTTGAACTTAATTTTCTTTTATCGGCCTTATTAACTATGTAACCACATGCATTCAGAATGCATTTTGAGCACAGTGGAAACCACACCCCCATTTCTTGCCAATTAGCTTCTACCAATTGTTATGAATCAGCCACTCCTCCTTGCCTGAACAAAGTTGCTTATCTTGTGTATGATCCAAACTGTTGACTACAAATCTGCCTGCCGCAACCATTCTGCCGGTGTCTGACCAGGCTACTAGTGGAAATTTTTTTTTACTATAGGCTTCTTTATAGAAGCGCAAGCGCACGCTCTGCCCCTTCATCTCTCCTATACGGAAATGAATTCCGTAGACTGCTAATATGAGTAGTCTACAGAATTCTAACGAGAGCCTATGGAACTTCCGAACAGAATTTCCATAGGCTTCATTATAATTCAGTAGACTGCAGTTGTAGATGAAGGGGCAGAGCACGCCCCTTTATTTTAGCTATCGGCGGGGGTCTCCGCGCCCAGGCCCCACTAATACGTACTTCTGACATGTCACTATGACAAGTCAGAAGTTTTTACAAATTATAGTTACACTTTAACATCTCATTTTTATCCCAAAAAATTTTGCCATTGTGGTTTTGCAATAAAATTTTTGCTAAAATTATGGGTGTCATGAAAAAGTGCAGCTTGTCCGATAAAGCGGCGGAGAGCTCCCGCCTTCCTCAGTGTCACTCAGTGTCTCTATGGTGGGATTCATGCGCCTCCGCGGAGAGTGATGGAATCGGGGGGGACAAGGTTTCCCATTGACACACTGAGGCAGGCAGGATTCCGTGGCGGAGAACTCAGACGCTTTTACTCTTTGTGAACATACCCTAAGGTATGTTCAAGTAACTTTACATCCTGTGTTTTATCAGAAGTGTTTGCCTGAACTGTTTTACAGAGACTTTCGGTAATGGTTACAGTTCTTTCATGGAATCCAAATTTCTAGATGTCTCATTACTTTGCATCATTGACAAAAGGATTGCTGGGCTCACAAGGAATCATTGGGCTTATTGCACAACCCTGCTTTGTGACACAGCACTATTACTGTACATCAACACAGTATTAGTGCCCCCTTAGTGACCTCTGCACAGTTATAGAACCCCTTATTATTCTTCATAGAATTAGTTAGCCTTTAGTGCCCTCTTCACAGTAATAGTGCCCCCTTAGTGTCCCCATACATCTAAGGTACTCTTTTAGTGCCTCACATGTAACTAAAGTGCCTTATACTTTTACTTTTTCTCCTGAATAACCCTTTTAAGTTGCACACACTCTGCGGGGCACCACCTGCCATCTCTGCCAGTGCTGCTAGAAAGACCAGAGCACAGAGGGGCTGGCAGAAACAAGGCATGGTGAAGTAAGTACATTACAGTACATGATAAGAGTGCAATATATTATTAAATATTTTAGATATTGAAATTTCAACACACTGTCAGAACTACCAAAGAAAAATGTTATAGTATATAGTATTTTACTAAAGTAATTATACATAATGCACCTTAACCCATCTATACCATAGTATCGTAGTATTTATGAAGTCTCCTTGTCTCCTCCCATTGTTTGAGGTATTCCAAGTTGAACTTCCTCCAGTTGACTAATCACACTGGTATGCCAAGTTCCTCTTCTAAGTAGAGGATAACAGCTGAGGCTAATCCAGCTTCATTTTGGCATTTTCCAGGACGCTACAGAAAGGAGGCCATATTATGTTGTTATTTATAATAGCATGCTTTACATTAATAGTCCCCTAACAAGCCCAGGTGGAAAATCAATATATATCTATTTACCGCTATACACTGAATACAGTTCAATGTCATTTGTAAGACAGTTTGATCAGACAAATTACATTACTGTTGATTTCTTGCAGAGACTAAACCTAAAAGACCAAAAACATATTTAAAGGGGGGACGACACACATTTTAATTCAGTTTCCTCATATACAGTAGATAATATCTTTCCATGCCTATTTTCTCATGACGGTTTTTCAATCAGTTTTTTTTTCCTTTTTTAAAGTGACGTCCGTCATTTCACGTTTTGGGCACCGCTCTTTACAATAACTGCTGTTGGTACAATATTCTAGTTCAGGCCTTTTGGGTGTTGTTCTTTTTTGAAGGTCAATCAAATTTAGTAGTAAAGATGTTGAAAAAAATTTGAAAAATGTGTGTATTGGGTGGCTCTCATTCCGCTGATTTCAATGCATCCCATTGACTTCAATTATAATTCAGTAATAAGAAACGTTATTGTTTTTCTTTTTCTTTTTTCTTACACACTGCAGTTTTGCTTTATTTTTTTGAAGAGTCTATAATCAGCCATCTTCTGCTCCCCTGACAACAGCTTTAAGGCACCAGAGGGGCCAGCACAATTGTCACTCATGAGACCAATGTCTCTGAGCATAATAAAAAGCTCAAAAGATAAATATCTGTTTGTTTTTTTTATTTATTTTTTTCATTTAGAAAATTTATTTTATTTTTATTTTTTAAATAAAATAATGTGTCTGGATTCAGCTAAATTCAGCATGGTTGGCAATATAGTGAAATCAATGAGACCTGGTTTGGGGGTGGATTTTGGCAAGGGATATCTGTCCGGTGTATGGTGTGTAATGGTAAAATACTAACGCAAACCAGGTTCCCAGTTTGCCGTCTTTACAAAATATTTAGATAATAAAACAGGAAAAAACACCAAGGGTCTGACATGTGCCCTTAGGTTTCACCCTTATGTCTCCAGGGGCATGACCTCTGCTTACTCAGTCTTGAGTGCTGCTTAAAGGACAACTCCCACGAATTTTTTTTTTAGCTTATTTAACACACATTACAAAGTTATATAACTTTGTAATGTGGTTAAATACCCGGTCTGGCCCCCTTCCCCCACTTTCGGACCCCCGACCCCCCCGCCCGGAAGTTAAAGAATATATACATTACCTATTACGATCGTCACGGTCCTCTTCTCCCGGGCGGAATCTGGTGACGACGACGTCAGAGCCGGGGGGCGGTCCGGGTCTTCTTCCTCCTCGGCGTCTTCATAGAGAGTGAATGGGACGGAAAAGGCTGCTGGTGCACATGCGCACCAGCAGCCTTTTCATTGGCTGGAGCGCATCACATGGCTTCCAGCTTCGTCAGCCCTGATTGGCTGAGGTTGCTGGAAGCCATGTGATGCGCTCCAGCCAATGAAAAGGCTGCTGGTGCGCAAGCGCACTGGCAGCCTTTTCCATCCCCAGGACCCGGAAATCAGAGACATCGCTGGACGGCGGACGGCGGTGAGGCGGACGGCGGGCGAATGGAGTGGCGATCGTCACCGGAGGGATGGTGAGTATGGTGTCTGTGTGTGTCTGTGTTTTTTTTTTGGGGGGGGGGTCCCGCGGGAGTTGTCCTTTAATTGCAGAAGTAGGTTAAAGGGGTTATCCAGCGCTACAAAAACATGGGCACTTTCCCCCTACTGTTGTCTACAGTTTGGGTGGGGTTTTGAAACTTAGTTCCATTGAAGTAAAGATCCAGTCAGCAAACCTGTCAGCTGATATGGCCATAGTGGAATGAGCGTTCTAAGGGCTTATTCCCACATCCTGTGAATTACGGGCCCTATGGACAGGGATTTATGGGATGCGGGCATAAGCCCTTAGGAATACTCATTTATGATAATGACTAGAGATGAGCGAACCGGGTTTGGGTTCGAGTCCATCTGAACCCGATCGTTCGGTATTTGATTAGCGGTGGCTGCTGAACTTGGATAAAGCTCTAAGGTTGTCTGGAAAACATGGATACAGCCAATGCCTATATCCACGTTTTCCACATAGCCTTAGGCAGGGCCGCATTTGCCACTAGGCACCGGTGGACCGGTGCCTAGGGCGGCACCCGCAGGGAACAAAATTTTTTTTTTATTAAAAAAAACAATTTATCCCCTGCCGCCGTAGGCACCGGACCACGGGTGCCTAGTCCCCCCCAGCCTCTCCCCCAGCATCCCCCCAGCATCTCCCCCAGCATCTCCCCAGCCTCTCCCCCAGCCTCTCCCCCAGCACCCCCCAGCCTCTCCTCCTGCACTCCCAGCCTTTCCTCCTGCACCCCCCAGCCTTTCCCCCTGCACCCCCCCCAGCCTGTCCTCCTGCACCCCCCAGCTGCTCTCCCTGCTCCCATCTGCTCCTCCACCTGTCCCCACTGCTGCTTCCCCTGCCACCCCAGCTTCTCCCTTGCCCCCCAGCTGCTCTCCCTTCCCCCCAGCTTCTCACCCTGCCTATCACCCCATCTTCTCCTGCCCCCTTCTCCTCCGCCTGTCCCCCCTTCTGCTCCCCCTGCCACCCCAGCTACTCCCCCTGCCCCCCCTCTTCTCCCCCTGCCACCCCAGCTGCCCCATCTTCTCCCAGCCACCCTAGCTGCTCCCTCTGCCTCCCCAGACTCTCCCCCTGCCACCCCTAGCTGCTCCCCCAGTTGCCCACCTTCAGACCAGTTTTGGTCGGAGAAGTCTTCATGATGGCTGCGCCAGATGGAGAAGAAAGCAAAAAAGTGAGCGACGCCAATCGGAGAAGACGTCACCTGTGAGTCATTAGTAACTGCACTGTAATCACTTCTATCGTGTGCAGAGCCTGTGTACCATTGGGTCAGTGTATTGTTTGCAGTAGTGTAATGACACAGCCCTGGGGTCACTACAGTACACTAGCGCAAACTTTTAAACTAGGACCCAACTACAACAGCTGCAGGCACTACAACTCCCAGCATATCCTGAGGGCTGCAGACTGTCAGTACATGCTGGGAGTTGTAGTGCCTGCAGCTGTTGTAGTCTGTTTGATGAGAATAGCGGGCATCAAGCAGAGCGGCAAACAAGTGCCAGGGTACATATCATGCATGTAACCAGCCAGTGCCGGGGGGGGGGGGGGCCTCAGCATGCAAAGTCCCTAGGGCAGCATGAACTCTAAATACAGGCCTGGCCTTAGGGCTTTATCCAAGTTCAGCAGCCACCGCTAGTCAAATGCCGAAAGTTCGGGTTCGGATCGACTCGAGCATGCTCCAGGTTCGCTCATCTCTAATAATGACACTTCTATTATGATGCGTTTAAACAGAGAGATTTATCTGACAGATTTTTTTAAGCCAGAGCCAGGAACAGACTATAAGAGAGAACAGGTCATAAAGGAAAGACTGAGATTTCTCCTCTTCTCACATCCATTCCTGGCTTTGGCTTCAATAATCTGTCAGATAAATCTTTCTGTGTAAACACACCATAAGTAAATTCAGCTTGCTTGCTCCTGTAGATTTCTGCCATGATTTACACCTGTTTGCAGGTAAAGCATCATAAATCAATGCACTTGGGACCCTCCAACTGCAAGAGCTGCAAACACTACAACTCCCATCATTTACTGACAGTCCACAGACACCTTAAGGTGTTGTCTCCTCACAAACTACAACTCCCAGCATACCCTGAGAGCTTCATAAGTGCAGGGTATTCTGAGAATTGTAGTTGTTATTCACAAGGGAGCTGTGGTCACACATACAGATCAGTCCAGGATGGGAGAAGGTGAGCAGGTCTCCTCTCACTGGTTCCTTCTGTGAATGTCCCCCAGCATCAGCCCTCCCAGGAGTCCAGGACACATGTTCCTGATAGGGGCACTCTGCAGTCTAGGTCCCCCCTTGGATCTCACGCCTCACTCAGCAGTGATTGATAGCTGATACCTATTGATAACGGCGCATTGAGGGATTGGGGGGGGGGGGGGCACTTTTTTTTTTAGTTTCGCCCTGTTGCCAAAATGGCCTAGAAACTGCCCTGTAGTGTACGTGTGAATCTACCCTAAAGTGCACCTGACTTTCTAACATAGTTTTGCTCAGTGGGATGAACGTGCCATGTCCACCACTGATTGCTAACATGAAGTGGCAGATGACTTATTCTTATGGATGTCTCATACTTGCACACATACTGGCACATAGTTGGGGGATTTCCTGAAAAGTCATGAATAAGGGGGTGATTTGGCCAGCACTCCACTCTCATCAAACTAGGAAATGGAGAACATGGGGTCCACATGGTGTACTTGCACAGGGGCCCTCTGTTGTTCATGTCTGCCCATGTCATCATCATTTCCAGACACTTTGCACCCAGAAGGTTAATTATAGGATTCTGTTTAATGATGTATTTTGTCATTTACTGTAATAAGATCATTGACAAATGTTGAACAATGGAACCACAAGTCACTGTTTGTACATGCACTTAAAAGCCCTTTGTTCTAAATATGTCCACTTAGTGAAGACTCAAATAGTAATCCCAGTTGCTGGGTTTTGGTTTTGGAAACTCAACAGGCAAGTAGTGTACTTTTGTGTTTTACAATAATGAAGTGCAGTGTCATCCGGTTTATATTTAACATCCCCGTCCTTAATTCTAAGGCAGTGGCATTTACAATTACACAAAAATAGACCATAGTGTCTCATATCTATTTCACTATACAAAACAAAACAACAGTGTGTCTATAATAAAGGAATCATTTAGGGAACCAGGATGGATAAGGGGGTATTCATATAGTACAGTGTCGTATTGTGTAGCAATGGATAGAAGACAGACAGAAGTTGCAAGATCAAATCTCCCCCTTTGACCCATTGACCGCAGTGAGCACCCAGTGACAGTGCTTCAGATGCCAAGATGTGTGTCCCAAGCTATTGCAAAAATTCCGTAAATGCTGCAATCACAACATTGGTGCTCCAGAAAAAAACAGGCCATAAAGGGTGATACATTAGCCGTTAGTGACCTTTGACTAAAGAGGTGTGTGCACATAGTTGCAGAAGGGAAATGTTTGTGACTTTGATGGTGAGTGGTGGCCTGTTGGTCAAATCAACTTTGTAGTTGTCTTGTGAACATTTTTAAAGGCTGGAGTAATACGTGTAAAGTATCAAGAAAGATTATTAAATTTGAGGGTTAGCTAATTTAAAAAAATGGCTGGGAGTAGACAAAATACTATGTGAAAATAGCAAAAAATTTAGTTTTTCCCAATTATTGTAGACTCAATACCCCATAATGAAAAAGTGAAAAAGAAATAGAATTTCTGTAAACTTTGTAAAAAAAAAATAAAAAAAAAATACTGCATGTAGAGCTCAGAGATGGGATTGTGTGGAGGTACAGATGTGGAGAACAAAACACAGCAATCACTGAGCTCAAGGAGATCAGCGTAAAAAAAAACCAATGGAATACTCACTCAAGAGTCTCCACTGATGCATTGCCCCCTATAAATTTAAATATGCAAAAAAGGTTCCATGGAGCCTCAGTTACGAGTCCAAAAACACAGGAATAGCCAGATTCTTCCAGAGGAGGAAAGCCTATTGCCAAGGGGGTGCCTCGCGTGGGGAATTCACCAAACCACCTTGATACGTAGCCCCTTAAGTCCCACTCGGTTGCAAGTATTGGAACATACATAGGGAAATACCAGGGTGGCCCCTTTTGCGTCAAAGTCTAACTCTGTGGCAAGTAGTGCGACATGATGAGGGTACCAAGGCTAGGCATCTATCCACAGAGAGCTGTTTTGGGGTATTTGCCCCTCATCAGTGTGGAGCAGGATTCTGGCTACCAGGGGCAATGACAAATCAACCAACAAAACACAGCAATCACTGAGCTCAAGGAGATCAGCGACAAAAAAAAACAATGGGGTACTCACTCAAGAGTGAGATGTGGAGAAGAGTAACATAAATTCTGCTATACTGATAGTTTCTAAGAACACAGTGGCCTCC